>NC_092687.1:23399390-24090557 GCF_964275005.1 Diadema setosum
ACATTCTGCCACATACACATGCTGGACTCGAAGTCACAGGATCCTGATGATTAAAAAAGAACAGATTACAAATAGAGAGAACTTTGTCTCTTTACATCATGATCCAAGCTTCAGTAGAGCTACATATTTCAGTAAGAACATATTTTTCAGTGGTACATATCTATGTCTACCAACTTTACTATATGATGATGATGATGATGATGATCCACAGCATTTGTATGGTGCCATATATCTGTTGTAGAAACATTCAAAGGCGCAGACTCCTCCAAGACATTTAGCAATTGAATGCCCGGTGAAAAATGTGAGTTTTCAGTGAGGCTTTCAAGTGATCCAGTTTGTCAATTTCACGGAGAAAAGATGGGCGGGAGTTCCATAGGCTAGGAGCAATAGAGGAAAATGCCCGGTCTCCGTATCCCTTGAGATGTGTGATGGGCACCTGGAGTTGTCAATCTTTCTATCCATCCATCCAACACTCAATCCATTCATCCATACATAAACATATCTTTCTACTTATCAAATTACCTACCCATACATGTATCTGGATCAATGACTTCATAGTTAGGGTTCAATTAGCGGTATATGAGGGGGAGGGGGTTAGTATGTCTCTTCCTAGTCATGAAATTTACTTTCCAATTAACTTGCTCCTACAATTTACTCATATCCAAATAGATTAGATTAAATCATAGCCCCCTCCCCCCCCCCCCCCCCACCCACAGGGTTTGTGTAGGGAACAAGATAATATGGAGTGCATAGAGCAATACAATGTGCAGCTCATTTGCATGATCCACATTTGGCACTTATAGGAGGAAATTATTCGACTCATATAAGGGGAGTTTTAATGAATTCCTCACCTATGGCACCACATGGTGATAACTGGTAGTCAACATCATCTATTGCAATGTCACTCCTGGGACCCGAGCCTACCATGGCCTCAAACACCAGACGGAAGACGGCAGAGCTGGAGACATTGACGGAGGCAAAGAACCAGGTGTCGCCCAGGTCAGAGGTCGACTGACTCCACAGAGGCTGTGGGTCTCCTTCAAGCTGTCATCAATTCATGCACACACACAAAAAAAAAATAGTTTTTGATGGACAAACAAAATGCATGAATTACATGGTGGTGGATGAATGATGACTATTACTGTAAAAGTGGATATTTTCACTAAAGTAATTTTTGCACTCTGCCGAGTAAGATGTTTTTTTAATTCCATGAAATAAAGACATTACACAGTGATAAATATGAGTATCAAGCAACAATATTGGTGTGCTTTTATTTTTGCACAAGTTTCTGGTCACACGAAATATGAAAACATTTCCACACTGCGAAAATGTCTACTTTTACAATTAGGTACCTGTTTGTTTGCTTGCTTTCATTTTCCATCTGACAAGATGGCTGGATAACCCATACTCAGCTGCAATAGCTGGTCTTCCATAGGGTCCTGTTCTATGCACATGTTTAAGACTTTCGTCATTAGGAAAGACTGTAGAGATAATCGGATGTATTCAAGGTGGAGCCAAACAAATCATTTTTTTTTTTTTTTAAGGCAAATTGCACAGACAAAAGAAATAAAAGGAAATAAAACATTGACAATAAATACGACTGCAAGATTCATTTGCTTTGATCAGCCCAAGTTTTAAGTGTAGAAATAAGGACACAATAATGGATAGAGAGGAATCAAATAAGGCTTTTCTCATGGTGGGGAAGACAGTCTCAGAATCAAATTGAGAATTTATGGATCTAACCCTTAGAATGACCAGGAACTACAACATGTAGTTCATCGAGATTTAATTATGCCCTGTACACCTGACTCAGATATCAACATAGACTGCATCTTTATCAATCCATGGATTAATGCACCACCATGCATTTTTGCCAGAAAAAGAATCCCCCTCCCCCACAGTACAATGTGTAACTCCTTTGACCAAGGAGTATAAGTGGGCAGCTGGCAATGGTGAGGTAAACACAACGACAGGGTTCTGTGGAAGAGCTGTGGCAACACTGAAGAGGCTACCCTGCATTGCATGATTAGATCATACTATTATGATTTACTCGTGTGTTCATTATACAAGCAGGCTGGTATCATCACAAGGAAGCCCTGTAAGTTGAATAATGGAAAGTATAATGTAATTGGATTGAAGGAGTATCATAAGAACAAAATGGGGGTGGCAATAAAAATATACCATTGATTACAAAAAAATTACAACTATCTGTGAAACATTGACCAACTGTATATGTTTCTAAGTGTTTCCTGGCCTGCTTGTCATAACTGTGAAATGAACAGAAAGAACACACACAGCTGTCAAAGAGTAAGTGATGTTGAGGAACAGAACTCGCTTTCATGCACTCACCATGACACTCAGTGCACCCATCTGGTCACCAAACATGTGGTAGAAGAACGTCCAGCAGAACTCGGTCTCGCCCGTAGTCGCGGGGTTGAAGTACGGCGTCAGAAGTCTGGCTGTTTTCCCTGGCTGCTGCATAGCAGCATTGATGTACACGTAATGTCCTGGAGAAAAAAAAAATTAGGACAAAACATAATGTTAGATATTGACTGGGTGTCTGTATATTGCCTGGTTGTATATATTGACTGGTTGTCTGTATATTAACTGGCTTTCTGTATAATATATTGACCAGTTGTCTGAATATTAACTGGCTTTATGTATATTGACTGGTTGTCAGTACGATTATCAACTGCTTCATATTTGACTGGTTGCCTGCAGCAACACAGACAGAACAGTTGTACAAAAGGGCAGTAGTATAGTACAGCTTTTTCTGTTTGTTTGTGTGTGTGTGTGTGTGTTTGTATTCTTCATAGGCAAGGTACAATAAAATGTAAAATTGAAGGAAATCAATAAATATCACGGAAAAACAACAAAAAAGTACTGTACATACAATGTATCCTTTGCTTAAGCTGAAGATGTGGTGATTTGCTTTAGTATTAATGTAAATGCCTGTACTTATACAAGTTGTTACTCAAACTACTGTAAAAGTGGACATTTTTGTGGTGATGAAATTTTCGAGCATTTCACGCAACCAGAAACTAGGTGCAAAAATAAAAGCATGCAAATATTTTTGCTTGCCATATGTTCCTGTACTTACCGTCTTGATTCCGCAGAATTAAAACCATGTGAAACTCTTCTTACTGGGCTGAGCACGAAAAATTAGTCACACGAAAATATCCACTTTTACAGTAGTACGATGTCCATTTATTTTTCAAAATGGATGGCATATACTGATTTACACGTTTTGCATTCAAGAGAAATAAATGATGTTGAAGTACAAGGTTATGATAAATTTTCACGCTCCAACCTCTTGCACATTGCAAGCTTGTTTGACATAGACCCCTATCACACAAAAGGATTATACCCATAAATTATTTGGCAGGTAAAAATACAACACAATAAAAAAAAGAACACAAGTGTTACAACATGTAGTTGTAGTTGCCTGTTTGGCTTACCATAGGCTGTCCCCATGGTAACATCCACAGAGGGTCCGGTGTATGGCGTCGCTGTCGATCCCGATGTCCAGCTCCAATCAAAGTCATCGGTTGTGTCCTGTGCATAGCCACAGAGTGAGGAGTCCTCAAAGCCACAGGTATGGAAGCCTGCAGTCACAAACAAGACAGCATTAAATCATATGTTACTCTGAATCACAAAACCAACAAAAAGTCACACATGCTGATTCTACATGACGACTTAAAACAGGTAATCTATCTTCAGTTGCTTTTTAATATATTTTCTGACAGAATAATTTATCTTGTATGTAATCATTTGAAAATTTGGAATCAAAGAACACATGGAAAATTGTATTAATCTTGAGGCTTTTCTACAATGCTTTTTTTTTTTTTTTTGTAGAATTATGTGATTAGGTATGTCAAAATGTATGACTAAATTTTCATATATTTCACATTACCCGAGGACAATCAATATACAAGTTTCTCGGCCAAAGTAATTTGTGAGATGTGAACGACTTAATTGGCATACCGTTTCACAATCAAAAGATTAACCCGTTGAGGACAAGTCCCAAGTATACTCAGGCAGGTGTCTATGGGAAATGCATGTTGTAGCAAAATCAGCCCGTCCTCGACGGGTTAAAAGAGATTCATTTTTCTCATTGCTCCACACAGAAGGCATGTTCATCAAGAATTTGGTTGATATCATTCTGACACAAATCAAAGTCTCTTATTTATTTTTTTTTTTTCAGGGGAGATGGGAGCTGAAATCAGGGGTACAGATTTGCAAATGAACATCATATCTCACCTGGGCAGTCTCCATTTGTGATGAAAATGTCATCCAGGGCGATGTCACTGTCAAAGTTGGTTCCCGTCACTCCCTCAAACACAAACTGTGCATTAAAAAAAAAACACAACAGATCAGCAAACATACAAACATAGAGAGAAACAACATAACAAATCTTATCAACAATTTCTCAGAATTTTTACAATGAACAGTGAAGGGAGATGTATGAGCCACCTATACCAGCTTTTTCATTCATCATTCCAAACCATGCTGACTGTTTGCATTTTTTTTTCTGTCCCGTTTGCTTTTTCATTGCTACATGTGCATTGTTTGCTGAGCATTAAAATTGTCAAAAAGAGAGATGGGGAAAAAAGAAATATGAGACTATTCCTGTTAACCTTTGTAGAATCTTTGTCAGAGGCACAATGATAAACATGTAAGGAAATCAATCGCATACATGTATATGGACTACACACAAAAAGGACAGACTGAGGAGGGCTAGGGACACAGGACAATGAAAACAAAAAGAGTGGGTTAGAAATCTAAGGCAGAGAGCCAACGGGTAAGGAGGGGGATTAAGGCAAGGGAGGGTGAACAGACAAAAGGCAGAGGTGGGCCAGTGATGATCCCAAGGATCATAGGGGACAACTTGTAAAGGATTAAGATGAATAGGAAGGCATCATCAAACAAGATAACAACAGAAGATTAAAGAAAGGGGGGGGGGGGGGCTGAACAAGCAGCGGGCTGTAAACCTGGTGTACAAAGATGTGGCAACAAATTAAAGGGTGTGTACAGGTCTAGTCGAGGTGAGGATTTAGCTTTTAACGTTTTGCGAGGTATTCAGAAACCACTCTATGAGATGTCAAAGAGCATGCAGTTCTAAGGGGTATCAAAAGTTTATTCGATGAAAATCAGTTTTGAAATGGCCGAGATATCCAAAAACAAGGTGAAACAAAGAGATCCTAAATGAAGTTGTGGCATGTCGCCTTTTATTATTAGCACTTTTTTTGATATCTCAGCCTTTTGAAAACCAATTTTCATCAAATAAACGTTGAATCCTTAAAATTACATGTTCTTTCATATTTCATAAGAGGCTTTTCATTATCTCACTTAGGAATGTTGAAAACATGAATCCCCACCTCAACCAGTACAGTCCCTTTAAAGTGAGAGCCAACCAATAAATGTAAAGTACAAAACATATCAATATGTATACTTTGTGTAATCTTTTATATTATATAATTGCATTTGTGTTTTTGAGCATCAGCCATGATAAATATTCTGAGCATACATACTTGCATACATTTGCTAACTGATTTTCAACATGCCTGTCACTGAACAAGACTGTGTATTGATGCACACATCATCAGAGAAAAGTATACAAAGTTGGCAAGCCATCCACTGAGTCAAGTTTGTAAATGTGGCATACGAAAAGCTTATGACACTTTTACCATTCTCTTTGTTTTATGGAAAGGAATTGTACCTGAACCTGTTGAGGACAGACTGATTTTGCTATAACACAAATTTCACATACACTGTAGACGCCTGCCCAAGTATTCTCAGGACTCATCTTCAACGTTTAAAGGGCGTGTTTACCTTTGGGAACAGTGATTAACAATTTTTTAAAGATATAACATTTGATGCATACGTGTAGGTCTGTTGTATCACAAAACATCTTACCATACAAAATTTTTGTGATAAAGCCTAACATATATGGAGATATCACTATTTTTCTCACTCAACCATAATTGTAGATGGTTTAGTCTGGAAACAATTTTATTATAACTATTGTTCACATTTTGTGTATTTAACAATATGTAACATTGATTATACAGATTCAAATTTTTACAGTGGTTGTTTCTATCCCTAACTCACATTTAAGAACTACTTTAAAGCACTAATGCTGGGTTTTTGTTTCATCTGCAAATGGTAAATTATGCCTTTAAACGTATCTTACCTTGTAGTCAGTAGTGGGGATGAATTCCACCTGGGCATTGTACCACTTCCTGGACAGGGAGCCGCTGCGAGACCAGAGGACAGGACCAAGGGTGGACCCAACCTTGGCGTACACACTCAGCGTCCCCATGTCGGCCCCCCACATGTGGTACCAGAACTGAGCACACATCTTCCCCATCGAGGCAGGAATCAGTGCAGACTCAAGCCGGGCTACATTGTTGAAGTTATTGGAGGCCTCGGTGTATATATAGTATCCCACCGCTAAAAGGAATAAAATACAAAGAGCCCATAGCCTTTAACCCTAAAAAGACTGGGCCCCCCCCCCCCTTGACATTTCGCGCGATTACTCTGCAACACGCAATGCTCTTGCCGCGATGCTCTATGACTTTTTTTTTCAAGTTTCTCGCACATTTTGACACCAAATTTGTGACGCCCGGGGGTACGGTTCTGAAGTTACGTAACATTTTGTACATGCATGTGAGGCCGAAAATGGCTAAAAAATGTGATTTTGTGTACAAAGTCAATGCAAATTGATTTTCTTCACATAATTCATATAAATATGCTTATTTTTACTCTCAATGGCTGAAATTAATTTGTTTTAGGAGTATTATGCTTCAAAAAGTGTCTGCCACAAATTTTGTTAAAAAAAACAACAAAAACAAAAGGTCGAAAAAACAAGGAAATACATAAGAAATTCATGAAACAATAAAATAAATAAGAAATTAATTTTGATACCGAATTTTTTTTTAAGTGCATTTGCTAAGAATGCCACAAAGAATAATTAGACCAAAAATGAGCACTTTTGGAGCTTTATTTACTGATTTAGATCAAAGAGTCCGATTTCTCGCATAAATTAGCAAAATTAATCAAAATAAAATAAAAGAAGACTATTTTGGGAAATTTAAATTTACGATCTTGTAGATTACATCGCACACTACCATTGTGCAAATTTTCGCGGCGATTGCGCGATCCACGGCCGAGATCTTAAGGGGGGGCCCTTTAGGCCCCCCCCCCAGTCTTTCAAGCTACCAAAATAGCCCAGTCTTTTTAGGGTTAAACGCCACCTCTAATACGCAAATGACAATAATTTCAGCATATTTCAGACCACGTAATACAGAACAAGATAATCAAAATGTGAAAAATTACTTGACTGAGTGTCTTACTGTGTGTTGAATTGTTCTGTGATTTGTGGTTTGTGGATTGTTCTGTCAATACCAACCTACACAAACTCTTTGATCCTCAACTTCTGGTCTCTCACATATTTCATTTTGTTAAAAATCTCAATTCACACAAACTTAGACCCACTACAGATAGGCCATGCCATAACAGTATGCTCTCCAAGTACTAAATACAATTTTGGAAACACACTGAAGGACAAAAAAAACAAAAAAAACCCCAAAAACCAAAACTTAAACAAACCTAAAACTGCATAACAAATGCTGCATGTGAGCTTGATTTCTGGTGATGGGTTTTCAAAGTAACACCCATCACTTTCAGAGTAAAACTAAAAACTTTGTAAGGCAGCTTTTGAACAGGTCATCTCTCCTGTACCTGTTCCCAGGGTGTGGTCAGTGGCTGGTCCAGTGTAAGTGGACGTGGTCTCCCCAGAGTTCCTGGTCCAATCAAAGCCGTCGTCCGTGGCCTGGGTGAAAGTACATAACCCTGCCTCAAAGTCACAGCTGTACACACTGGGACCTGTAAGATACAACACATCAACTTTCTTAGTGTCATCAGTTTATAGAGAGGGGCAAAAATGCTTTCTATAATAAGCCTGCAGAAACTCAAATTTTGCTGTGAAAAGGAGACATATGCATAAGAAATATGTGAAATAACACTGTAATAACACAATTTTAGCAGGGTAATAACAAAAATGTGAAATATTGCCTAAAAAGGTACACCAACAATGTTGCAGTCCCAGAGTATCTGAACAAGGTTGCTGCATAATCAATGCTGCATAATTGATTTCAAATCGGGCCATAGTAGTATCCATTGAGCTTCTGTCTAGAAAGAAACACCTGCAGCTTGTTGGAAAATATTACTACTAGGGCCCAAGTGATCATCACATCATATTTTTACCTTTCCACAATTGAAAGGGAGGGCATTTCAGGAATGACGCCATGTTCTACAATCACAGTTTAGATTTGAACACAAAAGGCTCCAAATCAACTCAATATCCTGGCAAGTCATTCCAGACAGATAAGTTTGTTTGTAGACCCTTGTGATGCAGCACCCGAATTCCAAATGGTGGAAGATGAATTTAGATCCCTTCTTTATACTGTTTGACCTTTAACCCATAACTTACCAAGATACTGAAATCCTCATAGATTTTTGACGCTAATACAAGATTCACAAACTTCATACTAGATGTCATGACTGCAATAATGACAGATGTCAATACCACACTCACATCTTCAAGTTACTTCCAGGAATCACTTTGCACATTGCACTGATAGTAAATACCAGTTGTGTCGCATTCTTTTTGTTTCAGCTTAGCAACTATGGTTCTTGGCAATAATCAAAATATCACATTAATCCCATGATGTTCCTTAGATTGCCAAACGAAAGAGAATAGGGTAGTCTCTGCGAAATGAACTTTCCTGTTGTTAAGCAAGGCTCTTTACTATTGATTGCATGAAAAACAACACTATACAATTCTTTTTTTATACAGAAGTAATCATTCTTCATGCTGGTGTAACAGGAGTCATTCAGTAAACAAAACAGTCATTCCACAGAATATCTTCAACAAATGAGGCATCTCCAATGCTGTCAATACATATACTCTACATATTCAAACCAAGCCTTCAAAGTGATAAAAGAGTGAGTTCAAACCTACTAGGTGATGGTGTGGACACGGGCAGTCCTGTCCCTGTGTCTAGAGTGGTCAATGAGGGCGGTCTTGCATCAGCCTGAGGTGGTAGGACTACAGAATGAATGTAAAGCACAGACAAAATATAATGTTAAATTTATGTGCTTTGTGTGCCAAGTGGCTCAGAAAACCTCAGCATTCTACAAAATGTCCAAAGTGCCTGGCACAGAAAGGCTTAAACTCACCTCCACAATAAGACTCCACAAACATGAGATCATCCAGCGCAATGTCTCCCTCAAAACCTTGTCCAACAATCCCTTCAAATACAACCTAAAATGTCAACAAACAAACAAAACAAAAGAAAAATTAATACTACAATACAACCAAATATTTGCATAAATCTCACCAATATGATGTCCATTGCAACTCGGGATTGCAAATACACTACTGATTACGAAAATTTCTTTCAAAGTTTGGCAGTTTGTTTAAAGCAGTTGCCATGTTGAGCAATATGTCAAACATTGATGCCGAAGTCAACCCGCTTTTGCAATGTATTGGAGACAATAAATCATTATCTGTCTCACCTGATCATGTAATCCTGTGACAGAAGTTAAAAAAAAGACACAAAAAATTAGCGACTGGAAAAATAGGTTCAAGAGAATTGGCTTTTTGTTCCAAAATCATGTTATGACCATGAAATTTGGACAAAGCATAGATAAAAACACAATGTCAAATATCTTTTTTAAAAACAAAGGAGTAATCAATGACTGAAAGACATAAAGACTCACATAGTAATTCACAGAGCTGATGATCGGCACTTGTCCCTCTGACCACCGATCTCCTGCATTGACACCATAGATCCAAAGGTCTGAGGTTACACTGCCCTCTACGGTCTCGAGGTAGATATGGAGCGAGCCGATCTGAGTGCCATACATGTGATACCAGAATCGCAGACACCTGCCTCCAGAGGGGGTGGCAGCAAAGGCCTGACTGCGGAGACGGGCCGCGTCGTTCAACACACGGGGTGATGACGTCTCGATGAAGATAAATGAACCTGGAGCAGAAACAACAGCCTTCATGACATTGACTCGTATCTCCACACTGACAAACCTGTAGCCAATTTCAATCTTTAGTTAACCATAACCAAAGAACGATACCTTCCGATCAGTAGAATAAAAAACAAAAACCCCTCTGATAATAAAAAACAAAAATCCCTCTACTAATAAGAAAAACAAAACCTCTTTACTATCAAAAAACAAAAATCCCTCTAATAATAATTATTTCACAAATTTCTCAAAGTGTAAGAATTCATCTGTCAGACACCTATTAATCAAACTTTTGGATCCTTAATGACATCAATAGCATGGAAATTTCCTGATTCCAACTGTATCTCAAAACACAACAGTGTACAATTTGCTGCTATAATTTATGATCTACGGTGTATTTTACATTCCAACATGTATTCTCAAATGATGTCTACACAGTCCAAAGAGCATGAGAATGCTCATCAATATTAAACAAGGACATTAAGAATTAAGCCTTTCCAAAAACAGAAAGGTACCCCGCAAAATTTCCATACCACAAAAACTTCCACTTTTACAGTGCAATGTTCACAATTTGCCTAAAATGCACACTGTGGAAAGAATACAAATACACAGGTGAAGAAATACAGCCACATGAGTACCTATGGCTGTTCCAAGGGTGTGGTCTACGGAGGGACCTGTTCCTACGCTTGGTGTGCCACCTGCACCCAGGATCCAGTCAAACACATCTCCAGTGGGGTCATTGGTCCAGGTACAGAAGCCAGACTCAAAGTCACAGTCACCTACACACAGTGGAGACGTGGGGATAGAACTGAATTATCATGTTGCCAAAACTCTCCACTAAGCACATGACAAGACCTAAGGTCAGTAGCACTAGTGATGAGCTGTGGGTGACATTTGTAAGACACCAAAAGGATTTGAAAGGCACGGAATCTAGCGCATGACATCATCCATGTTGCCAGGCATATTGCAGATTCGTTTGTTGGATGCCAAATGATCTTATTAGACACTTAAGCGAAACAAAATCTATCCACGCTGAATTTACACAATGAGTTTTCTATTCATATTATATGAAAAACATAGAATCAACTGATTTCAATAGAGGATTTTTGTGTTACTACGGTATCTGCTACATAAATGTAGGAACAAAACTTGTTGAAGTTATCAAAACTGGCAATAAGAGGATTCTTAAATGTACCTTCATCACCTTAATCTTTTTTGCACTTACAAGTATACCTGGTGAGATTTCAAGCTGTAAAGGTTAAAGTGATGAAGTATTGATTGTTCCTAGAGGATTTTTTTTTTTTTTTAATAGGATACATTCAACTGCTCCAATAATGATTTCTTTTTAGAGATATGATGATTATTTTGTAGTTTTGGATAATATTACTTTAATAATAATTAATATTTAATAGTTGTATTTTCTTATATGAGCTCCCTCGTGGAGACTGTATGAGCTCCTTCGCGGAGACGCCCATTATGAGCTCCCTTGTGGAGACATCATGGTATATTTAATATTCTGTTTAATATCTGTAAGATTTTTTTTGTTTTATATCAGTATTGTCTGGGGCAAATTATTTGGTGTATAGGGCCCCAATTTTTCTCTCTTTCTCTTTTTTCTTTAAAACAACAACAACTCCAATAATAGGGAAACTCTGCCTACAAGACAACACATTTTTAGTGTGCTTGTAAATTTCAGCAAATAATACTGCATAAAACAAATATCCACTGCACTCGGCCAGATCACACAATAGTCTCCTTCCCCAATCTACTGCAATCTTAGTCTTAGATTCATACCAGGTGTTAGGCAGGATCCTGCATACATGTCTATGTCGTCGAGCGCGATGTTGCCCAGGGCACCGTCACCGACTGTCGCCTCAAAGTAAACTTGGAAGTCGTCATTGATGGCCAGAGGAATTCGGGCCACGTTCCACTGGTCACCAAGCTGACCACTCAATGTGAAGTAGGGGGATGACAGCAAACCACCAACCTAGTATCACAAATGACATTTTAAAAAAAGGTATTTTGATTACAAATACCAAGCCTATCATTTAAAAGGGTGGTATAGTTTTCTGTATAGTTGTTTCTGAAATGGCCGAGATATCCAAAAACAAATACACTGTAGGTCTTAATGAAAGGTGCGACCCACCATTTATAAGGACCACTTTGTTTTACCTTGTTTTATTCTTTCTTTTTAATATCTTAGCCATTTCAAAAGTGATTTTCATCAAATAAACCAGTAACCAGTTCCTCACTTGAGCAGAGCATAGCACACACTTTCGTGCATATTTATGCAGACCTAAAATATGAACAGCATGAACTCCTACGTTCATTGACTCTGCCTGCGAAAAGATAAAAGATGCTTCAAAAATCCATAAAAATTCTTGGATCACCTCCAAATTTTCATCATCTCTTCCATGTGTCATTATAAAACTTTCCTGTAAGTTTCATCCAAATTTGTGTACAACTCTTTGAGTTAAATTGCACACAGACAAACAAACAAACCAACGGCAGCAAAAACATAACCTCCTTTAATAGAAGAGGTAACAAATCTATTGGGCCCTGTTTCATAAAGCTGTTCGCAAAGTTACGAACAACTTATGAGCGACTGGTGATCAGTTCTTATGTGCTATACTTATCAGAATCTCCATAATTCAGCACAATAACTGATCACCAATCGCTCGTAAGTTGTTCGTAACTTTACGAGCAGCTTCATGAAACACCCCCAGGTCCTTGTTTCAAGGAAGGGGAATGATCTAACTTAGATGTGAAACAACTCTGTAAAGTTCTGGCTGCTGCTACAAATGCCATCTTCCCACTGTAATGAAGAAATGACAAAGCACTAATTCTGGCATCAACTCGCTCAAGATCAGTTTTACAGCTGTATTATGTAACATTTCAGCATACAGCCATTTCTCTCAGTCGGAATGCTTTGTGGCATGAGGTTCAATCTAATAAGTCCCAACAAGAATAGTCCCGCACAGACTTTTTATTGAGATTTTCTTACTTGTTATCAAAAACATGACACCATTTCACCTTTGCACCTCCTCCAGTTTTAAAAAGGAAGTAAATTTTATTTCGTTTCGTTTCGTTTCGTTTTTGTTTTTGTTTCTTTTTAAACATATCCAGAGTTTGAACTGACCTCCACCAGCATGGACAGGGTGCCTATGTTGCCCCCATACATGTGGTAGTAGAACTCCAAACAGTGGCTACCAGCAGCTGGGAAGGTGTGTGAGTAGAGCCATGCCTTTTCTCCTGGCACCCTTGGGGCAGCTGTGTCAATGTACATGTATTTACCTACCAGGGAGAAAATTAACAGAGTACATAACAAAGTATCAATATAATACTTGGAAGGGAATTTAGCGAATGCCATGCGACTTGTTACAATAAATTCCTAACTGTCACTCCATACTCGAATTTCCAAAGTAGGTATGTTTTAATATTCCACAATCTCAATTTTCTGTGATGGCTGTGTGACATAAATTCAAAGTCCTAAACCAGAAACAGTAAGATTATCATCACTGGAAAGACATTATACAGTATTGAGAAATCCAACTTGGAAGTTTAGATGCAATCAATGTGCTCAAAAATATTTTTTACATGTATAAAACTACTACAGACAAATTTAAAACATTATAGCTACTTGTATATGCTTCATAAACTTCAAATTTCAATACGAGACTTTGGACAGGAAGTGGCTGGATGATCAAAATTTTGATTTGTCCAAAAATTAAAACTTTCATATTGTCAGTCCATACATTTCGTTGGTAACTTTCTTGATTGCAAATGTCTGCAACTCTACTAGTGCAATATTGTGAAGGGTAGAATATTCTGTTCATCTCTTAAAGTTGAAATATAACCAACATTCTGGACTTACCTGCCCCTACAAAGTGGTTTTTCACTTACCATAGACTGTTGAAAAAACAACAAGAGACCTATTTGTCAGACATATAAAACCTTTGTCAGCCTTTTTGAGCTTCTTACTGAATGCAGAGAAAGTTTGCATGATGCTGGAATGGAATCATTTGACATTTTCACACTATTCTAGTACGGTCATTTATCTGTAATGCAAAATCAATGTTATTCAAATTTATGAAGTTCTTCCGTCGAGATGTTTTCATTGCAACTGATTGACAAATTGCCCTACATCGACGTAAATAAGCACTGAATTGATCAGTGTTTTAGTAGTAGCCATGATAAAAAATCATGGGCGTACATACACTTGCTGTCGGGCGAAAGCTCGGTGGTCTAGTGGTCTAGTGGAGATGACGCCTGTCCGGTGATCAGGAGGTCGTGGATTCGAATCCTGCTCGAGTATGTACGCCCATGATTTTTTATCATGGCTACTACTAAAACACTGATCAATTCAGTGCTTATTTACGTCGATGTAGGGCAATTTGTCAATCAGTTGCAATAAAATCAATGTTTTCAGTTTGTCTTCTCATTGCAAAGTCCTAAAAACAATCACTTCTTATCAGAAATATGTATTGTATTGTAGTTCAGTGTAGTTTAAGGTAGTGGAGTTGTTTAGTGCAGTGAAGTGTAGTGTAGTGTAGTGAGGTGTAGCGTAATGTAATGTAATGTACTGTAGTGTGGTGTAATGTAATGTAGTGTAGTGCAATGTAGTGTAGTGCAGTGTAGTATATAGTATAGTGAAGTATAGGGTAGTGTAGTGTTGTGTTGTGAAGTGCAGTGTAGTGCAGTGCAGTGCAATACAGTGTAGTGTAATATAGTGTAGTGTAGTGTAGTGAATTACATTTGTATAGGGTAGTATAGTGTAGTGCAGTGTAGTGTAGTGTAGTGTAGTGTAGTGTAGTGTAATGTAGTGCCAAGCTCTTCTAATTCCAGTCAGCCCTTCTTACCTCCCGCAGTGCCTGTGGTGTGGTCAGAACTTGGCCCTGATGTAGATGGTCCTTGCGGCCCTGTACCCAGACTCCAGTCAAAATCATCCAGGATAGACTCCTGGCTATATCCACAGGTGGCAAAGCCATACTCAAAGTCACACATCGGACTGAATGCTCCAGGACTCGGGGTAACTAAGATACAACACAGACACACACACATGAAAAAGTTAGAACTAATACATACTGGAAGATCAATTAAGAAACAGGTGATGGACAATCTTTAGAAAGCCATTTCAAAGCATAGAATGTAACTTCTGAAGGATTATTCCTGATTACAAATACTGGGAATAAATCATGAAAACTTTGAGTTTCTGTGGTAAAGTTGAGAACATAAAGTCACATGAATCTGTAAATAATCATACAATTTGGGAACATTTGTGATATATTTTTACTGGAGTTTCCCAATTTTGGTTACTAACAAGAAATTAACGAGGTATGTAAAAGCACATACAAAACAATCTACTTATCTTTAGCGACAGTAGCTTAACCCATTCCTTACGGGAACCTGATACTGTATCCCAGGTTCCCCATGATGAAGACAAGAGTGCCTGCTTTTGTTGCCTAAATTCATGTTTCTTCGTGTTATAATGCCCCAAAAAGTGGGTTTGATAAAAAGATCAGAGTTTATTCTATCAGCATTTGTTCTCCTTGTGTTTGAAATATGTGTATTTCACAGTATTATTTACCTTTTTCCTGATTTAGTTTTTGCTTGTTCTGCTGTAAATTCGTACGAACATGTACATAGCGATCAAGGCTGAGATCAGTTAGACTTTTGTGTTCGCTGACCCCAGTCACCCCATTCAGGTGCTTGGTTTTGTGTAAAAGATTTTGTGAGCTCATCAGCGCATGCTCAATTCATACCTCACACCCGATCGATATTTCCATTGTTCACTGGCACATGTAGTTGACCGTGGAAAGGGGGATACAATGTACAGCTTGATTGCCTTCACACAGGTGGAGTACCAACCTGTGTGCCTCTCTGTCGACGGGCAAAAAGAATCTCGTTTGGGAGCATTAAAGGCACTCAGAGAATTGTGGCAGGAACAGATTAATATTTTCTTTTTCTTAAGACAAGATTGTCTTATTGACATTGTCTCACATATCGCAAGTTTGAATCATCTTTCTTGCCAGACAGAGCAGTATGTTGATGTGCCAGTGCAGTCATGAGTGATAGGTCAGTACAACATGGATTGTGTGGGGTGTTTTGGGATGCAGAGTGATCATCAAAGGACAAGTTCACCTTCATTAACATAAGGATTGAGAGAATATAGCAGTATCAGTAGAACACATCATTGAAAGTTTTAGGAAAATCGGACAATCTGTTCAAAAGTTATGAATTTTTGAAGTTTTTGTGCAGTCACCGCTGGATGAGAAGACTACTGCAGTGTATGATGTCACATGCGTACAACAATATAAGGAAAATATAAAAAGAATTTCACAAAATTTCATCTTTTGAAATAAGT
Organism: Diadema setosum; assembly: GCF_964275005.1. Classification (NCBI taxonomy): domain Eukaryota; kingdom Metazoa; phylum Echinodermata; class Echinoidea; order Diadematoida; family Diadematidae; genus Diadema; species Diadema setosum. The sequence goes on from NC_092687.1 coordinate 23,415,799, forward strand.
ATACATTCCCTTGACTCGTTACTGACATATGTTATGGGTAATATTATGTCCATTGCCTTTAGAAAGAGGCAAGTCAAGTGCTCTTTTATTATGTGAAAAAAGTGAAAATATGTGGAATTTTCTTTACATTTTCTTTATACTGTTGTACTCATATGACATCACAAGCCTCAGTAGTCTCCTCATCCAGCGGTTCCAACACAAAAGTTTTAAAAATTCATAACTTTTGCATCAATTGTCCAATTTTCCTCAAACTTTCACTGATGTGTTCTACTAATATTGCTGCATTCTCTCAATGCTTATGTTAATGAAGGTGAACTTGTCCTTTAACCATTAATCCATTGAAGACAAGTCCCGAGTATACTCAGACAAGGGTCAATGGGAAATGCATGTTGTAGCAAAATCAGTCCGTCCTCAACGGGTTAAAAGACAATCATTAACAGTTACCCGCCAGGCAGTCTTGGTTTTCAAGAAGGATGTCATCAATGGCCATGTCGCTGCTTGGATCACCCGTCATGACAGCTTCAAACACAACCTGTGGAAGAGTCAAACAATTAGAGCAGCACACAGCATTATATTTCTACCATGTACAAATGTACACACTCGGGCAAACTGGGTAACTGTTCAAAACTCTTACACTGATAATAGTATGAGCTCTTTCTTCCAATTAACTCTTTCAGCTCCACAAAGTCAAAATAACATTGGTAAAGCATTCAAACAGGTGACTGATGGTACTAACAGAGGTTAAACCTTTATGCCTCCAGGCACTCAGTTAAACTTGCCCACCTCTTTGATCAGCATTCAGTAACCCATCCAAACTGGACCTACTTGTAAAGTTCAAGGTCAATGAGGTATTTTTTTTTTTTTTTTTTGGGGGGGGGGTTGCAACCCCCCAACCCCCCCTCTAGATCCACTTCTGCATGGTGACACAAAAGAGTTTAGTGGGGTTAGGTTTCCTCTATTCAATGACAATTAGTTTCTGCGCCATTGGTTATGTCGCCCCCTTGTGTCGGATGGGGCTATATTCTTCCCACCAGAGACTTGGTTTACGTCCCAATAAAGTTATTGAAGAATTGCAGTAGAACCGTGTGGCTGTGTCCTTCTTAACTGGCGCTGTGCAAAAGAAGGTCCTCCAGCTTGGATGCCACATGGTGAACAGAGCACATTATCATCTATTTGGGACATTCCAGCAGGAAAATCAAAAATGCACATTCTTTTTTGCTTGATTTTCACTGTGTAATGCGAGAGCATATTGACCAAAAATGCACTGGCAAATGTACTTTTTGGAAGTTTATGCCTTCTATAGATGATAACAGATGATAGTAATTATATCAGATGGATTTAATTCATGGAATACCTGGGAATATTGCACTAATAAGGGCCAATATTCCCTGATATCCCATTTATTGTCATCCAATGTAATATAATTACTGGCTACCAACTGTACCAATTACATGTGAAATATTGCAGGTTACTGGGCATGAATTGATAACTTCATTCTGTATGTCACATCTCTATTCAAGAATGACAAAACAGCACTGAAAAATTGACATCAATAAATGTTAATTACATGTCACAGTTTACCTGTGGTATTAACTGCTTTCCTAAAAATTCCCTTCCCAATAATTCTGTTTCCCTTTGATATGTTGGCTGAGAATTCAATTTATGAACATCAACATTGTAAGCCTGAGAGAAAGTACAGTGTTGTAGTAAAACATGCCCTTTTGATACCAATTTGATTTTACAGGCCCTTATATGCTTTAGGAAAAGTTAGGAGGGCAAAATTTTGAGGTACTCACACTGTAGGTCTGAGTGCCAGAGAGGGGTACCCTGGCCACTAGCCACTGGTCACCCTGTGTTCCAGACCGTGTCCAGTGCACAGTCTCCGCTGATCCGGACGCCGTCAGGACGTTCAGTGTCCCGACAGCCTGGCCATGCATGTGATACCAGAATGTTAGGCAGGAGTCGGACGCGACGGGACTGTAGAGGGCACTAGTCAGACGAGCTGTCTGTCCAACGGTGGTGGTATCTGCTTCTGTGTACATGTATGATCCTGCAATACCTGTAAAATGCAAACAAGGGAGATCTAAATGATTAACTGGACTTTATCAGCACATCCTTAAACATTTTTGGCAAGAAGAAATCTCATCATTTCTTGCTATCTCTTATGGTATGGATATGAAAAAAGGCTACAAAATTTTCCCTGAAGATAAAAAGCTATGTTTTTTTCTTTTTTAACGGTGATACAGTTTCCACATACCTACACATGTATGTGGCAACAAGTCAAAATAACAAACTCCTTATATCAATCATGTTTGATCTTAGTCAATAGATTCCATTTCTGGTTTTCTCAAAGCCTGTAATACTATATGTAACATACAGGATATCATTTTCCATCTTACTGCTGCTGCCTGCATGGGTGTGGTCATCACTAGGACCGGTATTTTGTGTTGGGGTGGGGCCGGAGTTCCTGGTCCAGTCAAAGTCGTTGCTGGCTGACTGCACATAGCTGCAGAGGCCCCCTTCAAAGTCACAGTTGGCTGGCCCAGCTGGGATCACGATGTGGGGAGCGGTGGTGGGGATGGGGCTAGAGGGGGGAAAGGTGGGGCCAATGTCTGCACTGTAGGGGCGCACTGTATTGAGAAAAGGGGGGGGGGGGGAAGTGGATAGCATATGGAAGAAATTGAATATCACAGCAGTCAAGACACTTGGAAATTACCTACGTGTAATGGTCAGGCATCTATATTGTGTCACAAGTCTTCTTTGAAATCTGCCAGATACCAAATGTTATCATCAAGAACCATCATGGAAGCTTATAGGTTTCCATAGATGCAAGGGCATCCGAGACTGAGAAGGTGGCTCCAATAATAGGAGCAAAAAGCTGAGCAATGTATGATTATTTGTCATACCTTCATGACCCTTATTAGTCCGTCAAGAATGATTATAACTTCAAATTTCAATGTCAAGTGTAAAGAGAAGAACCACAGCATAACTCCGAGTAAATGCAATGAAGAGTGCATTTTTTCATCTCTGTCTCTTTTCATACAAATGCTAAGTAGAACCAAACCTACACATGATCTATTATGTAGTCTGCCAATCCTAACAGATATTCAATCCAAATGAGGTATTTAGTTATCCTAATGCCAAACTTAAACTGGGTGCTGAAATGTGCAGACAAATTTCTTTGAACAAAGTAGACACAAGTTCATAAAAATCATGCTAAATGACTTGCTTCCTATGAGATATCATATCATGATCAAAACATTTTATTTAGTACCTGGTACTCATAATTTAATCCACCTACATTGCAATCTTCAACTTCAATTTCAACTTCAATCAATATCATACTGATTGTGATCGAACTCCATTTTCTCTCTAAACAGATGACTGATTGTGTACATTGGACCCTGATCTAGACCTGCAAATTCCAGAAAGAAAAATCAGGAGGAAATCATAATTCACCAATGTCACTTCACAAAATATCAAAAGTACTCCAGGCATGATAGAAGTTGTACAATATATTTTTCTAACTTACAGACCATACTGACATTGGAAAACCAATGCATAACCACGCTTTGAAATAAAAACAAACAGTTTAATACTGATACCGTGTGATACGTCTTTGTTAATACAAAGAGCATAGATAAATTCTGACAGGAAAGATGTGAGAATTTAGGGCTCCAGCTAAGCTTGAACCGATCCTTTGTACCTGGGCAGTTATTGTCTGTGACGATGACATCATCCACAGCAATGCTCCCTGCGGTGGAGGAGCCCGCCTCTCCCTGGAACACCAGCTACGGGATAAACGAAAAATAAAATGGTTGGAGACTATAACATGATGTAGAAAAAAACAAAACAAAACACGCCACTGTCTAGAGGGTATAAACTTTACTCCTAGCTCCTTTGCTTTGTACTAGCTGGAATAGGATGCATACACCATACAAAACATATTCTAACAAACTTTGGTCAGATTACATAATGGATGAACAAAACCTAAATTATGGTTAACGGTGATACAAGCAGACTGACCAAATTGTCACATATTTGACTTTGTCAATCCAAGTAACATGCTCATCACCAAGTGTAGAAATGGTTTAAAACACAGCATTCAATGGAATTCTCTGGCTATATATCTTTTCTAATCACAATCAGGCCATTCAGCTGAAAAACAACAAATTTTCAATGAACATGACCTTCAATCACTGTAGGCCTATCATATACATTGTATCATATGTTTGCAGATCTAAGTCTGTCAGTGTATATGAAACATACGATAGAGCCGAATTAATTAGAGGTCTACATTGCTCAAAAATTTTCATTTGGGCAAAAATTCTAATGGACTGCTTGTTTTAATTGTTGATCATGCAATTTTTGGGGAAAATCATTTCTTATGAATTTTAGTGTTAGGCCTAATGGATTTGATAATAATCGTAATGGATCATGTATTCATATTGCAGTGGCAGATCCAGAGGGGGCGCACCAAGCTGCACCCACCCCCTCTTTATTTCTTGATAAACCAATAGAAATAAAAAGAAAAATGGGGGGCACATGCGCCGCCCCCCCCTTTAATTTTGTAGGCTAGGCGCCTCCCCATCGATCACAGAATTCCTGGCCCAGAAATTGAAAATAATGGAAACAGAAAATACAGACATCCTGTTAGAGTCTTTTGTAATAGATGTAGGCCTAAATGTTACAGTGTACGGCCCTTCTTGATTGTCAAACTTTCACGCCCACGTAGGCCTACTGAAGAAAGCGATCTATACAGCACTGTCTACTAACTCTGTATTGCGTGCAACCTCATCTCGAATAACGGTACCACCCCTCCCTCTGGCCGCGTGAACGACAGTGCAGTTTTTCCAGCTGCGAATTACATTCAAATAACCATGATTATCTCTATGATAACAGAATAAATACCTACCCTAGGAACCCCACAGCAGTTATTGTGCTTTTACGACTGAATAGTGAAGAGGTAGCACTCATATCGAGCACAAGGCCAGGATGGGCTCATCCTCGAGCAGTAAGCTCCACCTCTTTGCTACCGCTCAGCTCGTTACTTTAGATTAATAGCTCGGCGCGGCCATGACATGTATCAGACTGCTTAGGTCGCTCACCGTGTGGCCGTGTTTTCGTCCACATATGCGTGGATCATATCCCTACCCATCGCGATATCGAGGGATCGTACGTGGGGGGGGGGGGGGGGGAGGGGCGGGCGAGGATGGGGGACTGCATGGGTCAGTTAATGGTTCCCCCCCCCCCCCCTTAGACGGGAAGAATCTAAAAATCTAAGGAAGGAACCTTTGATGTGGGTATGTTCTGATTTTTTTTAAATAACCTTTTGGCGACTTTTTTTTTTCTTTTTTTTTTTGTGGGGGGGGGGGGAGGGGAGGGGAGCGGGGTGGTAGTACCCGGTTCCGCGGCCCCTAAAACGTATGTCATGGTGTGGAGGAGAAAAATCTCTTTGGTCAGAAACAATAGGACTAATGTGTCTGAATACACAATTCTGATTGGCTGATACCTGACTTCGGGTAAACCCTGTGGGACAGGGCAAGTGGGATACTTGAAGGATGATGGGTAAGCCTACGTACATTGTTTAGGAGAAGGCATTATTTAGGAGTAAAAGTTTTGTACGAACAAACAATTATAGGAGAAACAAAATGGATGCCTTCATTGTGATAAAAGATAGAGTTATCAGAGTTAAAATCGTCAAAAATCCTGAACATCCCACAACCTCACTCCAAGATCTTGCGTCGTAGCTATTTTATGAATAACAGTGGATAAGACGTGGCAGTGTGTGGTGTCCTATTTGATTCAAAAAGCGTATTTTAGTGTCGTGATTGAAAAATTGCACAACAGGTAACTAGACGTTCAACAAAACGTTAGTTTTTACTTTTTTACGTAATTTTCACTTTCTTTATCTGTTAGTTTAATCTTGGGAATTTTCTCCTCAGATCAAATATTGATCGACAGCGACGTCATCATCGAGATGATAGAGCTTCCTGTCAGTGCTGTGTTTTATTCACTCATAGGCTTATTTTTCTCTTCAAAAATATTTGATTAAACGAAAACTCCTGTGTCCTGAAAAGGTCGAGTTCCTTCATGAGCTGTCCCATACGTAACAAATTGAAGACTTTTTCTAAGTTTTATTTTTCTTTGAAATTATTAGGCTATGGTTATTGCAGTGTTATTCTAGGAAGTTCCCTGATATATTGATCTACGCAGTCAAATACCATAGAAAGAGAGAAAATGAATAGATTTATTGTGATTTAAGGGGAAAAAAGTCCACAATGAAAAACAAAGCCATTTTTTCCTGGTCCCATACATTCCCAACGGTATAACTCCCTTCCTCTTATAAAATATTATTGTCACTGTCAATTTTCACCAATGTTTACACGATTATTCTTTTCCTAGATATCGATCACCATCATGATGTTCAATGTAATCAAAATTCATTTAACATTTACACTATTTTTCAGGTCGCCAAAGCCTCTGAAATGTCCTATACGTGCAACGCGCGCGTTATCTTTGACTTGCCCACTTGATTGCACCAGCTTGCACCAGGGCCCATGGAGGTTTATAGGTCTGTTCTTCCGTTGGTATACATTAGTATAGACATAGCATGATGGATGCTGACTGAGAGGATTCATGCATGTGTGCAGAACTGCCGCCGCGGGGAAAAAAATGGCTGGTGTTTTCAGACTGTTGACAGTTGAAGATATGTGCTCTCTAAGGTACCTTATCGGCGCGACTATGAGTGCCTGGATTCTACAGTGCTATAACTTTTATACGCATAACTATATAAGCTTTCAATGAGCCGTCTTCCGAGTATGATTGGGCCTATTGTTATGATAATTTAATTAATGACCAATGTGTGTATTTACACCTATACTTGAACTGTATGTCACTACTCTCCGTTTTATTTCTTTTCTTCTCTTCCTCCCCCCCCCCCTCTTGTTTTTTTTTTTCCCACATCAGCCCGTCATTTATTTTGCAATTATACACTGTATATCACTTCCACTCATCTGCATGTAATATTCCTTTTTTTAGGGGACCTTGTTTAACAAGCTGTGCTTTCTCAAGGTCCCCACGCGACATTCCATGTAAACATCAACCTAGTTCAATTTTTGGTAATTATACAAAACAGTGTACTTGTCCCCACAAGGGGTTTGTGACACAATCCCATGTGAATGGTGCGTGAAAATAAATTGAAATTGAAATTGAAAAATTGATTCACGATAATATTCTTGTTGGATGACAATGAATAACGTTCTACGTCCAACACGCGGTAGAATCGATCGGTTTTAAACAAACAACTATAACAGTTTTTATTGAATTTAATTGAATTGAATAAACAGTTCTAATAGAACAGATAGTACGTTGTACTTGATATTTCCACAGAAGTGGTCAAGTCAAAACAGTTAACGAGTCGCGAAAGTGGGAGTTAGAGAGAGGAGCAGTGAAAAGAAGAAGAAAATAACGAAGGAGGAGAAGAAGAAAAAGAAGAAAAACTCTAGAAACACATGACTTTCCAGGAGGCAAAATGAGAATCTTGGGGGGTGGGGAGGGGTTATTGGTGTTGGTGCTCTCTCTCTCTCAAAAAAAAAAAAAAAAAAAAAAAAAAAGAAGAAGAGTGAAAATGTTCACTCATGAAGGAGTGAATAACAGAAGGAGTGAGTTTCGAGTGAAATTGGAGTGAATTTTCAGTGAAAATGTTCATTTTCACTAATTTTGGAGTGACCCCAGGATCACTATTCGAGTGAAAATGTTCATTTTCACTAATTTTGGAGTGACCTCAGGGATCACACGTGCTGATCCTGATGTCACTCCAAAATAAGTGAAAATGAACATTTTCACTCAAAATTCATACTCGAAACTCACTCTTTCTGTTATTCACTCCTTCAAGAGTGAACATTTTCACTCTTCTTTTTTTAGAAAGTGGAGTTAGGGGTGGAAGTGGCCCCTTGACCAAGTGAGCTATTATAATTTTAGATAATAGTTCCTCATACTTTTTTAATGTCGATAAAGCCTTTTGCGGCGATCTTGATCATCTATAAACACGAGCAGCTGATCCAACGGGGATCTTCCAATCTCATAATAGGGATTTACAGGGATCTTGGAAGGCGCTGGGCATAAGTTTCGCCTCTGTAATGTGCTGGCTAGAGATCCAACAAGAATAAGAAATGATGAGAGAGTGCTTCTCGTAGCAGCATGTACAGCGCCGACACATGTTATCACTATTATGAGCGGTAAAATCGTGGACTACAGAAAGACAACTTCTTCTTCCTTGTGGATACCGTGTATTGACAAAAAAAAGTCTGTAATTTAGGACTTTGGCTTTGCGTTCGCCTTTATTATTGGGCCCTGATGGGGAAAGTTGACATTCACTGGTTTTAACATCAGAGAGAAAAGATGGTCGGCTGCGGGATAGGATTCTTGCCTTCCTTCTCTGACTTCTTGCGTCTTATTGACGCAAAGGGGAATTCAATTTTGAGAATAAAACCTATACATGTTACATACAACTTGTAGATGCTTCCGTGTGTTGATCGCAATAACCAGCTCCGCGCACTCATCTACGAGCGAGTTTTAGACCTGCGACGCTAATGTTCACGACGCGCCTCCTCCCAGGTTCAAACATGTGACTCGCACAGGTGCAGAACAGCATTTTTGCCTGATAACGGCGTTTTTGCGTTCGCGTCGCAGATGTAAAGCTCACTATTTTAGATCCGCGTCTGTGGTAAGAGTTTTCCTGAAATATTTCGGGTGACATACCGCTTGCCTTCCGGAAGCTACCCGCACTATAACGAAGGCTTTCATCAGACATCAGGAGCGTTTGGGCGGAAGAGGAGGAAGTGTTGCAGAAAGGCGGGATGTCCTGCATTACGATGTCCTCACGACAATAACAGACTAAGTTGCAGAAGATGTCAAGAAGTTGATGTCTGCGTGCAAATTTCGGTCCCGATTTAAATTGAACCTGGCCTCCACCAGGGCCCGGACAAAACGCCGGAACGCAAATTTATTAAGATCCGTTTTCATTCGGAAACCTCTCCGCATCTTCTGGACAGATTCCATTCACTGTCCAGATCATTCTGGGCGTTTCCGCACCTTCGGGAGATGACAGCATTTCCACAATTTGCACTTACGTACAAGTCCAACCATGGACCCACTTATGGACTATGAACTGAGGTCTTTCTTTGATCCCATCATCGCCGCCGACATACTATGATTCCGTGCATCTTACTTTCTATGATGTTCGGACAATGACGATTGTGTAATCGTGCATCGTCGCTGACCAACCGTTTCCCTCATTTCGGTCTTGTTTGGCTAAGGTGCCTGTGAATAAACACCAATGACGGGGAGCAGCAAGCCTCAAAACATGACAACTTGTGTGTCACAGAATTGGTAATTACTGAAGCGGACACTTGTGGACATGCATGTAAAGGCAGCATCTCACCACCGGAGACGTCTCCGCGACGTCTCCAACTTATCCGTCTCAGCAGTCGCGGAGACGTCTCCAACATAAAAATGGCTTGCGGTCTCACCAAGGAGACGTCTCTGAGACGAGTGATGGCAGGTGTCAAAAAGTTTCAAATATGATGGAGCCGTTGCAGGATCACCTGACTTGATCTAGGCAGGATGTCAGCACCTGCACGCAGATGGGTCACGTGGTTTCTAAAGTAGGTAAAACAGCGTCAAATACAGTCGCGGAGACGTCTCCGCGACCTCTCACCAGTTTTTCTGGTCTCCAGCAGGTCTCGGCGACGTCTCTGAGACGTCTCGGGGACATCGCGGAGACGTCTCGGCAGTCGTGGATATAATTAGTCTCCGCGACGTCTCCGCAACTGATGAAGACGTCTCGGAGACGTCATGGAGACTTCGCGGAGACTGGAAAAAGTCTCCCCCCAAAAAATCGAACATGTTTAAATTTCTTGCGACTCCTCCGAGACTCTGTAAGACGTCTCTGCAACTAGCAAAATCTGGAGTCGCGAATTAGTCGCGAACTAGTTTCACGCCCGGTGAGACACCCCCTTAACGCCTTTGCTTTATGGTGAGACATCCATGTCGTCTACCGTTATTGCAATGGATTGTCTATTCAGAAAGAATGTGCGAAAAATGTGAACATTTAGATTACAAATCACAAGTAACCTGCAAAGGCTCTCTCTTGAAAAGTACGTGCATTTCGCAAATGAAATTGCTTGAGTTACATACACTACGACTGCACATGCATTTTTCCTGATCTAAGAGAGTTATCATCCTCTGCGCATGTAGTTTTTGAATTACTCAAAGCGCCGTCTTGTTCTTATCCAGGCTTGCTGTCGGCGGTGAAATTAGCTGCGTTCAGAAGGAGGCAGGTTTGGTCGGAGGAAACTTGGTCGGAGGAAGGTCGGAGGAAAGGTCGGAGTAGTGCCCGTCTGAACAAGGTCGTGGTAACTTCCTCCGGTCGGGGGAACTTACCACGACCTCTTCCTCCGACCAAGATACTCCTGAGTTTTTTTCAGGAGTATCTCGCTACCACGACTAGCCGGTCGGAGTAAATTGCCCGTGCGGACAAGCCCTCGGAGTATCCATGACCTTACAAACCTTATACGACCTAGGTAAAACTTCCGGAGTCAAATGCGAGTACACGTTCGCGTGCAGTACAATTCTAACCTCGTCGATCGCGACGGAGAAGCTAGCACTCAGAAATTCTCATCAACAAGAATAGAGAAGATAGATGCCGCTGTAAAAAAAGAAAAAAAAAGAAGAAAAAAAAAAACCAATGGTATGAAATGGTTGACGTGCGCGGCGCTACCACTTCCGGAAGTTACACCGACCCTCCACGGTGATCCCCATGAAGGCCGTGGTAAATTGGTCGGAGTTTCTTCCCACTTTCGTCGTGTACGATGTGGACACAGGGTCGTGGTAAGATAAGCATAAATTTGAATTCTAATTGCTGCGCCATGAAATTTTACTCCGACAAGTAATACGTCTGAACATGGCATATGGGATTAAAGCAGGAAAGCATGTTTAAAATGTTTTTGTGACACTTGGGACAGAAACAGGTGCATGAATTAATTAACAAACGATGAATATCCACGTGCAGTACACGTCGATGGTTTCGGACCATCTCCCCATTTCGATGAAACACTAACCTTGTCCGACGGATCCGTTAAGGCCTTATTATTTAGTGGGGAAAATAATCCGAAGTATACAATGTGGTGAAACAGATATATATTGGTAGTGTATACATCAGTTAAGTTTGAAAAAAATCGGAAAATCCGTTCAAAAGTTATGAATTTTAGTTATGGATTTAAATCCGTGTGCCGTCATCGTTGGAAAAGAAGACTGCAACACAGTATAGGGTAACGTAGATAGAACGATCTTCTAGGTAACTCATTCTTTTAGCACAATGAAAAAGCACTTGACTTACCTCTATCGGGAGGCAGGTCAATTGGACACACAGATACATCCACACAGACATTCATATTTTAAACGATAATTACCCTGTAATCATTATTTTGTGAGACTGGCAGTTGACCATAATTCCACGTTGAGCCTTGAGTCGAGTCTAATCTCCACCTGATGACGTCAGGCTGTCCGCTGATCTCCTGAGCAACGACGATGGCGCCAGAATCCACACCCTCGATGTAGTACCAGAAGGTGACGCAGCGTCGTGTGCCCGGAGCGGCGGTAAAGAGCGAGCTGACGAGCCGGGCCGAATTGCCGGGGGATTGATTGGTGGTGTCGAGATAAAGGTAATAGCCTGAAGTCGGGGTTTGGAGAAAAAAAATAGTCAGAAAAGTCACAATAAAAGTCAGAAGTAAGGCTGGCCCACTCTACCAATATCGCACAAGTCAGCACATCAAGACACACACTATTATAAAAATGTTAATCATCATCATTAACACAAGCATGACTTACAACTTCGTATCCACCATGCATGCCATACCAAAAAAAAAAAAATAATAATAATAATTAAAGGTTTTCACAATACATGTACCTTTCAGTTAAAGGGAGAAATCAGAATAATCAGAGGGAAACACCATTTTGTGATGTCATAATGAAGAAACACAAAGTTAACTAATTGCACGCCAGAATGTCGTGGATCTGAACAGAATTTTTTTTTGTCCAGCAGAAAACGAGTGTAGGTACCTGCTGCAGTCCCCAGCGTGTGATCTGTAGAGGGCGTGCCTGCTGAAGCCTGCTTCCTGATCCAATCAAAATCGTCTGAAGTGACGTCATTGGTCCAGGTGCAGAAATCGTCTTCAAAATCACAATCACCTGCAACAAGGAGAACACGAATCATAGGTATAGTCACGGGAATTCCTGAGGTATTTTGTTGAGCAAATGAAATGTTAAAATCAGATGCTACATGGGAGTTAGCCAATAGTAGATGACAACCGTTGCATCATGGTCCTACATCAGCTGTTAATAGCTAGGTTAGGTGTCAGGATTTTTGCTTTATGTGTGATGGGATGTGTTTGTAGAAGGAAATGATACCATGAGCTGTAGATTCCACTTCGCCAAGACAGTTCTTGAAACTGAGATAATGAATAAGAATAATGTGTAGTGGAACTTTGTGTGTGTGTGTGTGTGTGTGTGTGTGTGTGTGTGTGTGTGTTTTCCCTAGTCTGGGTGGCTCGGGGACAGGGGGTAGGGGTCAATATCAATGGTACTAGCCCCCTACCCCCCCCCCTTAGACGGATGCTGAAATTCATGGGTATAATGTGATTTTTTTTTCCTTTTTAGGGGGACGAGCCATTTTTTTTTTTTTTTTTTTTTTGGGGGGGGGGGGGGGGACTGCAGCCCCCCCCCCCAAAAAAAACCCCCAAAACAAAACAAAACAGTTCCGCGGCTCCTGCTTGACACCCACCTTGAGACAGACACGTGCCGTCTGTGATTCTGAAGTCATCGATGGCGATGTCGGACGTGAAGCTTGACCCAACGACGCCCTCAAAGACGACCTTTGGAAATTTAATCAAATCAACGAGATATTTAAGGTTGATCTTTTTTTATTACTCTGCTTTTGAAATGAAACGCGAATTTTCACAGTATATTTGGTATTTTCAAGCCATTTACGTCCCTTGGAGGGGGTATTATAGTGTGTTGGTGTTTTCTATTGAATTATTCTATTCTTTGCTTATACGTTTATAAGATTATGCTTTTTCTTCAATGCAATCTCCTTAGAACATTTATTTAGATTTAAAAAAAACACCTCACAGATACATGTATTTACGAAATTGCAACTAACTATTCGTGAACTGTAACTGAGATAATAATCTAAAATGTTATTACCTGGTTAGGCATCTTAGGGGAATACAGAAAAAAAAAAACCGACACAAGTAACATAGAAGAATTTAAAATGAAAGTGTTGGACCATTTAAAAGAGTATTAGTATTTCAATCGATAACTCGCAAAAAAGAAAGCAAAAAGATTACCAATGAAGCGGTGTGGCGCTTATGATTTTATAACTTTGCTCCCCTGTTAAAAAGAAACAAATCAAAGTTTGTTGTAATTGCTCTTCACACAGGAAAGGAAAACTGTTCCGTACAAGTAAAGAGAAAGAAGTGAACGAAATTCACCTGGTAAGTGGGAATGGTGCTAACGAAGCGCGCGATGTACCACTCGTTTCCCTGGTCTGCGGAGCGGCTCCAGGCGGGCAGTGACTGGCCCACTGACCCGCCGCTCTGCACCACGTACACGTTCAGCGTACCGATGCTGGATCCGTACATGTGGTAGTAGAACTCAACGCAATGACCACCGGCGGCTGGGTAAGATGGCGTCCATAGACGAGCTTCGTCACCCAGGACCTGGGGCGCGGAGGACTCGATGAACATGTAATAACCTTCATCGAAAAGAAAGAGAAGGGGGGGGGGGGTGGGGTTCACTCTCAGACAGACACACTCGCGTCCAATTACCTAGAGTATACGGCACATTTAATTTGCACCTCAGCCTAAATGGCGTCACGCGTCGAAAACACACCCTTAATGGCGTCACCAGGGGCGTTACATTCCCTACATGGTTGGAATACATCAAGATCATTTTATTATTATCAAAGGAAAATGATGACGTATAATGACAATGAATACAGAAACTTCAGACCCACATAATATGCCTTTGGAATAGATATTTTTAGTAATGGTATGGAAAATAAGCCGATCCTACATCACGCACTACATGAATACTTATTTTTAAACCTACAAATTGTGATTATCAATATTTGGGCATATGTCCAGTAAGTGTTTTATATATATATATATGTAATATATATACTAGTATACATTCATATTAATACGGTATATCTATAATTTGTACATTGATATCATTTTTGAAAATGAAATAAATATCTTATCATGCATATTGCATGGCTTCACACCTATCATACAATCTTATAATATCTTTTTCTATAACATTTTTTGTAAATAAATTATTAACATTTTTGGTTAAAAATGAAAATGGATAAACGAACTTGACTCCGTGATATGAAATCCTTACCGGCGGAAGTGCCGTACGTGTGGTCGTTTGGTGGCCCGGTGTCCGATGAGGGCGTGCTTGCACTCTGACGCTGCCAGTCGAAGTCGTCGGTCCCGCTGACGTCCTGGTAGAAGCCGCAGATAGCGGGGTCCTCGAAGTCGCACTGGACGATGGCGGGAATCGAAGAAGGGCTCGGCGTGACGACAACTATTGAGAAAATTTTTTGATAAGATTCACAGTTTTCTTTAAATGTGTATCTTTTTTTAATTGTCTGTTTGTTAAATGAAAGAAAGATATTACTCAGAGGGGTGAAGGCTCAGGTTTGAGTTTAAAAAAGGAACCAGGGTTCCTTTTTTCCGACATGGGTGTTTGTTAATATTTACAGATCAGCAGTTGCGATCTTAATAAATTTTCATTTGTAGAGGGAAACAAACTGAAGAAACTCAAACCTGTTTGTCTGAAAAACCCCAAATAGGGGCAATCATGCAGTGGGTATTGCAAATTCTGACAAACGTATTTCTAGATTCTAGAATTTCTGCAAGTAAAATACGCACACAACAGGGAAGCGATAAATGGATATAGGGACCTCAAGTAAATGAGTTCTCTATTGACGCTTAAACGAGTTTCCTAGTAATGCAAAATCAAGATAAGCTATTGCAATATTAACCGTTGGGAACAAGTCACATCAGCTATCAAAATTCATTAATGTGTCATTAATGTAATTCTTGTCACACCTTGTTATTGTATATAAGCGCGTATAGAGGATTAACATCGTCGTTGTTATATTCAACCAGATTCATCTACTAGTTTTCATGTATTATGCGAAATCACATTCCCATCCAATAATGCAGCTAACAAATAACAACAAAAAACGATGAAAAGAAAAACAAGATATGACGTACTTTCATGTTAACAAACTCCTATACTCTGTGTTTCATTATGTCATGAATTTTGTCTCATATCATTTTGTGACCTTTATCTGCTCACCGTGGGCAGAATGTTACTCCAAAATACTGCGCTTACCTTGAGGACAATAACCACTGTATATCTGCACGTCATCAATTGCAATATCCCCCGTGAAATCAGTGCCTACGACGCCCTCTATAGTTACAACGAATCGATCCGCATCTTGACGAGTAATATCCACCTGAGAGGGGGAACACAATTTTCTCTCAGTGTCAAATAATCTGGGAATTTATATAAATGTATCCAAATGCATATAATTTTGAAATGTCGCAAGTTTTGTCATTTTCCTCTGGTACTTTCTGCATTTTTGTCATGTGGTTATACTATCAAGGGTAAGGTGGTCTCCATGGTTATGGAAAGATACGTTTTCTTTGTTCAAATAATGACGAGGGAAAAGTAAATAGATGAGTACAAAAATAGACAGATAATCAGATTAATGCATTCATAAACAGGGGTTACAATGAAATTTAAAAACATAAATCAGAGTGTATAAACATAATATTCACATAACAACGTGTGTATACGCATACGCACATAATGCAAATAAAATGTACAATGTATATCGAGATAGATACAGTATAACATACGTATATTGCATTCATAGTAGAGAGCCTTCTCAAGATGGAACTTGTTACAATGCACTCCCGTTATAACAAATTAAAGACGGCTATAACGAAATTCTCGGTACAACGAAAGAAAACCACCGGTCCCGAGGACTTCGAGATAACCGGAGTGCACTGTATTGCAGTGGCTATGAGCTATTTTAGGATTTCCCCAATGATTTCAATATGGGTGAAAAAAAAAAATGATTCCAGAGATAATCAGATCACCTAATTCTAGTGCTAGCAGGGAAGGAGAGCTAAACTTTCTCTTTACCGCAGTACCAGAATATTTGTCTGTATATGATCTTATGAACCGACATGCACTGACATTAGAAAATGATGAAATGAGCGATCTTAGGTGTCGTTAGCATTGTATAATTGTTCCACATCGATAGAACGTAAGACTAGACAAAACGTTGTAATTAAAAGAGAAGACAAGAGAAGACAGATTAACAAACATTAAATGTGGGGAACCTATACTGAAAAGCAAGCTTGTATCGTATAGGTCCCTAGATGAATGTTGAACTTATAAACAATCAACCTACTAACGAAAATATGAAAGGAAGGAGTGGAATGTAAAGGAAAAGACAGCAAAAAGAAAAGGAAAACCAAACGACGAAAATACATTAGAAAATATCGAGATAACAATCTGTAATAGGCTTAAAAGATTTCTCGTCACCCGAACAACATACAGTAGTTACGTATCTGTAACAAAGATGCACATGATACATAATAATCAATTCAGTTCGATCCTACATCATGACGATATCATTTTGTCTTTTATTTGCCATTCCAGTATTATGAGTTCACATCTGTCTTGGATTACACAGAATGATGAAGTAAGGCAAGGGGTTCTTGTCTTGCGTATGAACCGTAACCTAGATAGGATAAGTAATCCTTGGCTCTCTCAAGACATCTCTCTGGATTTCAAAATACCCAAAGAAATGGGTGTACTACCTCTACGACTACATAAAACAATATACCTGGCCAAGAATCCAATCAGTTCCCTGTGTGCCGGACATCTGGAACAGTGGGCTGCCGATGGGGTCGCCCTGCTTGAAGACGTAAATTCGTAGGGAGCCGATAGTGGCGCCATACATATGATACCAAAACCTCAGACACTTGGTTCCTCCGGCGGTTACTTGGTTAAACGGGCTGGTCAGACGTGCGGTCTGCCCAACTGTCCGCGGGCTCGATGTCTCGATGTAGGCGTATTGACCACCTAAAAGGGGAATGTTATCACAGGCAAATTTTGAGTTTTCTACACGTTTGAACGTTTTAATGCTGTTAACAGTCAGAAAGGGTGCACATGAAAAAGAAACAAAATGTCCCAATAAACCGTGTGACAAGGATGAAATAATGATTTGGGATTATTGGTGGTTAAGTGGTATATAAGACAAGTCACAG
The DNA here is from genome assembly GCF_964275005.1 of Diadema setosum. Classification (NCBI taxonomy): domain Eukaryota; kingdom Metazoa; phylum Echinodermata; class Echinoidea; order Diadematoida; family Diadematidae; genus Diadema; species Diadema setosum. The sequence continues at coordinate 23,433,219 of NC_092687.1, forward strand.
TCTACAGCAAACGAAAAAATGTCAGAGCATTTGATACGGACATTTCGAACATGCCCATAACATTTCCACGTCAATCATTTCTGTGAATAGGATTGCGCTAGAAGGGAATGTGTCTCTATCAAAGTACTGAATCTTTGGGGCAGTTGATTAGCAGTTTCATTGAAAAATAACGTTACATCCGCTGCTTAGAAGCACGTTACTGTGTGCTCATAATATTTTCTGTAGGGTCCCACTCTAGTGTATCTTCGTAATTTTGTAATTTTATAAAGCTAGCATCTAAAGAGCAGATGGACCTAACATGAAAGGCATGCGGTAGGTTTGGGTGGCTCCTCTTTTCTCTCCTCTTCTCTTTCTCTTTCATTTTTCTGTATATAATCGAAGATCGTCAAGGCAGTTTTACGACCCAGTGGATTGCATTTGTTATTTCAATTTGGTAAAGCAAAATAAATTGTTTGAGAAATAGCTCGTCCTGTAGGAATCATCCATCCTGTCAAGAATCGAAATAAAAAACTTGTTCCATTATACTATATAACAGGGCTCGACACTAACGGTGGCCCGGTGGCCCGGGGCCACCAAAAACGCACGTCGGGCCACCAAAATTTCAGAAATAAAGAATTTGGTGGCCTGATCGGGCCACCAAAAAAGGTAGGATGTTTGCCTTTGGGCCACCAAAAATAAAAGTTAGTGTGGATCCCTGTATATAAGAACTGCAGCGCAGTCACCTCTCGAATGTGTCCATACTTGTAGGCCCTACATATCGTAGTGATAAACACTATCTTCAGCATTACATCCTTCATTTTGTCTATATCGATATGTCAACCATATATGAATTTACTCAGTGCTTACGTGCAGATGTTCAACATTTACAAGGGCTACCAAATGTAAATACCAATTATAGCCGTGCCGGATCCAGAGGTGGGGGGGGGGGGTGCACTGGGCGCGCGCCCCCTCTTTATTTTTTTTTAAACAAAAGAAATAAAAAAAAATAGATGAAATCCGGAAGTAGCACCAAAAATATTCTTTGCTACCCCTCCCTCTTTACAAGATTCCTGGATCCGCCCTTGTATAATATATCTCTTGGCTCCAAAGTATGAGGATATTTATCGATGGAAACTGATTAATGGTGAATTTCTTAAAAATAACGGAGACTCTCTCTCTCTCTCTTAAAAAAGGGCTTTGCGCAGAGTGAATATGCCACTAAAAACTGGTCAATCAATCAATTTTATTCTTACCACCACTTGTGTGGTCAGAGTCCGGTCCCGTGTTCGTCGAGGTTGTCGAACCCGACAGTAGGGTCCAGTCGAAGTCATCCCCGGAATCCTGGGTCCATCCACAAATATCAACATCGAAATCGCAGTCGAACTGGGCCGTACCTGTGCAACGAAAATTATAAGACCATGAAGATAATATAGGCCTATCTGTCCGATTAGACTGCAAGGAATAGGAAAAGACGGATTTTTCTTTGAAGTGTATATAGAATGAATTACGAATGGCATAGAAGCTATCATATAGTGGAAAAGCTCACTAACTGTTTTGATATAAGCCCAAGAACAACTATGGTTCATTTTGGAAAATAGATGGAGAGTTTCTGGTCTCGCGAGTTTCATCCCAAGGTCAACAATGGTTGGTAGCTAACGGGTTAATCTCACAAAATATGAAAAAGAAGAAATAATGAAGGATGAAAAGGGAAGAAAGAAAAGCAGAGAATGAGAGAAGACATAAAGAAATTAGGTAAATAAAACTTATGTGCGTGATGTGATAATAATAAAAAAAAAATAATACAGGGTACTTATATAATGCGCCAATTCCACATAACTAACGATGTGTATTTGCTCGCGTAATTTTCAGACGCACTGTAACTAACTATGCAATCAAGCAGGGTCATTAACCCTATAAAGCCCAATCTATTTTGACCCCTTCCAGGCCCAAGGGGGCCTGTTATATTGGGGGGGCACAATGTGTCCCCTATATAACTTCTTTATTATATGATGTATCACCGTCATATTTGGCACATGGATAGAGCACCTCATACTCTACATGGCCCAACATTTGAAATTTCTCAAAGTCATCTATTGAGGGCGCTACTTACCAAAATATAAAGGAAGACATAGGAAATATGTTAAAATCATATTTTTTCTATATTTCTTCATCTCTAGTATATATGCCTTTATTTTTTAACAACCATTTTCATATTTGCCACAAAGGATAAGCAAGTCAACCTTCACTATTTGTTATGGTTTAAATTTCTCAAGGTCAACATGTGGGGGCGCTATTCATTACAATATATAGAAATATATTAAACCTATGATGTATTGCTTGGGATATGTACATATATTGGTATCACATTTGATATTTCCATAATATTGGAATTCTTAGTTTGCAGATTGACAATATGATCAACAAATGATATTACAAGCAAAGCTTGTGTGAAAATGACACAAAATAAACGGGTAGTCTTTGGAAAATGCTGCATTTTCGATAATTTCTATTATATCTATTGTTTGATGCCTACGTCATATAAAAATAAAGGAAATGATAAGAAAACCATTTCAGGGTAATTCACGACCATAATTACTTCACATTTTGGTTCTTCAGCAAATTACAGCCAAGAAAACCCTTATTTCATCCATCATTATATTGTTGATTGAAATTGGAACAGAAAAACATGCAAAATCTGACGAACATGGTTGTCAGTTTACGGTTGCCATGGCAACCAGCAATATCAAACACAGCTAAATTATATATCAAAATGTTCATAATAGGATTTTAGGAAAAGTCACCGAATTTGGTTGAAATCGGGTAAAGGGTGTAGGAGTGGCAAACGGAAATACGGTAGGGGGCACAATGTGCCCCCTTGGGCTTTATTTTATAGGGTTAGATATTAGTTATGTGGAATACTTATTGTCTGCATTTTGAGTATCATTTCTTTTTCAAAAGGCAAACTTTGTATAAAAAAAAAGAGAAAGAAAGAAGAAAGAAGAGGGAAGGTACCTTTAACCACAAAATATACCCGTATACATAATGACTATTAAAAATAGGATAAATATAATCTTATATACATTGATAAAGCGGGCTGATATAGAAATGATCAATAAAAGAAAAAAAATAAAACTATATTCTCTTAACTATATTCTTTCCAAGTTGCAACACACTGTTACCTCGTGCACGTGCTTATAGACACACGTGCTCTAGACAAGATGGCTCTTCGCCCTGCTGATAATCTGGGATTTATACGGTTTGTTACAGCCCCGCGTTACAGCCCGTATCATCCCGGTTGCAGACGCAAATTTACCTAAGATAGCAACTTTACAGGTAGTCTTTACATTGGGCTCGATATAGATAATCTCTGGTGCTTTGAATAATTATGCTACTGATGGAACGGTGTACAATTACGGACAAGCATAATCAATCCGTAACAGGCACTGCATTGGGTAAACGAATGTGCATAAAACATGGCTTCTGTATGGAGAATGGGTCCTTACTGGAAACAGAAACGCGTAAAATTTAGCAGCAGAAAAGATGTAAAAGATGTGATTAAACCAACATTTATGTGATGTGACAATCATGATTATGTTTTCTTTGTTTTCGTATGCTGTTTTTATATATATTTCTGCTAATATGATTTTTGTGATAGCTGATTCAATAAACTGAGAGAATGTGTTAGCGATCCGTCAAACTCTGGCATGCTATCACTACCTTCTACAACTACTACTACTACTACTACTAAAAAAAAAAAAAAATCATTGATAGTATCAACTTCTGAAAAAAAAAGACAATCTTCAATGATTGGGATAATAGTTCAATTGTGTTAAAGACCAAAAATAGACATCATAGTGATTTGGTATCATTTCCACTAAAGCTATGAAAAAAGTAAGAAATCTACACATCTAGAGGAATAGTATTTCTGATCGTCATGATGACATCTTATTTTTCGGAACAACAATTTTTGCCAGAATTACATAAACATTGTGCAGACTTGACTTTCATCCCTTTGCAATGTTGTTATTAATTTTTGTATTCGATGTTTTGTTAATAAATGAAACAGAATTCTATTGTATTGCTTTGAATTGAATTGAATTGAATTGAATTGAATTGAATTGAATTAAATTGAATTGACCTGAATTGAACTGAATTGAATTAAATTATAGGAGACAAGTCGATAGTGATGATAGTTATGTCAACTTGTTATTAATGACAGCAAGCAAACATAGACCCTGCGTTTAGTTTTCCATGAAATCATATTTGTCCTTCTAAAAAGAGTGTTTAACATAATGAGCAACTCAATGCTTTCCTATCAAATCTATCTTTTGGAGTTGTAAATGTAAGAAGAAGATGGCGAAGAGTACGATGAATGACTCTGATGTAAGAATCAATCATGCAACTTCGACCTGACCGAGTTTAGGAGAGAGAAGAAAAAAAATGTCTTCGTTCAATACAATAAAGTGAGATAACGACTGTTGACTGTGTTATGTGAACTGCGCAGGAGCAGTCTTATCATGTTATTCTCTTCGCATGCTCAGGTAGTTATCGTTAAATTCAGCTAGCAAGGCCACCATTATGCCTTTTGAACAAGCCACTTGAAGTTTGATAAAGATCATTTTGGTTGCAAAATTGGAGCATAATCGTGAAAAAAAAAAATCAGGTATTTAATTCATTGTTGCTCCGATACACTATTCTTGGCTATTAATAAAAACAATCAGAGAACAATTGTCAAAACTTTTGAGAGATGGTCCCAAATTATTATGTTTTGATCAATAATGCTAGTAAGCTTAAAATATGGAGTAAATTTCATGGAATAGTAACTGTCTTGTTTAATGAGATTTACTCCTAACTCAAAGGGACATTATTCAGATACATATTGTATTACATAGCATTTGACTCTTATGACTGCATAACCACTTTATCAAACTACAAAATATTTGAGCCATCAGAATGAGGTACATAATCATTTCTACGAAAATACCGAAACAACATTAGTAGAAATAACCTAAGAAATGTCCTTGTAATGTAAAGGGACCAGGAAAGATGTGTGACATACAGCTTCCGTCACACTCTCGCAGTGAATAGATTTCGTGATACATGCATGAAAATGTAATTGATTTAACCGGCTGTTCAGCTATTTATGACATGCTTAAAGTTTTGGTTGAGACCTAATTTCAGGTTTCTATCATTTTTTGGTGAGATAATGAGAAACCTCTTATGAAATATGAAAGAGCATGTAATTCTATGAGGAATTCAATGTTTATTTGATGAAAATTGGCTTTGAAATGTCTGAGATATCCAAAACAGAGCGATTCTAATAAAGTGTGGGACCCACCTTTTATTACGATCGCTTTGTTTTACATGTACTTTGTTTTTGGATGTTTCAGTCATTCCAAACCCGATTTTTCTTCTAATAAACTTTGAATTCCTCTTAAAATGGTATGCTCTGTACTCTATCATAAGTGTTTTCTTGGTATCTCACAAAAAGTTAAAAGCCCAATTCTCATCTCCGCCAATACTGTACCATCCCTTTTAAACCTGCCCAAATTCGATTACTGCGGCTCAATCTGTTTCAGTCAAAAGCAGGAAAGTAACAATACCTTCACACTTGCACCATGTTTCATTTTGAACATGACATTAATTCCGCGTGAATTCATATACTCGTGAGATGTTACAAAAATGGTGCTAATCACAGAAAAGCAGAAATCTATTCCTGTGATATTTTTTATGATGATTGATGTCATGCGCAACATCAGCCTGATAATGATAATTATGATATCGATTACGATAATATTGACGATAATTTAGACTCGAAATAATGATTATAACTATAAAAATGAACGTGGAAATCAGATGGACACAATTACAAAGAGAGAGAGAGAGAGAGAGAGAGAGAGAGAGGGAGGAAGGGGGTAATATGTTCCTAATTGGGTTGATTCACGTCAGCTAAATTGTAGTTATCCAATGGCTGAAACAAAGAGAAAATTAGGGCCTCATTTCACTGAAAAAAAAAAATCATTAGGATAACAACTCCTGTTGGCATGTGGATGGAATGGCAACTTCCCATAGCAATAGCAAGTCACTGGAAGCTGGGTTCTTGCTGTTGCCATGGCAATTGGCATTCCAGCAAGAGTTGCTATCGTATCATTTTTTTTTTTTTTTAATGAAATGGGACCCCATGTCTGCCATTCACAGTACGAAACTTTATGTACAAGCAGAGATATTAATGAAGAGTGTAATCCAAAACGAATTAAACTCAATGTTTAACATTTTGAGTTCTGCTTATACATACGCCATTAGACCGAGCGAAACCTTCCCAATGATACCTCATTTTGTTCCATAACAAGGCATATTATTCTTGGAGTTATGATTAAATATGATTATCATCCCAAATTTTCTTATTCCTGTTTTCTTTGTTTTATTAGCAGGTTTTGTGGCAAATATTTCAAAGGGGCAAGAATAGAATTTACACGTTTTGCGATTAAACCCTTCAAACAGCGCCACGCTGGATATTCACAACACGCTAAGAAACTGGATTGCCTTTAGGAACTAAAGTAGGCAAAGATTGTGCATACTTACATAACTCAAAACTCGAGATGACGATAGCCACGAGAAGAATCAACGCTCTTCTCTTTGACTCCATGCTGATGACAAGACTCCAATTATAACATTCCCTTCATTATCCGCACTCGATAGGTCAAACATGAGATGAAAAAGGGAGAATGTCTTTCGACCAAGTGATGCAGACAGGGCGAGGTTATTCCAATGGCTATTCCGACTGGAATACTCCTGAATAAAAAAAGGTCACCTCGCCGTGTTTTTGATCGAAGTTTCGGGAAGTTTGTTACAAACAAAGTGTACCACCGAACCACGGATAAACCCTTAAGCATGCGCGATGGGGCCTGGGGCTTAGAGATTTTGTCCAAATGGTGTTAGGGGCGGATCACCCCCTGGGTAATTAATGATTTTTTTATTTGTTCTGAACTATAGGTCGCTGAGACTGGTGTCATTTCTCACTTCTTTCTTTTATGCAAGGTGTATAGGAGCAATGATTGAAATATGTGATAACCAGCACTTGAAACGTGTTTGAAAATACTTCGTGTTAGTGGTTCGACAGAGTGTACCACGCAACAGGACGCATTCAACCAAATTGTACTCTCAAAGAAACCTACAAGATGTCCTTGAAAATATTTGCTGCGGAAATTTATGTTTTTATTTATATTCTTAGATTTATATTTCAATTTTGCCGAAATGTTGAGATGCCTTTGCAAAAAAGAAAGAAAAGTATTGAATACGCACGACAACTCAAATAATCGAGTATCATTTAAAATTGATAGGCCTTATCACTTGAAAGTGATAGGCCTTATACATTGCAAGTTTGCATACTTCTAGTTTTACATCTCTCTGTCTATATGTGTAATTGAATTATTGTTTTGCATATAATGTTTTAAGAAATAATATGGTAGTATTTCCTAGGTAACGTAAAATGATTTTAAGCTGATATTATTTAGTGGTAAATACTGAAGTTCTTGCGTCTACATCAAATTCTGATTCAACAACACCCTCATGGAATCGATAATATGAACACACGCAATCATCTACAATGCTAATAGTATCATTAATGTAAGAGTCCTTCTCTTACATAATCATTTTCATTTCTTCTTTAGTTTGATCTGTGATAGGTCCCTGATGATACCATTATAAATTATGATGAAAGGTGTCCCTAGATTACCAAATCATAAACCATAATCAAAAGAACTTATTAACTGTGTGCATACATTATACAAAATAAAAAAGGCAGGTTCTTATCACAAACTAATTGAATACGAATTAACACAATGATATTCTTGAATCTGTCCATGTCGGGATTTGTTCTTTCATCATCGTTTCCCCGCTGCAAAGTTTCTTAAAGGTCCAGTTTACCTTTGGGAGCAGTGATTTCAAAGATTTTCAAGATATCATATTTGATGCATATGTGTAGGTCTGTTGTATCATAAAACATCCTACCATATGAAATATTTGCAATAAAACCTAAAATATAAGGAGATATCAGGGTTTTTCTCAATAAACCGTAACTGTATACGGTTTAGTCTGGAAAAATCTTTATTATAACTATTGTTCACATTTTGTGTATTTAACAACACTTAACATCGATTATACGGATTCAAATTTTGAAAGTGGTTGTTTCTATCCCTAACTCACATTTTAGAACTATTTTATAGCACTAATGCTTTCATCTGCAAATGGTAAATTATGCCTTTAAGTTATACACGCAAAGTTTGGCAAAGATAGTAAGCCACCTAGAGTGACCAAGGGAGTGAATGATTAAAAATGGCCAAGGCCATACACATTTTACCCTGCCTGGTACACCAATGTATTCTTAGTATCTTTCACAGTCATGAAGTCAGTAAACAAAGTTTAAATGCTTTACAAAAAAAAAAAATGCTGCGACGCAACGCGGATGCTGTTCAGTAACATAGAAGGATCGAATTACGCACGGCAAGTGTGATGTAAAAATAATTTGTCATTACTGCGCGGCTACCTTTAACACCCCTAGCCTCAGCTGTATCATGTCAAACTACAATTAATGACCGTATGCGAACTAACGCCAAAGTGGTCCAGGAATTTTAGTGTCCATGTTGCGTATTTGCGAAATGACTATCGGCGGTCTGTTTACTCTTTACCAATAGGGGGCGATAACACCGCCTTTTACCGCGGAGGTAAAACAAAACGCCCCTTTGCTCGTACTCGTCTGAGGCAAGGATGCGGCGAGATTTGTTCTACATAATTATACTGCAGTAAATCGCTTGTGGTCTGTATCGCATTATCCACGTTTAAGCCTTGTGGGATCCATTGTTAGGGATTTAAGTCTTCGTCTGCTGTGAATTAATGAAAAAAGAAAAGAAGAAAACCCAGGAAACGTCGCAATGACATCCACCTTGCAGAAAAGCACAAAAGGCACTACCTTCCTCATGCATGACAGTATGTACGAGTTATTACCTTTCAAATGGCGATACATTTTAAACACGTCTAATTTTGTTATGTTTATGAAAGTCAATGCTTCGTTGCAGGTTTTGTTGTAATTGTTTCTTTGTTTGTTTCCGTTTCTACTGGATATGACTGTATAGGCCTAGTCATTTAAATCACAGCGACACAATGCGTGACAAAATCTCGTGCTTTGAGATCAGATTGAGAGCCACGAGAATCATTTCATTCCATTTCATTTATTTCATTTCCAACAACATTTTCATACATAAAATAACACAACATCAATGCAATGTAGTAACAAAGAAAAATACGTATAATAAATATAAATAATATATAATATATAAATAATTTAACAAAGAAAAATAAAAAATCAAATCCGTGGGTGACAGCGCAGTTCATTTACCGAGTGTACTCCCGGATTATACCGAGCTTTAGATCTGCCACGTGAACGCTATTGATAAGACGACGATAATTAGGTCAAAATGGTGTTCTGCACATACGCGAGACTGCTGTTTTCATCGTCCAACCAGGGAGGCTGCGTCGTCTTAGGGTTCGCGTCGCAGATCTATCAAGCTGGTAAATGACCATCAGGACGCAGGTCCCCTACTTACCGTATGACACCCGACAAAGCATTGAAAGAACTTGAGACGTGTTAATCTGGAGATGGGTTCTAGGATTGTTGAACTCATATGGGTGACTTACAAGTTCACTGCGACCATCTCGTATACCATAATGTATTTAGCTGTAGTTCAATAAAATCATTAAGCTGGCTTTTAAATCACACGGACAAAGTTATAGAAGTCTCATCAAAATCAGACTTCAGATGAAAACTGGTGGAATTCAGGACAGGTAGAATTTATATTGCCACGCGTTATTCATTCATTCGAAATAACGATTGTAACCAAACGTGCAAATTATCAACTGAAGTGATGGTGTCATCAGCACTTAGGTTTGTTGGTGCACAAAAATCTTATTGAAATGGACTCATGCTTTTGGGCAATAATTCAGGAAACTACAACATTGTCCCTAGAAGTTATTATTACAATACATTTTAGAACGACAACCCTGCCCTGAAAAGTCATATATTACTATAATCATGAGAACCCAAGAACAAAAGTTTTTGAGTCAAATCATAGATTTTTCGAAGAAGACCTATATAGTTTTCCCATTTGCCTGCACACTCAATCCTGCCCTTGAAGTCATTAGGGAGCTTTAGATTTTAGACGCGCGGACGTTTAAAGAGAAAAAAACATGATCTGAGCGTGCGCAGTAACTTGATCCGCGCTACTGCGCACGCTCAAATCATGTTTTTTTTTTTGTCTCTCTCTTTGAACGTCCGCGCGTCTAAAATCTAAAGCTCCCTATGAGAACGACAACCGTGACCCTAGAAGTCATTATCACTATTATTATTATTAGAACTACAACCCTGCCTCTGTAGACAGACTGACAGAGGCAGGGTTATGCTATGAGGTCGCTAAATATATTATTACAACAAAAGAACAAAAGTTTGGAGCGAAACATTTTCTCTTTTATTTCATGTCAAAAGAAGAGATCGATTAAAGATTTCTCCCACTGCTGTGTCCCATTTACGTGCACACAGAGTGTTTCTGTCAAAGTGTGTGAGCGGATAATATTAGCGAGGCACTGTGCGTGGCACCCTGTATTATCGGCTAATTTCCTATAACACTCTTGGGAGTCTAAGCCAAGTTTTAAGGAGTTTTGGTTAAGGTATAGATTCAGGTTTTATCTTTTTCCGAAATAATTAGAAACCACTTATATGAAATATTAAAGATCATACAATATTCTAAAAGGCATAAAAGTTTATTCGTTCAAAATATCGGTTTTGAAATGGCTGAGATATCAAAAACAAAGCAAAACAAAGTGGTCCAAATAAAAGATGGGTCCCGCTTTTTATTAGGACAAGGAGGAGGGAAAAGTCAGACCACTAACATCCATGTACTGAAAAACAACACAGCCCTTGATAGTATCAGTGAATAGTTACTGAGGATAGCCGTAATAGAACAGGTCTGACCCCGAGATGACAAAGGCTAAAGCTAATGCATGCTCTCGAATTATTGTATAGTGCCGGTAGCATTTTAGATTTGTGTTTGTGAGAGTTTGACATCAATTTATCTAACTTTTATAAGTTGTTGATACAATGCCACTGATAAAAGCATATAATTAGAATATTGAGATATGTGTTCATATAGGTAGCTAAAGTGGTAGACTAACACGTGCCGCTTTGACTAGAATCCGTGTTTTGTTGAAGCCCGTGATACACAAGATTTTTTTTTTTTTTTTTTTTTATTGCAGTATTCTAGATGTCCGTGTGATTATCTAATAACTCGGGAACTTCTACAGTTAATTGTAATCCTTGCTGATTTCTGTCAATTGAATTCTGTTAGAGTGCAAAGTCACACTTAAAAACTTCAACAAACTTCTTCAACTTCTGTCACGCTGCTATGTCTAATATGACTCTGTTTATCGAAGGAGGGACGGTTGAGAAGTAGACCAGACGTTTAATATGTATACATTGCGTATCAAAAGAAAAGGTTCTCCAACTTTGGAGGGCTATTATTTTATAAGTGTCAGCTATGGGGTACGCACTTGTGAGGAAAGAAAAAAATCTTCCTCTTTCCAATGATATCTAATTATGTTGGCAAACGTCATGCATGACTGAGCACATGAACTATGAACAATGACAAATTGCATTTTTTTTTTTCTCATTGCATGGTTATGACATAGGTCAATGAAAGTGGTCAATTCATTAATCTAACCTGCGCGACTGCAGGTTCATGTTTAGGGTTTCTTCTAACCTTTCATAATTATTAGTAACCTTCGACATGGCCAGATTGTTGACAACTTGGTCCTTCCCTTAAAGGCTGAACCATTATCCATTTTACTCTCTTCATATTCAAGACATGGTTTATTGCTACGAGCTATTGTGTTGAATATGAACAGAAAAATTGACTATGTAGGTTGACCTCTGTCGGAGGGACAAGTTACCGGATAGGTGGCTCATAACCGGATAAGTTATGAACCATAAAATCAAGAAATCCTGGACAAAACCCTAAACAAACTTACATTCGGACAGACTGGCCTATTTGGCCACTTTCAATGACAGAATGATCTCATTCATGCAGTGGGACATGCATTGCTCCTTCACCATTACACGCAAACTTGGAAAAAGTGTAATTTGTCATTGTTGTCTTTAAAGTTCATGTGCTCAGTCATGCATGACATTTGTCAACATAATTAGGTACCAATAAAAGAAAGAAGGGCTCATTTTTTGTACTCTCTATAGCTAACATTATGAAATAGTAGCCTTCCAAATTTTGATTACCTTTTTTTGATACACACTGTACTATACTCTACGGTCTGAACACGCCGCGGCGTAAAGTACAGTAGACATTATAGTATGATCGCAAGTAAATCAACAACGGGGAGCATGTAGGCCTACGCGGGGACTGTGTGGTGACTATTAGAAAAAAAAAATCGCATGATAAAACTAAATTGAAAAAAATCGGGTCGTTGTGTATCGTGGCGTCACGTTCACCATTCATGAAGAAATGTGATCGAGTATTTAAGAAAGTGTGACGTCGAATGTTGTCTGGCACCGCTTTTCGCTTTGGATCAATGTCAATGATGATTCGTTATTGCTTAGGGTTCCAGTCGTCGAATAATGCAAATAATTTATCAAATTGTGACACAAAAGGGTTCAAGAATGAGAGTCCTTTGACCAGGCAGTCAGCATTCATTAATCGAGTCGATAAATTATGTTTGTGGTACAATGAAATGGGGAAGGCTCATAATATCCTACGAAATTTTATTTTGAGTAGGGCGCCATCTACAGTTACAAACCAGCCAAACATTGTGCATGTCTGGTCCCTCATAACGCGTGATATCGCCACAGAACTCTGTGGTAATAGCTTCACGATTCACATACACGTACATGTACAATACAAAAATATTGTAAAGTGTCGAGTTTAAAACTCGTGCTCCTCCACTTTTACATTAAATTAACTTCCTCACCATCTCGCTCTGTCCAATGTTAAGGACATCATTTGCATACGTCCGTTTGTTAGCTGATTCAACAATGTTCAACGTCCATGTTTTGGCCAAATTTAACAGACAAAGGATATTTGGCTGTCTGGGAAACCTTAGATCTCTGATTAGACTTCGAATGTATTGGAAAACTGTTTCTTTTCCTCTTACAAGTGTCTGCAAAGAGATTGGGAAAAGATAAGAGATATCAATGAACGAGAAGAATAAAAGTCATAGATAAAATCACACAAAATGACAGATGTTTGATTATACGTTGTATACAATCAGGCAGTCTAATGACAACTATGCTATCATCACTTTTAATATGCTAATGAAGATACTACAAAATTTATTGTCATTCTCTCGTCTCTACGTGAATACATATGGAACATTAAAATGACGATTCCTTGAGACCAGTGTCTCAATAAAACTCCTGCCGACATTTTCCGTGGAGAAACATTTTCACTACAATCAGTTCTACTGCTAATAAAAAAGAGCTAGCTCGAGGGAAACCGCATGATCCCAAGTGCCGATGAAGTAAAATGACGTCATTTCTGGATATTCAAGTGCGTAACTCTGGAACCCGATAATGTCGAGTTTCGTTCGGTGTGTAATACACGCACTCATACACACACACACCATATGGAGTACGTTTATCAGCGCGGCGACGCGCCTCTTTCCGACATTCCGCCCAATACTATGCCGCCCTGCCGGTAAGGAGGAAATCCGTGGTTAAGATTGAGGTCAGTCCGTTATGTTCTACAAACTGGCTTATTTAAGCATTATCTTCACCAAACAGCTGACTAAAAATTCTGAGAATTTTCCTGAGAACTACGCGTGGAAACCAAAAAGAAAAACAACACTAAACTAAAAACAAAAATCCGGAAAAAAAAAGTCTGGGAGGGCGCAGACCTTTTCACAAAATAGCTCACTTCCACCAATATTGTGATTTTAACCTAAATGTACAGTGTATATAACAGTCATTCTCTCATAATAATTATCTGCATTATCAGATTCCTTGACCATCACAACGTACACATTACATTGTATTTGGAATCGCAGTGATATCATTTAGTTTTACAGCTTTTCACAATGGCTATACAACTGTACATTGTATTTCACAATGATCAAGAATCCTTCATAAACTAAAAATGGTGTTAAACTTTTGATCTCAATATTTAGTACACGATATTTACCTCTGAAATTTTCAGCTGTTGACGCTACAGCCTCCATCAGCGGAATGACCCTTCTTTGAAGCTGATGATGGCTGTAGCGTCAACAGCTGAAAATTCCGGAGGTAAATATCGTGTATTGAGATCAAAGTTTAACACCATTTTCAGTTGAACTTTCAATACAGATGAGCTTCTACTCTAATTCTTCATAAAGTTGAACGAAAATTCGTGGATCCAGACGGTAATCCAGATCTAGTTATCTGTTCCTTGTGTTATTATCAACTTTACCTAAATCTAATTCCCTCCAAATCCATTCTTAACATTTTGCGCAAACAAACCAGAGCGGGCAAAAACGTAACCTCCTTGGTGGAGGGAGGTTAAAAACACCCACATACACTGACATCACATGGCTGACGTTTATGGAAAATCAGGCCCCGTTTTATCAAAAATTCATTGTATAATCAATTATAAATTTCCTTACCACACAGGCTGCCATAGACTTATGATAGAAATCAATGATAGCAATAATAATAATCATAATAATAATAATAATAATAATAATAATAATAATAATAATAATAATAATAATAATAATAATAATAACAATCATCATCATCATCATCCTGCTACTACTACTACTTCTACTACTACTACTACTACTACTACTACTACTACTACTAATAATAATAATAATAATGATAATAATTGTGGCTACTTGTAGCGCACAGGTCCACCTTTTGGTGCTCATGGCGCTTCAAAAAATGAAATCAACTACATATCATAATCAATTATAACTCTTCATAAAACAGGGCCCTGCTGTGGTAGATAAGTGCTAAATGTACATCATTTTGCAAATATCCTACAACAGGAGACTGTTACTTAATGTACTTTCATACTGATGTGTTGCTTTAAAGCTTGTGTTAGATTTCATACTCCCATTTTCACAATTTCATTACACGCTTCTTGTTTGAGGTGTTTCTTGAGTCCACAAAAGAAAGGGCGAAAAAAAAAAAGTTCAAACTGACTTTGGGTATAATACTGCATCAACCAATGAATTAAACAAATAAAAATCACACTCAAGCACTCCAGAAAATGCTACAAATACTAGAATAGATCATGTAAGTTGGCTCACATATATAATGTTTTATTCATTTTCCATACGTTCAAAATGAGAATTCATATTGTGTATAACATACAATAGATTAATTCTCAATGAAGATTTTTTTTTTTTTTTTTTTAGAATATAAATGGGGTGAAAAAACGAACAAACTCAAAATCGATAGACAACAGATAAAATCTTTTCTTCCTTTGCGGAAATTTTATCTGGGTCTTTCTGACAGGAATAAAACAGAATTACTATGAACTGGATCACTGTCATGAAATAAATCAACTCACTATAATGAATCATGATTTTTCACCTACAGAAAATAATAGTGGAAAAAAAAGACCTGGTTATGCTGTGACATTATACACATGGATATGTATTATCAAACATAAATAGAAGAAAATGAATGTGTACATGTCTAAAACAATGCACAACTTTTTTGTTTTTTAATTTGTTGCAACAGAACGCTCTGTTACGTTTTTTTTTTTTTTTTTTTTTTTTAGTTTGTCGTGCCAGCGTTTCACAGTGCTAATCACATCAAAACAAAACTTGCAAAAGTTTGTTCCTCCATTGCCCTGTACCGAATATTGGAGCCAGGAACAGAGCAGTCACCTCGTTATTAAACAAACAAAACAAAACAAAACTCAAACATAAGTAAAAAATAATTTCTCTTTGATTTACCAACACAATCCTGTCTCGTTCCCTCCCAGGTTACTGTTTGTCTGTCATGGAAGGTGTTGATGGGTGGGGGAGGCTTTGCTTCTGCTAAACTAGCAGCACTTCACATAAATCACATTAAAACCATCATTTCATTCCTATGCGCACAGTAACTTCTTTCCAAACTACCCCAAAAAGCCAGCTCACAACTAAATAAATAAATACATAGAGGCGATTCCCCACAAAAAAAAAAAACAAACAAACTTTAAAACGAATGAGAATCTGACTGCACTTATCCACCAAGGTCTTCTTGATGAAACAAGTTGATGAACTCAAGCTGTTCTTTTGACTGCTTCTTGTTACACATTTTTTTCTCTGCCATCCTCTTTCTGTGTTATGTCATACAAACAGAATACTGGGAATGGCATTACTAAAAGTAGTATAGTGTACCACAGGGCCACAAGACTGGAAATGAATTCAGAGATAATAATAATAATGTCCCCTTGTCAATGCTGCAAAGAACCCTCACAAATTTCAATTTGGCAGCTATTCAAAGCATTCACACAAAAATATAAATGATAAGACATCATTAGCTCGTTGAGGACGGTTTGATTTTGCTACAACACGCATTTCCCATAGACTCTTGCCCGAGTATACTCGGGTCTCGTCCTCAACGGGTAAGATAAGAACCTGTGCATGGCATTCATTTCACACCCATCTGGGATTCATCACTGAATGGGGGGATACACAGGGGTACAAACACACCCCCTTATTACACCCACTTTATTTTATTATTATTATTATTATTATTATTATTATTATTATTATTATTATTATTATTATCATTTTTTTTGGTGCTTTAGGATGTAGTAGATTCCACCAAATAACATTGAGTCATGGGAAAAACCAATGAATGTTGTAAATGGACATGAATTGACAAAACAAGCAGTCGATGCTGGCATCCTTCGTATCAGCAGCAAAATCAGCAACACAAACATTCACATACTCAGTGTCAAAAAGAACAACAAAAATAGAACAAAACACACTTAATAACATAAATTGGTGATCTGAACACCTCTACTTAAGAGAACATCACTTTACAAACTGAAATACATTGTATGTCATAGAGATATATTTACATCATCTGTATTTTTTTATTGTTGGCATTGTAGACACAATCATATATCCACAGCTACTTGCATGGGACTCCAGTGCCCATTTCTCCTCTGATATACATACAAGAGCCAAGGAAGCATAGTTTACTATTTTTATACCCTTGTTTATACAGTGTAAAATGCTCCCATATACACCCATGATGAGATACCATCTGTTCCTTGTTAAGAAACCACTACCAACAAACCAAGTATGTGGGACTGAAGGGAAAATGGGAAACTTCACAACTACTTTTCTACAAAATATGTGATATGAATCTCAGTCCAGATCCACATACTGTAGAATTTTTGCACAATGAATTTTCACACCAAGGCCAACTTCAGTGAACTTTGCTTGCTTCATGATTTTGTGGATGAGGGTATTTCTTTTTTTCTTTACAAAATTCAGTCCTATATCCAAAATATTGATGTTTAAACATCATTTTTGAAACACCTCAGTCAAGCTGAAGAGGGAGAACTTTTCCCCACACAACAAAAATATTCCAGGTTTACAGGGAAACAGCGGAACATGGGAAGCACAATGTGAAACAGGTGTATGATTGACTGTGCCAAGTTGTCCACCTACAATACTTAATTCGTATTTGTTTACGACTCCCGATTTCCACTGAATCCCCAATCTGTATTTCCACACACAGTAAATCTTGTAATCAGCAGGACACATAGTGTTAGTACCTCTCCCCTCTACCTCCTCCTCCACCCCCCATTTCTTCCTTTACTTCTCATTACCTAAACATCAAACACCACACTGTGGGCCAGCACACGAGTCTATTACTCTCAACAACATGTGATTCACCTGGATTCAATTTTCTTTCCCTTTCTAAAGATACAGTCATCACAATTTGCGGGCTTGTCGTACAAAGCACAATGCCTTCACGTTTATTTTTTTCGTCAGAAATTTGCAGAGCACGCCTGGCACACTTGCAACATGGACAGCCAGCCGTTCAGACTGTAGTAGTAGAAGTAGTAGTGGAGAAATTCTACTCTATTACATTCAGATGGATGCATTCTAACAAGACTGGGTGATGAAAACAGGTTAAATAAAAATTAATGTGAAAAGATAACAACCTGTACATGCATAGATGTATAAAACATGCTTGCTTTCCAAAGTTCTGTGTCCAAATCCCTGATCTGGGGTAGCTCTTTTAAGTGTTTTCTACATTAAAATCTATCAATTTCTACATCTTCCTCCATTTCGCAGCTGTACACTTACTTTACAAGTTCAGTCGGAGCCACAACTGTTATAATTCTCCCTTTAAGTATACAATGAAAGTTGTGGCCTTTTGTCAAGCGTTTCCGATTTGGTATCCCCCTCCAGCAGAAAGACAGATGCCATAAATGCGCTTGACGGCCACGGCACGGTTTTGTGTTGATCCTATTTACAGGTCTGTTTACAATACATCACACAACTGGCCAGCAAGCTAACAATACACTGTCTCAATATGAACACCATCAAATATCGTCACTCTTAATGACATGACGCACAAATCTTACTTCCCAGTATGCATTCCAAAAATGTCTCTGTCATATTTGTCCCTAATAATATTCAACCCTAAATATCTTCACATTTCAACCAAATCTCTTCAATCTGGGTTGAGTGACAATTCTTCAATGACTAAAAAAGTGAAGAACTTACAGAGGAAATTTCGTGCTGTAGTCTCCGGTGGATTACTTTGATCAACCATATATTAGCTCCACGCTGAAAAGTCATGAATTTGCTTTTGACTATGCACCACTTCACATGCAAAATCACTACATCTGCAGTTACTTTAAATACATTTCATTTCAAAAAAAAAGAAAGAAAGAAAGAAAAAAGAAACAGCTAGAAAACTGATCCAAACAAAAAGAGCAAGTATTCAAAATTGCGCAGTAAGAGTTGAGTAAGACTTATGGTAAGTGATGCTTACGAGCCTTTGATACATTCATTTTCGCAGCAGATTAAGTAAAGCACAACATTGAAGCATGGTACAGAATGTATTGCTCTGTATTTAGTAATAAACAGGGGCCTGGGATTACTACAAACATGTGACACAACTCGGAAAGGACCAAAAGCACATGGTTTCGTAATCTCCTTCCTCGGACAACAGCAGTGGCTGAATTACAGACTACACATTATGAAACTGTACCCCACCAGAAAGTTGACATATTTGTAAGAATGAGAAATAATGGTTTCAATGTAATCCAATTACCATTGATAACTATTCATTATAGTAACTACAACATTAGCTGGGACTTTTATTTTTAACCCCAAGCAACAGGGAATTGGGTTTGTTAGTGGACAATGTCGATCAAAGAAATGGCTGCAGGTGCCTAGAGTTAATTGAGTTTTGCAGCGTATCACAAATACAGAGGTGAGAATGATGCATGTTTTCAATGCACCTTCCTCTAGGAAGAATGAACAATGTTGAATATACAACTCTGGCATGCAGCACCACCACAACAGAGAACATTTAACTCCATCTCCCCAACTCCGCCCCCCCCCCCCCCAAAAAAAAAAAAAAAAAACCTACGGTAATCAAGACTACCACAAACTGAACTTGATATGATTCGCAAACTGCCCTCCATCAACGTAAACAATCCTTGCAATTTGAATGAACTTAATCTTACATGTATGAAGCAGAAATCACTTTACACCTAAATGTCAACAAACAAAATGATTAAATCCAAGTATTTGGTTGACTACACAAAGTGTAGACAACCTATCAATATTACCTAGCTAATGGCTGATGGTCACTGCCAAAGGCAAACAAAATACATACATGCCAGCCTCTCTCTGTTTTCCTCCAAGCGTAACACTCACACAATTTACGGAAAGTGTATAAAACAATGGCACTTTAGGCAACATTTGGAAAGAATGTGCCGTATAAATCTACAATCATTCAAAAGCCACGTACCCTCTCTCAAAATTTAGTCTTTTGTCACTCTCTGTTTTCTTTCATTTTGATTTTTCCATAAAATGGAAATGAAGATTCTCCATGGCAGGCATGTGACATAAATGATTTTGCTGCTGCAACGACTATTTTACAATAGAGTATTTCACAATCTCGCAGCCAAAATTGCCATTGAAATCAAATCCCCTTGGCAGCACACCCAAAATGCAATTCAATGCAAATCCCTCCCCACCCCAACCCTTTTCAAACCCACTGACTCTCTGACACTTTTTACTATGACTGCTTTAAAGCAACCTGCTGAAGCAATTCGCACACTTGTTATTTGCAGAACATTTATATTGAGTAAGCACCAATACGCATGGATCTCCGCAAGGAATGGCAGGGCGCCCTCAGTTACATGACTGTTCAAACTCTGCCCCCATCCCCACCCAATCCTCTCAGCAAGACAGATTTGGAAAATGCAACATGAGGCATCACACATTGGAATACACCACATCGCTCTAGATGCTGGCATACTGAGCTACAAAAAAAAGTTTTTTTTCCACTTTTTCTTTCTCTTATCATCAAAGAAAACAAAATGTGCTCATATTTTGAATAATGTTCAGCAATAAAAAAAAAATAATTACACAAATGAGTATTGCAAATAACAGCAACCATGACCACCATTACTGATGTTATCTTACATATGTTTTGTACACGTTTTTTTCACATTTTGCTGTATGCAAGCTTTCTCTCAACCACAGTGATAGTATGGATGTTCACATTACAACATGTTATCATTCTTCCATTAAAATTTGGTCATTTCACTGGTACACTTTTCCAGACTGTGACAGACAACTCAAGCACTCTCTGGCACATTACCTTGTGCAACTGATCATGGAAATACTCTATAACTCTCGCTAAAATTGATTCTTACAATTTACAACATAAGTGTCCATTAGCATGCAGTGGAGTTCTTGGAGATTTAGCTTTGGGGCCAGGTGATACTGAACGCAGGCGGTTTCGTGCTTAATAAGAAGGAGGCACAATTTGCATTATTTCTACTCCGCTCTGGAAAACCTACAACCAGGTAGAAAAAACATGGTATCTCGAGACATGTCACAACAATATAAAAATCTTTTAAAAAGACCAGCAAACATAACTCCCTCTCGCTCAATTTCTTTGT
The DNA here is from genome assembly GCF_964275005.1 of Diadema setosum. Lineage (NCBI taxonomy): Eukaryota > Metazoa > Echinodermata > Echinoidea > Diadematoida > Diadematidae > Diadema > Diadema setosum. Next base: position 23,454,392 of record NC_092687.1, read on the forward strand.
GTCGCAGTTTTACCTTTATAACAAATATGTCATACCACTCACACAGACTTGAGCAAGATTTCTACAAGAAAGAAAGAAGGAAAGAAAGTAAGAAAAAAGAAAAACATGTAGAAGACGCCTTGGTGCAGATTCCAAGTAAACAAATAGGTTCATTAAAAAAATGATTATTTTGTGTTATATATAATATAAGATTAAGAGTTAAGGCACATTCACACAGTACCGTCTCTACGCTAACATGCTATGAAAAGCCACCTAGGCCAGAATGCACACGGAATGATTAACTTGACTTTGATCACTTCCAGTATCTACTGAACACCATCACCGCACCGACACTTTCTGCACGGAGAGAGAATGATGGGGATCCCTGGCACCGCTCCACCAGGCTTAAGGCGGCGCAAACAGATGCGTTCAGGTGGACTGGTGTTGGCTTTTCATAGCTTGGCGCGTTGCCCTCCCAGCGACAGTACAGTGTGAACAGGCCCTCCAAACAGAGATGCTACGTTAGGCTTTATTGTTGGTCATCAACCACGTTAGGCCTTCTACAAGGCCGTCCCCGGACGTGGCGCATGCGGGCTGGACGAACCAGTTCCTGTCTCGAATCTTGGTGAGCCCGAGTAATTCTTGGACTTCATTAGGTTTCATGGCTAATAGGAGAAGAGAAAAACATGCATTTGGTTTACTTTCACTGTACTCATATCAACATGAAATAAGGTTTCTTTTTATCAGATGAGCTAATGAAACGTCCAGGATCAGACATGAAACCATTCTCTGAATTAAAACAATAAGTCCAGATGAATTGATTTCATTTTGTACCTTCATTGTTTCTTTTTACAAGGTATCTGGCACCTTCAACCAACTCCTCAGCTAGGTTGGAACGACAGAATGTTAACCCTATTCTAACTGGGGGGGGGGGGGGGGTCAAACTGACCCCCCCCCCCCCCCCGACGTTTCGCACCACAATTCCGCAACGCGCAAAGATTTTGCCGCGTCGTTTCATGACTTTTTTCATTGAAGTCTTCCGCATATTTTGAGACCAAATTTGCGTCGTCCAGGTACACCGTTCTGAAGTTACGTAATGTTTTGCATATGCATGTCAACTCGAAAACAGCTCAAATTCATGATATTGTGTGCAAATTGAATGCAAATTGTGTTTTTTGGTTAAATTGATATAAATTAGATTATTTCAACTTTTAACCATTGAAATTAATCAATTCTAGTGTAGATAAGCCTGAAAAAGTGCCTACAACAAATTTTGGCAAAAAACAATAGAAAACAAAAGGTCGAAAAAACAATAAAATACATAAGAAATTAACAAAATAAAAAACAAAAGAAATTGATTTTGATTGTGCTACTTTTTTTACATGAAAATTGTTTGATGTGTCTTGAGAAATTCTGACACAAAAATTTAGCAATACTTCAGTCTTTTTAATGGAGTTATAGGTGAAAATATGATTTCATGCACTAATTTGCATAGTTAATTTTATCAAAAATAGAAAGGCAATATTCTTCTATTGTATGACCATGTAATCTTGTCATTGACATCCAGCTCTATCTTTAGGCAAAATTTGCGGCAATCGTGCGATCGGTGGCCAAGATCCGAAAGTACTGAAACTAAAAGAAAAAAGAAAAAAAAAAAAAACTAAAAAAAAAACCCCTAAAAACTTTATCTGCTCAATATCAAGAATGAAAGAGGTTTGATGTCACATCAGGGGGGTTGGGGGTGGGGGTGGGGATAGTGGATAAGACTCCAAACACCCAGTTGGAGGACCCGAGTTCGATTCCCCCCCCCCCAGTGCTTACGTCCTAAGACAAGATGTTTTTACCCACCATGTCCCTCTTGACCCAGTTGTATAAATGGGTACCTGGCAACACTGAAGAGAATACCCTGGATGAATAAGGCACCACTATTATCATTATCATTATTATTATTATCATTATCATCATCATCAATTATTATTATTATTATTATTATTATTGTATTCTTATTACGTCTTTCTACACGTAGCATTCCATAGCTGAACACGTCTCTTCCCCCCCCCCCAACTTTCACGGGTATTTTGGTTTTTGTTGTTGTTATGCATTGCCTCACCATCTGGAAGGTCTTGTTTGTTGGCAAAGATGAGGATGAGGGCCTCTTTCATCTCACGGTCGTTAATTATCCGATGCAACTCCTGTTTCGCTTCTTCCATCCTTTCCCGGTCAGCGCAGTCCACTACAAAAATCAGTCCCTGTGTCCCAGTGTAGTAATGCCTCCAGAGCGGCCGGATTTTGTCTTGACCACCCACATCCTGTAGTGTTAGTAGATCAAGCATCAAGTGAGACCAAGAAGTGACCACGTGTGCACATTACAAAGCAAACTACATGTAAATGGCTGGACTTGTCAGGCAACTGATAAGTGTATTCAGACAATGTTAAAGGGAAGATAAACCCCAAGAGCAATGTGGATTGAGTGAAAGCAGCAACATTAGTAGAACACATCAGTGAAAGTTTGAAGAAAATCGGACAATCGATGCAAAAGTTATGAATTTTTAAAGTTTTGGTGATGGAACCGCTGGATGAGGAGACTACTAGAGGTTATGACGTATGAGGGACAACAATACCAAGAAAACATACAGAAAATTCTACAAAAATCCATTTTTCATGAAAATTACAAATTCCATCAACTTGATATTGACATATGTTAAGGGTAGCACTTATTCCCCCTGCTTTCTGAAAGAGGTAGGTCCATTGCTCTTTCATAATTCTAGAAAAGTGAATTTTTGTTGAATTTCCTTTATATTTTCTTTGTATTGTTGTCCACTCATACGTCATATCCTCTAGTAGTCTCCTCATCCAGCGGTTCCAACACCAAACTTTTAAAAATTCATAACTTTTGCATCGATTGTTCGATTTTCCTCAAACTTTCACTGATGTGTTCTACTAATGTTGCTGCTTTCACTCAATCCACATTGCTCTTTGGGTTTACCTTCCCTTTAAAGGGATGGTATAGTATTGCTGGAGATGAGAATTTGGCTTTTAATTTTTTGTGAGATACCAAGAAACAACTTGGGAAACAGTGCAGAGCATACACATTCTAAGAGGAATTCAAAGTTTATTTGATGAAAATCGGCTTTGGAATTGCTGAGACATCCAAAAACAAAGTAAAAAGTGATCGTAAAAAAGGGTGGTCCCATCTTTTATTGGGATCACTATGTTTGGATATCTCAGTCATTTCAAAACCAATCTTTACAAAATAAACGCTGAATTCCTCTTGGCATTACATGCCCTTTCATATTTCGTAAGAGGTTTCTCATTATCTCATCCAAAAATGTTAGAAATCTGAAGTAAGGTCTCAACCAAAACTATTATGATCCCTTTGATGTACAGTATCAAACCACACTGCTGGACTGGTCTGGCGTGCTGATGACTGTATTTTACATTGTACGGACATCACAATTCTTCTAACATCACACGATATGACTTCCTGTTTAAATCATACCACGATTATTCAAGCAAAGTTAGGACTAGAACCTGGGCTGTTACTGGATCAATATCTCTAATAGCTCAGGAACATGACAAACCAAAGATTACTTTCAAACATCAAAGGCTACTAGGAAGGTAACACAGACATTGAAGAGGAATGAAAGGTTGATCACTTTACTTTCAAGAGAAAACATCATGAAGTACATGCTGAATAAAAAAGAATATTGTACTGCAAAATGATGTATTCATGAAGTTCATGGAAGTTTAAAGGCTGTATGGCACAAAATGGTTTCGGTTTTCGGGGTCGCTTACATTGTATACATGGCTGGCACTGTGTGGCAAGCAACCAAGCTATTTAGTAATCATTGTCATTACCACTGCCATTATCATAATTTTGACTATCATTATTTATCATTACTACCACTCTCTGTTACCATTACTACCTCCCTCCTATTCCTCTTTTTTCCCCTTCTTTTTCATCATCATCTTCATATCATCATTGTCACTATTATTGTCATTAGCATTTCAACTATTTATATACAGTTGTAGTAAAGGCCTACGTACATGTATGCTACAATTTCATTAGCATGTATCACAAAAAACATTAACTTAACCCGTTAAAGACTAGTCCCGAGCATATTCAGGCAGGTGTCTATAGGGAATACTATAGCATTACCAGCTTGCCCTCAATGGGTTAAGCTTGTGAAACATAGAATTAAGTCATTTTTGGATCTTCTTATCCACTTACATCCACATTTACTTCAAGCAGTTACTTTTGGTTTGGGGGCTAAAAGCTGAATGTGGATTTTATCAGGAATACTCACCCATACATTGAATTTGACATTCTTGAATGTGACAGTTTCTACATTGAAACCTACAGTAGGTATTGTTGTCACTGATTGGCCTAGCTTCAGCTTGTATAAAATGGCTGTGGGAGAAAAAAAAAGTCAAGGAAAATGTTGCAACATACCACATGATCGCACAATACCATAAAAATTATCTGAGCCACCTGTGAGTTCTAGCAAGGTTAATTAGAGTCCTGTATTAAGCAATGCTATCAACATCTTTATCTGGTTCAATTTTGCACTCGTGGCCAGTACTTTCCCGAAATCCATGAAACGTCAGATTTTTGTCTTTACGTCCACTTTTCAAGAAACTTCCACCATTTCATTCCACATTTCACTCTACTTGTATAATCACACATCTCTGTAAATTTGCGTATAAGTAGCTGTTCATTTTAAATTGTTGCCTCTGCCAAGGAAGGAGGAGGTTAAGTGATCATCGGCATTGGTTTGTCTGTTTTCAAAATAACTCAAAAAGTTGAGTACAGATTAAAATGAAACTTGCACAAAAAGTCGACATTGACACAAGGAACACGTCATTCAATGTTGGTAGTGATCCAGGAATTCTTATGGATTTTTGAAGGATTTTTCATCTTTTGGCATATACTGTAAGGTCAACGAACTTGGGAGTTCAAGCTGTGCGTACTGGAGGCTTAGGCACACTAAAGCGCGTACTCTGCCATGCAGTGATGTAAACAAAAGGCTTCTATTTTGGAAAATTGCATGGGTGGACATGAGTTGCTGGCTCGGCGGAGGTCTGTGCTCTCCGAGCGCTTTCCCAGTTTGTTTGTTGTGTATTGTTCCCTGTTTCTTTTTTTTTTCCCCATTTTCACTTCTACGCCCTTTGAGCACTTCTGTGGCTGTAGCACTACATAAATAACCATCGCAATGATTATCATTATCATTAAAAGTCAACATTCCCCTCAAGTTTCCCACTGAACAATACAAAATGGCCGAAGAAACGATACGTGGCAGAACCTGGCTTTTACATACAAGATTATGAACGCAGGAAATCCTATATGAGTTAACACGACAATAAAAGAGTCACTTGGCAAAATTAATGAGTCATATCAAAAGTTCCTCTATCGTCACGTGTTGAGACTGGGATGACACCAATTACATGAATGATGAAAAATGAAAATAGATGAATTAATCATAACGGGATGCTGAAGATGTACACCTACACTTGTACTTGTGTACTATCAATCAACCCCCCCCCCCAAAAAAAAAATATATAAAAGAAATCAATCAATATATACAATGTAGTTTAAAGATATTGATTAAAATGTTTATAAGGGTATATCAATAGTCTATAGATAATTGTAATTTCGTATAAAGTCCACTACACTACTAACTACTACTAGTAGTAATAATCAGAATCAATATTCAGTATTCTAATAATATCACAAACAAATGTAAGATGAAAATTAAACTTGAAAAAATTGTAATAATCTCACAAGAGTTACAGTACTACTGTCCATCTGAATGTGTTGGAATCACATGATGTCCAATGTATACTCAAAACAGTACAATAGAGATAATGAGCAGTGTATGGCCGGAAGTATGATTTTGTCATGAATATACGGTAATAAGGCAGAACTCATTGCAGCTAATTTATCAGCCCAGGTACACACAGTACACACGTGAGCAGCATGTACACTTAGTACATGAGTGCATGGGCTTAATCAAAAATAGCCGAGCAACTGTTGTGTATCAAGGGCACATCTATTTTGAGTGGCAAGCACTTCATGTTTAGTGCACTAACGGGTATGTATGTTCATACTGATACACTGTACAATGTACTAACAAAATTAACAGTCACCACTGTTTAACTAGGACTCGGATAAGTGGGTACACTCCTACAATGTACTATAAAAGGATCGGCGACATTTCAAAGGCATGTTATTTTCACTGCGAAAAGGGGATGAGACATTGGTTTTGACAACAGGACATATTTTTATCAGATATTTGTTTCAAATAGAAACCACTGTATCTACATTGTACAGGATATCTCATTAAAACAGGAAGAGTGAGTAAAGAACACATTCATGGTACTGAATAACCACTCAACAGTCATAGAAACTAATGGGAGTATTCACCACTAGGTCGAGATTTATTGCTTGATCATGAAATTCTTCCTCCCTCCGCCATTCCATCACTCTCCGCTTAGTTCATCCCCTTCACGATGCTGTTCACATGACATCCTCATCATAAAGTTTATTACCACAGAATTTGCTCTCAAATGTGATTTGTCTTTGGAGAACTGAAGGTACATGTACGCTGCATTCAGGGACTGAAAAATACAAGCGTAGTTTAAAGCTTGATAGCTATAATACAGTTGTATTCAAGTGTGTTCCAGCTGTGGTGTGATGTACTGTAGGCCTATTGCATTGAACTCAAGAGCATAATGGATGGTTCAGTTTCTATTAAACCTTGAATAATCAGGACAGTTGCCCATTCAGGGCTAGGTCTCACTACCATGCCAGTAATTAAGCAGTGGTGACTGTTCATTTTTGCCAGGTACATGTACAGTATGCTCTAGTAAATGAACTAATAATCGCTTCAGATATCATGTGGCTCTAAAGCTAATGACAGTGGATGGCTTTGCAATGCAAAATGAAGCTGACTTGAATTAATTATGCAATGTACAATATTGACTTTTGTGTATGAATTCACAGTTGAATGAAACCAATACTTCTTCTCGTTGACACTTACTCTACGGCTGGTTTATTTACTGGTATATCGTATGGTATCCAATCGGATGTATGGCAAGGCTTGACACTACAATGTATACTGTAAAACACGACATTTTCGCAGCATGAAATTTTCGCGAATTGCCTCTAACATTCAATGCATAATGTAAACAAGAACTTTTGTGTGCATATAAATTTTGCGATTCTTGGCTCTCGCAAAATTCGCGAAATTAACATGCACGCGAATATTCCTCAAATTTTCCATGATGGCCTATTTCAGCCACTTAAATCTTTGAATTATAAAATTTGGTGGTCCAAAAAGAAATGTGGTGGCCCGATATGAAAAAAAAAAATATCATTTTGACAATTAGCTGCCCATTTGGGCCACCAATAGATAGCCTTCATGGAAGTTTGGTGGCCTGACATCTATTTCTGGTGGCCCTGGCCACTGGGCCACCGGGCAACCATCAATGTCAAGCCCTGTGTATTTATACACCAGAACTACAACAGTAATGTCATTTCATACAATGAAGGAGAACTAAGTGTTTCACAAAGATTGAGTGCAAGTTGCAATCAATCGCAAAGTGCGTTTCATAAACAACTTTGCGATTGATCGCAAGTAATGCTCAATCTACTGAAAGTCACTCTTGATTTTTCTTGAGATTAAGCGTGACCCTCTAGAATATGGAACAGGGCTTTGCTCAATATTGAACTTACGCTCGATTCACTGAGTTTTGCTCCATAAATCGCGTGTACAGTAAGATCAATCGCAACTCTTTACAAAACAGGCCCAAGAGATGTCATAAATACTCTGCATTAAGGGATTGCTGTGTTCTTGACCAGGGCTACTGCAATCCAACTAAATACGAATGGGAGTTTGCCTGTTAGGAGTGTGGGGGTCCTATTGTAGCCCATACACCCTCACTGGAGGCAAGTACAGGTGAAAATACCTCTTGTTGTGCCCTGTACCCAATAATATTTCACAGAGCAGAGTAACGAGGATCAATGCCATGTTGAGGGTAACAGGATCTCTAGTGTTTTTGGTAGCTAGAGCCCACTTCCTCACAGAGGGACACGACAGCAAGATTACACATAATGCACAGTCAATACTGTTTGATGAGGACTTGGATAAATGGGTACTTGTCATGACAATATTACTGTATCATTTCCAAGGGACACATGTTATGACCAATTCTACAGGATGAAACATTGCTATCAGGATGTATCTTCACCAGATATTCCTGGAAATCAGACACTTTGTATAAAGTTGTTTAATTTTAACAGAACTGTAGAACTGTACAAGGACATTCAATACATGTACATTATGTATGTCATAACTATGGGTAAAAAAAAAAAAATCAACTAACCAACAAAAGAAAGCAAAACAAGACAAAAAACAAAACACCCTTCCAGTAACAGAAATTACTGGTATGATGGAATATTCAACAGTAGGTTAAAATTCACTGTTTGCCAATCCATATCATTTTGATGGTCCATTGACTATATTAATCACTTGGTAATCAACTCCACTTACAAATCCCATCTTTACCCTAAAAACTTATAAAATATACTTTGATACTAATAATGCAGAAATGATTTCACTTCTATGAAAGCAGTCTAAACTTGACAGTGACATTCAAGTCCACACAAGTTAAAGAGTAATTTAAAGGCCCATGTCTTGATTCATACTACAAAATAGAATGTAAGTGCACATTGTATAAATAACCAAATTTCTACTTCATTCAATCAAAAGTAATTGTGACAGTTGCTTTATCAGGACAAAAGACCCAAGTTGTGCACTTTGACCGAGCCATCCTGATAAGATGGTGGCGACAGTATTCTTTATTTCACAATGTACGATTGGGACTAAAGGTGTTCACACACCCCATCTACACTGCACAATTTGACATAGTTCTGCATGTCCTTCGAAGGACATTGTTTTTCCTTTATAAATCAAATACTGAAGGGAAAGGCATGATTGTACACACAGCATTGCTCAGCTATGCTCCACGGGACTCAAAAGAAGGCAGAACCGCTCCTGTAAAGCTTTCACGGCACAAAATTTTTGAGAATTGGAGCCAATGGCCTCTTGTCACCGCCATTCAGTGTAGAAATTTTTCGTGGTGTGAAAATAAAAGCACATTAATATTTTTGCATGCCATATGTTCCAGTAGTTAATGTTCTGATTGCGCGGAATTAAAAACACATGAAATCCATCTGAACCCGCCGAGCACGAAAAATTACTCGTTCGAAAATATCCACTTTTACAGCATATAGTGCAGACAAGAACTCCCACATTTACGCATAATATTGAATTTCGCGTATCTTGGCTCTCGTGATATTCGCGAAATTAAAATGCACGCAAGCATTCCTTGTGTTACAGTACTCAGACAACCAACGCCCCTTATCATGTCGGGTACATCATGTACAAAACATCAACGGTGTCAAAAAAGGCAACACACAGTCTGCATTCTTTACAGAGTAGAAAAGTACTTAGTCACTTGAGTGCAGGGTTCAGAGAACACAGCTTCCCTTCGTACTTTTGATTCTAGTTCTCGGAATGCGAGAATAAGGGGGAGAGAAAGAGAAGAATTTTATAGTACAGTTGAACCTCTATTATCCGGCCTCCCTTTATCCGGATCTCTCTATTATCCGGACGCAATCTCGCCGTGATTTTTTTTAATCTTTTTTAAGAAACTCCTTGAGAACTCCTACACAAACACACATGAATTACATATACTTGATACATTTCTTAATAATTATTTAGGTAAATCATCCCAAGAATTTGTAAAAGAAAAATGATTTCATTCTTGCAAACACGAACCTCTATTTTGGGGTCTGTTACTGAGTGTAACAATGAAAAGGTTGCAGCATACACATTACTACATGTGGTACTACAATGGGCTACATCAGTACATGTGTATGTATATGTACATGTATAAAGCATTGAGTCTCCCGTATCCGGCCAAATCCCTTATCCGGATGAGCCCCGGTCCCGACTTGTCCGGATACGAGAGGTTCAACTGTAGATTGATAATGCTGATATCCCATGCATCACTCAACACTCATTACTCACATCAACTCAGTTCATGGGATTGTAGAGAGTATGCTGTCATTGGACCTTGATAGGGTGAAGTATCACAATATTTCTTTCGCTATTAAAACTGTGCAGTCTCAACAGACATTTGGACAAAGGGTCACATACAGTAACATAACAAGTTGAAGTGCCCATTCACCTGCATGTACAACTTGCTGGATAATGAGTTTTCGTAGCCCTACTGAAGTGGACAAGTCGGACATGGTAAACTTCGGATTCAGCAATATCCATGTAATAAAATATGATCATCAGATCTACAAACCCTGTACAGTTGTATGCTCATTATACCCCCACCCAAAAAAACAACAACAAACTAACAAACAAACACACAAAAACACCCCCCCCCCCCCCACACACACACACACACACAAACATTCTTGTTGAGAAATCAAACTGTTCTGGAAAGAAAAAATAAGACATGACCCAAATGTAATATATCAAAAATTGAAGTAGACTGTAGGGAATATATTGTTGTACAATACAACAAGAAGTATTAAGATTCTTAATAAATATCTTTGAATGATAAAATGCAAGGGAGTACAGTGTGTACACTTGACAATATGTGATAAAGTGCCAGTTGAAATGCCAGAGGGAATCTATTTGAAAGCTCCTACCTGTACGTGCTCCTTCACATGCCAAGGAGGGCAGAAACACGGAAGGAAATCTAACTAGGAAGAGTTGCGGCTAGGATAACCCTCGTGCTTCCTAGCTGGACTTTGGTCTATAGACGTCACAAGGAGAACGGGGCACACTGCCATGCAGAGAGATAGGATCGGAAGTCCTCGAGTCTTCATGGAAGTGACAACGTACAACAGGAAACTACCCTCCTCCTCAAACAACATACAAGCAAACAGTCATCCACCCTCATATTAAACACACTCATTTACACGCATACTTGTATACAACTGTTACTGCAGATGTGCGCTTGCCTACAGTATCTGTATGAAGTACAGTACATATAAAATTTGTAACTAAGTGCATGATGCACGCACTCACACACATACAACACAACAGTAATAAGTTTAATAGAGTTATGATATAAACAGTGACATATGTTATTATAAAGGCTACAAACATTAAAAGGGTACTATTTTAATGCTACAAGTTGTACGTATGATTTTCTATGTCCATGAATGTTTAACTGTATAGTAATGTAAATAATACAATTTTAAATCATATTCCTATATATTACCCTGCATTAAAGATACATGTATGAGGAGAAAGCAAGCAACAGAAAGGCAAACTATGAAATCTTCTCATTCCCTTTATCACTGATTTGCTATTAAAACAAAATCCAAGAAAAGAAAGGGTACAGCAGAGAGTCCACTGAAACTGAAAGTGAAAATCCCAACAAGATTAAGGCTGCATTTATCTAACATGACAGAGAATCACGTTTCAGAACAGGTTTTGAATGGCGTTTAGTTTACAAACGTGGTTTGAAGCGTGATTCTTGGGGTGCCGCATTTTAATATCTAAACATCACAATCGGGATTTGAGAATTGTCACTGCAGGACTGCTTTGCACTGTTGACCCAGGAAGTAGAGGTCAATCGAGGCACATGTTTTTTTTACTTATTTATTAATTTATTTATTTATCTTTTGTAACCGACGGCATGTAAACTGAAGTTGACAGCAGCTTGGGGATGTGCATGTCAATATACTTTGCATCTTAATATCTACTCACAGAAAGGTGAGCGTTGTCTCAAACGTGTTTCAAATCGCCCTTTGAATGGTGTTTCATATTGGCATTTCTAAATGCCTAAAACATGTTTACAGTCATGATTTTGCCCCAGAAATTTTTTTGATAAACAAACCCTAAGTGTGCCACATGGAATACAATATTTCCCCATTCAGGCTCAGCTTGGTGTAAAAATAGTTTCCTGCTGTTTGAACTTCAAGACACAGAAAAAGAAAACCACTACAAACAAACAAACAAACAAACAAAATAGACATAATAGGATGTATCAGTATGTATCAGCAATGAGAAGCAAGGAAAGATGGAGTTTAAGGAATCATTCACTGTAGAACAGCACAGTTTGGGGGATTTGAAAGTTATGAACAATTTCCTGCTGTGGGCTGTGTGCTCTTCTTCGCTGCACTGGCTTCCCCCTGCACGGCTCTGCCAAAGCCACTTGCAGCACACAGCCTTGGGGGTTAGGGATGGGGGACAACGAGCGGTGACTCACACCGCCTCCTTTAAGCTACACGGTATTTCAGTCACACACGTGTCTGTGCCAAAAAGATCCTTTCCCCTCCCCTCCCAATCCCCCTTCTTCTTCCCCCTCCCCTTTCTATCAATACATCTCATCCTTGATGTGTATTCTTATACACTGGCTTGGCTCCTAATTACCGCCAATCTAAGTATACTAGAGGCACAATGCATTCTCTTGACATGAATTAAAAGTGATAAAATGATATCATTGAGGAGGTCCTGCCAGAATTAGAGGCAACATCAAATATCTATGTTTTTTTTTTTTATTAATATTTTAGCCGGTGTGTCAGCACATTCTGTAGCAGAGCTTCCTTGCAGTTGCTGTACTACAAATAAGACACGACATGCAGTGTGTTTGAATAAAGAGATTTGTCCTATTGTTAGCGTAATTATTTGAAAGGTGGGCTAAAAATACATGGTGTGCACTGACAGTGATTGAATTGGCAGTCAGCTTCGAACCAATATTTCAAAATAATTACATGATCTTCACTCTTGGCTCGCCATACCTTGTACTACAATTGAGTCTGAGTACAGCCATACAATGTCATTGATGTGTTTATTGTTGCAAGCATTGCTTGGTACATGTACACGTCACATCTCTGAGACAAACCAAGACTTTCTATGCTTCCTTGTAGTGTGGGTGCGACTGCTGTGGGTTTTCGAGCAAATCTTCACATTAGGGCCTACAAGTATTTGATATAAACGGTAATGGAAATATGCTAATATCACATGTATTCATGAGTGTTGTGAGCAATGCCCTAAAAAACTAGAGTACTGTGCACACAACTTGAACATAATCACACTTTACAGAAATATTCATATTTTCAATACCTCTTGAAATCCATAGAAGCTGTCCACTTCATGTAATGGTGTAGGATACTGTGCAATACATCTACAACTTTAAAATACAGTGTACACCAACCTGTAAGTGTACAGTCAGTACACGTTTATGGACTGTATGCCTGATTTATGAGGCAATTGTGGAAAGGGGAAAGGGTCAGTGCTCTGCATGGTCCATTTCACATGGTGCGTCTTTTCATTGGTATTTAGTCTGATCCCTACTCAGGGAAATCCCCTTTTGATAGGTCTATAGAGCTACAGTCAACACATACACAAATGTGGGTTCATTGTTTGGCACGATACACTGCATAGTTTCAATGTTAGTGAAGCAGGGCCCTAGCCAACAATGCATTCAAGAATACATTGTACACATGTACTATAATTCTTCCTAAATACTATGGTAATACAGAAATTGATTAGATGGACTGTACAATGATGAGTAACAACATTTATGTAGCACCATTTATCTGTAAGCACCCAACATTTTGACTCAAACTGCTAGTGAATGAAGTCTCTTGCTGTTTGTTTGTTTGTTTGTTTTTCTTCAGACAACCTGACAGTGATGGTCACATGTTATTCTTGTAGGAGCTTGAAGAAGGTTGTCAGCATTCACACAAGTTCTTTGTGCAACAATTTCCCTCTAAACGTTTTTATTCAATTAAGTATTAATATTATTTCTATGGTATACAGTCAATGTATGTTAAAACATAACAGTAAGGGCTGTTATGGTAATAATGTGTGAGAGTGAAAATGAACAAACATGTCACCTTCTTTTATGTCATGACTGAATATTCTGCACACTCAATAGTGCATAACACAACTGAACAACTGGTCAACTGTCGTGCTAATGTACAACGTAGCAACTGACTCTAAACACACACTCATATCGTCCATGAGCTGACATTGTTTCATTCTCACAGAACAAAGTGAAAGTGAAAGTGACGTAGACTATGCTTCATTTGTCCAGCACTGCTTGTCACGACTTTCTGTGAATTTTATTGCAGACATGTACTCCTCATTACCTGATGTATTACTATTTGCTATCCTATGACATTATAAACTATTGGGCTATTCCATTACTTTGTCACACTGCAGAAACCAGATATCGGGATTTTAAAAGAGCATTAACTACTAAACAAGGTAGCCAGTATTATCCAGCTATTAATAGACGGCATTTTGTCCTTTGATGTAAAACTGTGGTCAATTATTTCAAGATGCTTTACAGTACAGCTGTACGTGACAACATGGACTTAGACATCATGGACCTATGTCCATGGTGACATCAACATCATACATGGTGAGTTATTAGCCAACCTGAGGGGGGAGGGGGAAAGTTTCAGTCATACAGATAGCATGACAATTGCCACAGTATAGAGGTCATTGATGTTGAATACATTCGTATCGCTCAATGTGGTAATGGCACTGGTGGGTTTTTGTTTAAAAACTCTGAAGAGTACAGGTACTATGGTATGTGCGTGTGCAGGTAAAAACCAATATGATTACGATTGCTTAAGAAGAATACTTAAAAAACAACACTTGTTTAAACCTGGTGGACAAAAAAAATAGTGCTAGGCACTACTTGCCTTTTCATAGTAAGAATGAAGAATTCTCTGGTAAAGAAATATGTCATTCCATTCCAGTTTTACTCTAAAGGTCTAACCTTTAATTTAGATGACCTTTGACACAGCAAACCAGACAGTGAAATTCAGCAACACTACTATGAGCATCATCACATTCAAGCTAGTAATTCCACAAACTGTTTTGATTAGAGATGAAAAATGATACATGAATTTCTAATGAATTTCATCTTTTTTTTCAAAACTGTTTTTTTTTTTCCAAAGTTTTCGACACTTGCACTGGACAGACCATGACCCAATTGGCCCACAACCTTTGACCTTTCCTTACATCAAGTCAGTTCAATACAGTATATTGTACATACAATGTATTAGTGTTTACTTAGAAACCTTTGAACATTTTCATGTACACTGTACAGCAATGTAAACATCAACATTTTATCGTGATTTATTTATTTTTTTTGCGCTGAGTGGCTCAAAAACATATTCGTGGGTTGTTGAATTTGTGCTGCGCAATTGTCAACCCATTCACAATATGGAGAGAAAACTGTAAAGATATTTTTACAAGTTTTAGAATAAGCGCTAGCCAGTAGCATGAAATATGCAAAAATTAATGTACCGCGACAATTTCTGCATTAACAGTATACAACTTGTACACATAAACTTGCAAAAAAATGTTGTGGTTCCTGGGATCAGCTGGAAGTGCAATCATATTCTAGTAGTTTTTGCATATTTGTTTACTCAACAGCACCCTACTGTACATTAATTTTGTTTGTAGACACACAAGGCAGAAGCAAACACTCATTATACAAACAAACAAATGCAAATGCACTTGAGATGCACACACTTTATGATGACAAGCCAAGAATAATATGTGGGCACTTCTGAAATGACTCACATATTTTCCACCAGACATGCCTGAACTGTTCTACCTCACACACACACACACACACACACACACAAAAGAACGGCCACAGGTACTACAGTGTACCACGGACAAATATAAAACCATACTATTTACAGGTACAGGTATACATTCTACCTGTCTTGTGACCAAACACAATGGAAAGTACCTTCATTCCCGTATCAGTTTCAGAGTGACTATTAAAAAGGGAAATTACATCGGAGAGTGCAGATATGACACATACCATAAAAGTACCCTAGCTTCCTGCAGGTTATTGCAGTCTCTTCTTTACCTAAACAAGTCCCAGAATCTACTTTCTATTTGTGGATTAATGTCCTGTATCATTACTGAAATTTTGTCATTATTCGTCACTAATATTACATAAGCAGGGCTCAACATTAACGGAGGCCCGATTGTGCTGCTAAAACTAAAGATGGCTTTTTATATTTCCCTTTATTTTGGTCAGCTTCAATTCTTTCTCGGCCACCAGAATATCATATTCAAATATTTTAGAGGCTCAAATGGGCCACAAGAGAAAAACATTAGTGCTGAGCCCTGCAAAGGCAAGTCATATCCCAACTGGCTTGATATCAATGTACTGTATGACCACTTAAGTCAAATGGACAGAGAGGATGAAGCTACTGTACATTGAAATGGGAAAGTATGGAGTACTCTAGTTCAGATTCAATCGCACTGGGGTCACAAAATCTATCTCAATTTTTGGTGAAAATCACTTTATGGATTAACTGCCAGATAATCAGGTAAGTGATGTTCTGTCCAAATTCTTGATTGTCTTGTCCAAATTCTAACTGTCTTAGCTGTTTTCTAGATTTCTAGTCCAAATTCTAGCTGTCAAAATGAAGCTACCATTGCATTTAAAGGAAAATGAAATCCCATTTGTCACAGTGCTTTGATTGCCAATTTCTTCCCTCTCCTGAACATCCGACATCATTGAGATACAAGGTCTTGTCATCTTGACAGTGTTAGAGAACTTCAAAGCTTTGCATGTTTACAAGAAATAATGATGCATTGGTCACTTACGGTGATTCATGTAGCATTTTGTATTATGAACACAAATACAATTCCTCAAATACCATGGTATTTAGGGTAGTAATTCAAAGCTCATGCAAATAATGCATGCTACAACTGTGTGTGAAGTCCATCGTGAAGTACCACACTTTGGACAGCGATGCATTCCTCATATGCCCTGACATACTTCCCTATGATCTTTTCAGCGTAGGGAATCTACTGTAAAACGAGGAATGTTCAAATGCAATTTAATTTCGCGAATTTCGCAAGCCAAGTTCCGCGAAATTAAAATGCACGCTAAAGATCTTGTCCACACTATATGAACTGAATATTAGAGGCAACTTGTGAAAATTTCAAGCTGCTAATAAGGCCGTCAGCTCCCATTCGCAAAAATTTCATGCCGCGAAAATATTGTGTTTTACAGTATGCAAGGTGCTTAAATGACATCTCGGAGAGGTGTACTTTTGGGCCAGAAAAATCACAGTATTACCTGAATGAGAACCTTGCCACCTGAAATATCGTGCCATAATCGTGGTATTTCTCTAATGACATATTAGTGACTACAAATTACTGTGCTACCACATAAATTCCAAAGGGATTGCATGTTTTGAAATGAAAAGCCGAACTGCTCAACACTCATGCAGCAGAGACAGAAAAAGGATACTGGTTTTTCCAGCAGCGTCCAGCCCCAGCATGAGTATCCTCATATCTTTCTTGCCAAAGATTTTTGACATAATCTTCCCCATGGTGAAATCTTCAAAGTCCTTTTCTTTTCAGAAGAATGAGTTCAGTGATAAACACTGGAATCCACAGGTGTGTGAACGAGGGATTCCCGGTTGAAGAAGAGGGAAAAGGGCGCCCTCTCTCCTTCCTGCACAGTGCAGTTTCCCAAGGTTGGCCCTGGGCGTGACACGTCCTTTGCAGACCGCCTCCCTACACTGGGCCACCTGTCTTCCTTGAGCGCTTCGACGGCCCCCGATAGGGTCCTCTACAACTACCCTATTTGCTGTGGTAAAGAATGGAATAAAAGAAAATCAAACAATACAGACTGTACATCAAACTCTATTTATGGGACTAGTGCAACTGTACATAAAATGGTAAATATTACAGTAAATATGGCACATACTGCCTTTGACAATTCTAACAAGAAATCAATGCTTAGGGAGCTTGCTTTGCAAAGATTAAACATCATAATTTGTAAGCCAACACGTACAATAAGACTGATACTATCTGTACTGAGCTACACATGTACAATGTACTGAGCTATAAATGTACGTACATCCATATGCACCCAATGTTCACCTTCCACATAATGTACCTTTATATTAACATGATAAAATGCCAACCAACATTTGGCACTTTCTGAATAATTCAAGGTCATTACACCAACACTGAAAGTTCAGGATTTTACCTTCAATGTTTAAATTCTTACCTACAGTTTAATAATACACCTTTTAGCCTTTACACACAATGCATTTTCAGAGATTACAATGTACATTGTTAATAACACTCATTGTTGAGGAGCATAAAATATTGCTTGAACCATGAAAACAAAAGTCAGTTTTAAAATCACTGTGCCTTTAAACCAAGCATGAGCTTACCCCAAAATGAAACTGGCAACTTGGATTTACAAATTGTACTTCATTATTTATATTATTCACTGTATGAAATACTACGACTGAATTTCTTCAATAGCTCAAATGATTGCTCAAGTCTAATCGAAGTGATATTTTGGTCTCTGGATTTTAGACTCTGATTACCTGTGAACGTTGAACATTTTCATGCACTGTAAACAGCACAACACATACAGTGTAGCTTACTTTTATAAGCAATACGTGATGCTATATTTTCTATTCCAGGAGCCCACTGAAACTTCCCAATCACTTCCTGTACAGTGTCAAATGAAAACATACATCATCTCCACCTTGGCGTATTGCTAACATAGATTCTAGAAAAGGGATTGTAGATGGCGAATTCAACAACTGGAAATTGTCTCACACATTCAAAGTTACAAATTATCATGCTCACCAAATTTTGTTTATAAAAATAAAATGCATGCAGAGAGCTCCACACTTGACAATACATTCTGTATCAACAATAGTACAATGATGAAGAAGAAGAAAAGTCTACATTGACAGGTTACCTCTGGTTTATGGCTGTCTCTCTACAGCTAAAAGCAGCCTTCCAAGGCAGGGAAGACAGAGGAAAAACCGGACACACTCTGTGGGGGATCCCTCGGCTTGGAAAGGGCTCGTCAAAAAGACTGTGTCACCAGCAGTGCCAGACGACCTGTGTGTTCAATGAGCGGACACGTCATTTAGATTGTGACATCCTGTCAAAGTGACAACATCACTTTAATAATTGCACATAATGATATCACAGCCCGGCATACCACGCAAACCTTGTGGCCTTAATACCACACATCTAGATGTACAGTACTCCCAGGCATAATTTTGCGCTGAAGAAATTATAATCTTGTCCTCATTAAAAAGTGAGCAACTCTGCAATACACTGGGTATCCTATGGAGTACATTGAGGGAAGATAACATGCCATTTATTTTAAAATCAAGTGTGCATGCACAGGATGTACATCAATTTTAGACTTTGTAGTTCATCAAAGGCTTTTGATGATTGCGCAACAAAGTCAAACAATTGGATCTGACCATTTTATGAATATGGCTGCAAAGTTCCTTCAAAATTTGTATTGGAAATACTGGTACTGGAAGATGAAATCACTGAACATTAAGATACACCATTAACCACACAAATGAATGGTTTCCTGGATTGGGTTTGATGGGTGATATACAAGTATGACACAAACAGAGACATACATTGTACAGTAAATCAATCCCTTCATTCAGCTGTCAGTGCACAAAAATGTAAAAAGGCATATCAAAGAGAGAATATATTCATACAAAGAAATAGGTTCTTTTTGAATGAAACCATGAGTGATGTACACTTAATACAAATTACTAATTGTATTGAAATAAAAAGCACACATGAGTACGTGCTTACTGAGATAATGAAAAAAAAAAAAAAAAGGAACGTCACCAATGATAGGAACATACACGCGTACATGTACATGTACAACTGTACTTGTAGGAAGAAGTACATGTGAGATGTCTACTGAACTTGTAAACTATTGAAATACAGTGTGTGCCTACACTGTACATCCATGCTTCAGTTCATTAATTTGCAATACATGTACAGCCTGTAGTGTAAGCCTGTACAAAGTAGGTCTTTTTAGAGAGTTGTATCTAAAGCTGTATCTACCAGTAACACTACATGTACACTGTAGGAATTTCACATACGATCTATATTTGTATCCTACTACGTTGTACGTTGTAATCCACTACTCTCGATAAGCCTGCAGTTAACATCCACTGTACGTTTTGATTTATTGTACATGTTGCTGTACAACTGTACTTTGGAACAGAGTACACTTTTACAAGCACACACAAACACTGCACACTGTATGCTGGGCATACATGTACATACAACCACTGTAGGTACATCTCCTACTGTGGAAGTACAATGGCCTTTATTCAACCAACTCAATGTTTATTTGAGGAAGTTAACAAGTGGGATGTAGGGGTGTCACCATTGTCCACTTCCATTTTACACTGAGAGAAGTTTGAATGTGAACCACATTGGAAGGGATTACTGTGACAGTTGAAATTCACAGCAGCATATTCAGTGAATCAGACTAAAAATCGTATACAATGTGTAATGCTGTACTAGTACATGTACGATGTACAGTTTGTATGCTGTGCTGTGTGGTACGGCATTGTAGTGCTGTTCACTACAGGGAAGTGCAACAGTACACATGGTGAATTGCACAGAACATGTACAATGTACAATGTATCCCTCACTATTTCACTGAGCTACAATAAACATACACAGTGTATTGAGTATTCAGCTGTATGCCAGCACAGGGGGCAGGGGGCTACAAACACACTTGCCCAATGGCCCGGCCTGGGGCAACTAAAACTCACTATCTGGCAAGGAGTATCAATGGGAACTGCCTTCTTCTACAGAGTAAGGGGTCTGTGCCTGCATGCCCAGTTGGGCAAGTAGGAACAAGTTTCTTTCTATTGTCTTGGATATTATTATCAAACCATTTTTGGAAACGAGTATACTGGACACAGTTGAATGGCAGTCTCCTATTTGTTATCACATATAGTACTACACTGTGCGAAGGAAAACACAACAAAGTACTGTAAAGTTTGAAAATCAAAAACCTAGCAACAATCATAAAAATTCTGACATCTGAATCCCCTCAATAAATCAGTACCGGTATCAAAGCGACAACTCGAAATGCAAATTAAAATATGTGACATTCAGCATGTGTTGAGGAGCCTGTACGTGTACAGTATATCTCTGGTCTGAAATTATCCTCATTCTCTTCATTTTCAAATTCTATGTTTCGACCAAAAAATACATTGATAGTCACTTGAGGGCAATACAGTGTAGGCCTACATGTTTGTACACATTGGCCCGAATTCACGAAGGTGGTACAAACAAAACCATGGTTTAAACCATGGACAAAAACCATGGAGTGCCAAGTGTCGCATGGAATATTTCGTCACGAAATCGGTCATTTCGTCGATGAAATTATTATTTTGTAACAAAATGACAACATTTTGTAACTAAATGAACATTTCGTCCACGGAATGATAATTTCGTTAACGAAACCTGTCATTTTATCGACGAAATAACCAATTTTGTAACGAAATATTCCGTGCGACACTTGGCGCTCCATGGTTTTTGTCCATGGATTAAACCATGGTTTTGTTTGTACCACCTTCGTGAATTCGGGCCAATGTATTTCTGACTACAATAGGACGCGGACCCGCAGAAAACCTGGGTCTCACACTCAGTTTCTAAAGCGAGTGATGTCATCGATGTATTACCATGGATACTTTCATTGTAATGTCATAATTTGTCTCTTTCTGCCTAGCCTCTAGCACACTACATGTATAATACAATGTACAATGTACATGAACACTGTACAATCTGACTATAAAGGGTACAATATCACATTATTTATCATCCAAAGCAATAGATTTCAATGCTGTCATCACAGAGACTTCTCAATTACAATTTTTACAATCCAATCAAAATCCTTTATCATACCCCAATGCTATTCCACCTTTATAGTAGATATCAAGAAAATCTGCATCATATTTCTATAACAGAAAGAAGAAACACCCGTACTAAAAAAAACAAATCTTCTCCCCCTCTCTGGGACCCCCCCCCCAAAAAAAACAAAACAAAAAAAAACAAAAAAAAAAACCCAACCCTAAAATAACCACGAATAATAAATAACTCACAACATACTCCACAATTTTCTTCCACCAAGAACTGGCTCGGAATCAAAAGATGTGCACTGCATTAGTCACGTTGCCAAATTAGTCATGTCGTGTCTATGCGAGACAATGAACGACTCAACGAGCCGTCTTCATCTTCATCTAGATGTGTAAAATATTCTCTGTGCAATGCATACCAAGATATGTATTCACATATCGTATCATATCTGATGATCTGAGCAGCATATCACTTTCAATATTGCACAATCCTATGAGATGAACTAACAAGGACAGGAGATTCTGAGGAATTCATTGTACAACGTGTATGACATTGAATACACCACACAGTAACAACGCATGCATGGACATCTTTTGTCATTCATACTGAATGAAATTGGAATTGTAAAAAAGGGGCAACATACAGTGTACATATTGTTCACATTTTATATGTCCGTTTATGGGGAAATATTGCATGTACACAAGTAAAGGGCAAGAGGCTGAATTCTTTTCTTCAAAATTAATTGCACTATACACACATACAGTGGACAATATAGACCCTACATGTACAATGTACAAAGTGCGTATCATCAGCTTTTGTCAACAATGTACATGTATTAAAAGTACATGTTTGAAAAAAAAAGTTACAATTTGCTGCAGGCAGTATGGTATACTTTGTACAACCTAAGACATCTTGAGATATACACGTGTAGGTAAAATGCATTCCTGCATTGCACCTATACTACCCCATTTGGTACATTGATGTATAATGTACAATGTTGTACTTAAAGGAAACCCAAACCCAAAGAACAATGTGGATTCAGTGAAAGCAGTAACATTGGTAGAACACATCAGTGAAAGTTTGAAGAAAATCGGACAATCGATGCAAAAGTTATGATTTTTTTAAGTTTTGGTGTTGGAACCGCTGGATGAGGAGACTGCTACATGATATGACGTATGAGTGGACAACAATGTAAAGAAAATATAAAGAAATTCCACAAAAATTCATTTTTCATGAAAATTACAAATTCCATCAACTTGATACTGACACATGTTAAGGGTACAATCATTCCCCCTGTTTTTTTAAAGCGGTTAGTCAAGTGCTCTTTCATAATGGTAGAAAAGTGAATTTTTGTTGAATTTCCTTTATATTTTCTTTGTATTGTTGTCCACTCATACGTCATAACCTCTCGTACAGTCGTGTAGTCTCCTCATCCAGCGGTTTCAACACCAAAACTTTAAAAATTCGTAACTTTTGCATCGATTGTCCGATTTTCCTCAAACTTTCACTGATGTGTTCTACCAACGTTGCTGCTTTCACTCAATCCACATTGTTCTTTGGGTTTGCGTTCCCTTTAATGTACATTGCATGTACTACAACATGTACAATTGTATATGAAGCATCGCTATGTGTTCTTGTTTAGTAAAAATGAGTTCTAATACATTGTAGCTGCTGCAATACAATGTACTGTACACTATTGTATCTTTTTTACAAGATCCTGATAGTTTTGACAATTATGTATTTCCGATGTTGTCCTTACAATGTACTACATGTGTACATGTACTTGGTCTTAAAAAGGTTCATACAAAGCACTATCAAAGTGCCATGACATATGCAATAGCACCAGACTAAAAATAAAATCTACAATGTATTATGTAAAGTTCTTGCGTGCAGATTCATGGGATTGACTGAATGACTGCAGGTATACTCTATACTGTATACGGCATTATGTAATTAGCGAGTCTAGTTTTTTGCGAATCAGGACTTTTCGACAATATTGCGAGCTTGGTTAAATTTGCGGTTGTTGAGTACCATTGTACTGAATGGAGAATGCGTGCATGTCACATTCATGTTGAGATCAGAGTTAATATTTCTACATAGTACATGTACATGTAGGTGTTTCTAAATTCACGAATAGCACCTGACTGGCAAAGTTCAAGTACAGCTGTACATAAAAACCCTCGAAAATCATTTGGTGTACATGTATACAGTACATAGATTTGTCTGTGGCTGTGGTGATATATTCATGCTTCTAATAGTCGTACATGTACTGTTTTCGATATCGTTTGCAGTTACATGTGTATCTTCATGGTGTACTCTTTCACAATACATCATATTATTTAAACATAATATAACCAAGGGGATACATCTGTATCATCGTCTCTCTCTCTCTTGCTTGACACACAATTCTGTCTGACTCAGCTCAGTACAAAAATGGACTTTATTGTGAGGGAAACTATAAATAGGGTTTATTATCATGGTACAAATATTTTCATGAAAAACACACAAAAAAAGTTGTGAGCTATCGTAAAAAGAATAACAGAATAACATAACCCCCACACTGTACACTACAAGTGAGGAAAACATCAAAAGCTAAAAACTGCCTCCGAACCCTTCACAAAATACAGAGCCTGTACAGCATATTGTACACTGCATGTAAAATGCTGTATGAAAAATGCAGAATATTTTTATAAAACATGAGTACAGTCCATGGTATGACACAATGAACAGCTCATCACTATAAAAAGCATTCAGAAACGATAGTGTATGATATACAGTACCCATGGATCCATCTTTACATCATATCTCTCTGTCTACACACACACACACACACACACACACACACACACACACACACACACACACACAGCTGTACAAAATTGGTAAGACAGGATACAGGCTAATTCAGTCACTGAGCGATGACTCGCTACTGAGGGGAGGGTTCAGGAAAAGACGAGTGTCCTTTTGTGTGATTATATCACCTCATATCCACATCCACCCCACACCACAAGTACATCGAACATCGTATACTGTATGATGTACACATGCATGCTGGTATATGTACATAATATTGTGTACAATAAGTGGACTTGCTGTCAACTTGCAATAGCATTACTGTATGTACCATACAGTTATGTATATCGTACGATACAGTTTACAGTGTAGATAAATTGTACATTTGTATTGTACGTGTACACTTTTTGTACAATTGTATTCCTTGGTCTTCTACACTTCTTTAATCTGTTTCAGAACTTGTTTTGTGGGCTACACATCACAAAGGCTTCCATTATACACAATTAAAACCTCTTTAAATTATATTAGATATATATGACTGAAATAGGAGCAAAGTACATTGTACAGTGTACACTATACATTAGTAGTGGCATATGTGTTGTATGAGTTTGACATACTAAACTTGTACTGTAAGTACATGTACAAGTACATGTATTACAGTGATGTTTACAGTGTCATTAAATGTTCGAATGCATTTTATAATAACAGAATGAAATAAATAAAAAGTATGTATCATATAACAGCGTACAGCAATACATTGTATAATGCACTCATCAGTATGATACATGTATTTACAGTTGTATGTACATTGTGAAATTCAAGTATTGTGTCAACAAATTGCCATTTCCTCTTGTTATGCCTATGATAACTAATTTACTTTGAACAAGGTTTATGCTTGTAAAATTAGCAAATTCCAGTCAAATCTAAACATAACATTGTATCATGTGACAATAAGTTTCCTATTTTATGTCTGGTTGGTGAGATGACCTTAAAAGCTCAGTGATATTAAACTTAAAGGGATGGTACAGTATTGGTAGAGATGAAGATTTCAAGAGCTTTTAACCTTTTACAAGACACTTTAGAAACCACATATGAAATGCTATAAAGAGCATACCATTCTAAGAGGAATTTGAAGGCTATTTTATGAAAATTGGTTTTGAAATGGCTGGGATATCCAAAAATAAAATAAAACAAAGCGATCCTAATAAAAGCTGGGTCCCACCTTCTATTAGTATCACTTTGTTTTGGATATCTCAGCCATTTCAAAACCAATTTTCATCAAATGAACAATGAATTCCTGTTGGAATTACACGCTCAACCAAAACTAAACCATCCCTTTAAGAAGTGGCTCTTCTGCAGTGCTATGGCTGCTAAACTGACTCATTTACAAATACAAGCAAAGATCATAAACATCGAGGACACTCTCAGAGAGAAAATCACATGTATGTACTTACGTGTAGTGTAGCTACAGTATCATTGCAAAAAATGACACCTTCCACTGGTCTAGTATTAAAAGTGGTTTTTAAAAAGTATATGGTGCATTAGTGTTTTACCCTAACCTCTTCCATTTGTTGATAATAAAATCAATTAAGTATTTATCTGTGACTTGTTACAAATTTAGAAAATTTTATGGGGATTACAGTCTGTACAAAGAGTTTTCAGAGTGTGCTCAGAACAATGTGGCCCAGGCACACACGTACATGTACAGTATTGTAAGTATGCACAGCCATAAAAGTGATTAACGAAGAAGTACTGAAGTACAGGAAAACAAGTACAAACTACTAGTAGTCCTAAACATCCTCTCTTCTTCCTTTTCTAAAAATTCATATAATACCAAAACATTTTAAAAATGGCTGTTCTCAAGGACTTTTGAAAGGTGAACACATACAATACGTTGGACACTGTCCAATGTACAGTTTGTAAACATGCAGTAAATTCATCCCTACTATGTAGATGTGATATGTCGTTCTGTCGCATTATCTGGGACACTCACAGAATTCCTGTATCAATCGCTTCCTTTAGATGTTCCCCTCCCACTCCGGTTCACAAGGGTTGTGTCACTCAGGCGCATCCGATGCTCAAAGCAGCGGCATTCCAGAAAAACCACACAGCAAACACATTGAAACTTCTCACTGAATATGGCCACAATACCACAGCACATTGTGTCTATACACACACTCCTCAGGTGGACAAATTGTATTATAACTACACACTGTAGTAGAGAGAGATTTCAAGGCATTAGAGTCACTGCGGAAGCCACCTTTGAAGCATAATTACTCATTACTGCACTATTCTGACACATACCATGAATGAGCTCGAAAGTGAATAGGAACAAAATGAACATACAGAAGAGAATGGAACACTACTGAGTATAACCACATACAATTGTATGTGTGTTTTCCCAAAACAACTGCCATGCATTGCACATTTTTTTATGTGGGAACTCATTTACTATCTATGAAAAAAGTATGTTCCCTTTGCAGAAAGGCCATCATTACCATGGCACAAGCATCATGTTCAGCTTCATTTGAATTAAAGGGATAATACAGTATTAATTTTTGGTTGTGGTACGGATTCAGCTTTTAACTTTCTGCAAGATACTATAAACCCACTCAATGAAATGTTATTTCAAGAGTCACACTAAGAGGAATTAAAAGTTTATTTGATGAAAATCGGTTTTGAAATGGCTGATGTCCAAAAACAAAGTAAAGCAAAGTGATCACTATTACAAGGTGGGTCCAACCTTTTATTAGGATCGCTTTATTTTGGACATCTCAGTCTGAGCTTTTTCAAAACCAGCTTTTATCAAATAAACTTTGAATAGCTCTTAGAATTATATTTTCTTTCAAATTTCTGGAGAGGTTTCTAATTATCTCAAAAAAATCATCATTGAAAATGTTAGAAACCCCGAGGCCTCACCTCAACTGAAACTGGGCCATCCCTTTAATGTACCATCCTTATGACACAAATCAAACAGAATGAAAAAAAAAAAAAAAGTGTGATCACTATGATACAGTACTTTCCAGAAGTTTTGTTTTTGTTTTTTTTTTTCACCACCAAAGTGGCCATGGCAGTCTACTGCCTGAACTCACCTTTTTGACATTTACAACGTTGTATGAGTCACATTCCTTTACAGACAAGAGTTTAATCGGTTTTTGCATCTTGATGTAAAAAAATCAGTTTTATTATCCTCCATTAACATGTATTACAAAAGAAGAAAATATTACAATAGATTTCAAAACCTGTTTAATTTTGGGCGTGTATGAATGGCCGAAAAAGCTCACATACAATGTATGCCTATGACACACTTATCATTCAAAAATAAACCAAAACATCATACAGTAAACTTCTCTCCTACATTGTAAACATTTCCTGGTATTGTCACATGTTCCAAGGAACTGAAACTACGATACATAATTCAATGCTTCCTATTAAACATAGATGGTATCCCATGATGCACTATGTGACTTAAATGTGACTGTTCCTCTTTGTTGTACATATTGTAAGTGTACCACGGTGTGTGAATCATTCTAATGGAATCCCTAGAATTTGCAGTTTGCTGTAGAGTGTGCTGTTTCAATTCAATGTATTGGATGGAATGGATTTTTTTCTTTTTTTCTTTTTTTTTTAGCAAGGGGTGTTTTTTTTTTGGTTCTTTTGGTTTTTTGTTCTGTTTGTTTGTTTGTTATTTTTTTTAGCAGGGGGACGAGCAATGTTTGTAATACAACAAGTGTGTTCGACAACTCACAGTCAGACACATGGTAGGTTTAAATACTCATTCATAAACGAATTGAAACTTCAGATGTAGGAAATTCAATGGTACTGACTTGAGGGAAACTGAAAAAAAAAATCAATAGTCTCATTTGGTCCCCCAAGACTAATTCTAACATGCACTCTAACACAATGCTAGTCAAAACAGAAGAGGGCCATTAATGATCTGACAGACATTTTCTGATACTAAAAATCTATTCCATACTACAGGAGATGAACCACATGTGCATAATTAATGTGATATTGTTAAAGGTACTAAAGCTTCTTTTTTATTTTCCTTTCACCGAAATGGCCTATGGGATACACTCATATTAGAAGCAGAAATGTCACTGGATGTGCCATGTACACCCTCAGTCCTGGACTACTGGTAAATATGGCATACAATGTAGTCTGATTAGTGTAGTGCAGAGATGTTCCCAATATTCTGGGCCTGCTGATATTGCACACAAATAACATGCCAACATTTTCGGGAGATACAGATTTGCCCTCATTCCTAAATCTACAAACAAGTGCAGTTATCAAAAATTGACTCAGCAGGAACATGAAGAAGAACCTAATATATAAGAAGAAAAAAAGTGTGGGAAAATTTCTCCTGTTACAGCACAGTGCAGAGAGTTGCAAAGAGTTCTGTTGCAAGGACCATCGCCATATCAACCCATTGAGCCTAAATTAAAAAGAGGACTACCATGGAAGTCACAAAAAGAACTCCATTAATACCCAAGCTTTCTTTACAGTGCACTGTACATACACACTTGTACAGCACTACAATGGCATCACTCCTCACCCTGAAGTTTTCATGCAGTTTAAAGGCACAATTTACCATTTGCAGATGAAAAAAAAACCCAGCATTAGTGCTTTAAAATAGTTCTAAAATGTGAGTCAGGGATAGAAACACCCACTGTAAAAATTTGAATCCGTATAATCGATGTTAAGTGTTGTTAAATACACAAAATGTGAACAATAGTTATAATAAGAATGTTTCCCGACTAAACCGTCTACAGTTACGTTTTATTGAGAAAAACACTGATATCTCCTTATATTTTAAGCTTTATTGCGAAAATTTCATATGGCAGGATGTTTTGTGACACAACAGACCTACACATTGTATGCATCAAAAGTATATCTTGAACATTTTTGAAATCACTGCTCCCAAAGGTAAACAGGACCTTTAAGGAGGTACAACAGAATTTATCTGTAGACTTTCACATCAGCAAAGTGTGTGTATGTAGTACTGTCAAAAACTAAATTTCCTGTGATATTTAACAGTGCACACATAGAAAGCACGAATGTGACAATTATGGGACATGGGAATACAAGATGAAGTACCGGTATTAAAAATGTACATACATAGACGTAGATGGATTCTAGACTAA
Organism: Diadema setosum; assembly: GCF_964275005.1. NCBI lineage: Eukaryota > Metazoa > Echinodermata > Echinoidea > Diadematoida > Diadematidae > Diadema > Diadema setosum. The sequence goes on from NC_092687.1 coordinate 23,484,069, forward strand.
TAAGTACATGTAATACAAAGTATCACAGCAATCCTTCAAAATTTCCGCTGCCAAATACAATCAGTGCATCTTCATACATCTATGCCTTGTACCGAATACCGGAACTTTTTCTGGTCCTTTTGTTTCCCACTTCCCTCCACATGGTCGGTTACTTCCTTGGGAAAAAGGCAGAAATGACCCAGAACAAATGGTCATCAGTGCACTTCATTAGGTCACACTGTCGGCCATGCAGTAGTACACTCAAGCAGCATGCACCATAGCAAAATCAAAGGTGATGCACAAGGTGTGCTTGCCTAATGTAGGAACACTTCAAATTAGTGCAGTGAGCCAGTGATGGACAGGTTTTGCAGTCAGAAACGCAAATTTTGTCCCATGACATTGTGTGACGACTTGCTATGAACTGCGCAGTCCAAGCAATCATGTCTCATGTGAGTAAAATGTAAAATTTGCAGCAGAAAGAAGAACTTTTAATGTTTCCTGGCCGTTTCTGAGAAGTAATGTAATGTGTAGAAAAAAACCCACCACCAATGATTGACCTCCTGTGCCAAAATTTGACTGTGCACAAAAGCATACCGGTATATAAACTGTATGACCAGGTTTCTGCTTGTAGCTGCTGGCTGAATTTCAGATGGTGTTGTGGTTAAATTAGGGGCAGCTTGCTTTACTACAAATAAATTTACTTGTCAGACACTGTGCGATCGTCGGGTTGAGCTACGTTCTTGATATTGGTAGCTTTCCCTCCAAAATCCTCTTGATGGGATTTCAAAGGGGATGGCTAGTAACTGATCAGTGGGAATCAGTGGGAAAGCTGGGGGATGATTGTTCCTATCCTTGTGGCATTCATTTAAGAGTACATTATATACTGTACAAGCTGAAATTTTCGCGGTGGTTTTATTTTCGCGAATTTCGCGAATCGCCTTTGAACCGCGAAAATAACAACACGCGAAAATAACAACGCGCAAATAGTTACGTTCAGTTAGACGGTCGCAACCGCGAAATTAACAACACGCGCAAATGTCCTCCTAGTAGCAATTCACGAAAATATCTGTACGCAAAAATTTCAGCTCGTTCAGTACTGTATCTATTGTTGTGTGAAAATTATTTGCTTCAGAATGGTCTCATATTCAAGTAATGTGCAGTTTAATGTTTCCAGGTTAGCATGCCTGTACAGTGATGGGGCTAAATATAAGACCATTATGAAGCAAATGATTTTCACACAACAATAGATATAACAGTAATGTACACTTTACTCTTAAATGAATCCCACACGGATTGGTACAATCATCCCCCAACGCCCCAGCATTCCCACTGATTCCCACTGACCAGTTACTAGACATCCCCTTTAACTGGAAGTGATGAGTAGATCAGATTAATTTAAAGTACAATCTACAGTACACTGACATTTCTGTCAAAGAAGGTATACAATTATAATATTTACAAATGCCCAATCAATGATGTGGTTGAAAAAGCAAGCCACCTATACTGTAAAACGAGGAATGTTCGTGTGCATTTGAATTTCGCGAATTTCGCGAGCGCCAAGATTTGCGAAATTAAGATGCACGGGAAAGTTCTTGTCTACACTATATGCATTGAATGCCAGTGGCAGTTCGCAAAAATTTCATGTCGCAAAAACGGCCATCGTCTCCAATTCATGAAAAATTCATGCCGCGAATATATCATGTTTTACAGTAATTCAACCAGTTTAACACTGTCCTTTCCAGGGTTCCATCGCTGGCTACATTTATTAGAAACCTGTGCTTTTGTACGGAATTGAATTTTGGCATGAAAGGTCTATTGTAAACCTTGCTTGGTGTGTGTGTTTGTGTGTGTGTTTTAACTGAAGATGGCCAAGAGTAAACAAGCCTGTCTGTGGTAGTGGCAGGCCTTGTACATGGTGCCTACAACTGCGGCAGGGGCAGTTTCATTCACTGACACTGTTGATAAGGCCCAATTAGGTGTCACTTCCTATAACACTTGCAAGTAACTCAGGACTGCTTGTGTTCTTAAAACCATGTACAGTAGGACTACGTAAGCACAGCTGTTCATGGGCCGTTTTATTGATGAATGAAAGTGCCCCTGTCAGAAATAGGCACCCTGTCGCAAACCCTACATCCTATGTGAATACACACCATTCCCGCTATTCTCTGATCGTGTACTACACTGTACATTTCACAAATATATCATCGATATTGGTCATTTGTCATTGGTATCACATTCAGCTGTAGTGTACATTGTGTACATTTGGGTTTGCACTGGTGCTGTAACCAGTGCTGCGCATGCTAGTGCAGTACAATGTATCTGTTGATAACTTGCAGTAAAAGGCCTACAGCCCTACATATTATATAACACCCTATTAGAAGTTAAAACGTAGCTATCCGATTGGTTGATTGCCCATCACGTGACAATCACGTGGCGGTGAGTTGGCCCAGTCGGTAGCACGTCTGCCTCACGATCACGGGGCCCAGGTTCGAACCCGAGTCTGGACTGAGCAATGCTGTGTGTAAGCATACCGTCCCCTCTTACAAGAGGCAAAACACTCTGTCCCTCGGCTCGGATAGGACATAAAATGGAGGTCCCGTGTATGAAAGAGTAACAACTCATGCACGTAAAAGATCCCGCTTCATTCATTCATCGAAAAGAGCAGGGTGTTTAACCCGGTGAAGTGGTCCCACCTCACATCCAACTGGACCACATGGAATACCAGCTCAACGTAGCTGAATAAAAATGGGCTATCCAGCCATCTCTCTGATGGAAATGAAATAAACAAACAAGCATTTCGTTAAATGTTGTGCCATTGGTTATGCCATTGGCTGTCAGCCGTGCAATTTTGTTTGAGCAAAAATGGATAGTGCATGGCTGGCATCACCCATTTCCATTGACTCCCGTGTTAAACTCGCGATTGACTCGAAGGTTTTGCTCCATTGCATGGATCTGAGGTCACAATCAACAAACATTTGCCCCACGCACTCCACAATTACAACTTACACAAGCCTGCTTACAAGTGCGTTCTTTTGTAACTCATTTTTGTAGCCAACTTCAACCGATCGGCTTCACGTGCATACGTAAACAGTGACTGTGACTGTGCAGCTACTCATTTGTCTTTCACGGAAAATGGTTGCCATTTCTATGCTAAATTCAAGAATTTGTGCTGTGTGGACCACATCTGTTGATGTTCAAGCAAGGTGTTGTACAAAACAAATAGACCGTCTAGTACAACATGTAGGCCTACCTATTGACAGTATTGTAACACCAGTAGCTAGGGTATGGTCTTTACTTGTGCAATGTTAAGGAACAAGTTTTAGCACTCGGTGAAAGATAAGGCGCACTATTCAATTCGGCTTCGCCTCGTTGTCCTACAATAGAGCGCCTCAATTTAAAGTTTAAGTTTACCTTTCACCTTGTGCAAAATCTTGTATTATAAGATGGCTAAGTAATTTCCAGCTTGCTGATTGGTGAAAGTGTACCACGTGATCATTCGCGAAAAGTGTCTATCCCTGCACGCCCGTGGGATTTTCGCGCACCCAAACTGTCTAATCCACGGTTGAAATTTTCGCGGTGTTCAAATTTTCGCGCATTTCGCGCAACCAGAAACTAGCGCGACCCGGCCAAGCGCGAAAAATTAGTCACGCGAAAATATCCACTTTTACAGTATTCAACACAAGCTGGGATGGGGTAATCTCGGGGAAAGCCTAACGTTACTCTGGGCCATTTTCCAACGGTGAGTACAATTTCAAAATCTTTGATATTGGATTTATTTCATTATTTCTTTCTCATACAAGGTATATTCACCTCGCGTTTGAAATTACTTAGCCATCTTATAAAAGGAATAACGCATTTTCCCGTCGTTGTTCAGCGATATGCAGTGCACTCGAGGTTTCTTCTTCGCATGCACACTCCACACTCGCCTCCGGCTCGTGTGGAGTGCGCATGCTCAGAAGAAACCTCTCGTGCACTGCATACTCGCTAAACAACTCCGTGGCATGCGTTATTCCTATACCATCGCACGCGACGCACGACCATTCACTATTGGGTATTGTATTTGTAATTTGGGATATTTGCATATTATCTGACGAGCTGACAATGTCAGCCCTTGCCCCTCATTCTTAGCGATTTACAATGTATAGAATATTATGTACTTGTAACGTTAGTAAGGAGTTCAGTCTCCCCATACTGCACTTCACTGCCACACAGCAGCCAGGCGAACAGCACAACACAGATTAGATAGCACATGCACAGACCTACCAAAAGAATACTGTCCTGTAATCTACGGATCACGGCATCCACGATCCACTCCACACAGCTCCACATCGCAGTGCGTGGTTATGCACCGTTCACTCATTGACACACTCGGTAAATCAAACTTCCGGGGTAACATAAGATCAACGTTTGTGAAATATAACGAAACCTATTGTTAGAAAAAGAGCACAGGAGATGAAATATTTACCTAGATAGGTGAAAAACGCCACATTTTGTCCCTCATATCACTGACAACGACGGAAGAAGAGCAATTTGCGCTTCAATGGTCACACGGGAAACGTTAATTCTAGTCGCCTACATTCAAGCAATTATGCGCGGTTGCACGATGCCACATCACGACATGAAACACTACGCTGAAAAAAATAGAGGGCAACAAATATATGTCATGAACCCCACGTTTTACGTTTAAATTTCACAGTCGGTAACACTTCTTCATATTTAAAGTTAAGGAATTTAGTTTACATCCGTATTTTGCGACATGACTTCACATTATAGGCATTATTATGAAAGTAGATGGATACTTTCGGTTTTTTTAATGTGAAACGCCCTGGGTGTGGTGACGTTATTGGTAGGCTCGTTCGCTGCTTGTTCTATTATGAACAGTCCCATGCTATCCAATTTAATGTAGTGACGAAAATTAACAAAAACCGTTCACCTACTCAGTGGTCCAAGTAAATGAACGTTTTAATCTACCTGTGGATTGTTAAGTACGTTCGATGCGAATATGAAAAATGCGAAGGCAGAACGTTGTGATTATCTTTATTTTTTTCATTCATTGATCGTTCGTTATAGGCACTGAATTCTATACGAGATCAGTGGTAATAGGCCTGAAAAAGTCGACTATCAATATTTTGACGAATAATAACATCGCTACAAACTGGCCTGAACCTCATTCGCGGACGGGAATCAGAGAACAAGTTAGCGGGTGCGGGCAAACTCTGACGCAGTCATTTCCGACGAAAGGATGGCCGTAAAACCACTTCCACCTCCCCCTCCCTCTCCCACACACAATTTTAGCATTTGTGTTCGATATATTATACTTCAATAGAATGTAAATCAAACATAGTAAGTCCTGTAGTTCCAGTAGGCCTACTTCAGATCATGTGAATCAGTATGCAAAATACAGTGGGCTCTATAGTCTTTTCCTTTTTGCCACAATCAGAAATTAAAGGCAAATTGAAAAGATGATAAATACCGTATCAATCTCTCTCTTTGTAGTATTCCATTGACCAGCAAGCAACTAATATGCACCATATCTTATTTTGTATTTTTAAATGAAAAAAAAAAAATGCATCTTTAACGCAACATAATATGGCCTTCACTTCAAGGTTTCTATCTATTTTTCTTTCTAGTGCCACTTACGCACTTCCGGGGTTAAAAGTGGGGGGGGGGGAGGGGGGGGGGTGGTGACATGTATTACTTTGTACCAGGTGCAAAAAAAGAAAAAAAAGTGGGGGAGGGGGGCGATCGAGCCCCGCTCCCCGGTTTCGACCGGCCCTGTGACAATCCCGAGTCTCATTGCTTCCCATGTCAGTGCTCTACGTGATAGATTATGCCTATTGGGCCATGGCCTATTCTATTTTCAGTCCAGCCGAGGGTTGGAAATTATTTTAGGCCTAAAGGACATTGCAGGACGTCTTGATTGGTAGTTGCGTAATTTTTGGTTGTTGAGGCTTCCCATTGCCGTAATGTACCCGTTGTATGTAAGTCTCCCTTTAAAGGGAAAATCTTCTACTTAACACTTGATTCATGAGAATTCGTTTATTACACGGATCACGAAGTTTTGGAATATCGGTGAATTCGAGCGCCCCCGTGAGATCGGAACTTTACAACAAACTGTGATGCGTCACTGCAAACATATTCGGCTACATATGCTATCGTCAGAGTTTAAAATTTCTTACGGCATTTTCGTTGAATAAACACAATCTCTTGATTGTGTCAAATGCTAGTTTAAAAAAGAAACATGATATTTATTGAATTAAACGGTTTTATGACAGTCTTCGAAGCTAGCGTTGTCAGACATAATCCCTTTGCTAACCTCGCCTGATTCTGTCATTCATGTTATTGTAATAGAAAATAAGTCACAAACACAAATGAACCTCTGAGGGTTTTTGCTAATCAATAATCCTTTTTGATTTACGTTTGATTACGTCGAGGTTAGTCAGTACATTCACAGAGTGTTGAAAGTGATCCAAATTTAGTCTAGCCACTCCCACCACGCAGAAGAATGATATACTTGTCGGCATGACGATCTTCTCGAAAAAATCACCAAAATACGACTAAATACGTGTCCTTCATTCAAAGTCCTTGTCTATTAGGTATAACTGAAATGAGGTGTTTCACGCACCTCGATTTGTGGTAGTATTCAAATACTACTGTCTGTATTCAACACTATTTTGTTCTTTTTTTTTCATGATAGATTGATTGGTTTCCCCTCTCTTTACAACTTTATCATTTTTTTTCTTTACATTGCATTAAAAACGCATGTGTATCCTGAACAAGTATTTTTTTCGAACTCTATTTTATTATAAAGGAAAATAATGATACAGGGAGGTCAAAATTGATAGCTTCAATTATTTTTTTTCATGATTGTCATGATGATTTATTAAAGACCACGTTACTTTGCAACTGAGTAAATTATTTGATTACTCTGCAGTATATAATAGCTGGCGTGCATGAATAGTACACAAATTTGCACTTATGCGATGTGGTCTACAGAAACAATTTGAAGTAATGTTGTAAAGTTCGGAGTGGAGATACAATAATATGCTTGCTGATTAAAGTCATCGGATCCGGACCGTCTCATTTTCTTTCCAAAGTGTGACGATGAATTGCATAATCATTATACTACTAAGTATTCTACTCTTTTTATGATGGATCATGAAAAAAAAAATGCTTACAAACGGTGGGTCGTATTAACTTGTAAAACATCAAATGTAAATAATCATGACATTTCCGTGTCAGTGCCATCCATAAAGGGCGATGTTCCACTGCTCCACATAACGTCAACGCACGGAAGTGGTCCAGCTCACTAACATCCTGTTGATTTGAAAAAAAAAAAGAACAAGAAAAGAAGAAAGAAATCAACAATAACACTGTAGTGATTGAAGTGCTAAGGAAACGACATTATTATATCACGGGACCCTTTGGAAGAACAGTTGTATTTTGCAAATTTGGTTTACAAATGAAGGGGTCGGTGCAATATAGTGCTAATCCATGCTCTTGTCAAAATTGAGTTACATGCATTTTCATAATCCTTATCCTTCACTCTACCCTCCGTGAAAATATCATATTTGAATTCAACCAATAAGATGGTAAAATATGCATGCATTCATGATTAATTAATGTACAATGTATGGACATTCCAAACACTCAACAGCGATTATCTCAAAATGACTATTGTCTGGGTCAGCACTATATTGCACCGACCCCTTCAAATATCCTTGGGTATTGTGTATATTTTATCTGAAGACGGAAATTAAAACAACAACAGCAGCAGCAACAACAACAATAAGCAGTTTACATACGAATGCATGTGAAAAGTAGCATAGCAACCTGCTACAGAAGATGAATTATTTGTGAACAGGGATATTTGAAGACGCTTGTCATTACGAGGATGCATTCAAAAGAAACCCAGAAAAAAGTAAAGTTTAACAAGTACAATGTGACTCAGGTCTGCATATTTCCAGTGTAAACTGGTAAATGTGATTATAACGTGTCAGAAAATGTGTCCAAAACATATAAGGATTAAAAGCATAACGTAACGAAACTATAGAATGAACAATCGAGGTACCTTCATCGAAATATTCCGGAATTTGATGAAATTCATTCCGCCGATTTCTCCCAATATACGACTCCTCCCTTAACCTCCTCCTAGCCTCACGCCCTCTGTTGTCGGCGTCCGGTTTAATTATCCCGATCGTCATCTGACATGAACTGTCAAACATTATTCAGTTCTCCGGTTAGGCGGCTACAGGATTCGATAGATGCATATCGGTGCAGAGTTATGTTGTAAAGACTGCGTACTGGCTGTCACTTTTTTGGTCTCCTTGTTGACGTTTCTGGCATGAACCATTGGCAAGGAGATAATCTTCATTACCCCTTTGTTTGCCACCTTTCCTGTTCATAGGTATGTGTGTGGAGGTCGATCTGCACATTTGGCTCAATGGCACAGAAAGGGCTGAACAGTCGAATGCATTTCTAGTTTGTTTTTGCACATAATTTCATCGGTTGAATCTTTCCACCTTGTCAGTAGACATGGTAGAAGGCGTCAGCTGTTTCCTCAATTTTTCCTACACATGCTCCTTATAGGGCCTGCATGAAAACGTGATTCTTGACAGTCTCTTCGTTGCTGTAGATGTTTACGCAGCCACCCCTACACCTTTGTGTTGAAATACGCTCATCCACCATCGGAATCTTCCAAGGTACATTCCTATCTTCTTCTTCTTCTTCTTCTTCTTCTTCTTCTTCTTCTTCTTCTTCTTCTTCTCCTTCTACTACTACTACTTCTTCTTCTTCTTCTTTGTTATTGATGTTTTTGACCATTCTCTTGTCATCCCTTTAATGCCTTTCTTCGTATGGTTTAGCCGACTTCTGAGATTTCTTCTGCTTCATCGGAGAGTTGAATCTGGTACTGAATTCGGCCCTACTCTCATTGCATCGAACATGTCCACCTTTGTCACGCTGAACAAATGATGATGTCCTTCATCTTAGATGACGCTGTACCTTGAGCCTTTGGTTCACTTTCACTTGTTTTGATATCAACTGACCTATATCCCCATTCATTTATCGCATTGTGTTTGAAAAAATATTATATGCTCTCCGGTCTCAATGATTAAAAAATAGAATTCTCTGAAGGGAAACCCATCATTGTCACTACACATGACTGTAGGTTCTGCTTTCGTCATTCTCTCGTCATAATATCGAAGTCTTCTTTCTTTTGCGTTGTTGCTGTTGTTTTTAATGTAATGTGTGCTATCCTGTGATCTTTGTCTTTCATCACCTCTCATTGCCCACCTCCTGTCTCTGCGAGCATTATCCTGCATGTGTAATTCAGGCGTCATTTCTTCACCTCACTGCTCACCGAAGCTTTGATCTTTGTATTTTGTTTCATCATCTTCACCGAGGGGATTACCCCACCTCCTGGTCTACTCAGTTGTGTTCATCCTTAACCCGCCGTCAGCTCATTCTGCCAGATTTAATTAATTGCCGATGTTCCTTTCACATCTATCCCACTGTGTCACTGTATCTTTCACGTAATTGCTATATGCTGTTCGCCTTGACTTTCCCTCTTCAATATTAGTCCACAAAAGCTGAGTGTCATGAATGATTTTCATGATATTGATGGTAAAGCTTGTCTTCCTGCTTTTGCCATTCCAGGCTTGGAGTCACTATACCTACATGACCTAGTACGTGATAAAGGACTGTATCTCGTCATTTGCAAATGCTATTCTTTCTGTTCAGTACAGTCTACGTCTGCTGTATCGTTATTCTGTCGTACTGCCATTCTGGTGACGAACAGTGATGCCAGAGCGATCGCACCCACAATATCACCCGAATTTTAGTAGTTGTCGCAATGTGTGAGCGCTTCGGCATCCCTCCGGTTACGTACAATAAATGCAGACGTGCAAGTTTCTCCGAACTTGAACATTTTCGTTCGTCAGAAGGGTCCAGGCACAAATGCTTTCCTGAAATGCTGGATACTCGGGAACATGGAATTAAATTTTTGTTAAACTTTTTCATCTTTAATATTAATGGTCTACGTCTCTGGTTCCAAATGGGATTACACGTAATTGCAAGGAGTATTTGGGGATGCTTCTTGTCATTCTATGACTGATGGGTCTTGTGTGATGATAAAAGAGAAGACAAGTTTCCATAGTGACGAGTCATGCTGCTTTTCTCCGGCCTTTTTGTCGCTGATTTGCAGAGATTGTCAGATTGGCACTGCGGCAAAATTAGAGCAAGTGTATACAGACTGTAGTTACGGTGTTATCTTGCAGCCATGCAGTGTTTTCTCATTGTGAAACTTCGTGGACATAAGGAGTGCGCGAGCGGTGCGCACACGCGCGGATTAGCTATAACGTGTAATTTCTCGCATCAAAAAACGTATCTTGATGCTATATGTTGAAATATGTCATATTTCTTGTTGACGGCACGGAAGGGGGCGAAGCGATTTGAAAAGAAGACAAAATTTACTTTCTTCTCATGTTATGACTTTTTCCAGAGAGTATTTATCTTCGCTGCTTTTTAAGTTTGAATTTGGCTAAGCATGTTCACTTTTTGTAAAAAGTCTTTGGAAAATGAAGAAATTTCCACGATTTCGTACGTACTCGCTGGTTTTCAACATCGATCAAATCAGAACCATGTATCGTATCAACTTGGGGCGAAGTGTTTTGGATAGAGCGGGCTGTAATCTACATGACTATATAAAACTCATTGCTATTGGTTATTTAACTCCGCTGCTTTCTTAGGCTAAAACTACTGATCAATTGGAAAAACTGTCTCAAAAGTAGAAAACCTAGCGATGACGTAATGGGCGATACTATTCATCGCAAAGGGAGATGACCGGATGTACGAGGTATGTACGTACGTACAGTCCATTGTCTCATTTCTCACGCGAGAACCAGGGCATAATGGACTGCTTGGAGGGGGAAAAAGAAGGAAAAAGGAAGGGGAAAAGAGGGGAAGAAGGGGGAAGGGAGGGGGAGAAAAAAAAAGACAGATTTCTACAAAATATACTGAAAAATACTTGGTTTTCTGTATATAATCATTCAATTTTGGGACCTTTGACCTTTATAATAGTCAGGTCAACTTGATACTTACAAATACTGACTAGACTTGCACCCTAGAGTGAGAAAAAATGGCAACATATTTCAGGATCCTACTTCAAAGCTTTTAAATCTTAACCTTATATTACTGCATCTTCCACGCAAAAAACAAGTTTTTGTAGATAACAAATGAACATCTACACACACGTAACTCATGACAATTCAGACAAACACCAAGCCATGTATCGTCCTCGCCCACATAAATATTACACTCTGTCATTAAAATGTTTTTGTTTTTTTTTGAAGTGTATTAGTTCTAGAGTTTTACTTCTGACCTTTTACATTGTTCAATTTAACCAAGTACTTGACAGGCATATATCTTTAGCAGATGTACCCATGTTTGAGTTTTGCGGACATAGCTCGAAGTTGTGGAAATTCGTTATTGAGAGCGAACAATATATGACACTAAATCAGAGAAAGTTCATTGACCATCTGACCTTTGACCTAGTTCCTAGAATATTTACCAATATTCAAACTTGAGCAGAATCTTCAGGTGATATGCATGCGGTGTTAATGTGTGGCTATCATAGCTCTCAATGTGGAAAGTTATTGAGAGTACACCACAATGTGTCCTCATATTGTTTCAAGTGCTTATTAAGTAAAGTTCAGTGACCATTAATTCCATTAATTTGACCTCTGAATTTGTTGGACTTCACTCATATACAACTTGATTGGCATTTTTTATTTATTTAGCCTACCTAATTTGTGAGTTTGGTGGTCACTGCTCTAATCTGAAAAAAAAAAATATTGATGAGTACACCTCAATAATAACAATAATGATAATAATAATAATGATTAGACAAATCTGTATAGCGCAGCTACTATGTAAATATACTCTACTGTGCTGTGATGTAACAGAGCTCCTGACATTGTTACTGATTAGACACACAAAAAAAAAATAAATAACAAATTAATCAAATGCTTCTGAAAAGGGTAAGTCTTCAACAAAGATTTGAAGACAGCAAGTGATGGGGCCTTCCTCATTTTCTCAGGTAATTCATTCCAAAGTTATGGAGCAGCACAGCTAAAGGCACAATACCCAAAAGTTACTTTTGTTTTAAGTGAGGTTGCTTTAGAAACAACTTACAACTTCTGTGTACTTCGTAAATTATGTGAATATGAATATGATTTTATTCATATTAATTCTGACAGACAACCAGGTGCTTGACCATGCAGTACTTTATAAATAACATAATCTTAAATGCAATCATCTGCCTTACTGGCAACCAATGTAACTTCAATACTGTGAGTACTGTGCCTATGAGGAAAAATTTCTCAACCATCTGACATTTGAACTTGTTTGACTTTGACAACCGCATTTTGAACTTGATTGGTATCTTTAGGTCATGCACCTGTGATGAGTTTGGTAGTCAGAGCTAAGCCTAAGATCTGTAGAAAGTTACAGAGTATACATCAATATTATGAGTATAGTGCTTGTCAGGGCTAGTTCACTGACACATTCACTTTGACCTTTGACCTAGTTAGACATCACTCATATTTGAACTTGACTGGCATGTTTAAGTATGTAGCTGTTGTGTGAGGACTGATGGTAATAGCTCAAAGTTGTGGAAAATTGGAGGAAGATTGGGTGGTATAAGACTTAAAGGTGCAACACTTCTTTCTAGAAAAGGTCTTATCCGGGCTGGGAAGGCCCTTTTCAGGGCCAAACACATAATCTTGAAAATATATGCGGTGCACCTTTAAGCCTTCTACCATCCAATGTTTTACCGCAGCAAAAACCTTCAAAGATTTCATGGAAAGAGTACATCAAATTGTTGATGTCACCATTGACAGAAAAGTGATGTCTGTGCCTCGTTTTTGACGTATAGGAGAGACCAAAACTTTACAATGAACATAAATTATACACATGAACTTACTCGTAAAACACATAAAATGAAAATGAAAGAGAGGAAAACAAATTCATACCTTCATTTAACATGATCTGAACCAAAAGGTTCATATTCTCTTTATTCAAAACTATGAACTTCATTAAAATGAATTTGGCAAGATTCATCAAGATGTTACATGGCATTTTGCACACAGACAATGAATACCTGGAGTGTTTCCAGATGCAATTGTCAAGTACACCATGTTTTCACTACATATGCTGTCACAGAAAGTCACTGATTTCCTGCGGCAAATATCACATACATATTTAACTGGAAGTGTTTCCTAAATGAGCTGGGCAAGTATGTAATGCCTCTATCAATTAACATAATAAGTCACCAAAATCATTCAACATAATATTATGCATTGTTATTTGGTACACTGGCAATACAGCTGTATATGCAGGACATATTTCCTAGAGGCAACTGGCAAGTATGCAACCACAGGTACAAAGTATTGGTAGCCTAAACAATTTCATGATATAATCATAAAACATTCTGGAAACTGACACATATATGTCTTAATAATGTTCATAATGTTCATAAAAGGTCCCTTACTTTACTGAGCACATGAAATAATGCAACAAGACAAACCAAAACTAGGCCAGGGGAGGAGCCCCCCCCCCCCCCCTTCTTAACATTCTGACATTTATGTTATATAATATGTCTTAATAATGTTCATAATAAGTTCATAATGTTCATAAAAGGTCCCCTACTTTACTGAGCAGATGAAATAATGCCACGAGATGAACCAAATCTAGGCCAGGGGATGAGCCCCCCCCCCCCCCCCCCTTATCATTCCTCTACCAATAAACATAATAAGTCATCAGAATCATTCAATATAATATACATTGTTATTTGGTAGGCCTACACTGGCAATACAGCTGTATATGCTGTACATGTTTCCTGAGGCAACTGACAAGTATGCAACTACAGGTACAAAGTATTGGTAGCCTAAACAATTTTATGATATAATCATAAAACATTCTGGAAACTGACACATATATGTCTTAAAGGGGATGGCTAGTAACTAATCAGTGGGAATGCTGGGGATAATTGTTCCAAGCCTTGTGGGATTCATTTTAGAGTACATTATATAGATCTATTGTGTGAAAATCATTTGCTCCAGAATGGTCTCATATTCAAGTAATGTTTCCAGGTTAGCATGACTGTGCAGTGACGGGGTGATCGTTAATGATCACCCCTTCACTGCACAGTCATGCTAACCTGGAAACACTGAACTGCACATTACTTGAATATGAGACCATTCTGAAGCAAATCATTTTCACACATATATGAAATACTCTAAAATCAATCCCACCAGGATTGGAACAATCATCCCCCTAGCATTCTCACTGATTCCCACTGATCAGTTACTAGCCACCCCCTTTAAAAAGTTTCATAATAAGTTCATAATGTGACATTTGAACGTTTTCTCTTGACCTTTGACCCCATGGCAAAAATCTTTCTTTACGAATCATTGGGCAGTGAGGTATGTGTATTCTTGTGCCTAGACTTGTTATTCATCTCCAGGGAATGGAGAAAAAGAGTAATCAAATAAAATGGAATTTTAGCCTCTGAACCTGACCTTTCAGCCTTGACCTTTCACTCAATGTTGCCCAAATCCCAAAGAATAAGTGTCAGGCAGTACATGCATATCCACTAAATATCATGATGATACCATGAGCCATTTCTGAGATATAGGAAAAATAGAATTTTAGCATTTTCATTTGACCTTTGACCTCTGATCCCATAGGCCAGAATTTTACCAATGCAACTTTATCAGGTAATATGTATACAGACAAATTTTTAAAAATTGACCATGGCCATTGACCTTGAACATGTGCAACCAAAAGTTGAGAGGCGCAACTTCCTTCTCTCATACTCACTGTTTATGCCAAGTTTCATTTGGATACCTAAAATGGTTCTTAAAGGGAACCAACCTCAAAGAGAATTGTGGACTGAGTAAATTGAGTATTCCCTTGTTTTTCTGAAAGCAGTTAGTCATGTGCTCTTTCATCATGCTAGAAAAGTGAATTTTGGTGGAATTTCTTTAGTATTTTTTGAATTGTTGTCCACACATAAGTCATAACCTCTAGCCTCCTTATCCAGCGGTTCCAACACCAAAACTTTAAAAATTCAAAACTTTTCCATCGCTTGTCCAATTTTCCTCAAACTTTCACTGATGTGTTCTACTAATGTTGCTGCTATCACTCAATCCACATCGCTCTTTGGGTTGGGTTCCCTTTAAGTTATGCTGTCCACAAAACTGATTACTGACTGATGGAAGGAGGGATGGACAACCCCAAAACAATGTCTCTGGTTACAATTTGTGGAGGAGGCATCATAAAAGAAAAAATGATTACAATTTTTTCATCCACCAAATTTACCAAAAATATGCCTTTTTGTACAGTTTTTAAAGTGATTTTTCAGCAAATTGTGACATTATGCATACATTAGCATAAATTGTTGTTTTTTTTTTAACAAAAACAAAAACACCCAACTTTACAGTTTTGTATGTACTGAATTGCAAGGAGGGGGGGGGGGGGGGCTGGGAGAGCTCTGCTCTCTTGAAGACATCTGCAAACATACATTACAGAAAAATAACCCAACCAAATTAAAGTGTTAAGGATATATCAGTCCTTACATTCTGAGTGAAATTATGTGACCTTTTCACACACTAGACCATGTACAGTGTTTTTGAGTTGGCATGATGTTGTCCTGATGGAAAAACCCATGACTTTGCTGGTAATGAATATTATTGCTTGAAATTATTAAAAAAAAGTTTAGTACCTTTAAAGATATCAAGAGCCATTGTCAACTTTCTCAAGGTTTCATTTTCCCAGGTTAATCATATTAATCATGAAAGATTACTGCTAGTTCATGCAAGTGTGCTAAAACAAGTTTGAACAGACAACCCAAAATCTTTTATGATGAGGGTATCATGACAACATGTCACTGTCATATAAGATATATAATGCAAATATTCTGTGATACACAACTCACATTTAACCCTTCCTAATCCAAGTGTGGGGTTGGAACTTATTTGTCCCCCTCCTCAGATCTTGACCTCCAATCGCCCGACAATGGGGAAAATGGGGGAGAAGGTTGTTTGGGCTCCTCCTTAAGATCTTGGCCATCGATCAAACTATCACGGCGAAAATTGCCAGGCATGTTCCCTATCGCATAATCTCTAAGAATAAAGAGGTATTTTTTCCAAAAACATGGTTGTTTTCTCTAAATTATGTTCATTATGCTAGTTACATATACAACAATTTTTTCTTTTGTGTGTGTGTGTGTGCGTATCAGATTTTAAGCTCTAACTTTTGAATGAATGCTAAATGGGCAACTTTTTATCTGAACTTTTTATATAGTATTAACAAATACAAACACAAGTTTGAAAAATTGCGGTGTCAAAATAAATCTTCAGCAGGAGGTACAGATTCTTCAGCAGGGGGCACAGATTCTTCATCAGTGGGTACAGATTCTTCCGCAGGGGGCTGGGATACTGTGGCAGGGGGCCGTGTCTTTCCTGCATGACAAAACAAACAATGCAGAATATTTTCACATACACATATTTCAATATCTCATGTGTATCATGCACAGCTGACAAGTATAAAAAAAATACAATCTATTTTGTTCACTATTCTAAGACTTATTCATACAAAGCCATGTCTGGGAAATCATTGCTTATCAACATTACAATTCAGCATCATTGCAATTGATTGACATATTGCTCTACACTGATTTCAATAAGCACTGAACTAATCAGTGTCTTTTAGTAGTAGCCATGACAAAAAGACATTATGGGCATATGTACTCAAGCAGGATTTGAATCTATGACCTTCTGATCTTCGGACAGGCGTCATTTCCACTAGACCACCAAGCTTTCGCCTGACAGCAAGTGGTGGTTCTGATCCTTATGGCATGCAGCGGATACTGCTCAATTATTCAAATTAATGAAATTCTTCCGTCAAGATGCTTCCATTGCAACTGACAGACAAATGGCCCTACACCGACGTAAATAAGCACTAGGTCTGAACTGATCAGTGTTTTGCCAGCAGCCAAAACAATAGAAATCATGGGCATTATGTACTCAAGCAGGATTTGAACCAACGGCCTCCTGATCTTCTGACAGGCATCATCTCCACTAGACTACAGAGCTTACGCCAGACAGCAAGTGGTGGTCCTAATCCTTATAGCATGCAGCGGGTACTGCATAATTATTCAAATAAAACATTTCAACAGAGGAAGTTCATGAATTTGAATACAGCATCACTCAAAGAATCTGGTCAACACTAATTCACATAGTTCTTAGAAGTATAATTCACTTTATCACTTGTATGATGAGCATGTGATCTTAGTTCAAAATGAATGATGCATCAATTGTCTTCCATAAGTTTTACGGTAAATTTGTGTAGCTGTTAGAAAATACACATATGTCAATATTGTCCCACAATTCTACAAGCATTTCAAGCATGTTCATTTACGATGGAGGAAAGAAATGTGGAATTTTGATACGTTTCACTTAACTTTTTTACAAAATTCATCAGCCAATAGACAATCATCAATTATGATACTAACCATACATTGCTGAATGTCTTGGAAGAGCTGGCAAAGATTGTGTTGTTGCGTGCTGTTCAATATCTTGAATAAGCATCTCTTCTATTTGGACACGACACATTCTGCCACATATCTGGCAAGACACCTGTGCATGGTACAGTCATGATGCTCTGCAAAGTATTTGACTTAGATATTTCAGTGACAAAGGCCACATTCTCTTGCTGCCTAGTTTGAATACTGTTGCTCGGAAGATGCAGGTTGTTGAAGCCGAGCAGATTGTTGAGGTTGAGCAGGTAATGGAGGCTGAGCACATGCTGACACTGACTCAGTTGCTGGATGCTTTGTTGCTGCAGATGATGAGATGCTTGTCACAGGTGAAATGCCTTCACTGCTTTTCTTAGTCGGCTGTTTGTGAGAAAAATAAATGTAAATTCCAATGTAATACACCTCCACATACTTGTCATGACCATAAAAATTCAAATTTAAAGAAGGATAATAACAAACTGCTGTAACCATTAGACCTAGATAACTGGAAAGAATAAGAAAAAATCTTTCAAATGGGTAAAATATTTTTGATAGCTATGTATGTTACTGTTGTTATTGTGCTGATTTAATGTAATCAGATGGTTCATTCTTTGTCGCAAATTACAAGGACTTCTTGATATCTATTTAACAGGAAAAGAGCTCCAATTGAATCCATGGGACAAACCTGAACACTGTAGCACACAATTCACTTCCCCAAACAAACAAACAAACAACAACAACTAGAAATGTCGCTATGGCGACTGGTATGCCTCTGCCATAATGCATCGTTCTCCTAATAGGTCTATAGTACAACATCTTGACAATGTGTGATTACAGTTTCACATAACTGGCAAAATATTAGAATGACCGGTTTGTCACAAATGTGTTGAATGTTCACTTTCCTTGAACTAGCTTTAATTGGATGGATGGCTATACTGCCTAAGAGTGCAGGTACAATTGTATGTGGGGATTTGAGAATCTTCACTTGACTTTTGACACTTTTATAAGTCTATGCATTTAGTAACTTTCAAAGTATGGAGAAAAAGTGTAATTCATGTATTAAATACTACAATTTTTGCATTCTTACTTGGCCTTTGACCCCGGACCTTAGACCCTATGACCCTAAAATTCCCGAATGAATCACCGTCGGGTAGAACATGCATTAATCTGTACTAAGTTTCATGATGATATCTTGAGTCACTTTCAAGATATGGAAAAAAAGAAGAAGTGAAATTTAGCACTTTCACTTGACCTTTGGGCAAGAAACTTCCTAGAAAATCTCTATTGGGCAATATATCAAGTTTCAAGAAAAATCTTGGAAATATTGCAGAAATATGAGGGAACAAATGATATTTTGATTTGACCTTGATCATTGACCCCTGACCTTTGACCCATGATACCTACATTCCCTAGATGATCACTGCTAGTAAGTACATGCATAGATGTAATTACATTATATGAAGATGCCGTGAACCATTTCCAAGATATGGAGAAAAAAGGGTGAAATTTCAACATTTTAACTTGACCTCTCATCTTTGAACTTTGACCTCATAATTCCAAACTCTCTGGAGAATCTTTATTTAGTATCACATGTTTGCATCAAGTTTAAAGAAAAACCTTCAGGCATTGCATAGATAAGAGGAAAATAGTGAAATTTTGGAGCCATTTGACCTTGACCTTTTGACCTTTGACCTTGAGCATGAGCACCTAAATGTTAATAGGCACAACTTCGTTCACTCATGCATATACATACCAAGTCTTATTAGGATGCCTCAAAGGTTTTTTTTTTTTTTTTTTTTTTGATGCGCTGTCTACAAAATTCATGGCGGACAGAAGGACGCACGGACGGACGGAAGGACAGACAACCTGATAACATAATGCCTCCGGCGACACTTTGTGGCGGAGGCTTAAAATTGTAGGCTGAGGGTCAGAATTTCATTTCAAAGGCATATTTGGAGCTTAGTTCATAACTGAAAAAAAAAAAATAGCATTCAAAGGCAAACACTAAATTCATGTCCACTCCGAGGTACAATCACTCTCATCCCTCTGATACATTATTACAGTCCTGGGCTGAAAGTCATACCAAAAGTCAAATTGTAATTTCAACATACAAATAGTTTATCATGTAGAATCGCAATAACACATTTTGGACAAGAACTTGCCGGTACAAAAAGATTAGGTCTAAGGCATGACTTCTAAGATGAATGACTTCAAAATTGGTACAGTTTAGTGTGCACAAAGTATTTCACCAATTTTAATATATGTTTTATTTGGACTTTTTTAACTGACATTTCAGACAGACTTCTATTCTTTTTCATCATACATAATATGATCTAGAGGCTGCAGCTGAAATTAAACTTTCTTCACTTCTTTCCAATATTGCATCACTTTAAATTCCCCAGCAAACAATCTCTGAACCTAATGTATTGGACATTTACAACAGTCTGTATGAACTCTGCATCACATGTACAGCTATGTTTTGCAAAACATGAGGATGGAAATATTTAATCTGACAACTCAGGGGACTTTCTGGGTGTTATCCTCCCCCCCCCCTTACAAAAAACAAAAACAAAAACAAAACAAAAACAAAAACAAAAACAAAGCAAAACAAAATTAGAAAAGCACTGAGAGCACAGATCTCCGCCAAGCATGCAGCTCATTTCCACCACTGATCTTGTTCTTCCATCCACCCATGTACTTATAGCATTGTGTGCTGAACGTCGCCGGATTTCCCAATATAAAAGCCTTTGTCCCGTCATAAACCCTCAGCTGCATGGCGAGCCTAGCCCTAGCAGAAACTAGACCACGCACTTTAGTGCGCGCATGTAAACCTCAAATACGTGCAGCCTGAACTCCCAAGTTCATTGACCCTACCTGCCAAAATATAAAAAATCCTTCATAAATTCCCCCAAAATTCTCGGATCACTACCAAAAGTTAATCGTTTGTTACTTGTGTCATTCTAAACCTTTCCTGCAAGTTTAATCCAAACCGTTAACTACTTTTTGAGTTATGTTGCACACGGACAAACTAACAAACAAACAAACCATAACGAAAACATAACCTCCTCCCTTGGTGGAGGTAACAAAACAAAACAAAACCAAAAAAAAAAAAAAAACTCACCTCGTGGTAGGGCCTATTGATGTTTGCAGGCCAGCACAGCTCCAAACACACCAACAGCTTGCTTCTTCAGATGGAACCATGAAGGTGGCAGGCGTCAATCCTCTTTTTCACCTCCTTCCACTTTTTTTTCCACCTGGTGATTGGCCTACACCAAACCGATATTGTCCTCTTGCACACAATCTCATAATATGGTCCCAACAGCTGTACGGCTTCCCAGTCCTGGTCATTTTGCATGCTGAACTGTAGTAGTCTGTAGACAACAGAAGAGAAAACGGTAGATGGTTTGACCTTTTTAATAGCATACTTATACTGTCCTGAGTTACTCAGGAGCGGATCCAGGAATTCCATAAAGGGGGGGGGGGGGTGGGGGGGAGGTGTAAAAGTACCGATTTGAAATACAGCACAACTCTTTCTACATTTCAGTGCTTACTGAAATGCTCCTTTTTTAACAGTTACCCATGATTGACTAGACAACATACTTTCTATTCTGTCTTACTGCATGTGAGTGTATGTGTTGTGCGTGTGAGTGTATATGTGATGGTGTCTTGTTCTATCTACTCGACTTCACACAGAATTATTTGTAATGTTGCCAAATATTTTCCTGTGTAGGCATCCTACTGTATAAGCACTAGATGCTTTCAAGGCTGCCTGGCTCTCATCGCAAACGCCACTATTATTATACTTTTGCTAAATAAATAGCCTAAATTGGCCTCAATCAATTAAATGAATTCAATAATAATAGTTTTAACAATTTATTGCTATCATTATCATCACCGTCATCATCACTGTTATTACTATTCATGGCATGAGAGAGAGGGACTAGACGAGAAACAAAGAACAACATACGAGATACCAAACAAAAAAATTAAGACTAGAGAAGAAGAAACATGTACAATGTATCACCGTTTAAGATATGCTGAAATGGAAGTTTACCTTACACAGAACAGAACATTGATGTTAAACTGTATGTGAAAAGAACTGTGTTGACAAACATACTTGTAGACATACTTGTCATACAGAGAGAACTACATGTAGTAGAGGCTAGATTGTAAGACTTAGGGTGACAGATGACTATCAGCCAGCTTACCATCCTCAACCTGACCCCAAGTCAAATTTGAAGTGACAACAACTTGATTTTGTCACTGTAAGGGATCACCACTTGGCTAATTGTATAACTTCCCTTTACCTCATCATCCTTCCTATTTCTGTGAACATTTCCCTTGTTTCATCTCAACCATAATTCTCTTCACCAATGTTCTTCTCTCTGCTGCATTTCTGTTATTAGTGATAAAATTTCCCTTTAACAACACTGTTCTTAATCTGTTCTGTATAGTTTCTAAAGCTAGGGTCCCAGACCCAGCTCTCCTCCTCTGTCGTCATTATAATGAGACAAAGGACAGAATGTAACATTCATCAATCAACCACACTTAATCTACAACATTAGACTCCGGTGACATATAAATTGTCTATTAGTAACCCTACTTGTCATATACCGGTCATATAGAGAACTGGTTGAGGCTAGACTGTGCGACTTTTGTGCGCAATGCTAAATGGCAATCAGCCAGCTCGTCACCCTTGTCCTGACCCAAGTCAAATTAGTAGTGACAATTAACAATTCGTTGTTGTTACTGCCACATGCCCAAAATTGGTAGACCCATTATCTGCTTTACATCACTTACTCCAAAATTCCCTTTACATTGACAGCATGCCATAAAAGCCTTGGCCATAGACACGCTGCATTTACATCACAACGCAGCAAACACTGCACTGGCACTGGTCTGACGCTCCCAGAACATTAATAGGCCCTAAAAACCACTGTTACACGAGCAAATTTTCAAAGATTGTTAAATTTCTGGTCTGACATGACAGGTAAAGGCCAAATCGTGATGTCGGTCCCCTCTCGTTCTGCGTGTGTGTTCATAATTATATACAATTGTATGTGCAAAGTCTACAACTCACAAGAAAGAAGTGATCCCCGGCTTTGACGAAATGACTGGAGGTGAATGGAGTGGGGACCTACATTGTATTTTGCGATAATGCCCACGTAAAACAACCAATACAACATTGTCAAGGCCAACTGAAAAACAAAAACAAAAGTAGGCCACTACTCTACAGAACCAGTTATGGGAACAGAATAGGGAAAATGCATGCCCATGGCATGGGTTAGTCACTGTAAAGTGTGCAGTGCCCTATCTAGCTGTGTTTAACTGTGGAGTTATATGTACAGTTACCGGTACTCTAGATCTGGTATACAAGCAGCAGAAACATTCATGAAAATTAGATTTAGCAGGGGAATTTAATGAAATTAACTTTCAATATGCTAAGTTACGTAAAAATTGAAGCAACGAGTGGATCTAACGTTAGAACCTCTATACCGTATACCGATACCGTACTAACATTGTGAATATTTTAAGTAGATTCTACAGTTGTATTTACTTTTGAATTTTGGTTATATAGATCTAACATTGTTAGGTAGTAACGTTAACTATTAGAGTAACATTTTGTCATCAACCTCGAAATGTAGTGAGGACAAAACTAAATCATGTTTCAGTTTCAGTAAATATAACCACAGTAGATTAACTCGATGAAGGACGGAGTGGTTTAGATTCTACAATATCCGATTTGGGAAATAAATTAAGAAATGCAGAGACAACCTGGCCACTGCACTGGCACTGTATGTAGACCATACGCAAAGCACGACAATAAGCGTTGACGCGTGCTTGAGAAAGTAACTCCAACATCAACATTTCCTCACACATGCTCTATTATCACCCGGGTATTTCCCTACACACGTTCAATTAGTATTATGAGATTCTTACTCACCTTTACCTTAGAAGGAAGTAACTTTTCTCGAACTGGCATTCGCAAGAAACATCAGACAGAGGTTCGACCGACCCACCTGCCTCATTGTGCGCCACCACCACCACCGCCGGGAACCGCCGCCGCGCCGCCGGGCGGCGCTCGGCGGCCAGGATTGTCGAGAGTTCGCTCCAGGTTTCGAGTCTCGCGCGTGTTGGTTGCGCGAGAGAGAGCGACGATGATACGAAGACTGTAATTTACATATGCAAATACAGTACTGTGATGCAGCCATTCACGGGCGACGGACGTATCCGCATGCGCAGATAAGGTTTTGACACAGGGGCATAAGTTCGGAAACGTTAGGAAAGTGTTAGGAATGTTAGGAAAGTGTTAGGAAAGTGTTAGGAAAGCGTTAGCAATGTTAGGAAAGTGTTAGGAAAGTGGGTGCAGTCCAATCCCCTCAATCTGCGGTCAACGCGAGAAGCCCGAATGTGACAACGGTGATCTTTCCCAAGGTATTTTAAAGAGGAATCCTCCTGTTTTGTCCGAAAAAACTTATTGCAACGGCCATGAAGGTGGTTAAAATGATCAAGTATGCTTTAAGATTGGTGGAAGCGTACATAATTTCATGAAAAAATGTCTACATAGCCAGAAAATGAGGTAATGAATGAGGTCCTTGGGCAGCCAAACAATGAACGATCGATTCGGTGCAATGAGTCCCACATGTACAAAGTTGCGTATGGTTAATTACAGTACTGTACGTATACTGGCTTCCATCAGGGAGGTGGGGAGTCCCTACATTCATACTCGAGCTGTGGCTGTCTATGTAATCCTGAGGCATTTCAGGAAGCATTTTTGTCCGACAAAGCTGTCAGACAAATTTTCTCTCAGGCAATCAGATGCAAGGATTTCTGTAGCTTGTAACAGTGTGCCAGAAATTATGCTTCATGAAATGCCTCCATGCAATGCAGCGAACCCCTTTTTTGATAATGGAAACGCCCCGTCTCTTTGCTATCTCCGTTCAAGCGTGAGATGAGTAAACAACGTGACCCGGTGACCTGAACGTGCACACACGCTGTTGCTCGGAAGGCTTGTGTCCAAAATTGGGGGAAAGTTTTTCAGTGGCCAAAGTAATGTGTACAGAATAGTCTATCCGACGCGGGCTGCCTTATTCTCTCGCTCAGACAAAACTTTTGTATGACTCTGAGAGAACACTACACTGCATCTTTCTTCTGCATAGTGGCGTGTATGTTCCCTTTTACCAGTCGATGTGTTCTTAATGTCGTCTGGATCAAATTTTCATGGGGATTGCATGATGACAACTGTCCCGGATGCAGACTCTAAGTATGAACGTCATGGATAGATGTAGACGACGTCTGGAGTCTGCATCTACTTTCTTCCACTTCCTCTCCCTTTCCCCCTCCCCTGAGGCTGACCGCCTACCAAGAAGCAAGCCAGCCTTCTCCGCTACCCACCGAGGCCTCCTCCCAAAGCATCTCCTCGGCTGTAGCGACGTCTACACTGCACCATTCCATTCCCATAGAGGGCGCTATTGTGGTCTCCCATTCCATTGCTGAGGCGCCGACTTTCTCCCATTCCATTTCGTCCGACTCCAGAACATGTGAAGTGTCGACCTGTTCCACTTCCCAATCCATCCGCGCCATCACGTCCACCCACTCCGTCTGCAAGTGGGCGTGTCCCTCTCTTGGTAGCCCCACCCTGACAACGGGATCACGGCGAGTAGTCTTCCTTGCATGTCGTCTGTTCCTCCTCAATTGGGACTTGGTTCTCACTAACTCTTGTTCCGATGTAGAATGACTCTCTGGTGCGTTGTCCTCAAGTCTTTGCTTCTTGTTGGATACTTGAGGATCAGCGTCGCCATCGTCTTCAACGAACTTCCGCTTGATGACGGCTCTAGTCTTTGACCTGTTCACCATAGGTACACAATAATGATTTTAAGCTCATTTTACTACGCCAAACTTACCACGGGGTAAATTGAGTATAAGCCTAAGAAACGTTGAGTAGTTTTATTAAACTTTTTGCGATTGGTCACAAGAATGACGTGTTTTATTTTGGCGAGCGCATCGAGCACAGACTGTCTGAATGGATTATTGCAAAATTTGGCCAAAAAAGAAAGAAAGAGAGGTTTCATAGTATACATTACAACTGTATTTCGTTGAATAGGAATGCACTTAGTATTGTAAAAGGGGAAGAAAATAGTATTCTATTGAAGACATGATTTTGAGACTTACAAAGTTAGAATTAAATTGTAATACAATACGGATAACTTGCAAATCAAAATATATCAACACATTTCAAAGGTTCATTAGAACAAGTTTTACCTCTCATCTGAGGTATAACATCAATATTGATGACCAAAAACATATTAAGGAAAGTTTCTTATGCTGTGAATGTACAGGAGACAATAATATTATTTGGAGACAATATGAGCTCCCCCGTGGAGACTTAATGAGCTCCCTCGTGGAGACTTGGTACATACATATATATTTAATAATCTTGTTTATATTTTTCTAAGATTTATAATGTCTGTTTTATGTTAAGTGCTGTCTGGGGCAAATTATTTGTATAGGGCCCCATTTTTCTCTCTCTTCTTTCTTTCTTTCTATAAAACAACAAAACAACAATGTACAGGTACAGATGTAGAGAAAACAACAACATTAACACTAATAACATAGACCAAACAGCGCAGGCTAAAACTAATCATAGAAACAAAATCAAATCCAGAAAAGTGAAATTATAAAACAAATTACTTAATCAAGACAGAACTTGTATCCAGGGTCAGGTTTATTTTGGATTTTATTCTGGATTTTATTCTGCAGTGAATCGTGATGACTGACACCAACCTTTCATAAGGTCGTCGTCTTGGTCTAGCGAACTTTGCCTGAAGTGCGCCCTCTGTTGGTAGATGACGTGGTTGTTCGATCGTTGATTTTTCCGCCGGAGGGATCAGTGTGAGATAAGACCGAGATCTTTTGGCGAGAAGAGCTGGAATACACGGCTGTGGAGTAGAGAGGTGTGTGAAATAGTACAGTTGCATTATTATCTGAAAACTGATTGGATAAGAATTAAGAGGAAACTGTCATATGTCACTCGAACATCGTAAGCTAATGGTAGATAAGGCGGCAAGAAGAATGATGAAAATGATAATGATGATTACAGAGATTGCTATGGTCAAAGAACACAGGGAAAATTAGAGTGTTAACTCATCACAAAAGTGCAGTACGCAAAGTTGCCTTGAAAGATTTTTGATCGTTTAAATATAAAATCTTTGCTGAACACCTGAATCGGCATAACTCAGAACAATACCACATGGAACAATCTAGCAGCACAACACATCTCCTTTAAAAGAAAAAAAAAACCAAACAAACAAAAAAGGCGGACAGATTATGACGTTGTCACATACCTCGGCATTCACATCAGTCGCATGAGATGCCAAGATGTTACAGGACGCCCTCTTTAGACAAAGGTTGTCATCTTGCGATTCGGGACGTGGGCAGCTGACTTCTTTCCTCGGGGTTTATCTGAGGAGGGTTTGTATTCGTCTCAGACGGCAGGGATTTCCCCTTGAGGTGTTTGTCACTGTCACTACCAGTCTAAAGGGAAGATTGAAGAATAATAATACTTTCAAATTGAATGAATAGATTTGAATGTACCTTTGTTTTACAAATTAGGGCTCTGCTGGATGGCCACTACGTATTAGGTGTCACCGAACAGATTGATATTAGCCATTTATTACGTTTTTCGGATTGACACTATTCAATCTTCAATGAAGACTGACGTGAAGTGAAAGTATATTTCTAATGTTTGCATGTTAGTACTTATTTATGTACAGACCAATATCAGCACAATGATTCTTTGAAGTACGTTACAATTAATATGTTTATGCAGCCGAGGAGAATCAAAGAAATGTGATACCTCCTTGGTAGAATCAAAACTACCTTGGTAAGAGCTTGGTATAGACTTGACGTAATTGTTTAACAGAAAGCAAGTCTTACCTGTTCAATCTCGGCAGTGGTCTGAGCTGGCTGTACCTTGTATGGCGCCCCCTTTTGGCTGGGTTCAGCTCCTTCTAAACAGAAGGTCACATGATGTGTGGTAGTACAATGTCCTTTCAGATAGACGCCCTCTGTGGTCTTCAGGATTCCCTTTAACTCTGTCTTGGTGCCAGTCTTCAGGTTTGCCAGTCCTGTCTCAGAGGTCTTTGGTTGACAGCTCTCAGCCCTTGTCTCTCTGGCATCTGAGTCATCGATACTTCGGTCAGTCTTCTGCTTCACTTTGCCGCCTTTTTTCACCCTTGGCTGCTGTTTGCGATCTGTCCTCGTTGGAATCGGTTCATCGCAATGCTGCAATCGCTTCAGAGTGGCAAAGTACGCAGCGTTTGTTCTCCAGTTCTCCGTCGGCGAGTTTCTCCGAAACGTCGAACTTTAGCAGCTGATCAGCCACCTTGCTGATGTCATTCTTGGCGGCACTCTTTGGGGAATATCTCCGTGGCACTTGAGGTCGACTGAGTGCTCCGAGATCATCGTCATCATCGGTATCGCTATCGTCAGAGTCGTAGGCGGTCTTCCGGTGACGCCAGGACGACACCGAGATGGCAAGAACTGGTTTCTCTGACGACTGAATGAGTGATGACTGAACAGCAATCTCCAGGCGCACTGACTGCAGGATATCTCCTGAGGGCGCTGTACTGGATGAAGAGTCTTTAGAGGTCACTGACCCCTTGCTGCTGCTCGTTGATGGTCATCTTTATCCGAGTCCGAGTTTTCTGAAGCGCAGGTCTCAGGCGCAAAATCATCGGACTTCAGAAGTCTCCACATCCACTGCCCACTCCCAGACTTGGCTCGGTCAAGAAGCTTTGGCCTCTTCTTCTGAACTGTCAAGAGTTTCTATTGAGTGTAAAGAGATGAAAGGGCAAAAGTATAACAGACAATTTTAAAATCATTGGACTACTTTTTCTTTTTTTTTTGTCAACGCTTGAAAAAGTAATTGTAAACTCTTTCTGACGACTGGTTTGGTCTGGTCTTCCATGATTTTGCAATCAACGTTGTATTTCGATTTCTCTGAAGGTCTCCGCACACCAAGCACGGTAACGGCAACGGTCTGTTTTTGTTTGTGTTTTTGTTTATTTTTGTTTTGTTTTGTTTGTTTGTTTTTTTTTTTGCTATGGTGCGCCAAAAGAAACAATGTCTAGTTACAATATCACTTTTCTCCTAATAATTTAGTTACAAAATAAATCTTCAACAGGTGATTTTGCTGCTCTTGATTTAGACATTAGGGCAAGATTTTTGATGACTTTGTACGAAAATTATTGACTCTCTAATAGAACCAGACATGGTTTAGCAAAAAACCGGACAGTTGCCGTTACCGTGCTCGTTGTGCGGAGGCCTAAATAGTCGTTCTCTCTCCTTCATCTTTACTGCTTTCCTCACGTCTCTCCCTCTCTCTTCTATCTTCTGTGCCCGTTCCATATATTCTCTCTTTTGCTCACCTTATGTACACAATTTAAGTCGTCCTCTATCTATTCTCTCCCGTCTTCTCTCTCTCCCTTTCCCCTTTCTCTCCTTCCTATATTTCATTTAAATAAATCATTATATGAAGAGTTTGTTTGCAAAAACCGATAAGTCCATCACAATATTTGCCAAATAGAGATATTTGCGATTAAAGGTCAAGAAAAATAAAGAGAATAATAAGAAAACTTGTGCTTCTTTTGACCATAACTTCAAAAATATACCTTTATATGTCGTGACCAATATATCATTTAAAAGGTATTATTTTGTCCTTTATGATAGAGACCGTAACTCAAAATCTTTAAAAATGGACTTATCGGTTTTTGCAAACAAACTCTTCATATATTATATATATATATATATATATATATATATATATATATATTTATTTATAATTCTCTCGCTTTTCATGTCTTTTTATTCATCTTACCTGCCGAACTCTGATCTCCTTCTCTTGTAAGCCAAGTCCGGTGAGCCGGTGACGAACGTCACAATGGTCGGGAAACGTTTGCTTAGTTGGTATAACAGGCAAAAAGAGCAGAATACTTCCATGTAATCAGCTATATGTTACGTGACATAGATATTGCACATAAACAAACTTTAATATTTTGACCATGGAGTTTTATATCTCTCCTTGCCTTTCTCTGTCACATTCTCAAATGAGCAAGTATCAGTCAGTTTCTCAAACCGCAAGCTCGAGTATTTTATTTAACATGAAAACCTAAACGTTATTCATCATTTAAATTACAGCAATGTTTATACGTAAGTGCTGTCCCCGACTAATCAGCTTGTTCTTAAAAAAAAAAAATGACTGAGGTACGAGTTTCTCCAATTTGTCTGCTCTCTGTACAAATGGAACTTAAACATCGTGTATATTCAACATACTTGCTTTCATTTAAAAATGACCTCATTTCGTGTAATTTAAATTATAAAATGAATTGAGCGTTGAGAGGTAATTTTGGCTTCACTTTTTGTTTTTGGAAGAGTTGTAGAAAGTTGATGTATAATATATATATATATATATATATATATATATATATATATATATATATATATAAATATATATATATATATATATATATATATATATATATATATATATATATATATATACATATATATATATATATATATATATATATCCTCTTTCTGAAATATTATGATCTATTGCCACACCGTCAATGAACTGTCTTTGCATCATTCTCATTTGGGTCAAAGTTAACCCTTCCTGTCCTAATGAGTCAAATGTGCACAGATTTAGCACACAAACCTATGGAGAGGTAATTAATGTGGCACACAGATGGTTAATGATGGTGCAGGTTGGTGTACAGCACATATAGGACGCTCTGAAAGTCGTCTCACGAGTACTCGAGGTTACAGCGTTAAAACGGAAGACATATCGGCAAGACAGAGAGAGATATAGATATAGATGGATAGATAGATAGATAGATAGATGGATCGATAGATAGATAGATGGATGGATAAATAGATAGATGGATAGATAGATAGATAGATGGTTATATAGATAGATGGATAGATAGATAGATAGATGGATAGATAGATGGATAGATAGATAGATGGATAGATAGAGGAGAGATACCCGATTTCATCAAATTTCTAGATTTTTTATATGCCTATGTAGATTCTAAATAAAAAAAAATGTAATGATTAGAATATCTTATAACTAGCCCTATACATAATTATGCACGTATATACATATGAGATGTACAATGATAAATATGGCTTTGAGTGCGCGTCGTACGTAAGACCTTCCAACCGTTGTACTCATATGGATATACGCGGGTGAGTTGAGGTAACTGGTATTTGTGAGGAAGTGAAAAATAGGAAGACTTCGATCCAAAAAACTCACCAAATTTCCTCCACAAGTCGCCCTTCTCCAAGAACGTTCTTACAGAACTTCTTGAAGATGAGAAGGATGACTTTCAGCAGAAATGTCTCCGCAATCGACATTTTGAATTTCCGGAATTATCAGGAAAAGCAAAGTCAATAGGAAGATAATTGTAAAATATCCTAAGATATCTGACAATATGTCGTGTACATGGAATGGCTGTGTCTGCGTGTCCAAGGTAAACATTTTTTATGCAAACGCGTGTTCTTGTAAACGTCATAATAGTTAATGCGCAAGTGGTGCGCGTAAAGTGAAAAGCAGCATTATGACCGAATAGAAGAATGTATGACGTGTTGCTTTTTCTTGTATTTTCACAAGGGAAAATCATTAAAATGTAATGCGAAGAGAAGTACATATGATTTTACAAGGCAAGGAAAAGCGAAATGTTGAAGGGACAATGGAAAACATTGTTATTACGAATTCATTTTCTTTACGGAGTTTAAAAACGTGCATGTATACACGAAAGCATACTAATCGTGTCACTGTATTATCAAGTCAATTCTCAGTTGCAAATCCATTGTTAGAAAGTGGAATTCTGTGGGAATTTATTATGTATGTTTGTGCTTGTTTATGTCCGCGAGTGTGTGACAGAATGTATGTGTATTTCTGTATTTTTGTCTGTGTGTATCCGTATGTGTGTATGCTTGCGTGCGTGCGTGCGTGCGCGTGCTTGCTTAACCTCGAATTAGGTGAGAATGGCAATTATCAAAATCAAACGAGAATTTTGCAGCTTCGACACACACTTGATACATGACGCAGCTCAGAAAATTCCTTTAAGTATAATTTTATTTCTTTGTTTTCAAAGTTCAAGTTTTTAACTTTTTTTTTATCAACACAACACATGAAGAGAACCAAGTTCTCATAAACTCATATTGCACAACTTATTAATTGTTGCTAATCTAGCGGCGTATTGTCTTTGAAAACCGGGTGGGGATCATTTAATATGAACAAAATGATTCGAACAAGCCAATGTGAAAATTGTCGAGCGAAAATATCATCGTCATGACTTATTCCCACAAATCGACTGTGACAATCACAATGATAATTTAGGAAAACCGGTTTCACTGCAAAGCCTTGAAATTTCTCAACATTTCAAATTTCAAAAAATTATTACAAGAAACGAAATTGGCTCTATTGTCGCTAGACTTTCATTGTTGTTTTTGCATTTCTCTTTTCTTGTCCAGATTATCATAAAGATGGAACACCTCATTGTTTGACTTTGTTATGAAGTCGTATACAAATTACTCCCGTCAATTATACACGCCTAAATGTTCGCGTTAATTCGAATATCGCTGCCTGATCTACAAACCGATGCAATGTCGTCGTGAAGAGAACGCCGAATCCTGGAGGCCTTCGTAAACGGTAAGAAGATAAACATTTTGAGATGCTGATTGCATCTTTTGAGACTCAGTCTGAGTTGCAATAATAATAATAATAATAATAATAATAATAATAATAATAATAATAATAATAATAGTAGTAGTAGTAGAAGTAGTAGTAGTAGTAGTAGTAGTAGTAGTAATAATAATAATAATAATAATAACAATAACAATAATAGTTGTGTCTACTTGTATAGCGCACAGGTCCACCTTTCCGTGTTCATGGCGCTTCAAAAAATGAAAAGATAGATAGATAAATAAATAGATAGATAGATAAATCTTTGTCTGCAAGATTTTTAGAAGTCACACACCATGAATGTATATGCGAGGTAAGATTTCTGCATTTTGGGGAGTCAAAAAATACAATGCCACAATGGCAACGAATACAAAATTGACACAAGTAACATGCCCGTCGTCCATTTTGTAACCCATTGGCGTCGTATAATATCATAGAAACGACAAAGAAAATGTGTAATTACGAGGAAGAAATATCACACTATCTTTGGGCAAGCAATCTTGCAACATCACGTAATAAAATAGGATTACTATCTCAGGACAAACTTTTGGAAAAAATAAGTGGTTAGTTACTACATCGCATTTCCAAATGAAGAGTTTGTTTGCAAAAACCGATAAGTCCATTTTGAAGATTTTCAATTAAGGTCTCTGTCATAAAGTACAAAATAATAACTTTTGAATGATATATTGGTCACTATATATAAAGGTACATTTTTGAAGTTATGGTCAAAAGAAGCGAACATTTTCTTATTATTCTCTTTATTTTTCTTGACCTTTAATCGCAAATATCTCCATTTGGCAAATATGGACTTATCGGTTTTTGCAAACAAACTCTTCAAATACTTTACGTGATCTCTTTATGACATCACGGCCCCGTTGCTTGAAACTTTGCGTTTAAACGCAACTTGCAACTGATTGTCACTGGCCAATCAAAATCATTGTTGCATGCATGTCTTCTTAATAGGGCAGACCCTGAGCCAATCAGAATGGTTGTTTCAAAATTAGCAATTATTTGCAATTGATTGGACTTTCTTGCAACGGGGCCCACATCTCATTCGCAGATACATCCCTGAATGGTGAAACTTAACAAGTCTGTACGCCAACAGTGAGATTAAAGGAGACATTTCATGCCATTTCTTTTTTAATAGACTTTTGCAGTTGAACATCTGTTCATTAGTTGTACTGTGTACAAAGTTTCAGAATCTGTAGTGATTTTAAATGAAGAATGACTTACTGTTTTGGGGGTCTAAAAAATGCAATACCACAATGGCAAAGAGTTTTTTCAGAGTATTGGTTTATCTGCTCAAGGGCCATAAGAAATTCCACAAATCATGACGATATCGATTTGGGTACTACACAATGTGAAATTATGTATAAATTGGCTGAAATGCCCCTTTAAAGTCGATAGTCATGAACATACAGATGGAGCATTTTTATAATTACATCAGTCCTAAAGAGGAATATTAATTGAAAGATACAACGGAATGCGACAGCAAGATGTGTCGCTGTTAACTGAAAAGGTAAATACCACCTCTTCTCTATCGTTAGCTACATTTCATGATAATAATATAAGTATGTTTTTTCCCATGTCCTCGCGACATGCTCGGTATAATTCTCTCTCTATTATCATTAATGCACTATATATATATATATGTATGTATATATATATATATATATATATATATATATATATATATATATATATATATATAACACACAAACAAACACAAACGCGCGCGCATGGACTCGCAGATCCTATGGCAATGCACAAAGGCACACACTCTCGGTGCCAAACCAGGGTTAAGGCATAAAAAAAACTAAAAAACAACAAAACTTGATAAAACAGCAAAATTCCACAAACTTCTAAACTAACTTGGGATGATGTCATCTATAACGTCTGTGAGGATATCAGAAGCTAGGTAGGTTAAGCGAATTGGACGACTGATCTCAAAGTGATTGTTCCACTTATATTTTGTACATGAACTGAAACAACAAAATGTTTCATGAACTTTTGAGGGAACATTATTATCCAATATTTACTGCCAGCACCGCATAATGTCATGTGTGTCTATAATGGACACTGGTCAAATTTCTCAGGTGCAGAACATCACAACCTGATCAAGTTTGGGCGTATGAATTATACCGTAAATGTTCGGCATTTTAAAAGCATTTGACATAATTAATATGGCAGCTCTAGTGAGTTGCAACGTGTGAATTGCTGCCATTCCTTAGCCTTGTTTCAAGACGGAAAGACCATAATGTGCAAATCCCTTACAAAGAAACTCTCTTATCTCTCTCTTATAGAAAAAAAAAAGGTCTTCATTGGAGACATTCCAAAGTTTTCTTAAACACTGTTTCTTTCATCATGTCCGCCCGCTCCTGTGGTGATTGAGTACGCATCATCTATGGCGGGATCTCTTCTTGTTGCCATAGAAACCGTTCATCATCTAGAAGTTCACAGAGCTCACGATTCTTATCTCGAAAGAAATCCCGTAAAAGTTTTTCCGTTTCAGCCAGCATTGGTCCAACGACGCGTGTTTTCCAATTCATTAACTTCTTTGTTTGATTACACGTCTCCTGCAGCTTGGCTTCAGGAAGCTCGCCTCCAGTTTGAACAAATTGAAAATAAAGTTAGTATCATTACATCAACATAGAGAAATCCTCAGCAAGAAATCTGAAATGATTAATGTGTAAAATACCAGAGGTACTAACATTAAGTAGCTTCACAAATCACAGTCATGGGGTTGGAACTGATTTCATTCTCCACAGATCAGTTTCAACTGCATTATCTCATAGCATTTATACATAATATATGAAAGGGCGTTATCAGTCTATTCTATATTCCATTCGATTCTCTTCAATAGTTTATTTATTTCCATTAAAAAAACCCCCACATATCATTGATCATACTGACTGATCATACTGAGTGATTAAAGCGTTGGATCACGTGTTTGCAGTTAAAGAATGAAGGTCCAACTTTCAACTAAATTATACACACTGATCTCTCGAAGAAAAGAGCAACAATATTTACATTATTATCATTATCATCGTTTGTCATTCAAATTTATGTCCTCAAATGATGATTGTTATTATCTTGACATATTGAATTTCCCATGTGTTTCGTCATCTTTCGTAATAAGCATGTTGTACTAAACGCTCATATTATTACTTTGGAACCTACATCCTACACTGAGCATTGCTTTTTAGTAGGTTCCTCATATTACACATATGTTCTTATACATTTGTTAAAGTATGTCTAAAATTAACTGTTGTCTTAAACATATCTTATTTCGAAATCAAATGCAATATAAAACCTAAATAGAAAATGTGGAATATGAAACATGAATTAAAAATAAAAATAACATAGAAATAAAAAGACACTTACGAAGACCGAGAAAGTGATGTATATCTCGGAGATAGAATGTGCAGTTAGAATACCAATCCTCGGTTCGGAGGATGTACAGCTGATCACGTGGGAAACGTTGTAGCCAATCACGGATATAAATGGCATAATATCCAAACAGAGTTCGCTGTAGTGATACACAACAAAAGTGATGAAATAAAACCAGAACAACTAATAAAAACACTGGTGAGATCTCGGAATGAATGACTAATTTTACACGACTTTGAGTCTTATACCCATTCCTAAACTATTAAAAACACTATTGAAAATCATGTCAAAGAGGGCATAATGATATACAAAAGAAATATGATAATAAAATAATGGTACATCGTAATAGCTTGGCAATGACTTTTTATTTTCTCTTCCCAGAGGACAATCAGACAATGACACGTACATTGATATATGACTATGATCACAAACATCTTTATATTGCTGAAGCAATGTCAGGTTAATCCTTTATCAGAAAAATGCAGTACGCTTTGAAAGACAAACAAACCATTACTTCAGATCATTCAGTGTAAATGGACTGACCAAGTCATCTGTTAAATCTTCAATTCAATGTTTGCAATGACAAGTATTATTGGAACGTAATTATAGATCACAAGTGCTTCGCTAAAATTGAAAGATTGGAACTTGTTCTTACAACACCGCCCTTTCCGTGGATGTACGCACAGGCGCGTTTACTGCGATGAAGGGTGCAGTTGTTGAATCTTCCGATGTCATCTGAAACGTATCGATGAAAAGTCTCTGGCGAAGATCTTAATCCATATATTGGCGGGAATACGTTGAAAAATAGGTAATCTGAGTATGTCCTGTGAGAAGGGAAGAAGTCAAAATTCATTTAATCATAAGCTCACGAAAATTCAACGCATAACAATACAGAGCTAAACACCCGATTGCCAGAACATTGAATGGAATGACTTTCCAAGGTCCATCTACTTCTATGTAGTATGGCGAAAGCCAGTGATTTGATGAACACTGAAAAACAAAAATGAAAGAAGATAATAAATGACAGTTTGGGCAATCTTAACCTTTTGGTTACATTTTCAAAATCTCGAAAGTGACGATGCTTTGGTGTGGAGGTTGAATATTCCTTTTTCACTTTATGCTGCTTTGCAATGTCATAGAACAGCAATGGCCCTAAAATCACCTCGGAACGGGATCTCGCAACACAATGATGTGTTTTGAATCTGGCTGAATCTCACGCATGATATCGGCAACCAGGTACGCAGGTCCGTCGTAGGGGTCGCTCGTCATATTTTGCCAGCGGTTGTCGGCGAGAGCCGAAGTCGAACCATCGCCTTCATAGCAGCAAAAGTGTAAAAATGCAAGCAATAAAATATCGAAATTTAGTAATAATGTCTAAGAATAAATGTGTTCAGCAGGAAAATATTATGATAATCTTTCTGCCCTTTTTTTATTATATTATTATTATTGTTATTGTTATCATTAATATCTTTTTTTTTACAGGTTGAAAATCCCCAATTTTAGAACTTTATAGAAAGCTACTTTATTAGATGCAAACCGTAGGGTGAGCAAAATAAGTTTATCCTAAATGCCGGCCATGAACGAAAGCTAGGTTGTTTTACATGTTTGAAAGTGTTTTATTCCAAACCATTTGGTATCATTTCTGTGTGGTATATACCTTGATGAACAGGAGGCATTGTTTGCGAGAATGCAAAAATCAACTTGCGCCAATGTGTTCATTAAGTGAGGGGACGAATTGTATGTAGGACCCTATCTAATGAAATGTATTGAATACACTTACACACTCAAGGAACACACATACACAGACAGTCCCAGTCCCACAAATTTCCCATCTAAAATTTGTGTGACCAATTTTCCTGATTTTTTAAATAAATGACCACTTTCTATAAAGTGTACATTTTTTTTGACTTACCCTGTATCGGCAGTTTACAGTTTTCGTTATTCTTTTGTCTAATCGCAACACATCGAGTTGCCACCTCTGACATCAACTTTCTACGAGTGCTATATTGCATCATTATGTGAACTGTGATGACAGACGCAATGCTGCATTCCTGTCCAGTCAAGTGCAGTCCTTGATATTTTACTTTTTTTTCAGAGTGAGCTTATCTTAAAGTTTTCATCCCATTCGGGTAACAACCATAAGTATGTTTTGGGTTTCCGGCAGGTGCTTACCAGAGATTAGTTCGTGAAGAGTAGAAGCGTCTCCTCGAATATACGCAGTTGTGAGTCTTTCCGATCGGCCTCGTAGATAGGTATGAATGGACACATTGTGTACTATACACACAAAGAAAAAGGTCGAGATAAAATGAGAGAAGAGCAAAACTGCTGTCACAATGAAAACATTACATCTGTGGCTCAGTGACTGAATGACGACCTTTACTTGTGGCAACTAGAATTTTATGTCCTAGGTTAAGCTGTTTAGTGTTAGCACTACTTTCCAAGCTGGGGTCCTGCCATTATAGCTCAATGATTGCCAAGTAGATCTACACATTAATCCCTTTGTCACGAGATACACTTGGCAAAATGCAGTGTCGAAAGATGATTACACCAAAATTCGAACCTCGGACCATTTACTCTGTTATCTGATAGAGTCACATCAGCTGCACTATACACCATAGTGCTTCCACACCACTGCATTCTTTTACACCACGACTAAGTGTAGAACATCTCACTTAATGGAAGTTCACTGAATACAAGAACAACTCTAGGTGGAAATCTTCCAGCATTCGGCAGCTATATCTGATATTTCGCAACAGGTATTTTACCAATGCCCTTTCAGATTCTGCAATCCGACAGAATAGAACCAACCGGATTTTCCACACACAAATGAGGTGCATTGGTAAGTGATATGGGTACTATCTAATGAATATAGTTGACCACGCCTTTCTTGAATTTGCTTTGATTCATTCTTTATTTCCACACAATTTATTCAAAAATACATTCAATATCGCGCGTTGAAAATATATTTTGTTTTTCATGAACTGGAAAACAAAATACCTCTAAAGAGGAATACCAGTCTACCCTTGCTTACAGCGCACGACCTCCATGCATGGTAAAAATTACCTAAAAGATCAAAGCTTTCTCCAACTTACAAACTCGATATCGAGCCCAAAAGTGTGGTTCTTTCTGAGTTCGTAGAATGTCTGGGTGACTCGTGAGTTTATCCCACACGTCTGTTGTGCCACACTTCTGGATTCCGATGAGGTAGAAATATGGTAGACATCGAAAACTCGTAGGTACTTCCGGGTCAAGGAGGAAGCAAGGGTTTTTGTAAGACTGGAGGAACTGTTGAGGGATGACGTCAAATGCCTACGGAATCAACCATGAACGGGAAGAATGATGAACATGTTTTTATTATATAAATGGTGCTTAACAGCATAATATGCAGCTTACACCAACAAAATTTTCATTATGTTTTATTCATTAAAGGACAATTAAGGCAAAAAAAAAACAACAAAAAAAAAAAAAAAAAAAAAACCCACGATGCTTTACTGTAACAAAATATGCCAGAAACCAAATTTTCAAAGGTTTCTCTCACTTTTTGGCAGTACAAAAATATTTGAAACAAACTAGCCTCTTCCATAAAGAAACGATGAGAGATATTATACATGTAATTCTTTTCTGTGTTTTCCAGAAATTATGCTTTTATTTGAGAAAACGTTATCATACTTGACAAGATACAAGAAATAGAGTAAACGTAAAAATGAGGACGATGTTGATGATGACGATGACTATGAAAACCGTTACTATTGTTGACTATAATCTGATAATTAAATCTGAAAAAAAAAAACCACTATCTCTGTACTTGTGTCAGTAAGAAACCTATATCGGTACCGTTGTTATCGGGAATTGGATGTGGCTATGTACAATTTCAATAGGAAGTTTTATGAAATTTCAACCGCGATAATAGCCTGTAGACGAAAAAATGTCAGAAGAATGTAAGAAATTAAGAAGTGAAGAGCTTCCAAAATGGGACTTCGTGACCAAGAGAAATCGACCATCTTGTCGGAGATAAAAAATTGCAATAAAGAGACAACTGGACCCTGTCGCATAAAAGTTGAGATCAAACACACCAAGTCAGAACATCAAACACAAGTTTGTGAATACTTAGTTCTGACTAGCTGATACCTGACTTATGATTGATTTTAAAATTCCCCTCGACTCAGCATAACTTGCATGTTCCCTCGCATGTCTTTTGTAAGTTACATTAATATCACAGAAACATGTAAGTTATGCTGAGTCGAGGGGAAGGTGTATTCCAATGTCTTTTGTTAAACATATCAGTACATTAGCAATGATTGACAGATGAGGTCACAACAAGAATATTGGTTTGGAAGGATTTTTTTTTTTTTTTTGTGGGCGTATCCCAAGTAATCTGAAGAAAAAATAGAAGAATAAATAGTTACAAATATATGGAATGTTTCTAGATATTCCAGTGGCGTATCTAGGGGGGGGGGGGGGCAAGGGGGGCACGTGCCCCGGGCGCCACTCCTTGGGGGCGCAAAAAAACGAAAAAAAAAACAACGAAGAAGAAGAAGAAAAAAAGAAAAGAAAGAAGAAGAAGAAGAAGAAAAAAAAAACTCGCCCGGAAGGGGGAGGGAAAATGGTGGGGGCAGAAAACCAAATCAAACAAGATAAAACAAAACATGATAATGACGCGGACAAAATGACAATGTTTATTGTGTTCACACAAAAATTCCAAGTTCTGTGAGCTGAAATGCACAAATTTTCGGCTCGCTCGCTGCGCTCGCTCGCCCAAATTCATATAAAAAAAGAAGGTAAGAAACAAAACGTGATGATGACAAAATGACAGTGTCTATTTTGTATTTAGCAGGCAAAATGTTTCACGGAGCAGCGGCTGCAATTTCATTCGTTCTGAAGCGATCGCCAATTGGATCAAAAGAGAGCGTCAACGGTTTCGAACATACGGGGGGGGGGGGGGGCGGCGTAAAAAAACAACAACAAATCAAACAAGATAAGAACAAAACGTAATGATGACGCGGAAATATACAAATTTCGGCTCACTCGCTCGTACTAATTAGAGCATTTTTTTCAAGTCCTCAGTTTGTTGGTATAATTCGTTATCTATAAGGTCGTCACTATAATTTATTGTGAGATTCAATAAGCAAAAAATGACAAGAATTCCATGTTTTGTAAGCTGAAATGCAAATATTTTCCGCTCGCTCGCTGCGCTCGCTCGCCAAAATTTATATATAATAAAAAAAGATAAGAACAATAAGTGATGATGACGAGGACATTTACAAATTTCGGCTCACTCGCGCGCACTAATTTAGAGTATTTTTTAAAGTCCTCAGTTTTTTGGTATAAATCGATATCTATAAGGCTGTCACTATATCTTGATTAGAATTGTAAGATTTGGTAAGCCAAAAATGACAAGAATTCCATGGTTTGTAAGCTGAAATACAAAAATTTTCGGCTCGCTCGCTGCGCTCGCTCGCCAAAATCTATCAAAATTTATTACATTTAAATCACCCTCAAAAGATCCCTTTTAAAGCAGAAATTTATAGAGAATCTAGAAATATGACAAGTTTGATATCTACGGAAAGCTAAGAAGCTAGTTAACAAAACTGGATATCTTTTAGACGATGTAACTTTACCCCCAAACTGTTTTTGAGATTGAAAAACACCCATTTCCATGACCACGTAGCTCCGTTCGCTACAAGAAACATCGGATTTGAGCGACGTCACTAATGTGTATGAGCTGATTTGCCCGTACGTCTATATGAGACCCGCTCTGGCAAAACCCGAAACTTCTCGGCAAATGTGATTTCGCGCTACAGCCGAAAAAGTCAAAAAATGACCTACCTCAGGGACCAAATTGACATTTTGGTATCACGTTGTAGGGGAAATTTCTAGTTTCTGACTGATATCAACAACATTTCAAAATACAACCTACAAAATGTGGAATTTTGAAGAGAAAAGTGGGATGTCAATCTCAAATGCT
Source organism: Diadema setosum (assembly GCF_964275005.1). Classification (NCBI taxonomy): domain Eukaryota; kingdom Metazoa; phylum Echinodermata; class Echinoidea; order Diadematoida; family Diadematidae; genus Diadema; species Diadema setosum. Next base: position 23,525,733 of record NC_092687.1, read on the forward strand.
GGCCAAAATCTTACGTCTAAAGACCAAATCGCCTTCGCTTACGGCGAAAATGACTGTTCTTTTGGCGATCGTGTCTTAGATATTCTGCGTTGAACCCTGACACATTTGGTACCTACAGAAAGCTCTACCTCTGCTTATTCCAAGTATGGTCATGGCATGATATCATGCTACTCACTTTCATTCATAAATTCGTCTGAAACATCGCGTAAACAGCCTTGTTGCTTACCAAGACAGTGATCGAAATACGTGTTCACGATTGGTCAACTGCGCCGAGGACCCCCTTGTTTACAAGCAACCTACGTGTTATACTATGGGGATCGCTGCAGCAGCGATGCATGCTTGCAGTGTATCGTGACTGCTGCTCAGCACGGAAATGTTGCAGTTTCCCGCTTTGTTAGACTGTTTTTTTTTTTAGCAAGTTGAAGTAGAAATTAGAATTTAAACCAACACACAAGACAAAAAGAAGGTCACATTTATCTAACAAACCTTCATCATGCCATTTCGAAGAAGAATCAAGCTGAAATCACGGCATCAAGGAATACCTCTTCACTGCCGATTCTGCTGGTACTGTTGTGCGTACACCTGATCACGGCAATCGCGAATCTTGAGCTGATTACGGTAGGTTTTGAGCTTTTCAAACGTCGCATTTCCGTAAATTTATGGGTGTAAAAATGATTTCCAATCAATTACAGCCCTAGTTGACTTAGTTATCATCCTTCATGAGTATGTATACCTCAGTTATACGCAATTCCCCCACAATGATCGATTTGTTGTGTCAATAATAACAGCAAATTGTTGCTGTACGAAGGAACAGCTGATCACGGCAATTGTGAATCTTGAGCTGACGATAGGTTTTGTGCTTTTAAAACTTTGTTTTCCGTAAATCTATGGGTGTAAAATATGATTCCAATGAACACAAACAAACAATTTCACGACGTGAATATATAGTTTTGGCGGACGATTTATTCTAGATTGACAACAAATTACACACCAATTTCCTGAAAAGTGCGCACAGTTTGCCTATAGATACGTAAATCCCACTGGGTTGCATACACATGTGGTGACGTCACAGATTTGGCACTTTTCGTAGCCGCATCGAACTTTTTCCAGTGCTCAAATTTGGTAAAAATAAAGATTCTTATATTCAAAGCAGAGACAACTTTATTGCATGATTTATGTCAGAAATTAATCAAAATAACATTAAATGATGGAAAACAGTCAATTTATATGATATCATTTCCTATAAATTTCTTCTTTAAGTGCTTGAAAAAGCATCATGTGGACTTTGTTTAAAGTCCCTACCGGGATGGGGTTGGGGTTGAACACTTTTTCAGAAATTAGGGGCGCAATTTTCGTGCTTGCCCCGGGCGCCGTTTTCCCTAGATACGCCACTGAGATATTCGTTTCACCGCAAAGTGATGTTGAGGGATTCATAAATCAAAACAAATCAACATGCATTTGTATTTCAGGGAACCTTTAATCTGGCTTTACCTCTCTGGCCAAGTGGTAGAGTGCGTCGGGAATGTTCCGTCTCTGACGTAATGAACTCCCGGGTTTCATGACCATGGTTGCCGATGAATTGACTACATCTGAGAAGAAAATGATCGCAATTGTGATTATGATCACAGTTATTGAGACGTTTTAAACGGATGAACTTGTTTTAGCATTCATTTTTTTTTGTATGTCTATTCATTTAGATTGTTGTAGTCTGAGACAACAAAATGTATCTGAGTGTTTGAATAAACAACTTTCATCATTACTCGATTTGAAATGAGATAATGGACACAAAGGGGAGAAAATAAAATCATGAAATCTTTACAATAACTATATTCGGGATTCAGGTCAATTTGGGGGAAAAATCAGAAGAGGGAACAAAAAAGTCAGAAATCCTTCTTTCAGATGATTAGAACTACCTTACCTTTACTCATTTTATCCAAACCTTAGATAGTTAGTTTGTAAGTCGGGACCACTTCACGGGGTTAAAGGGGCATTCCAGGCGATTTTCATAATTTCACATCATCTAGTACATAGATCGACAGCTCCACATGTATATTTATGGAATTTATTGTGGTCTTTGATCAGAGAAACAATACTTTGAAAAACCTTAAACAAATTACACTGAACAATGATGATGACATATAAGAGGCTCACATATTTCAGAAATGTAGTCAGTATAATTCCATTACAATACTGCTAGCTTGCAAGTTCATCTGCGTATAATCTATGCATGCCTTCTTCTTTTATTCTGCTTCCTTGAGCCCCTACTCATGCATTCTTATGGTGAGGCTACCATGTCATTATCCTTGTCCATTGCAATTTGTTATAGATTTTGAAAACATTCTTTTTCTTCATCCTAATCATTATAAATCCTGAAACTATGTGCACAGGGTAACTAATTTATAGATGTTTATACGTAAAAATCTGAAAAATAATTCGGAGGTCTCCTTTAAACGCCCTGCTCTTCGTGATGAATAACAGCGGGATCTTTACGTGCATGAGTCGTGGCTCTCTCACACACGGGACCTTCATTTGTTGTGCCTCTTACAATTGTCTTACTAGAGGGGACGGTGTGATTACACACAACATTGCTCGGTGGGACTCGGGGTTAGTGGGAATCACATCAAATTCAAATTGTTTTGTTTCGTGCTTAGATGAACCGACTCTTGAATATCTTAAAACAATCTGCTCTCCCATAGTACTACCCGTAGAATTACGTCCATCCTAAAGATGTACAGGCAATGGGTTTCGAGTGTAACTCAAGTGGACGCTTCTGAGGTTCAGTTTACCATTGAATGCCACGCATTTATTTTATTCATACTGTACACTGTCCTCTGTGATCGTAACACTTCTTTTGCTGATATCATTTGTGCAATACTGTGCTTCGTTTTTCTTCTTCTTATGTTTGCCATTCTGAATATAATTCCTAATGTATTATTACCTTATTTATTATAATTCATCACTTCATACAATATGAATTTTAACATTTCCTTTTATGACAATTATTTTAGTTTATTGTGCCGTATCATTAACTGAGTTTGCATATTTATTTGACTCATTTTACATTTCCGTATTTGTCTTATCATCAATGGGTGCAGATATTCTTAGTGCCACAATAGTATTTAATCGCATGCATTTTACGTATTTTACATATGTTATTAGTTCACATTATTATGATTCTTGTGCAATACATTGCTTTGAATTCACGTGCCATCATATGATTTCTTCCGATTTGACTCTGCAACAAAAATCAACGTTTCCCATCTACACTACCTTTTTATCTGGCAAATTATGATATGAAATACTGACTAATTGTTTTTTACATGATAGTAAGCATGCTTTGAAAAACTGACATTATATTTTATTTGTATATGTTCGAATAAGTATTTGATCTTAATATTTTGCATGCTATATTGTTCTTTTGTGTTACTGTTCAAAGTTCATTTTAATAATTATCACTAGATGTTAGTGTTGATTAACATTAGTATTGATTATTTTTCTATAAAATCAAAGGAATTATACCATTGACGCTTATAATTTCGAATGCTGATTGACTAATTGAATGATTTTTTACTGCTTATTTGTCCTCTGTTTAACTTATCCAATCTGATATCTCACATCTTTTGAGTCAACGTACGTTTCAACCAACATTACTTTTATTTTTGATGCCTCACTTACCCGATATCCATTATTTTTTTTTATTTGTTGTCCTTGTGAATGTATTTTGTATGTATGTACGCATGTATTTTTTTTTTAATTTTTAGTCGCTTTTATGTTGTATATTATATCATTATTTATGTTTATTATACAGTTGCAATAGGGTGCACCTTACCCGACAAGCGTTTGCTTCTTATAGGTGTCACCCAAATGAATCCTTGCAATATTTACCTTGTTTTTATATCCGAAATAAATGTGAATTGAATTGAATTGAATCATAATAGAAACCAATTGCCACTAACCAATACATACACTCTAACATCATTTTATTACCATCCCTTCACGCGTACGCCATTACCATTTTCTCTATGACCTCTGACTGTAATTCATTTTAACTCGGCATTAAGCGTAAAAAGGTAAAGAAGTGACTGCAACACTGCAAGAGATTAATCATTTCAATCATCATCGTATAGTTTTGGTTGAGACCTAATTTCAGGTTTCTAACATTTTTTGGTGAGATAATGAGAAACCTCTTATGAAATATGAAAGAGCATGTAATTCTATGAGGAATTCAACGTTTATTTGATGAAAATTGGTTTTGAAATGGCTGAGATATCCAAAAAAAAAAGCTAAAAAAAAAAAAAAAAAGCCCAATTCTCATCTCCACCAATACTGCACCAACCCTTTAATCATTATCAACATGAAAGAATTTAAGAAAGTGCCACTTAGAAACACACGCATAGCCCAGCAGAAATTCTACAGTCATTTTCCTGGTACGACAGTACTCATAAGATACGTAAACATTTTCGATCTGTATAGTAAATATCCACATTTCCCATGAAGATAAGTTGGTAGAATGCAGGACTACCTGCTCCAGCCGTACCGGTGCTCCTTTTACTTCCGGGTCGCCAATGGGTCTGTGCGTAAAGGTCCTTCCGGGTCAGAAGATAGTCGGTTGGTACGCCGGACGGCAGAAGATAGGCGTAGAGTGCGAGCAGCACAACTGACCCGAAAATCACGATCTGTTTCACAGTGAAATTGCAAATAACATAATCTGACTGACGAATAAAATGGTCATGAAAATAGTAACATGAAGATTTTACATTTTGACGGCTCTCTAGACCTTCCGGCAGGAAGACAAGAAATTCGTCCTCTCACCCATAAGGGACAGTTATCTATCTATCTATCTATCTATCTATGTACCTACCTATCTATCTTTCTCTTTATCTAGGTCTCTCTCTCTCTCTCTCTCTCTCTCTCTCTATATATATATATATGTATATATATATATAATTGTCGGGGTGTGTGTGTGGGTGTGTGTGTGTAGGTGTGTGTAAACAAAACACACGATATATCAGGGTGCTGTTCGTTATTCCGAAGGTTCGCTATTCCGAAGGTTCGTTATTCCGAAGGGTCGTTAATCCGAAACACACAAATTCCCTATACCTAGAGGTTCGGTAATCCGAAATGAAAAAGGGTTCGTTAATCCGAACATTTGTGGCGTTATTCCGAAGGTTCGTTATTCCGAAGATTCGTTAAAGGGGCATTCCGGACGATTTTCATAATTTCACATCATGTAGTACATAAATCAACAGCTTCATGTATAGATTTGTAGAATTTATTGTGGTTCTTGAGCAGAGAAACAGTACTTTCAAAAACCTTAACCAAACTAGAGATTGTAATTTGTCATCACTGACAAATTAAGGTGATCCGATTTTTTTTTTATCAATGATTCGAGTCCTGATACTGCAAAGTCTCAGCTACAACATATTTAAATCTGAGAGAAATTCACCAAAGCATAAGTAAGATAGTGCTCGATAAAGAGAGTCATGTCAATTTTCACATCTAAAAAATTCCCTCCCATAGAGATAACACGTCATAGCGAAGATAGAAAAAGAAGTACATATGACCTTTGACCCCACTTTGCACAGACAAGATGGCATCTGAGCAAAAAGTGGTTATTTTATGAAATGATCCCTGTAACATGGTCTTTACGTGTGCAAAATATGGGAAAGATAGGACATGTATTCACCAAGATACAGGATGAAATATCTATGACCTTTGACCCTAATTTACATACCCAAGATGGCGTCTGATCAAGTAGTTGTTATTTTATGAAATAATGTTCGTGACATGAACTAAATATGTGCAAAATATGGTGGTGATAGGGTATGTTTTTCTTGAGTTATTGCACATAAAGTTGCAAAAAGAAAGAAATATTTCAATACATCGAAGATAAACTTTAATTTCAACCAAGTTTTTTGACGTGATCCCGACATCGTATGAAAAAACGAAGGGCACACTTACGATAGCCCTACGTCTCAGCTACAACATATTAAAATCTCAGAGAAATTCACCGAAGCATAAGTGAGCTAGTGCTCGATAAAGATAGTCATGTCAATTTTCATTTCCATAAAAATTGCGCTCCCATAGAGATTACACGTAAACTGGTCAAATTTGACAAGGTTACCTTCAATCCATCTTTTCGAGGTGATGTGGTCATCTAATCAAACTTGCGTAATTACATTTATGAAAGAGCATTTCATAAGCTACAACATATTGAAATTTGGGTGAAAATTGGCAAAGGAGAAGTGAGATACGCTCGAGTAAACTTGAAATTTGATGACGTCATTTTGAAAATTTACTTTTTTTACTTTATTAAGAAATTTGATATCTTTTAATCATTTTGTCAGCATAGCCAGCCCATGAAATGACATGTACAACTCATCAGCTTTCAGAATATGTAAAGAAAATGGGGGGGGGGGGGGGGGGGTCACCGTCCATCCTGACGAGTAAAATCGGATTTAAAATTGGCGGTTTTTTGGCATAGTTGCACTGTGTATCGCCATTGACGCGCGCGCGGAATTTCAACTTTGACGGGCCCGTTTGACGTCATATTGAATCGGATCGACTTGAAACTTGGTAGAAATATTCCTTGACATTTCGGACATCCGATCCGTGTGAAAAAATTGAAAATTTCTATTTCATATGAGCTGTGCGTGCGAATATGTGCGCGCGCGTACGCGTCCGTCCAATTTTTTCAATTTTTCAAAAAATGCTCCAAATGGTCTGAACCGTGTGCAAAAAAAATTTGAGCTCGATTTGAGCATACAAATATTTCAACGCGCGCGTACGCGCGCGTTTTGAAATAAAAATGAATTTTGAGAATATGAGTAGAATCCGCTTGTCTTGAAATATATGTGACGTAAATTTCATTGAAATATTCCATTCCATTAATGAGATATGCATGAAAATGTGTTTTCATATAATGACGTCATAGTGACGTCACGGTCGACTGAGCACTATGATTTTACTTGCGCTGTCGTCTTTGCGACATGATACATATATGGTATAAGTTTGACATTGAGAGGCAATGCACTTTCTGAGCTAACCTCTGCACAAATTTTGCCCAGAAATAAAGAAGAACTAGAGATTGTAATTTGTCATCACTGACAAATTAAGGTGATCCGATTTTTTTTTTTATCAATGATTCGAGTCCTGATCGCAATATGCATGACCATACAGGTTTCATCTGTATTTAGAGACATTGGCCGTGTGATGTTTGGACTCTCATTTAGAAAAGGGAGTCATATCTGCCATCCTTGGTACTAAATTCTGTATACACTAGATAACGAAGATACAGCAACAAATAAATATGACCTTTGACCCACCTTTACACTCCCAAGATGGCACCTGAGGAAAAAGTGGTTAATTTGTGAAATGATTCTTGCGACATCGTCTATAAGTGTGCAAAATATGGGAAAGATAGGACAGGTATTCACCAAGATACAAGATGAAACAGTTATGACCGTTGACCCTTATTTACATACCCAAGATGGCGTCTGATCAAGAAGTCGTTATTTTATGAAATAATATAGGTGACATGAACTAAACGTGTGCAAAATATGGTGGTGATAAAGCATGTTTTTCTTGAGTTTTTGCAAGAAAGTTGCGCAAAGAAAGAAATATTTCAATACATCGTTGATGAGCTTTAATTTCAACCAAGTATTTTGACGTGATATCGACATCGTGTGAAAAAAACAAAGGGCACTTATATGATAGCACAAAGTTTCAGCTACAACATATTAAAATCTAGGAGAAATTCACTGAAGCATAAGTGAGATAGTGCTTGATAAAGATAGTCATGTCAATTTTCACATCTAGAAAAACTCTCTCCCATAGAGATAACACGTAATAGCGAAGATTGAGAAAGAAGTACATATGACCCTTGACCCCACTTTGCACACCCAAGATGGCATGTGAGCAATTAGTGGTTATTTTGTGAAATGATCCTTGTAACATGTTCTTTACGTGTGCAAAATATGAGAAAGATAGGACATATATTTACCAAAATACAGGATGAAACATTTATGACCTTTGACCCTAATTTACATACCCAAGATGGCGTCTGATCAAGTAGTTGTTATTTTGTGAAATAATGTTCGTGACATGAACTAAACATATGCAAAATATGGTGGTGATAGGGTATGCTCTTCTTGAGTTATTGCACAGAAAGTAGGAGAAAGAAAGAAATATTTCAATACATCGAAGATAAGCTTTAATTTCAACCAAGTTTTTTCACGTGATCCCGACAACGTATGAAAAAACGAAGGGCACATTCACGATAGCCCTACGTCTCAGCTACAACATATTAAAATCTTAGAGAAATTCACCGAAGCATAAGTGAGCTAGTGCTCGATAAATATAGTCATGTCAATTTTCATTTCCATAAAAATTGCACTCCCATAGAGATTACAGGTAAACTTGTCAATTTTGACAAGGTTACCTTCAATCCATTTTTTCGAGGTGATGTCGTCATCTAATCAAAATTGTGTAATTACATTTATGAAAGAGCAGTTCATAAGCTACAACATATTGAAATTTAGATGAAAATTGGCGAAAGATAAGTGAGATACGCTCGAGTAAACTTGAAATTTGATGACGTCATTTTGAAAATTTACTTTTTTTTACTTTATTAAGAAATTTGATATCTTTTAATCATTTTGTCAGCATAGGCAGCCCATGAAATGACATTTACAACTCATCAGCTTTCAGAATATGTAAAGAAAATGGGGGGTCACCGTCCATCCTGACGAGTAAATCGGACTTAAAATTGGCGGTTTTTTGGCATAGTTGCACTGCATATCGCCATTGACGCGCGCGCGGAATTTCAACTTTGACGGGCCCGTATGACGTCATATTGAGTCGGATTGACTTGAAACTTGGTAGAAATATTCCTTGACATTTCAGGCATCTGATCCGTGTGAAAAAACGGGAAATTTCTATTGCATATGAGCTGTGCGTACGTATATGTGCGCGCGCGTACGCGTCCGTCCGATTTTTTCAATTTTTCAAAAAATGCTCCAAATGGTCTGAAACGTGTGCAAAAATATTTTGAGCTCGATTGGAGCGTACAAATATTTCAACGCGCGCGTACGCGCACGTTTTAATAATAAGTATGAATTTTGATAATATGAGCACAATGCGCTTGACTTGAAATATATGTGACGTAAATTTCATTGAAAATCTCCATTTCATTAAGGAGATATGAATGAAAATGTGTTTTCATATAATGACGTCATCGTGACGTCACGGTCGACTGATCACTGTGATACATTAGATCTGTCATCTTTGTGACATGATACATACATGGTATGATTTTGAAATTGATAGGCAGAGGACTTTCTGAGCTAACCTCTGCACAACTTTTGAGGAGAAATAAAGAAACAAAGAAGACTAGACCCGGAATTTGTCAAGACTGACAAATTAGGTGATCCGATTTTTTTTTTAATCAATGATTCGAGTCCTGATCACAATGGGCATGACCATAAGGTTTCATCCTTGTTTAGAGACATTGGCCGTGTGATATTTGGATTCTCATTTAGAAAAGGGAGTGAGACCTGCCATCTTTGGTACCGAATTCCGTATACACTAACGGAAATACAGAATGAAGTATATTTGACCTTTGACCTCACTTTGCACACCCAAAATGGCGTCTAAGCAAAAAGTGATTATTTTATGAAATGATTCTTGTAACATGGTCTTTGCGTGTGCAAAATATGGGAAAGATAGGACATGTATTCACCAAGATACTGGATGAAACATTTATGACCTTTGACCCTAATTTACATACCCAAGATGGTGTCCGATCAAGTAGTTGTTATTTTATGAAATAATGTACGTGACATGTACTAAACATGTGCAAAATATGGGATTGATAGCCATTGTTGTTGTTCATCTATTGCACAGAAAGTAGAAAGAAAGAAAAATAAAGAAAAAATTATGTTATTTTATAGAAATTTGAAGGAGAAGCATAAAAAATCAGAAAAAGATAAAGTAAGGAAAGGGAGATTAAGATTAACTAAAGAAAAAGAAGAAAAAAAGTGTTTAAAAAAATTTAAAAAAATATTGGCAGGGGTGAGCCTCGAACCAGGGACCTTAGGATTACGAGTCGGATGCGCTACGCAATGACCTATTTCATTCTCCATAGGCCCTGTGTATTAAGCAAAATGACGCTGCATCGAAGCCTCGTGCCATTTTCAACCAAGTTTTTCGACGTGATGCCGACATCGTATGAAAAAATGGAGGGCACACTTACGATAGCCCAAAGTCTCAGCTACAACATACTAAAATCTGATAGAAATTCACCGAAGCATAAGTGAGCTAGTGCTCGGAAAAGAGAGTCATGTCAATTTTCACTGCCAGAAAAACTGCTCTCCCATAGAGATAACACATACACTGGTCAAATTTGACAATATTACTTTCAATCCATTTTTACGAGGTGATGCCGTCATCCAATCAAAATGTTGTAATTATATTGATGAAAGATCATATAATAAGCTACAACATACTGAAATCTGGGTGTAAATTGGCAAAGGATAAGTGAGATACGCTTGAGTGAACTTGAAATTTGATGACGTCATTTTGAAAATTTACTTTTTTTACTTTATTAAGATATTTGATATCTTTTAATCATTTTTCCAGCATCGCCAACCCATGAAATAACATATTCAACTCATCAGCTTTCAGAATATGTAAAGAAAATGGGGGGTCACCGTCCATCCTGACGAGTAAAATCGGATTTAAAATTGGCGTTTTTTGGGCATCGTTGCACTGTATATCGCCATTGACGCGCGCGCGGAATTTCAACTTTGACGGGCCCGTATGACGTCATATTAAGTCGGATTGACTTGAAACTTGGTAGAAATATTCCTTGACATTTCAGGCATCCGATAAATGTAAAAAAACGGGAAATTTCTATTGCATATGAGCTGTGTGTGCGAATATGTGCGCGCGCGTACGCGTCCGTCCATTTTTTTTCAATTTTTCAAAAAATGCTCCAAATGGTCTGAAACGTGTGCAAAAAAAATTTGAGCTTGATTTGAGCATACAAATATTTCAACGCGCGCGTACGCGCGCGTTTTGAGATAAAAATGAATTTTGAGAATATGAGTAGAATTCACTTGACTTGAAATATGTGTGACGTAAATTTCATTGAAGAATTCCATTCTATTAATGAGATATGCATGAAAATGTGTTTTCATATAATGACGTCATAGTGACGTCACGGTCGACTGATCACTATGATTTTACTTGCGCTGTCGTCTTTGCGACATGATACATATATGGTATAAGTTTGACATTGAGAGGCAATGCACTTTCTGAGCTAACCTCTGCACAAATTTTGTCCAGAAATAAAGAAGATTAAAAAGAAGAACAAAGAATCAGTACAGATACAGAAGGTGATCCGAGAGGATACTCGGATCACCTGACTAGAGATTGTAATTTGTCATCACTGACAAATTAAGGTGATCCGATTTTTTTTTATCATGGATTCGAGTCCTGATCGAAATAGGCATGACCATGCAGGTTTCATCTGTGTTCAGAGACATTGGCCGTGTGATGTTTGGATTCTCATTTAGAAAAGGGAGTCATATCTGTCATCTTCGGTACCAAATCTGTATACACTATAATGAAAATACAGCAACAAGAACATATGACCTTTGACCCACATTTACACTCCCAAGATGGCATCTGAGGAAAAAGTGGCTATTTTGTGAAATAATTCTTGTGACATCGTCTATACGTGTGCAAAATATGGCAAAGATAGGACAGGTATTCACCAAGATACAAAATGCAACATTTATGACCTTTGACCCTTATTTACATACCCAAGATATTGTCCAATCAAGTAGTTGTTATTTTATGAAATAATGTACTTGACACGAACTAAACATGTGCAAAATATGGGGTTGATAGCGCCTGCTGTTGTTGATCTATTGCACAGAAAGTAGACTTTAGAAAGAAAAATAAAGAAAAAATGAAGTTATTTTATAGAAATTTGAAGAAGCATAAAAAAATCAGAAAAAGATAAAGTAAGGAAGGGAGAATAAAACTAACTAAAGAAAAAGAAGAAAAAATGTGTTTAAAAAAAAAGTGAAAAAAATATTGGCAGGGGTGAGCCTCGAACCGGGGACCTTAGGATTACGAGTCGGATGCGCTATGCACTGACCTATTTCATCCTCCATAGGCCCTGTGTATTAAGCAAAATGACGCTGCATCGGAGCCAAGTGCAAATTTTAGCCAAGTTTTTCGACGTGATGCCGACGTCGTATGAAAAATTGGAGGGCACACTTACGATAGCCCAAAGTCTTAGCTACAACATATTAAAATTTGGGAGAAATTCACCGAAGCATAAGTGAGCTAGTGCTCGAAGAAGAGAGTCATGTCAATTTTCATTTAAAAAAAAACTGCACTCCCATAGACAAAACACGTAAACTGGTCAAATTTGACAAGATTACTTTCAATCCATTTTCACGAGGTGATGCCGTCTTCCAATCAAAATGTTGTAATTATATTAATGAAAGACCATTTAATAAGCTACTACATACTGAAATCTGGGTGAAAATTGGTGAAGGATTAGTGAGATACGATCGAGTGAACTTGAAATTTGATGACGTCATTTTTAAAATTTACTTTTTTTATTTCATTAAGAAATTTGATATCTTTTAATCATTTTGCCAGCATCGCTAACCCATGAAATGACATGTACAACTCATCAGCTTTCAAAATATGTAAAGAAAATGGGGGGTCATCGTCCATCCTGACGAGTAAAATCGGATTTAAAATTGGCGGTTTTTTGGCATAGTTGCACTGCATATCGCCATTGACGCGCGCGCGGAATTTCAACTTTGACGGGCCCTTATGACGTCATATTGAATCGGATCGACTTGAAACTTGGTAGAAATATTCCTTGACATTTCGGACATCCGATTCGTGTGAAAAAATTGAAAATTCATATTTCATATTAGCTGTGCGTGCGAATATGTGCGCGCGCGTACGCGTCCGTCCAATTTTTTCAATTTTTCAAAAAATGCTCTAAATGGTCTGAAACGTGTGCAAAAAAATTTTGAGCTCGATTGGAGTATGCAAATATTTCAACGCGCGCGTACGCGCACGTTTTTAGAGAAAATATGAATTTTGAGAATATGAGTAGAATGCGCATAACTTGAAATATATGTGATGCAAATTTCATTGAAAAATTCCATTCCATTAATTAGATATGATTGAGAATGTGTTTTCATATAATGACGTCATAGTGACGTCACGGTCGACTGATCACAATGATACATTAGATTTGTTGTCTTTAGGACATGATGCATACATGGTATAATTTTGAAATTGATAGGCAGAGTACTTTCTGAGCTAACCTCTGCACAACTTTTGGGGAGAAATAAAGAAATAAACTAGAATATGTAAAGGAAATGGGGGGTCACCGTCCATCCTGACGAGTAAAATCGGATTTAAGATTTGCGGTTTTTTGGCATAGTTGCACTGTCTATCGCCATTGACGCGCGCGCGGAATTTCAACTTTGACGGGCCCGTATGACGTCATATTGAGTCGGATTGACTTGAAACTTGGTAGAAATATTCCTTCACATTTCAGACATCTGATCACAGTGAAAAAAATGGGAAATTTCTATTACATATGAGCTGTGCGTGCGTATATGCGCGCGCGCGTACGCGTCCGTCCGATTTTTTCATTTTTTCAAAAAATGCTCTAAATGGTCTGAAACGTGTGCAAAAAAAATTTGGGCTTGATTGGAGCATACAAATATTTCAACGCGCGCGTACGCGCACGTTTTAAGAGAAAATATGAATTTTGACAATATGAATAGAATTCGCTTGACTTGAAATATATGTGACGTAAATTTCATTGAAAAATTCCATTCCATTGATGAGATATGATTGAGAATGTGTTTTCATATAATGACGTCATAGTGACGTCACGGTCGACTGATCACAATGATTTTACTTGATCTGTCGTCTTTGGGACATGATACATACATGGTATAAGTTTGAACTTGATAGGCATAGCACTTTCTGAGCTAACCTCTGCACAACTTTTGAGGAGAAATAAAGAAAGAAACAAAGAAAGAAGAATAAAGAATCAGTACAGATACAGAAGGTGATCCGAGAGGATACTCGGATCACCTAATAAAGAAGAATAAAGAATCAGTACAGATACAGAAGGTGATCCGAGAGGATACTCGGATCACCTAAAAATCAGTACAGATACAGAAGGTGATCGAGAGGATACTCGGATCACCTAATTACACTGAACAAAGATGATGACATAGGAGCCTCACATATCTCAGAAATGTAGCAGTGTCATTCCATTACAATACCGCATGCTTGCAAGCTCACCTGTTACGTATGCATGCCTTCTTCTTTTGTTCTGCTTCCTTGAGCCACATCGCATGCATTCTTATGGTGAGGCTGCCATGTCATCATCCTTGACCCCGTTTACAGTGCGAGGCTCGGCCGCGGCCGAGCCGCAGCCGAGCCCAGCCCCGCTTGAGTGTAAACGCGCAAAAGGCCAAATGCGAGGCCAAAATTGGCCTCGCATTTGGCCTCGCTCTGGAGGTGGTCTCGGCCGCGGCCGAGCCGCGGCCGAGCCCTGCCTCTTCTTGGTGTAAACCAAAGACGCTTAACTAATAAGACACGAAAGTGCGCGCTAATCCTGTACAAAACAAATGGACAGCGCGCGGACCTCAAGCGTATTACGCACATCACCTGAGACGCGCTGTCTTGACACTTGATAAACAACAGCAGCGGCTTCAGGGACAGCGCGTCTACTCAGGTGATGTGTGTCTTTGCCTGAGACGCGCTGTCTTTGAAGATGTTGTTGTTTATCAAGCGTCTTTGATTGTGAGATCATGTTGTTGCCAAATTTTTACCTCCACGAAATAATCCTTATTACTTTAAAATCTCGTTCTTCAAAATAATCCCCTTAATCGATAAAAAGCTACGACTATAATTTTTAAATCTTTTTAAAATGATAAAGATACCACTACCTTTGGAAATGAATGATGTTCCTAGGTGTACTGAGTTTGTACTAAGCTCTCTTTTGTGTCGTCATGTAGGGTAGCCATTTTGTGTCCATTCTTATCGCGCGCCTTCGTATCTTATTATATCTACTATCTTTCAGCGTGTAGATTGATCAAGCCCATTCACAACCCACGCGTAGCTTTATAGCAAAGACGCTTAACTAATAAGACACGAAAGTGCGCGCTAATCCTGTACAAAACAAATGGACAGCGCGCGGTCCTCAAGCGTATTACGCACATCACCTGAGACGCGCTGTCTTGACACTTCATAAACAACAGCAGCGGCTTCAGGGACAGCGCGTCTCAGGTGATGTGTGTCTTTGCCTGAGACGCGTACGCGCTGTCTTTGAAGATGTTGTTGTTTATCAAGCGTCTTTGATTGTGAGCTCATGTTGTTGCCAAATTTTTACCTCCACGAAATAATCCTTATTACTCTAAAATCTCGTTCTTCAAAATTACCCCCTTAATCGAAAAAAAGCTACGACTATAATTTTTAAATCTTTTTAAGATGATAAGAATACCACTACCTTTGGAAATGAATGATGTTTCTAGGTGTACTGAGTTTGTACTTAGCTCTCTTTTGTATCGTCATGTAGGGTAGCCATTTTGTGTCCATTTTTATCGCGCGCCTTCGTATCTTATTATCTCTACTATCTTTGCTTTATAGCCAGTTGCGCGCACATTACATGCCGCCATTTTGATTAGTCTTTTGTTACGTCACGGATTGCGATGAACAGGAAGAGGTAAAAAAGAAGAAGAAGAAAAAAAAAAAGCCAGCGTAGGCCTGCGCTATGCTGCAACTCTGTAAACCCTGTTCTGCGCACGCAAGCCGTGACGTAACAAAAGACTAACCAAAATGGCGGAGATTGCGTGCGCTGGCTATGCTTTCAGACCCCACTTGAGCATTCTACCTATATAGTTCTGTGGTTTCTACAGAACCCCAAATTCCGGGTCTATCGGATTGTATCCGATAGAGGGGGCTGTAGAAACACACCCAGAGCGGGTTGATAGATAGAGTTGCGACACTGGGGTACAAAGGTCACGTCAAATAGTTCCCCCTGGTCGTCGATGTCGACTAATTATTTCTACAGGGTTTTCACATAGGCGCGCAGTACCATACGGACCCACCGGCAGTGTGAGATACATTGTTGCTTGCGACGGGAGTGTGACTTGTTGAGAAAAATGTCGTGTTTTTACGGCAATCATGTAAACTTAATGAAGTAGAGAAAGGAGTACTTACTGTCGAGGTCAAGGAAACGGATGCAAACAACCTGAAAGGATGAAATATTTTCAGAGTTGTTTTAACGCTCCTGGCTGATGTTGATGGGCGCACGTCAAAGTGCAAGGACGGAGTTATCATGTAGTCCCACTCCTTTACAATTGTTGTTGTAATTCATAATCCCGGGCTGTGGGTCTTTACTGTTGTTATGACGACGAGGGGAAGCTATTTTACACTCTCGCGCAAAACCCATGCGCGGAGCGCGTAACTCTACTTTGCGCGAGCCACGGAGCAAAATAACAATAAATGCATTGTTTGCGTCATAATAGGGTACGCGGTTTTCTAAAGTCTTATCGACATCATACGACCAGGGGGAACTATTTTTAGGGATTGACCAATCAGCGCGAACTTCCGGTGTCGCAACTCTATCTATCAACCCGCTCTGAACACACCAGATACGGTTTCTTTCCGATGCAGATTCCGATACCGATTCCGCTTAACTTAACCGTCTAATGAGGTACTCAGTAGTTCTTTCCGGGGCAGTTTCCAGTGTCAGCGCTGTAGAAACATCCCCGCCAGGTTCAATAATCCGATACTGACCCGGAAGACAATCACCAGTTTGACATACACGTGTACGATAATGTGGCCATGACTTATGTGCATGCATGTTGCAGCTATTTAGGATCTATATCTAACGTTGAATAGTTGGGTGTCTCCAACACGTCCGAGTATCAGGTTCTAACGTTACTAGGCCCTAGTCACAATTTGCCTCAGATTTGACAAACTTGTAAAGAAAATACTCTGAATTTTAACATAAAGAAAAGACACACGAACAGGGGCAGGGGTGTTATTTACACAGTTGCGCTGTAATTTTAAAACCAAGGCAATTAACACTAGAATGTTAAATCTAGTATTAACCGTTCTCATATTCTCTAACACTGTTAGGCCTAGGCCTAATACTTTTTAACGTTAGATTCGAGCTACTAGAACTTATAGTTCTACGAGTACGACTTTTAAACTTGTTACATTCTAAATGACAATACTAATTACTATACTAACTAGCGCTAACAATAGGCCTACGTGTGAGATGCACATAGAATCTACAATAGGGGTCTATTAAAAATAGATATTCTCTAACTTACGTTAGGCCTAATACTTTTTAGTTCGGAAAAGGCAAACTCTAACATTAAAGTCTAGCATTAGCAAACTAGTGTTTAATAGGGTTTGTTTTACCAACTTTTTGTCGTTATTCTAATTTAAAGGTCCGTTACTAGAGTCTAGTTTGTATTTATCCGACAAAGAATCAAATAGAAATATGGATCTTGGTAGGGCCTATGAAAATACGACGTTTCGTTAGTCCGAAAATGAAAGGAAATTCAAACATTCATTTACTGAGTATCGAAACATTTGAAGCACATTTTGTCAATCCAAAAGTGGAAAAAGTGAGTCCACTTGGGGTGTAACGTTAGAATATATGTCTAGTTAACGTTAATGAAAGGACATAATGAAAGGACATTTATATTGCGCAGCTACTATAATAATATACTCTAGGGCCTACTGCGCACATTTTTTTTATAGATTTTTTAGATTTTTTAGAGGCAAGGTGCCTACCTAACAAACTTTACGGTACCGTACGTTACAATCAACGCTATCTAACTTCAGTCTAACGTTAACCGTTAACTGTTTTGTTAGGCATCCTATAAACAACGGCTAGTTGGCCAGGTCTACTTCTGTTCTAAAATCTAACGTTGACTTGGAATATAACCAACAGCATGTTCCATAAACCCGAGTTTCTACCCGAATTAAATCCTACCTGCCCGAAAAAGAGGTCTAACACAGTTAACAGTCAACTTCGTAATAGCCCTCGCGTTTAATAGGCCTTTGTTCTAACGTTACTTATAAATCCAATGACACACACAGTCGATCCTTTTAGTTGTAACGTTAGGCCGTTTGTGTTTAAGACTCTAACAGTTAGACTACAAACGTTTTAACTTGTTAAGTTAGAGTGGTTCTCTAGGTCTAAGTTAGGGCCTAATTTAAAGGGGCCCTGAAATTCAAATGCATATTGATTTGTGTTCATTTGAAATACCCTCAAGTTCTCAACACCACTTTTGTGGTGAAACGGATATCTAACGTTAAAAACATTCCATTTATTTTTAAGGGTGTTATTTTTAACGACTTTTTCTCTTTATTCTTCAGATTAACGTTATAGACTCTACTTGGGAACGCCCACAAAAAAAAAAAAAAAACACCTTCCAAACTAAAATTTAACAGTAACACGTTACAAGTTCTAACGTTAGATCTACTTTAAGACATATTATTATTCCTCATCTGTCAGTCATTGGTAAAGACAGTGTAATGCAGTACGTCTACTGAGAATTAACAAAACTAACAATGTAAAAAAAAAAAAAACACCTTCCAAACTAATTCTAGATTGACTTTAAGACATTTCTAATCAATCAAAATAGAGCATATTTAGTATACCTAATATGGAATGTTTCTTAGAGCCACCCTTAATTATATTCCCAAAAGTGATGTTTTCAAATAAAATTGGATTTCAGGGCCCCTTTAAGAACGTTAGTAAAAGTAGGCCTAACGTTAATCCTAGAACGTTAATGTTGTAAAATGTGGAAATCACTAACATGAATAGTCTAACATTAGACTTGTAGTAGGCCTAGGCTAGTAGTAATAAGTAGTAGTATTTAAAGATAGTATCCAGTCGCAGTAGGCTCAACGACTCTTTACGCCTAAAACGTGTAGGCCCTAATCTAATCATTTTTTATCTTAACTTGTTAACGTTAAATGTTAGACTAGAAATATGCCTAACGTTGGGCCTAGCCCAACAGTTGAGTAGGAGGTTCTACTTCTACTCTAGAATCTAGTTAGAATTGATAGAACTTACAGAACTCAGTCAGACGCGACAGAAGCTTTGTCTCTGTGAACTGCTGTTGTCTCGTCACATGTGATAATCCAGTTATAAGAATCCAACCTTAAGATCCGTGAAAAATTGACGAACCAAAGAATTGGTAGAAAACAAAACTACCTTGTAGTTTCTAATCCATATAAACGTCGGAGCTAACGTTAGAGTAGGTGCCATAACGTTAAGTTAGATGAAAACAAATTCGTCCAGCAGCCGGTCGTAACTTGTACCCACACTAGGCCGGGCCGGCCGGCCCAGGGCAGTGCCGTATGAGAGTCTGGCCAACTCGGTCTTTGGCTTATGTGTTTTGCAACCTGTAATTGGTCAAAAGCTGGTCCCGTGATCTACAGGCGCCATGTTGTTACCAAAGTCAATCACGCGGGCGCGAGCAGAGCTCACGCGGGCGTGAGCAGAGCTCACACGCAGTGCCCATTGTTCATTACGCTCAGCTAACGCGCAGTGCTCTACGCGCTAATATTGCGTGCCTGTGGGACGTCCCCAATATCAGTCATGGTGCAGTGGTGGGGTTAATGAATTGCCATTGCTGTTGTCTACTTTATTGAAGTAGAAGGTATATAATTAAACGCAAGATATTTTGATATCTTACCGCAATCAACTGAATATTAGTCATGCCTTCATGCGCAGCATGGCGATGCTCGAGCCGAACTGGTTCAAGTGTAAAGATGCACCGTTTTCCTACAGATCAAAAAAGAAGGAAAAAGTGGGAAACCAGAGTGCGGCGGGAGAATTGGTCAGCGTGCAGCAACTCGTTTCTATGCCAGGTGAGTTTCATTATACAAATCTCTTCTAGTTTTAAAGGACAATAAACGAAAAAAAAAACTTATTCATAAGGTGAATTTAACCTGATTTGTTTTCTTTGGATTCGTCATGTTGGCTTCGAAATTATGCCTATCAGCCCAACGACGAAATTACCTCCATTAAAGAACACATCGCTGCTCATTATCCTTATGTAGTTTGGGTCAGTGGAATTAAAGAAATATAAGAGAAGATTAAGCAAGGGAGGGAAAGAGAGGGAGAGAGAGAGGAAGGGAGAGCAAGATAAGGATCGAGAGATTGATGTTCCTCTGGAACATACTATGCACTATATGTGTAATGTAATAATCTAGTGTGTATGTGTGCGTATATTTGTGTGTGTGTGGTATTAATGGGCGTTGGAAGTCTGCCCCTCCCGCGTGTGTGAGCTGTTACAGTTGGGGCGTACCGTATACGGGATTGATTGAGTGCAAGAGTAGTATTAGTGGGATGCGTGTGTGTCGGCTGGTAGATGGCCGGCCAACTGTTCACACACAACGTCGGAAGTGTCTGTCGCTATTGAAATACGTTTTATTCTCTCTCGTATATTTCTAATTAGATGTTCTCTCACAATCCAAACATTTTGCTCAGCGTCCTTTGCTGCAGGCATAGCTATTCTTTATGCTTACAGATGTAAGTGACATCGCGCTTACTTATCACTAAGTCCAGGTTTTTATATCATTATAATGTGTGGAGAGGGCAATACGGCCATTGCAGGGTAGAATTAATTTCTAAAACGAGAGAATAGACAACGTTGGGATATACCTTTATACCTCCTTCCGTCTAATGATAAAGCAATCAAGCGAAGTTGATTTGACAAATTGACAGTACATAAGGAGAGGGAGGGTGAGGAGCCAATAATAACACAGGCTAAAAATAGCAGTTCAATATATATATATATATATATATATATATATATACATATATTATATATATATATTATATATATATATATATATATATATATATATATATATATATATATATATATATATATATATATATATATAGACCTGAATTTTGACTACATTGCAACGAAATTTTGAGACATGAAGCAAACTCCACATTGCACGTTCAATAACGAGAGCGCACTGCATTCGACCAGGGTGCGTGGCAGCAATAAATGACAGTGAATTATATTAGAGTGCATAGAGGGTCTAACGTTGGCTCATCGTACATAAATTTAAATCATGGCTCCTGGATTCTCGATAAGGAATTCGTCCCATACAGAGAAATGGTACATAAAACAACGTACTTCTTTATCCAATAGGGTTTAGTCACACCGCCACGTAGATTTGATCCGAATCATATTTTGCAAAAGTTAAAATTTGATTTAATTCAATTTTGGATTATGACATAAAGAGAAGGAGTGAATGTTCATTAACAGCATACATAAATTACACTCCTTTGGGAAGAGCGCAAATTTGACAAGCTGATTGATGAAGATATTGGTCTGGACTGTGCAAAGTTAGACTTCGTTTTAAATTACACAAGTTTGCGTGTCATTGTTTCATTGATCTTCATGTCATGGATTGCATATATGAAATTTAGTACATCATACACTGTATATATTTATCTGTCATACTGTATATATCTGTCATAAGAAAATACTCTGAAATCACATTTGTTGTACTTTTTGTTTTTGTTTTGCAGAAACATTTCGACGAGTCCCAATATGAGCGGGGCAGAGCTGATGGAAAGAGGAGACTTCGACCAGATGCTCTCCCAACATTGTTTCTTTACAATGGATACCAATCAAACTTAGCACGGAAACGTCCACGGAAGCGGGGCAACAAAGACGAGGTACTAGTAGATGCAGATGGTGATTCTACAAAGAGAATAAAGATCGAACACTCCTATGCATTAACTGATCCACAAACATTTCAGATGGAGACGGAAGAGCCTAATGGTATGTATAAATTTTAGTTTTCTAGTGGCAAATTATTGGCAGCCTTTATTACAGACTTTGTTGTTGAGCGATGGGACATTTTATACTTATCGAACTTGTTATTGTCTGATTTGTGCATAGAAATTGCACATCAATGAGCTCATTCAGCGATATGATACAGCATCAAAGTTTAGTCCCTGGTTATACTCCATTAGTTATCTGATATGAAATTTTTATTAAAGTTCAGTACTGCATGCCTACACATTGTGCATTTGTATAAATGTTCTGCATTACTTGCATCTTAATATGCTTATTGAGGTTCGATTTTAAGATTATTGTGATAGAAGAAAATGACTCTTGACTCTACTACAGTAAATTTCTTTTCAATATTTTTTTCAATAATTTTGTTTTTGTTTGTGTGTGTGTTTTTCTTAAGTAATGATAGTGTAGTGTATTCATTTCTTTTGATCTGGTGTACACATTAGTTATTTGAAATAAGCTGGTACCGGTATGTGCTTCCGGCTATATTGAGCCTGAACACAGTGCCATATTTCATGCATCAATATGCAAGGCATCGAAGTGATAATAAACGAGTCATTCTACACTCATGAACTCCTCTCATTTGTGTACAGTGCTAAGGGAAGGAGAGGAAGGAGATGCAGATGACAGTCCACCATCATTGGATCGTGGGCCTGGATGTCTCAACGATGAATGCAGAGAGAAACTTCAAGCGCTGACAGAGAAAGTGGTAAAATTGAAGACAGCCTTAATAAATGAGAAATGGCATAGGAGGAGGCTATACTACAGGAAGAGAATAAGTTGATGAACGAAAAGGTAGGAAAAGTGTTTGCAGATGGTCAAATGGAAAAAATGCGTCACCGTTCTACTCGCGGAAGGAATTGGGGAACGAACATTGTGAAGAAAGCTCTGCAATTAAAGTTTGCATGTGGCACTACTGGATATGAACTTCTCTTAGAGCAGGGCCAGCCACTACCCTCACTCAGATCTCTCCGAAGAAAGATGGAGATAGTTTCGATTGAACCTGGCATCCTTGACGAAGTATTTAAGTTCCTTGAACTGAAAGTGCGAGCAATGACACCTGAGGAAAGGGAATGCTGTCTCACATTGGATGAAATGTCCATCAGAGCAGGAGTTCAATACGACCTTGGATCAAGTTGCATGCGCGGAAACGTCACTCTTCCTGGACATCATGGAGAAGCTACGCATGCCTTGGTTTTCATGCTCGGGGGCATAACCACAAGGTGGAAACAGACAGGTGCTTTTCATTTCACAGGTAATTCTGTTGATGGTGCAGCGTTGAAGCCAATTGTTCTAGATATCATACAGAAGGCAAAGGACATCGGTCTACATGTAAATAGTGTAACCTGTGATATGGGCAGTGCCAACAGAGCTTTGTGGGCCAGCTTCGGCGTCGTATGCTCGAGAAATGCGCAAACTGTTTCGAAGGTGCCTCATCCTGCTGAACCCGGCCGCCATCTGTACTTTATTGCAGATGTTCCACATGTTGTGAAGAACCTAAAGGCTGCGATTGTAAATGGACAAGACATCGTACTTGATAGTGACACTGTACAGAAATATGAGTTACCATCAAACAAAGTCACCGTTGCCCACATCAAGGCCTTGATTGACTTTGAACGGGAGAAAGATCTAAAGCTCGCTCCAAATCTCTCAGAGTCAATGCTTACCCCTTCACATTTTGAGAAGATGAAAGTGTCACAGGCCCTTAATTTCTTCAGTCACTCTACAAGTTCTGCACTTCGATATCTCGTAGAATTTGAAGGATTCAACAAGGAATGTCTGACCACAGCGTGGTTTTTTGATCACATTAATCATTGGTTTGACCTGATGTCCAGTAGGCATCCAAACGTGGCCTTAAGTAGGGCCAATCAGGAAGCATACACATCGGCGATTACTCATATGGAGGCAACCATAGACATCTTTAAGGGCATATCGATAGGTTCAAAGGGTGTGTGGAAACCTGTTCAGACAGGAGTAATTCTCTCAACCTCATCAATCCTCGGTCTCCAGACAGAGCTTCTCAGTAAAGGGCACGCATTTCTGCTTACTTCCAGACTCACGCAAGATTGTCTGGAGAACCTCTTCAGCTCAATCAGAAGCAAAAACCCCATACCCACCGCACTAGAGTTCCGACAAGCTCTGAAATTGATAACAGTTGCACAGTACCTCAAATGCCCTTCCGTTGGAAATTACCATCAAGATGACCGTGAATATCTTGCGGAATTTCTTTGCCCATCACCAAAACAGTCTGAAGTTGACGAGCAACCACTTCACCCAATTGACATCCCACTGCAAGGACTTGCTCAGTCAGAACTTGCCAGTCTCCATCACGTTGCATGTTACTGCATAAACAAAGTAAAGAAGAAGTTCAAGCTGTGCTCAGATTGCATCGATGCCGTGGAAGTCAATTCCCCAGAAAGTGGTCCCCTTCAGAAGCTGACATCTTTGAAAGAGTACAAGTCTGGGTCTTTAGTGTTTTGTTCGAAGGCAGCTATGGAGGTGTTTGAGAAAAGTGAACAAATTTTCAGAGCCTATGAACCTGAACTCTGCACGAATGTCAAACTCAAAAATAAACTTGTCAAAATAGCCGATGAGCTCACCAAGGATTCTGCATTGCCAAATTGCCACAACATTAAGAAGAGTTTACTGTCACATTTCTTTGGTGTACGGTTGCATTTTTGTGCAAGGAAGCATGACAAAATTCGCAAGAAAAAGAATGTGAGGACTTCATCTGGAGGCCAACTCGGGAGTAGAAGCATGGCAATGAGGGCAGCCGTTAGAATGATGAAATGATTCCAATTTGTGTGATATCAAGATGACTCTGTATACGCAGTAATGTAATAAGTACAAGCTGTCTTGTTTATTGCTGTGCTGAAACGATTCTAGCTGTGTGACATGTTGATGCATGTAGGTTTTAGCAACGTTCCTTAAAGCACATTAATTCGTGAGATTTCCCTTCTGCCATCAATATGAACGATAGTGAAGTCATGAAAATGATATCCAAATTATTGCTGCAGTTTCTAATTGTATCACTGCCTACAACAACGTGCACTGGCAGATCACAAACACAACTGTTTGTGGAATATTTCTTGAAAACTTTGCCAAATTTGCTTAATATACCTTCCGTTACGCAATATAACAAGCAAGCAAACAAAAGTAAAAAAAAGAAAAGTATATTGGAACATTGAGTGGATAACCTTGTATTACTAGTATACAAAATGTTGGTAAAAATCGTGCGCGACCAGTGGGCAAAAACACTCGTCGTCTTAAAACCAGGAAAACTATGAAAGAAGGCGTGTCCTCACTAAATTCATTACTGTTCTCTTATACATAATTGTGCTGCTTCCTTTATCACTGCGTGCTTGCAGCCGGAGTGCATATACCGCCAATTCCAAAACAGATACATGTAGTAATGGAAAAACACAATAGAAAAGCACCGCAAGTTCAGGAACACTCTCTTTCTGCATGAGGGATGTGATTATTAAAGGGAAAGTAAACCCAAAGAGCAATGTGGATTGAGTGAAAGCAGTAATATTAGTAGAACACATCAGTGAAAGTTTGAGGAAAATCGGGCAATCGATGCAAAAGTTATGAATTTTTAAAGTTTTGGTGTTGCAACTGCTGGCTAAGGAGACTACTAGAGGTTATGACGTATGAGTGGACTACAATATAAAGAAAATAAAAAGGGAATTCAATAAAAATTCATTTTTCATGAAAATTACACATTCCGTCAGCTTGATACTGACATATGTTAGGGGTAGCACTTATTCCCCCTGCTTTCTGAAAGCGGTTAATCAAGAACTCTTTCATTTTGCTAGAAAAGTGAATTTTTGTGGAATTCCTTTTATATTTTCTTTATATTGTGGTCCTCTCATACGTCATAACCTCTAGTAGTCTCCTCATCCAGCGGTTCCAACACCAAAACTTTAAAAATTCATAACTTTTGCATCGATTGTCCGATTTTCCTCAAACTTTCACTGATGTGTTCTACTAATGTTACTGCTTTTACTCAATCCACATTGCTCTTTGGGTTTGTGTTCCCTTTAAGAACAGCATTGGATCGTGCACTAGTATGTACAAGCAAGTCTCTCTGAGAGATTTGGTTTCTGTCTACTGGAGTAGAATGTGGCCGTAATTTGCAGATTGATGCATATGGATCACAACAAATTTCCATGGAAGGTGTGCATGCTATATGTGTACGTCAGTGTTGTTGCTGCTGTTGTTTTTTTTTGAGCAATCAACTGCAGAATTGGCATGTGTGACTGCTATAAAAGGAATATGTGCAAGACATTTTCTTCGTTAGTATTGCATAATGAGTGCCGTTGATATTTTGGCTATACAATCATTGTAATGTGTAGTTGTGCAGGACGCCTTTGTTTGGGCATAGATCTGGTGCCATTGCAACAGCATTTTTTTTTTTTAAATACCAATCATACAGAAATATATGGATTGACCTAACTCCCTCAGTGTTTGAGAATTTGACGTGGATTTTGGCACCACTACAGTATAGTAGATAGGCAGAACACAACTTCTGTCGATGTTGATCAATGCCTTTCTGTGGTAACAGCATTTTTCATTAAAAAGAATTCAAAAATATTGTGGATACAGCTATAGAACTCCCTCAGTCCTTGAGCATGATGGCTTGAAATTTGGCACATGTGGCAGCTATGGTACGTAGATGTGCGAACTTAATCTGTCGTCATTGTTGAACAATTTGTTGCCATGGTAACAGGATATTTTGAAGGAAAATCATTCATTAACATTGTTAATTTACATAACTCTCAGCTATATCATTTGACTTGAAATTCAGCTAATGCGACAGCTATATACTAGTTGTGCAAAATTCAATTTTCTTAATGTCAAACATTGTGTTGCCATAGTAACAACATTTTTAAATGAAATTCATGAAAATCATAGGAATTGGTGATTTTTATCTACTCTACTCACTCAGGTTTTGAGCACTTGACTTGAGATATGGGACATGTGTCTATCAGTAAGCAAAATAACACATTTATTCAATGTTGAACAATACATTGTCGTGGTAATTGTTTGTTTTCAATAGAAAGCATACAAAGTGATATTTGATAGATGTTACTCCCTCGGTGTTAAAGGTGGGGGTACTTAGATCCGCCCCAGTAAGGCAAGCAATAAGTTTAGACATTTGTGGTTGGCGCCATCGCGGATTAAGAAGGGGGCGCATCCTCATTTGGTGCCTCCTCTTTTTTTTAATTAAAACAATAAAAATAGAAACAAAAAGGGGGTGTGGTAGCCCTAATTATTATTTTGTAAGGGCGCTTCCCCTTTACTGAATTCCTGTATCCGCCCCTGTCTATATAATGCAAGCAATGAGTTTTGACATTTTTGTGGTTGACGCAATCGCGGATCGATAAGGGGGTGCTTCCCCCTCTGGTGCCCCCCTCTCTTTTTTCTTTACTTAAAACAATACAAAAATGGGGAAAAAATGGGGGTGGGGTGCGGCTGTTCTAATTTTGGAAAGGCGCCTCCCCTTTATGAGACTTCTGGATCCGCCCCTGTGACGCGTTAATCCGATTTTGACATTATGTCGTCGTCGTGTTATGACATTTGCAGTAAATATGGAAATTTTGACATTTTTGTCGTCAACGTGTTATGACATTAGTGGTTGATACGATTTTGACATTTGTCGTCGACGTGTTATGACATGAGTGGTTGTTATGACATTTGTCGTCGACGTGTTATGACATTAGTGGTTGTTTTGACATTAGTGGTCGATTTTGACATTAGTGGGCTCTACAGGGTTTTAATCACATTGAGTGATAGTGATAGTTTTTCAAAGGAGTTTGAGTTGCTGGGGCAGGGTATAAATTTCCCTATTTTTTTATCTCAGCATTTGACTTGACTTGAGATTCAGTGTAATGTTTGCGTGGGTACAAAAAGTCTGTCGTCAATGTTGATCAGTTTCTTGCCATGACGATATCATTTTTTTTTAAATAAAAAGCTGTGGATCGAGCCAGCTCTCTAAATTTTCATCGTTTTAGATGGGAACATCATCACAATTATTGATAGTTATAGTTATTTTTTTTTTCGTTTCACATAGTGTATATATTGAGGCAGACCACCTTTGTAAATCAGGTCTTTGTAGATATGAATGAATAAATCTGTGCCATCATTATATGAAGACAGAATAAACAAATAAGTAAATAAATGAAAGTAGGTCCCGTCTCCAACATGATTAGTTGATTGTCGGGTTTAAAACATTCGACAACAAGTGTCAAGAATACTTACCATCGCATTTGCTATATTTTATAATATTTCTGTTCATCTATTCTAATTCCGTCGTATTTTTTTATTATGTATGCAATATAACTCAGTTGTACGAGGGCATACTGTGCATATTGGATGTGGGTGCCTACTTGAAGTTTACGGACACGGGGTCCCAGGGATCGAGATATAATGTTCGCTCTTACCTGTCTTACACCTCTTAATCGTCGAAACCGACGATCTCATTGTAACAGCATTTCTGAGTATAGTGCATGGCCCAATTTCATGAAAGTTTACTCATTCCAAGTTGTTGATACATGTAGACATTGCATTCAAAGCAAGTCGAATCTCATGATGTTACCCAATGATTTCAAAAGTAATTTTCATGGGCTGATGATTTTGTGATACTCGTGTACATTATCTTTGACCTTTGACCTATCATACTTGTGTTTCGCAATGAAAAGCAAAGTAAGACGCTGAGTGCAATTTCTTTTTAATCTAACGCAGATAAGGTCTTTCATAAACTGTACATAGTTATCGTGTGTCGTAAAGTTTTGTCGGTTGTGAAGAAAATGATAAGTATAATCTGCATCTTATATTAATACTCCGTAATGGCATTATTTTGTATGATGTTGATTTGGCTGTTCGTCCGCAAAGATGGCTGTACGTATGTAGGCCTATACTGGATGCTATGCATTATTTGTCTTTCAGACTATCGAAGTTTTAATTCACATTTGAAATTCTATACTGTCTATGTTCAAATATTGTTACACATAATTCCTCCATCCAATGGATTAACTTAAACTTCAAACCAAACACGGCATTTGAAGAGTTTGTTTGCAAAAACCGATAAGTCCATATTATTTGTCAAACCTTAATGGAGATATTTGCGATTAAAGGTCAAGAAAAATAAAGAGAATAATAAGAAAAATTTTGCTTCTTTTGACCATAACTTCAAAAATGTACCTTTATATGTAGTGACCAATATATCATTTAAAAGGTATTATTTTGTTCTTTATGACAGAGACCGTACTTCAAAATCTTTAAAAATTGACTTATCGGTTTTTGCAAACAAACTCTTCATTTGCATGCCACCATTATGACGCGTATCAGGTAAAGATTTTGACCATGATGATCAAGTGAAAATACTAAAGTGACAGGACTTCCCTCATATTTTTGAAATAGCCGCTCAAAGTATTACCTTGACACTAAGTTGGTCAAAGTGAAAATGCTCAAATTCCTTAATATTTGCTCTCTTAAAAAATAAAAGTCATCTATTCACAACTAGTTCATTAGATTTTCTGACAAATATGCCATTTTACTGCCCATTATGCGAAACTGTAATGTAACATTGCCAAGACGGACTCTAGACCTGTCAAGACAATAATTCAATATGGCGGAGTATACCAGTCGCCATAAGGACATTTTGTCTTAGCTAATCATTTTACTTACACGTTGCATTTCATATCTATTCAATAGCTGTGTTCATAGTTCATATTTGGTAGGGATATATCACCGAGGATATCCCTCTTGATATGTTATCCAGGTACTGTTGCCTTAGTTCAATTACATTTTTTTTTTCATTTCTGATAGTATTTGATATTATTTTACATACTTTAATACGCACTTGCATATGGCGTTTCCATGTCGTACATTCTACATTTATTATGTGAATTTGTTTTGAACTAAACATGTCAGTATCATTACATAAATGGGACTAATGGTAATTGATGGTTGTGTATACGTGCGAAACAGTAATAACTGTGGAATTTGTCTATCGTCTGTACACAGCTGGAATTGTAAATTTATGTATCATTTTGTTATACAATAGTCTTGTTCCCTGGACAACTTGCTAAATACAATATAGCATACAGTCTATAGTGACAGTTTACAACACGGCTTACTGTGATTTCTTTTTTTTAAAACAGCAATTTATCATAATGATTATATTGAGAAATATGCCCTTTTTAGACAGCTTCCGTGTTATTTATGTCCATGTGTGTTTATGTCTATCTGAATGGGTAAAAATTGATTGATGGTTGGCTTTGTTCAACATGATTTAATTTGATTACATTGGTTCCTGCATTATCATTGCTCATGCAGATACATACACATTGTTGGTACCAGCATAATAAACATTAATTGCTAGCAAAGTAAGTTCATTGCCTTTGGAATATACAACAATACAGTTTCTTCATTGCCTTTACAATGTACAACATATCATACCAACGATGTAATGAATAACGCAGAAGGAATGAATGGTTGTAATGAAAGAATGTCCCTTCCCCAATCTACCCCATTCCACCCCCCCCCCCTCTTTCTCTCCCTCTCTCTCTCTCTCTCTATAAAAAAAAAGTCAAGCAACACAGTGCCTTGCGCCTTTGGGACGCCTGCGCTAACCCAAAAGCGCACACGCTAAAACCATAAGCGCACACGCTAAAACCATAAGCGCACTGTACGCTGGGTAACGACATGGCGTCCAATTTATGAGTTGGCCGGACTCTCTTAATATACGGCACTGGCCCAGGGCTAGGCTAGCTAGGCAGGCCCTGTGCTCAGTTTCGTTCAATCGGTGGTCGCATCCGCATCATCAGTAGATGCTTGACCCGGGCTAGGGCCCACAATGCACCAGCCAACTTTCCAGACATCCGGTCACACCTGCATTCAGGTAGAGAATCGGATTCAATCCGATTATGCGCTTTCAGTAGAAACAACCTGGGGTGGTATTCTGTAAGGATCCTAGGACAGCTCTCGCTCCTAAATACGCGATTGGTATTCTGTAACACCGCGCGTAGGAGGAGAAATAGGATAGTGACGTCAGAGATCCTTATTTCTCTCCCAGCTTAGGATAGGGGCGTAACTTGGTATGTTAATTAGATGTAATTAGATGTAAATGAGATCTTAAGATAAGTGGTATTCTGTAAGCTCAAGTAGGATCAACTTTAGGAGCAAAATTAAGGATAGCCTCTAGGCAATCTTTCTCGGGCGCTTTATGTCGGGCGACCTGCTGTCTCTTATTCTATATGTTCATGAACAAGAAAATAGATACATGAATCGTATAACAGAGTTATCTGTTCCTCTCACACTGAGGATTTTGAAACTGCAGTCTATAGAATGTTCGTAACAATAATTCTTTATCTGGTATGTGTTTATTTGTTTAGTGTTCGTCATTTCCTAAATTCTCTATTTTCATGTTTGAACATAATATACTTATAGGGCATATCTATCTTTTCAATTTTTTTTTTTTGTTTGAAGCGCCATGAGTACTGAAAGGTTGGCCTGTGCGCTATACAAGAAACCACTATTATCATTTATATTATTGTATTATTATCATTATTATTATTATTATTATTATTATTATTATTATTATTATTATTAATAATATCATTATCATCATCATCATTATTATTATGCTCAACGTCGGCCCGGACGTCATGCGGACGCAGTGCCAGATCCAGGATTTCATGCCGGGGGGGGGGGGGGGGGGGGGCACACCAATTTAGTTCCAAAGGGATGACTTGCGAAAATACTGAGAAATGTGCGCGAAGGGGCGCGAAGCGCGAGGTCCCTTGCGGCGGGGGACAGGAAGCTCAGGCGGGTTCTAGATGCTCTCTGGTGCAATCTGAGCCTTATTGGGGAGGATTTTATCCTGCAAACTAATAAGAGTTGTGTTTGAAAAAAGTAAAATTTTCAAAACTGGGAGTAATTTATTTCTTAATATCTCAAGGATGTCACAAACAATAATACGTAGTTCATGCATTGTTGATATCACGCAACTATAGTCTATGGTTGTATCGCATTTTATCCTTTCATTTATTTCTCTTTTTGTTTTAAGATCGTGCCATTTGAAGACATAGCAAGGGAAGAAAATGAAGAAGAGGAAGAAGAAAAACTGAATAATGAAACTCGCGAAGCTGCATTGCACCTATGTCAACGCTGCATATTGTGTAATGAGTTAAGGTGTCCGGAATGATCTTGACAGGATTGTCGATTAATTTTATCATGTAACTAAAGTTTAGGTTTGCATTCCATTTTATCCTTCCTTTTTTTTTCGCTCTTTTGTTTTAATTTAAAAAATCACGCAATTTAGAAGAGAAAAGAAGCAAAAAGAAATTAAAAAGGAGAAAATACCGATGGAACCAATGGGAGCGACATCGCACTATCAACGCTGTATTTATTAATTAGGTAACTTTGTGCCGTCTTCAAGTCTCCGAAATTACATCTTTAATGACCATATAGTGAATACTATCAATAAAGTGTGGGTGCGCATTGCTTTTCATGCTCTCTTTTGCGTTTATTGTTCATTTTAAGGATCACATTATTTAGAAAGAATAAGCATAGAAAAAGGGAAGGAAATATTGGTCCAACTAACGGAGCGGCATCGCAGTACAACGCTGCGTTTTGCTTAGCTTTGCATCGCTGAAAATATCACTTATATTCTGCGAAATTATCTTTTCTTTCATGACAATGATGGATGCCTATCACTTTACAAAGTGTGAGTTTGCATCACTTTTTACACTTTCTTTTGCGTTTCTTTTTTCTTATTTCAAGGATTACACTGAATTGAAGGGAAAAAAAAAGGAATAAGAAGAAAATATTGGTGCAACTATAACGAAGCGGCATTCCGCTATATCAAAGCTGCGTTTAGCGTCCCTGAAAACGTGACTTAGAGTCTTTGCGCTGTGAGTTTTTTATATAATTCAAGAATCGACGAATTTAAAAGAAAAGAAAAAAAAAATTATTGAAAGAAAAAAATATGAGTGGAACGAGCTTAGCGCAGAGTCAGCGGCATCGCACAATCAACGCTTTGTGTCGCTAAAATGTGAACTAACATTGTACGAAATTATCATTTCGTTGATAATCGTTGATACTTGGGCCTATCACATGTAATAAAATGTAGGTTTGCATCACAGTCTATCCTCTCATTTATTGTTTTTATCCCGCAATACTTCAAAGATCACGCAATTTACGAGAACATCGAAGAAAAGGAAGAAGAGGTACATGAAAAAAAATTAATAATGCGACTGTCACGAAGCGGTATCCGCAACTATCAACGTTGCATACTGTGAAGTAGGAATTGCTATCGATCTAATTGAGCTAATCTTTGCAAAATCTTGATGCAAATTATTGGAACTCATAAGGCCTACATTTATTATGGTGTGCTAATTAAGTGCCTGCTAAAGTTTTGATAATTAAAATTGTTTTTTTTTTTTAACTGTAAAATTAGACTGACAAGTAATACATCTCTAACTCCTCGCACAGTAGAGCTACGTGAAGCGCATGTTTGAGCAATGTAGACCTTGGGCGCGCATTGCGTAAAATTAGGAAGATGATTGGCTTATAGAGACTGCGTCGGGCGTGTCCTGTCTTTTCTCATTAATATTCATTATTCATAACTGACTGTCCTAGGATAGGCTTAGGACAGGCTTACAGAATACCGATTTTGCCTGTCCTAAGGGTATCCTATTTTCTGTCCTACGCGCGCTCCTAGGATCGAAAGAAGGATCGCGCTTACAGAATACCACCCCTGGGGTGAATTCTGTAAGGATCCTAGGACAGCTCTCGCTCCTAAATACGCGATTGGTATTCTGTAACACCGCGCGTAGGAGGAGAAATAGGATAGTGACGTCAGGGATCCTTATTTCTCTCCCAGCTTAGGATAGGGGCGTAACTTGATATGTTAATTAGATATAATTAGATGTTAATGAGATCTTAAGATAAGTGGTATTCTGTAAGCACAAGTAGGATCAAGTTTAGGAGCAAAAATAAGGATAGCCTCTAGGCAATCTTTCTCTGGCGCTTTATGCCGGGCTAATGCGTATATAGGCCATTATTATGACGACCTACTGTCTCTTATTTTGTATGTTCATGAACAAGAAAATAAATACATGAATCGTATAAGAGAGTTATCTGTTCCTCTCATACTGAGGATTCTAAAACTGCAGTCTATAATGTTCGAAACAATTGTATTCTTTATCTAGCTGGTATGTGTTTATTTGTTTGTTGTTCGCCATTTTCAATTCAATTCACACTTCATTTTATTCGGCACAAAATAAATCAAAAGCATATTATGTACACAATAACAACAAAAGCTATTATTATAATTATTAATATTGTAAAAATGATAATCATTATTAATATTATCATTATTATTATTATTATTATTATTATTATTATTATTATCATCATCATCATTTTCATTATTATTATTGTGAGTATTATTCTTATTCTTATTCTTATTATTATTGTCATTATTGTTGTTATCATTATTTAATGCTCAGCGTCGGCCCGAACGTCATGCGGACGCAGTGCAAGTAGCTTACCTTCGCCGCCCACATTACGTGACCCTCGAAGTCGTTGCTATGAAGATCTAGTAACCAAATAGACCGGGGGCCCAGAAGATTTATTCAGCTGAAAAGGGTCACACTTTTTAATGGTCTCACCATATAGGGATGTGTCCAAGGGTCAATAAAATGCATTGCTGGCAAGTCACATCCTGTACCGTAAGCCTAGGGACCACAAAAAGGGACCCCGAAAAATGGATTTATTCAGCCGAAGGGGGTCACGGACAAAAGTTGGTGGATATTGTTCCTTTGGGTGTACTTATCGTGAAAACAGCAATGCCAGCTATTTTATCCTGTACGGGGCCCCAGACAGTAGCCCCAAAGGGCCCCAGAAATATGGTGTTATTCAGCTGAAAAGGGTCACGGCTAATTTCTTTTGCAATGGAAGTAGTTCCCATCAGAGATATCCAAAACACCAATGCCAGCTATTTTATCCCGTACGGGGCCCTAGACAGCAGCCCCAAAGGGCCCCACCCCCCATAGGCCTACGTACAAACACACACAAACATTGATTTTATTCAGTTGAAAAGAGTCACGGCTAATTTCTTTTGCAATTGAAGTAGTTCCCATCAGAGATATTCAAAACACCAATACCAGCTATTTTATCCTGTACGGGGCCCCAGACAATAGCCCCAAAGTGCCCCACCCCCCATAGGCCATACGTACAAACACACACAAACATTGATTTCATTCGTGCAGCTGAGAAGAGTCACGGCTAATTTCATTTGCAATGGAAGTAGAACCCATCAGAGATATCAAAAACACTAAAGTCAGCTATGTTATCCAGTACGGGGCCCCGGACAGTAGCCCCATTCCCTCCCCCCCCCCCCCGACACACACACCCACACTAGTTTCATTAGCTGAAAAGAGTCACGGCTAATTTCTTTTGCAATGGAAGTAGTACCCATCAGAGATATCCAAAATACCAAAGCCAGCTATTTTATCCTGCACGGGGCCCCAGTCAGTAGCCCCAAATTGCTCCCTCCCCCCCCCCCCCACACACACATTGATTTTGTTCAGCTGAAAGGGTCATGGCTACTTTCTTTTGCAATTGGTAGTAGGCATACTCATCAGAGATATCCAAAACACTAAAGCCAGTTATTTTATCCTGTACGGGGTCCCAGACAGTAGCCCCGAAGTGCACCCACAACACACACACACACACACACACACACACACACACACACACACACACACACACACACACACACACACGCACACACAAACACACATTAGTTTCATTCAGCCAAAATGGGTCACGGCTAATTTCTTTTGCAATGGAAGTATACCCATCAGAGATATCCAAAGCACCAAAGCCAGTTATTTTATCCTGAACGGGGCCCCAGACAGTAGCCCCAAAGTGCCCCCCCCCCTCTCCACATACACACACATACACACACACACACACACACACACACACACACTAGTTTCATTCAGCTGAAAAGGGTCACGGCTAATTTCTTTTGCAATGGAAGTAGTACCCATCAGAGATATCCAAAATACCAAAGCCAGTTATTTTATCCTGTATGGGGCCCCGCACAGTATAGCCCCAAACACGGGTAATTTCTTTTGCACTGGAAGAAGTACCTATCAGAGATATTCAACACACCAAGGCTAGTTATTTCATCCTGCACAGAGCCCTAGACAGTAGCTCCACAGTGTCCCATCCATTATACATGTACTGTGAATCAGCTGAAAATGGTCTTACAAATTCTTTTGTAACGTTAATATCAGGGCCTACTGAACAGAGATATCACAAACACTAAAGCAAGTCATCTTATCCTGTATACGGGGTCCCATAGGTTACAGTAGCAAAACACTCAAGAAATTTGCAAAGGAAGCATACTTCTGTATAGTGCACAACCAAGATGACCATATTACGAAAACCAGTCATTTCATCTTGTACTGGGCCCAGGTTACAGTAGCCATAAAGTGCCCCTCCCCCACATAATTATTATGACATCATTAGCTGAAAAGAGTCATAGTTGTTTTTCTTTTACAATCGAAGTAGGCCTTAGTTTACATCATAACATCAAAGCCAGTTAGGTTTTCCCAGCCAATTTCGCACTTTTGTTGGTTCATTAATTTTGATAGAAGGTTCGAATTCGTAAAATGGGTATTCAAATTGGCTGGTACCCTACGTTCATTCAAATTCGCCTTGACTTGCCGAAAAGTGTATTTCAGTCATTAAATTTCGCGAAAGACAGTCAAATTCCAAACGTGTTCATTCAAATTCAAATCATGCTATTTCTTTGTTTCAGATCTTTTTAACATGTCTTTCTATGTGTGTTTTCGTTTCATCTATAAATTACTGTTATAAAGCAGTAAAAGTGTCATATTTCTTATCTAGTATAACTGGATTTGGTTGTTCTGTAACCAGACTGGTAACGCTCCTTCTCTTTCATGTACATGTCATTATAGGCCTATACGTGTACCAGTAATGCAGCTTAACTTCATTTTTTTATAGTCATGACAGCACAATATATACAGACGTATATCTCTAGAAGACATAGAAAGAATTAAAAAAAAAAAACATTTGAGGATCATAACCTTGACTTCTTGTAACTGGCCGACCGCTCGTAATAAAGCGCTCGTAACGGCCAGATAATATGTAGCTTCTTACTTCTTTGGATTCAAAAAGCACGTTCAAAAATGGTGTCAAAGTGTCTTAAACGAATACGAAAACATAAAATGCTATGATGCTTACAAAACAATAACTACGACGAAAGAAAATAAGGAAAGAGGCCAAGCATGAACATATCTGTTTAATTGACTGCAGAACATGTTAAATTAGATGGCCAG
This sequence comes from Diadema setosum, assembly GCF_964275005.1. NCBI lineage: Eukaryota > Metazoa > Echinodermata > Echinoidea > Diadematoida > Diadematidae > Diadema > Diadema setosum. The sequence continues at coordinate 23,563,042 of NC_092687.1, forward strand.
AAATCAATTTGAATGAACGAGCGCAGCATGTAATCACGTGCCTATATCATTATGAATTTATGAATGAACGGATAGTGGAATGGTACTTGTCTTATATGGATTTCAGCTGAAAAAGTGTTATTTAGAATAAGGTTAGAGGTAATGTGAATGTTTCAAAATAAATTTGAATGAAGAGATTAATATGACATTGAACTACCATGTCATCTAGGCGAAATTTTTGCTAAATTTAATTCAACATTAAAGAATTCGATTAAAAGAGGTGCGATATTGGCCCGGATGCAGGGCCCTTGACAGGTATAGCCCCAAGGTATTCCCACCCCATATGAATTAATTGTTTTTAGGTGAAAACAGTCATGTATGCCTATTTTCCTTGGCTGTGGAATTAACAGCTGAGATACGTAAAACACAAACCCATCCAGTTAAGGGGCCCCCAGCCAGTAGCTGGAAAGTGCTCCCGTATTATTTTATTCTAAGTGAAAAGAATCATAGCTATAATTTCTTTTGCAATGGAAGTAGTACTCAATGAGGTATCAAAAACACCGAAACCAGTTATATAGCTGTACGGGGCCCCACGGAGAGTTCCTAAAGTGTCCCCACATGTAATTCCACTATCAAGATCTGCATCCCGATCTATTCAATCTGTCAGATCGGGAGAGAGCGGCAAAAGTGTACGGGGACCGGGAGCATCGTAGCAGCAGCGTTTGGGTGATGGGGTTGGATCTGGCAATTTTACAGATCGGAAAGAAATTTTGAACTGGTTCAAAATTTCTTCCTCATCTCCCCATCAAGATTGACCTATTTTGAATCGTAGCTCAAACGGGGAGAGAGCAGTGACAGTGTAAATACCGCGGGATGAGCGTAACAATTCCAGGTTTTTCTGACCGTAGTAACAGCGGCACAAGAACGGGAAATATAGTCTAAACTAGACACCGACGACATGGTCCCGCTGCTGCGCCGCTTTCTTGATCAAAGCACGACCTTCCCGCTTTAACGACGCTCTCACTAAGTTCTCTACTCTCGTATGAAATCAAGGCCTGTTCCTACGACGCTTCATTCCTGCTTCGATAACGCTGTTGGCCGCTTTAGCTACGCTGTTCCTACGCTTTCCCAGACTCAATTATGCACGTCTTCCGCTCTCGCCGCTCTAAAATCGAACGTAGCCGATACGCTGGAAAATGTTTGCCAGAACAGCAAAACTGATGATGATGAGGAGGGCGCGTTGTCGTTGTCGCGAAAATGAAGACGAAGGAGCGCATATTTAAGAAGAAGGGATGCACACAATAAAGAGAATAAAGCAAAACACTTTGGAGCTACTGTACGGGACCCCGTGCAGGATAAGATATCTGTATTTGGTATTTTGATATCCGATGGATACTACTTCCATTGCAAAAGAAATTAGCCGTGACCCTTTTCGGCTGAATGAAACCAATATATATATGTGTGTGTGTGTGTGTGTGTGTGTGTGTGTAGGGGGCACTTTGGGGCTACTGTCTGGGGCCCCGTACAGGATAACATAACTGGCTTATAGTGCTTTGGATATCTCTGATGAGTACTACTTCCGATTGCAAAGAAAGCCGTGACCCTTTTCAGCTGAATAAAATCAATGTGTGTGTTGGGGGGGGGGGGGGGGAGGGGGAGGGGGTAAGGGGACAATTTGGGGCTACTGTCTGGGGCTACTGTCTGGGGCCCCATGCAGGATTAAATAACTGGCTTTGGTATTTTGGATTTCTCTGATGGGTACTAATTCCATTGCAAAAGAAATTAGCCGTGACCCTTTTTCAGCTGAATGAAACTATTGTGTGAGTATGTGTGTTGGGGGGGGGGGGGCACTTTGGGGCTACTGTCTGGGGCCCCGTACAGGACAAAATAACTGGCTTTAGTGTTTTGCATGTCTCTGATGGGTACTACTTCCATTGCAAATGGAATTATCCGTTACTCTTATCAGCTGAATAAAGTCAATGTGCGTGTAAAAGAATCACTGCTATAATTTCTTTTGCAATGGAAGTAGTACTCAAGGAGGTATTAAAAACACCGAAACCAGTTATATAGCTGTACGGGGCCCCACGGAGTGTTCCTAAAGTGTCCCCACATGTAATTCCACTATCAAGATCTGCATCCCGATCTATTCAATCTGTCAGATCGGGAGAGAGCGGCAAAAGTGTACGGGGACCGGGAGCATCGTAGCAGCAGCGTTTGGGTGATGGGGTTGGATCTGGCAATTTTACAGATCGGAAAGAAATTTTGAACTGGTTCAAAATTTCTTCCTCATCTCCCCATCAAGATTGACCTATTTTGAATCGTAGCTCAAACGGGGAGAGAGCAGTGACAGTGTAAATACCGCGGGATGAGCGTAACAATTCCAGGTTTTTCTGACCGTAGTAACAGCGGCACAAGAACGGGAAATATAGTCTAAACTAGACACCGACGACATGGTCCCGCTGCTGCGCCGCTTTCTTGATCAAATCACGACCTTCCCGCTTTAACGACGCTCTCACTAAGTTCTCTACTCTCGTATAAAATCAAGGCCTGTTCCTACGACGCTTCATTCCTGCTTCGATAACGCTGTTGGCCGCTTTAGCTACGCTGTTCCTACGCTTTCCCAGACTCAATTATGCACGTCTTCCGCACTCGCCGCTCTAAAATCGAACGTAGCCGATACGCTGGAAAATGTTTGCCAGAACAGCAAAACTGATGATGATGAGGAGGACGCGTTGTCGTTGTCGCGAAAATGATGACGAAGGAGCGCATATTTAAGAAGAAGAGATGCACACAATAAAGAGAATAAAGCAAAACACTTTGGAGCTACTGTACGGGACCCTGTGCAGGATAAGATATCTGACTTTTGTATTTTGATATCCAATGGATACTACTTCCATTGCAAAAGAAATTAGCCGTGACCCTTTTCGGCTGAATGAAACCAATATGTGTGTGTGTGTGTGTGTGTGTGTGTGTGTGTGTGTAGGGGGCACTTTGGGGCTACTGTCTGGGGCCCCGTACAGGATGAAATAACTGGCTTTAGTGCTTTGGATATTATTCTCTGATGAGTACTACTTCCGATTGCAAAAGCAAGTAGCCGTGACCCTTTTCAGCTGAATAAAATCAATGTGTGTGTGTGTGGGGGGGGGGGGGGGGGGAGGGGGTAAGGGGGCAATTTGGGGCTACTGTCTGGGGCTACTGTCTGGGGCCCCATGCAGGATAAAATAACTGGCTTTTGTATTTTGGATTTCTCTGATGGGTACTAATTCCATTGCAAAAGAAATTAGCCGTGACCCTTTTTCAGGTGAATGAAACTATTGTGTGAGTATGTGTGTTGGGGGGGGGGGGGGGGGCACTTTGGGGCTACTGTCTAGGGCCCCGTACAGGACAAAATAACTGGCTTTGGTGTTTTGTATGTTTCTGATGGGTTCTACTTCCATTGCAAATGAAATTAGCCGTTACTCTTATCAGCTGAATAAAGTCAATGTGTGTGTGTGTGTGTGTTTGTACGTAGGGCTTATAGGGGGTGGGGCACTTTGGGGCTACTGTCTGGGGCCCCGTGCTGGATAAAATAGCTGGCTTTGGTGTTTTGGATATCTCTGATTGGTACTCCTTCCATTGCAAAAGAAATTAGCCCTGACTCTTTTTAATTGAATAAAATCAATGTTTGTGTGTGTTTATACGTAGACCTATGGGGGGTGGGGCCCTTTGGGGCTACTGTCTAGGGCCCCGTACAGGATAGAATAGCTGGCATTGGTGTTTTGGATATCTCTGATGGGAACTACTTCCATTGCAAAAGAAATTAGCCGTGACCCTTTTCAGCTGAATAACACCATATTTCTGGGGCCCTTTGGGGCTACTGTCTGGGGCCCCGTACAGGATAAAATAGCTGGCATTGCTGTTTTCACGATAAGTACACCCAAAGGAACAATATCCACCAACTTTTGTCCGTGACCCCCTTCGGCTGAATAAATCCATTTTTCGGGGTCCCTTTTTGTGGTCCCTAGGCTTACGGTACAGGATGTGACTTGCCAGCAATTCATTTTATTGACCCTTGGCCACATCCTTACATGATGAGACCATCAAAAAGTGTGACCCTTTTCAGCTGAATAAATGCTCTGGGCCCCCGGTCTAAAAGAAAAAGAAACGTAGAATACGCAGTGCGCTTCTAGGTCGCGTGTAGAATATGAAAAGTACTAGTAACGCAACGATCCATACGCACACATTATTGTTAAGACGTACCTATAGTGTGTGACGCAACCCGGTGACCTAACAGTCTTTTTTTCAAAATGTAGTGTACTTAATAAAATAATAATAGTGAGACTCTTATAAGCGCACATTTCTACCTAAAAAAGATACTTACGCGTTTATACAAGGATATCATGGAGCTATAGCAGTTCCATGTTTATATCTTTGTTTAATCTATCAGTAATCTCCTTTATTTATTCTGTTATCATTGCCCAGCATGTAAGTCTATACTACCATAAAGATAGGGGAGAGCTAGCGGGGTGAATTAAGTGGGACAAAAAAATTGTGATTTGATGAATTTTCTCGAATAACTTTCTGATATTTAGAATGGGGCACACATGTTAAATCGGACCCAAAGACTTTTGATGCTAGCCACATAACGGATTGCTACGCTATATTCCTGTAAGTGTCGTATTTGTGTTGTCTTTGGGTTTTTTTTTTTTTTTTCGTGGGAGAAATGGAACATTATATATTTGGTTTGGTTTAAGTGGGACAAACAGTAACTATAAGCAAGACATTATTATTTAAAGCATATCGATCATAGAATAATGTGAGCGCATCTGTGTGTGTGTGTGTGTGTGTGTGTGTGCATCTATTATTATTATTTTTTTTTATATTTAAGAAAATCTTATATATTTTGTAATAACTTTGAATTAAGGGCGAAGTTTGGCATGCAGTGATGATATCCCAGTTTACCCCAACATCCTTCAAAAGTTCAAAATTTGAGCTAATTTCTGCAAAAACTTTAAATGCAAATTAATGGAACTCGTAAGGTCTACATGGTGGGCTAAGTGCGTGCTAAAGCTTTGATAATCGAAATTGTATTCTTAACTGTAATATTAGACTGACAATACATTTTTAACTCCTCGTACAGTAGAGCTGCGTTTGAGCAATGTAGATCTTGGGCGCGCATTGCGTAAAATTAGCCAGATGATTGGCTTATAGATACTGCGTCGGGCGTGTCCTGTCTTTCCTCATTAATATTCATTATTCATAAATGACTGCCCTAGGATAGGCGTAGGACAGGCTTACAGAATACCGATTTTGCCTGTCCTAAGGGTATCCTATTTTCTGTCCTACGCGCGCTCCTAGGATCGAAATAAGGATCGCGCTTACAGAATACCACCCCCGGTTCTGCGTTAGCGCACTGTTTGATTACGCGCTTGCAAATGCTAGGTCTATCGGATTCTCTGTAGAAACACGCTGTTTGGTGTAAACGCAAACTGGGCCAAATGCGCGGCCAATTGCGCGGCCAATTTTAGTCTGCCTTCCAGACCCTCTGCCCGTACTATTTCGCTATTCACGATATTAACCCCCTCAACGTGGAAAACTAGTATAGTTTAAGGTGGTTTTGTCCTGCAAAGGATTTTTCCTTCGGCAAAGGCCTTTGCCCGAACGGCGACTTCGTCGCCACGGAATTCATTTGGCAAAGAGTCTGAAAACCAGACAATACCAAATTGCGTTTGTTTACAAGCAGAGCGCCACTACGACAAAATATTGAAAGGTTTGAATCAAAAGCGCGGCCGAGCCCAGCAGTGTAAACGGACAAAATTGCGAGGCTCGGCCGCGCAATTGAGGCCGGACTCGGCCGCGGCCGAGCCGCGGCCGAGCCCGGCCCCGCAATGTAAACGGGGTCCTTGTTCATTGCAATTTGTTAGAAATTTCGAAAACATTCTCATTTTTCATCCCAATCACTATAAATCCTGAAACTCTGTACCCAGTATAACTAATTTATATATGTTCAAATGTAAAAATTTGAAAATCATCCGGAGGTCTCCTTTAATCCGAAAATGAAATTCGGAACAATGAACCTTCGGAATAACGAATCTTCGGAATAAAGAGCCTTCGGAATAATGAGCCTTCGGAATAACGAGCTGTAACCGTGTATCATGTGGTATAGAAAATTGGGTACTTCAAGAAAACAAAAATTCTCATCAAATTCTATTATTCTTTTTTTAATAATGAGAGAAAAAGGAAAACAATTTCTTTGGAGAGATCATGGCATTTAAAATGTCTGTTTTGGTTTTTTTTTTGTCTATCCGAAATACTCGGGGAATATCAGAGTTTCATAAACTGTCGTAGCCACATAATTATCCAATAATAGGTTAAGTTGATGATTTCATTACCATGGGAGCTCTTTAACCTATTTTTCGTTAATAAGATTTGATAAAAATCATTTTTTTTTTTTGTAGACAAGTTTTATAGTAACTACAGCATTTACACTATTGGGCGTTACAACATAAATAAGCAAACACACACACACACACACACAATGTTGATGCGAGGGATTCATTCCTGTGAATGTAAGGGCTTGTTTTTTGGAAGTTTCTCAACATTTAAGATTCCATATATTTCCCTCGTTTTTGTTAGGCTTTGATGAAACATATCAATGAGCAGTGATTTCTTCATTTATCATCACTCTACTTCTCTTACAGCTTAAACAATGTTAAATAAAAGTGTGGAATTGCGCTGCATTAAAATCTTTTATTACTTACTATCAATGTTCTAGTGAAGCACTATACCAGTAAAGCTTCATTGCACTCAAGTATTGTGTTACCAAGTAATTACAGCAGGGAGTGAACAGATGAAAACAAGTGGTACGTATAAATTACCACCACTCCGGAGGATAAAAAAGTACAACGAGTGGTAACAGAGTCCATGATATGGGTTAATCCTTCAGGACCCGAATCTCACCACCATGGATAAACATTATCTATATTTGTCAACTGGGCTGTTTCCGCTCTCAAGCGTAGGCTTTTAGGATACAGCCTTTTTCTGCAATTACTCCCCTTAGATTGTACCTTTAAATTATTTTTCTTTATCATTAATGTGCCGTGTAATTTATGTGTATCAAACAACTGTCAGTATTTTGTATTCATCAAGTTTATTAATTCTTCTTCAAAAATCCTATGATTTGTACAAAAGAAAACGTATTTGTTTGTATTTTACGTATGTCATTAAATTGCAGAAGTAAATGAATATCAAATATCAAATATCATATATCATCAACGCTGGTGTGATTTCAACCCACGTGCAAATACGACCTTGTTTGCTATACATATTGTGTGACACTTGCACGCTTCTGTAATATGTATCACCATATTCCACTTATCCTTCACATTCCTTATCTGCTTAAAGGAGACTTCCGGATGATTTTCAGATTTTTACATTTGAACAACTATAAATCAGCTATACTGAGGACAGAGTTTCAGAATTTATGATAGTTAGGATGAAGACTAAGAATATTTTCAAACTTTAGAACGAATTGCAATGAACAAGGATGATGACATGGCAGAGTCACCATAAGAATGCATGAGTTGGGGTTCTAGGAAGCAGAACAAAAGAAGAAGGCACGCATATATTATACGCAGGTGAACTCGCAAGCAAGCGGTATTGTAATGGAATGACACTGCTACATTTCTGAAATATGTGCGCCTGCTATGTCATCATCCTTGTTCAGTGTAATTTGTTTAAGGTTTTTCAAAGTGTTGTTTCTCTGCTCAAGAACCACAATAGATTCCACAAATCTGTACATAGAGTTGTCGATTTATGTACTACATGATGTGAAATTATGAAAATCGACAGTTCCATGTAAAGATTTGTGGAATTTATTGTGGTCCTTGAGCAGAGAAGCAATACTCTAAAAAATCTTTAACAAATTACACTGCACAGTATTGATGACATAGGAGCCTCACATATTACAAAAATGTAGCAGTGTAATTCCATTACAATACTGCTAGCTTGCAAGTTCACCTGTGTAGAATGTATGGATGCCATCTTCTTTTGTTCTGCTTCCTTGAGCCCCAACTCATGCATTCTTACGGTGAGGCTACCTTGTCATCATCCTTGTTCATTGTAATTTGTTGTAAATTTTGAAAATATTCTTATTCCTGAACCCAATCACTATAAATTCTAAAACTCTGTACTCTGCATAACTAATTTATAGCTGTATGACTCATGAACCTTTTTCAATGTCGAACTCGTGGGCCGTATGACTCGTGGGTGTCGATCTAGTGGGATGACCCCACAATGACACTGGTAGGGCTGATGATGGAGGGCAGACCCCACCCCCCCCCCCCAAAAAAAAAAAATACTAGTACATAAGGGTATGACAAGGCTCTTACACCGATCATATGTTGTTTATTTTGTTTTGTTTTGTTGTTTCTAGTTGAACTTTCGGCAAGCTTGGTCTTATCTAAATGATATGTTAACACACATCGATATTTCATAACTATTACACACACGCACAGTAATAGCCTAAATACCCGCGTATACGAAGTGTTATACATACATGATAAAATAGTTGCCAACCAGCTCAACTGAGGACCCAAGTTTCAAGACATTTCGATTGATAACCAACCAAACATTGTCATTGTACTGTGCAGAAGATTGTTCAGCTAATCGCCTTTTCGGGTATTTTATTTTCCTGTCGCGATAAGATATATATAATATATTTGGTTTGATTTATTTCCGCCAGCAAATATAAATCAAATACAAATTTAATACAAAAAATTTTAAAAGCACAAAGACGAAGGATAACAAGTACAGTGATTCAAATTACACAAATAGATACACATAATAAGCAATTGCAGTGAGCAGTTTACATATACAGAAACATAAAATAAAATAAAATGTATAGTATTTTCACTAAATAACAAAGATAATTGAATGCAGGAGACCGCCGCCATCGTGAGCGATTATGCTTGAAATGGATGGGGCCTCATTAAAGAGACTATCAGGCGAAACCACAATCTTGGACATGTTGGATGAAATTAAGTGATCAGCTGGATGCATGTGCAGTTGCAGGTGTGGGTGCACAATGCAGTTGAATGAAGAAAAAATAGAGATTGAAAAATGACAATCATTAACCCAAAATAATATGTTATCTTAACGTAATCGGGTGGGGAGCATTGTGGAGCATTATATCAAATACTGTAGCTTTTAAAGATTTAATAGACTTTATGTTGTCCGGGAGATTATTCAAAATATTCTGACCCATATAAGATTTATATATAGAATAATCTGCGAATATCTCGATATTTCACAGCAAAGACGACACTCTCAATGCGTTCTTGCGTTTATCAAGACTTGCCAAGGCTAAATTGATCCAACCAACACACCGCAAATTCCGCCTTAAGACGACACTCTCAATGCGTTCTTGCGTTTATCAAGACTTGCCAAGGCTAAATTGATCCAACCAACACACCGCAACAAAACCTGTACTTTACCACCCACACCTAGTATTGGAAGCTTCATCCAAGTGTAACTAGAATATACTACCCCCTTGAAAAAGAAAAGAAAATATTCTAATTCTTTGCATACCGTTATTCTAAAGGATTGTCCTGACAACCACGAAGACAGAGAAAAAAAAAAAATACCCGAAACTAGTTCTACGTAGCGACAAATAATAAATGCACACCGGGTCTCGTTAGTGTCTGCATTTATACTTAAGTGAAACAGGTGCCCTGGCTTGCTTGTTGTATACGTACTAGGCTCTGAAAATAATGTACACAATTTTGAATACATCTTTCAGAAAATGTTCTACCTGTTACAGCTTCATTTAATGCGGGGCGGGGGGGGGGGGTGGTGTGTTGGGTTAGTGTTGGTGGATGATAATATAGTTCATGGGTGATTCTGTTTTGTTTTTTTTTTGACAGGTGGCAATTCGCAATTCTTGCACCTGTTTTTGCAGCTTTTGTGATTTAAATCCTACGTACAAGGTAGGAAAGGTGTGTAGTCTGGCTGCATTGGCAAAAATGTCATGTTCTCATTTTGTGCACTAAATTTACAAACACTATCAAACTCCCACTCATCTTCAACGTTAGATATCCCCAATGCAAACTACATCGTCACTTGCAGCTCCAAGAAGTCTTCCTAACATGTGTAAACATAGTGACCTGGCCAAACCACCAACGAAAAACAAAAACAAAAACAGACAAACAAACGAAAAAAAAAAACAGTTCCTCGTGAAATAACAGGAAAGGAGTACATTATTCATGTAGATAGGATTCCTTCCACCGAATTAGACTCTGGTACATACAAGTCCAGTTCCACATTCACATCTTATGAATAGTATTTTGTTCGCATCTTACAGTACACCTTATATATAATTGGAACGACACGCTAGTGCACTTCGGCACTCAATCTATAGACCAAATGGAGGCATCTCTCCAGTTTCAGAATGAGTAAAACTTACTGTTAAAGATAGATGCCACTACAACAACTAGACTCAAGAAGTCTAGCTAGACTACAAAGATATTTTGTATTCAAATTTTATCTCAGCCTCGGACGAACTGAGACGTGTTCATAAGACACTCGGGAATGCATTCTAATATAAGACTTTGAAAGATTAGAGACGAAAATATGATGACTCACAAATTCTAAGCAACAAAATCAAATAATGTTTATCCAGACAAGCAGTGTATTGTAAGTTTATAACTTGCCTTCATCCTCGTCTTGGCGGATCGCATCGCGTTGTGACCACCGGTCCCTGTCATTGTAGCCGCTAAAGGGACTGGCAAAAACCAGCGAGTCATTTTCCCAATTTCGACACCATGTTTACACCATTGCACATTATATAAATGATATAACTACTCCAGTCTAAGGATGTGAATTCTCAGGTACAACCAAAAATATTTCCCGCCACAAGGTGCAGACGACAGTTCAGTACTCGGCCTTTGCAAAGTCCTCTCGCTGTAGCTTGCTCCGCAACTCGCGAGCGAACCACTCCCTTTGCTGGCTGCTTCGCCTTCGATATCGAAGGCGAAGCAGCCAGCAAAGGGACAGAGTGGATGCAGCGAACTGGCCCGCACACAGCTGGCCGCCCGACCGCAACGTCGACGAATATTGCGCCATGGCTGAGTTGCGTTGTGGAAGGGGTGGTAGTTTTATAAAAGGAACGGTGGATCAGAATCAATATGATAAAGGTGTGCGTATTAAAGGATATTATATCAAACTTATTATATATCAAAATTAAACGTAATATATAAGTCTCATCTCTATTCCTGAAAACAAATCTTTCCAATTTCCATCGCTTTGTTGTCAAAAAATGCTATGATGAATTAAAGTAAAAGTCATGCCTAAGTGACAAGCCAGGAAAGTAGAAATATCGAAGTACTGTTCATTTTTGCTTTAAACATAGTGCTCGGCCCCTCCAATTGTATATTCATCTGAACATTCTTTTCTTAAGATGAAAAGACACTGGTTAACTGTTTCTTTTCATAAAACAGAGATGATTTCGAAATGCTTTAATTTTGTTTTTACTGTTTTTAGTTTTGAAGGGGGAATAAAATGTGCATCATTATTTTGCGTGTATGTTCAAATATAACATTTTGCTATACATAGTAGGAATTTTGAGCATTGTGTGCGCTATAGACTGCAATAGTGAGGGCAATCAATAATTTTGTAATTTTCTTTGATTTATGTATGAATTATATATTTTTCTGTGTATTTTTGAATGTGAAATGGAGAATAAATAGATAGATAAAGAAATAATCAGTAGTCTCCTTCAAAGAACCTCTGAGAGGAGTATGAGTTTGAAAACTCCTCATTTCATTTTTAAAAGGGCATTGTACCGGTTTTTTATTTTTTTATATGCAGTGTTCTTTTAATTCTAAAAGACCCAGCGGTGCAAACAGAATCAAAATTGCATAACGATTAAGTCCGTATTTTAATGTTAAAAATGGAACTTTTTAGGTGAGAATTATGCTAATGAGCTGACGAGCCCGGATGTTATGATGTGATAGGTGCTCTCACTATTACTGATTACAAGTGCTCGCATACGCGTGCGTTAATTCGTATGAGTAGCAGACGACGCTTAGGCCTAATTTAGCTAGCAGGCGGCGCTTGTGTACTGTTCTATCCATGTAGATATCTCAAATTTCACCAAACCAAATCGCACCAAAATTACAGGATATACTTCATAGCATATTTCAAAGTATTCTCTTATATCTGAACGAAATCAGTAATCGAGAAGTATCAATATTGACGTCGACTTTCAAGTCGTCACTCAAAAAAAAAGAAGAAGAAGAAGAAAAAAAAAAAAAAACCTCACTCTTCGCGAGAGATCTTGGCGAACGCAAGATGCACACGTGGTCAGGCCATTCTTCCGAGATATGGGTCCTAGTAGGCCTACTGAAACAAACTGTAAGATCTAACATTAGTCCTTGCTTGGTGTAAATAACACCACTATGAGATTTATCTCGACTACAAAACATCGGAAATCCATAAAGCAGATACCTTACCTGAAAAATCCAGCACAGGAACAACAGTGCCCGCAGGACAAGGGTCCAGATCTAGATTTGGAGTCTGGACTTTCGTCTGGACTTTCTTCAAGTTCTGGCAGCAGCGGTATGTAACGTTACGCTGTGCCGTATTAGCGCTGTGCACATAGGGCCTACAGCTGCAATGTCGACGGTGAGTGGGTGTATTGTAGGGCCTAGTTACTCATCAAAACTTGGACTGCCACGTAGAACCTACTCCTTGACTGCTCAGTAGAGTCAGTAGTCCTAGTCCTAGTTCTAGTATTTCAGAGTCTATGTGTACTGGGTACCGTTTTCATCTTACTAAGCGTAAATCGTGCGTGCCGTTGAAGAGAGTCTATCTGCATTTGGATTTAGATTCACTCAGCCCTCATCTACGTAGATAGTTTGAACTGGCGAACCATCGCTCGATCATGATCATCAATGCGTAACGTTACTTACACACAGTCTTCTATGGGCAGCACGTTCGGATAACGATGCCAATTTCATTTTGCATATCTGGAATTTCCCCAGTTATCTAAATAAAAAGCTGTTGAAGAGATTGCTTTTAAAGATTAATAGGTATTGTTTAACATGTTTATTATAGCTCCATATTGCAATTATACTAAATAACAGCTTTTGCAGTACTTCGTGTGAGATTTCATCGGTAAATTGGCATTATGTAGTTCGTCTTGCTAATGTCGGAGTTGTGCACCAAGAGCACCTGTGACGTAGGCCAAATTGTGTGGATCGTTCCATGGCTTACTCGTTTTCATTTTTTTTTTCAAAAAAAAATCATTACAGGCTTATCCTGGGTTTTAAGCGGATCCTCTCTTTCCAGTAGTAGGCATCAAAAAATGTATATTAGAATTATCAGACAATTAGAAAATGTCAGTACAGTTTTCATTTAAGGATGGAAGTGAGATATGTCTACTGAAATACTGAACACAATCCATATTGAATCTGTCACGTGCTTTACAGAGATCTATTTTTCTCTCTCTCTTCTGATTACAATTTTAGCACGAACGTGTGTAACATTGTTTTATCAAAAATGTCGAGTATTGCTGGTTTTAACAACAAAAAGACACCAATATTTAGAGTGTCGATAGATTCCGATGAGTTTCTCATGCTTGGATGAACCAACGCCGTTTCCTTCCTTTCTTGATCACGGTCTCGGAGTGATGAAAGCGCCATAACCGTCTCTTCATTCGACAGATTGATTATTAGCTAATAGGAATTGACGATTAGCCATCTCTGATAAGAGTGATGGAAATGGTATCGTCCACATGACTTTAAAGTACATGTTTGAAGTCATGACAGAAGTCGCATAAACAGCCAATGACAGAGGCTATGATTCATCTCAGCCAACAGAGGGCGTATTAACAAATCGCTGTGTTATCGACAGCCGGCCAAGTTTTTAGTCCCGCCCTAGCTCAAAACGTTACGTACTCGTATTCTTTTATTCATCGTTTATTTTCTTTTTGCTAATTCTAATTATGTGGATGACCTTACTGACCGAACTCAACTAACGCACTCATAACATGAATGTACGCATATATCAATATAGGTTCATATTTATCATATTTATATTTAGCGACAACAGAACGATGTGATCTTAATGTATATCCCCGTGTTTCCCATCAACCCGCTTTCTTTTAGGCTTTCGGGCTTCAGTCAAATCTACCATGAATGTGAACAGCAATGGCATTAGTAAAGTACATAACTGACTGCGTGTTTCAGGACAGTTTAACGGGATGTATAAGAGAGAGAAAGCGTGTTCATACTTGGATGCATACGGCGCAGATATTGCCAGCTGTTGCACTCCAGTCACTGGGCCTAGAGAAAACCGGTGACAAGACTCAATACAATGGCAAACAATGATGACGTAATTAACCGTGCAACACCGAAGCTCCAAGCTTTATTTCTCAAAGAAGCAATGGAATTCTGTCTTACTCAAAAGTTTCTAGCCAACTAAGAGACCTAGCGATTCGGGTATTAAAACTGGGGAAAAAGCTGCAACGGAACTACAACAGCAGACGGCTCACGGTAAAGAAGACCTACAGCAGGCCATCCCATGCCCTCTCAACTATCGTGATACCATAAATAGAATCCATCGTATAGTGCTCGATTGTAAAAACAAATGCCACGAAACGGAAAGTACAGAAAACTCAATCTCAATAACAAAATTCACATAAGTGCGAGCAATACATTATAATCAATGATCACCCGAACACCAACGTAAACAGTACAATCACAGCTTATGATTGGTAACACCCCCCCCCAAAAAAAAAACAAAAACAACCAAACAAACAAAAAAAAACAAAAAAAAAAAAACAACAACAACACAAAAACGGAGGACTCAGAAGAAAAGAGGCACGACAGAAAAATATGAACAAGTAAGTGTCACAACAACCATGTTAACATTGCCTATAATGTTACCCAAGTAACTTTAGGTGAAACACCAAAAGGTATAGCCATTGTAAAGCTATCTCACCATAGGTTATCTTCAGTAGATATGCGCTTACGCTTTGAAGGTTAATTCTGCCTAACCCCCTCGCACGTTAATATTCAGACTGTAAGAAAAAACTTCGAAACAGACGGAAGCTGGTAAGAGGACGATAAAACATAATTATGCACACTCTCGCTCCACAATCATGACAATATACTCCATTACAAGACCTATACTCCAGCATTATACATGCACATTTATTCTCCCCAAAATAACAAACATTTCCATCATTGCAACTGATTGAAAAAAAAAAAGTAATAGCCATGATAAGAAACAAAAAACAAATCATGGACATCCACACCTGGGCCCTGTTTTATCAAGAGATATAATCGATTCTAAATTTCTTTAACACACAAGCTGCCATAGACTTATGATAGAAATCAACTTTATAATTTTAACTCTTCATAAAACAGGGCCCAGGTGGGACTCGACAAAAAAGCACCTATACCGATTATTAGACAGGCGTCAGATTCACAAAATTACAGGTCTTCCTCCCGATAGCCAGTGATGATTCCTTATAGCAGAGAGTACTGCGTCATATTCAAGTCTCAAGCGAGTATGTATGCCCGTGTTGCTTGGTATTTTCTATTTTATTTTAGCATGGCTATTTCTCAGACACTGAATAGTCGATATTTATTTACGTCGATGAAGGCAGTTGCAATTTAAGACATCGCTACGCAAGAATCATTGATTTGCATAAACCTGTGATCACCTCCAATGGCGTAAATCCATACTGAGGAGTGGGGGGGGGGGGGGATGGTCACCATCACCACGATTACAAGCCCATAACCGGACCTGCGCAGCCTTTTTTTTTTTTTTTTTTTGGGGGGGGGGAGAAGCTTTGTGCCCCCCTC
Source organism: Diadema setosum (assembly GCF_964275005.1). NCBI lineage: Eukaryota > Metazoa > Echinodermata > Echinoidea > Diadematoida > Diadematidae > Diadema > Diadema setosum. The sequence continues at coordinate 23,578,869 of NC_092687.1, forward strand.
CCCCCCCCCCACACACACACTTTACAGGGATCGGATGCCCCACTCTTTTGCATGAAATATAAAGTGGGAGAAAAGTGGCAGCAACAACATAAAGACTTTTTGTTCTTGTTGCTTTTTTTTGCTTGTCAGACGACTTTCGGCGGAAAATCAGACCTTAAAAGTATGAAAACATTTTTTTTTTTTTTTTTGGGAAATATCTGTGAGAGGGACCGGAACGACCGAACGGGAGAAGGGTGTGTATGGGGGGGGGGGGGGGGGTATCCCTCTCCCACACGAGGAAGATTTTGCATTTTCAGACCTGAAATTCAGCGATCTGGTGCTCACTTGTGGTGAAAATTTTGTTTTGTTTTCTTAAAAAAAAACAAAAAGAAAATGAAACATTCACAATATATTATTGAATGACAAAATCGTGGTATTTCAGCTTTTGCTGTGCGACATCACTGTGAAGGCCTACTAAATAATGGTGCCTATAATCGGCGTAGACAGGATATGATCTTAGGAGGGTGAGGGAACGAATCAAGCGAGGGGGGAGGGTATGGTAGGGGGGTTTCCCCCTCCTACGGTGAAATCTCTTTGCGTTTAAAATTTTGACATTTTTCAGTCCAAAAACTGCCGTTTGTAGCTATATTCTTCGCTTTGGAAATTAAGGGGGGGGGGGCACACCAGGCGCAACTGCTGTCAATCACTGGCAGCAACATCAGGAGAATGGCATAGCAGCTAAATGCGAGCGAGCGGGGCGAGCGAGCTTGAAAATTTTGACACTTTACAGTCCAAAGACTGCCGTTTGTGGCTGTATTTTTTCGCTTTGGAAATTATGGGGGCACACCGGGCGCAACTGCCAGCAATCGGGCAGCAACATCAGAATGGCATAACGATTAAATGCGAGCGAGCGAAGCGAGTGAGCTTGAAAATTTTGATATTTTACAGTCCCACATGTCCTTTGTGGCTGTACTAGTATTTTTTCGCTTTGGAAATTAAGGGGGGGGGGGGCGCACCGGGTGAAAACTGCTGGCAATTACTGGTAGCAACATCAGGAGAATGGCATAATGATTAAATGCGAGCGAGCGAAGCAAATGAGCTTGAAAATTTTGACATTTTCCAGTCTCAAAAACTGTCGTTTGTGGCTGTATTTTTCGCATTGGAAATTAAGGGGGCGCACCGGGCAAAAACTGTTGGCAATTACTGGCAGCAACATCAGGAGAATGGCATAATGATTAACTGCGAGCGAGCGAAGCGAGCGAGCTTCAAAATTTTGACATTTGACAGTCCAAAAACTGCCGTTTGTAGCTATATTTTTCGCTTTGGAAATTAAGGGGGGCGCACCTGCTGTCAATCACTGGCAGCAACATCAAGAGAATGGCATAGCGATTAAATGCGAGCGAGCGGAGCGAGCGAGCTTGAAAATTTTGACATTTTACAGTCTAAAAACTGCAGTTTGTAGCTATACTTTTTCGCTTTGGAAATTTAGGGGGCACACCGAGTGCAAATTAATGCCGGCAATTACTGGCAGCAACATTAGGAGAATGGCATATCGGTTAAATGCGAGCGAGCGGAGCGAGCGAGCTTGAAAATTTTGACAGTTCAAAGACTGCCGTGTGTGGCTGTATTTTTTCGCTTTGGAAATTAAGGGGGCACACCGGGCGCAACTGTCGGCAATTACTGGCAGCAACATCAGGAGAATGGCATACTGATTAAATGCTAGCGAGCGAAGCGAGTGAGCTTGAAAAAGTTTGACATTTTCCAGTCCTAAAAACTGTCGTTTGTAGCTATATTTTCGCTTTGGAAATTAAGGGGGCGCACCGGGTGTACCTGCTGTCAATCACTGGCAGCAACATCAGGAGAATGACATAGCGATTAAATGCGAGCGAGCGGAGCGAGCGAGCTTGAAAATTTTGACATTTTACAGTCTAAAAACTGCCGTTTGTAGCTATACTTTTTCGCTTTGGAAATTTAGGGGGCACACCGAGTGCAAATGCCGGCAATTACTGGCAGCAACATCAGGAGAATGGCATAGCGGTTAAATGCGAGCGAGCGGAGCGAGCGAGCTTGAAAATTTTGACATTTTACAGTGCAAAGACTGCCGTGTGTGGCTGTATTTTTTCGCTCTGGAAATTAAGGGGGCACACCGTGCGCAACTGCCGGCAATTACTGGCAGCAACATCAGGAGAATGGCATACTGATTAAATGCTAGCGAGCGAAGCGAGTGAGCTTGAAAATTTTGACATTTTCCAGTCCTAAAAACTGTCGTTTGTAGCTATATTTTCGCTTTGGAAATCAAGGGGGGCGCACCGGATGTACCTGCTGTCAATCACTGGCAGCAACATCAGGAGAATGGCATAGCGATTAAATGCGAGCGAGCGGAGCGAGCTAGCTTGAAAATTTTGACATTTTACAGTCTAAAAACTGCCGTTTGTAGCTAGATTTTTTCGCTTTGGAAATTTAGGGGGCACACCGAGTGCAACTGCCGGCAATTACTGGCAGCAACATCAGGAGAATGGCATAGCGGTTAAATGCGAGCGAGCGGAGCGAGCGAGCTTGAAAATTTTGACATTTTACAGTCCAAAGACTGCCGTTTGTGGCAGTATTTTTTCGCTTTGGAAATTAAGGGGGCACACCGGGCGCAACTGCCCGCAATTACTGGCAGCAACATCAGGAGAATGGCATACTGATTAAATGCTAGCGAGCGAAGCGAGTGAGCTTGAAAATGTTGACATTTTCAGTCCTAAAAACTGTCGTTTGTACAGGCCATCCCCCCCTCCTCCATTTCAGGGGGGATATATCCCCCCCCATCCCCCCCCCCCGGGATTTACGCCCATGCAATTACCAGCGCTTAAACGTCTTTCTCAGCAACATGTTTACATTATTTTTTACATTACATTACATTATTTTTAACTACGTGGTCTTCTATCAGAGGGCCCTGCCACTATTACATGTATTACCCAAGCGTTACCAGGTACCCACTTATGCACCTTTATCGAGAGAGACATGGTGGGTAAAGACATCTTGTCCAAGGAAGTAGGCACGTGACGGGATTCGAACTCGGAACCTCCGATTGGAAGTCAGGTGTCCCATCCGTTAAATGTGCAGTGCCACGAGATTGTATCGGGTTCATACTTAACAGTGGAAGTCTATGTATTCTCCACCTCAGACCATTCGCGCAACGACTCCCCTAGTTCCTGAAGCATATCTCCAATATCAACACACACCAAACTCCACTCTTTTCAAGAATACATTCTGAAATGGAATATAATGCAAAAAATGCATATCTCTATCCGTTACATCAAAGCAATAGTTAAGCAAAGTTGATCAGTAATTCAGTTGTTGTTGTTGTTGTTGTTGTTGCGGTTTTTATACATAACCAAAAGCACAATCAAGAATCAAAGCCATGTGCTTTCAAACATGCTCAGGGAGGATTTTCGCATGTACAGCATGTGCAGTGTATTTTAATCTCGCCAATCCTGGCTCATCGCGAAATTTGCGAAAAATTTAGGGCTGCGAAAATTTCTGGTTTTAAAGTATACAGATTAGAAAACACGCTTCGTTGGACCACGGACAAATGCTGCCGGTACACAAAAAACAATTATGCGGAATTTCTTCCGCGATGAGAATCCCGAAAAAACCCCAACTTCTGCATGTTTCCATGGAAACAGGAAGGAAACCATGGTTGATAAGGGAATCCTTCAGCACTAGATAATCATGTGTGCCCCGCTGAACGAAGAATAGACTCAGGACGGCTGGTGAACTGGGAAGATTCCTTTCACTTTATTTGAACGCACACATAACATTCATCAATACACAATCATTCTAAAATTCTGAATAAATATATTTCAATATTCAATATATTATATACCTAACCACACTTTTTTTTTTAAAGACAAGATAGGTACAAGGTACCAGTAATTTCTCATTTTGTACAAAATTTCACATTGTTAGCATTTTCTCGTTTTTTTTTCGTACAACTTGATCGAAGTGTACAATATGTTTACGCAACTTCGTGAAAGTTACATACATTTTAAACAAAAAGAATGTGGCGTGACTAGATTTGTTGTTGGCTTTATTCTTATCAGTAAATTACTGTACATTCTCATAATTAATATCAGCAATGACAGCTTCTGATCCTAATGCGTCATTTTTGCTGTGACCAGTTCTTTTTTTCATACATGAAATTGACCACTGCCGTGGTGAACCTTTTTTTTTTTTTTAACATGACTTTGACCAATATTACCGTTTTGGGAAGAAAAGTGAAACATATTTTCATAACCTTCTTATTTTATATCCAATTTTTGCGCAACTTTAAAAGTTCTGTTTATTTTAACTTCGGTAGGGTGGGTAGTACCAATTAAAACATGGAATGGATTCTTACAGCTTGCTTAATGAACCCTTTTGTAAATATAATACACACAAACCCCATAGAGCAGCAATTTGTCTGGCATGTGAAGAGATAAACGCTTGTGGAAGATGATCATGCAAGGCTATGTACTTGCACTTTGTAAACATGGCACCGCATTCAGGTAAAAAGAAACACAACTTTAGGCCTAAAATTACAATTGTAGACAATTATAGACAACATTTTCGTGTAGATTTATTCGCGTAGATAATGGTATTTACATTTCCCCTGGCTTTTGTCAAATTGAATGTCTATGGAGATTTCCATCATAAATTTTTGTCATAATGTCTTCTATGTCTTCGTCTACTGTAATATTTAATACACAATATAATCATGCTGAAAATACGAGCGCTGCATGGATAAAACGGAATACTGTAAATAAGCATTTTTTTATTCACTCTATACAACATTATAGTAGAACATTGCAATCAGTCTTACTAACAAACCGGAAAGACACCACTTTTAAAATGTAAAAAGTTATCTTAAAGTGGCGGCTCAGAGTCTTTCATTTGTACTGCTTCGAACACATTTAAGTTTGGTTCTCACCTCACAAACACTCCATACACAGCACGCAAACTCAAAGGGGAAATCCAGTCCAAATATTAGTTAGTCAGATAAGAAAGAGTAAAATATTACGAGTTCAACGGTATAAACGTGATCGAAATCGGACGAAAAATAAGGAAGCTATGACATTTTGAAGTTTCGCTGTTTTTGGAGGAAACAGTTCTTGAACAGTCAATATGAATATACAAATGACAAATTGAGCATGTCATTCCCTCACAACTTACCATAGTTTGTACATTAAATTTGGAAATTTCCTGTTTTTCATTCAAACGCAATTATGCCCGAGGCTCAAATCCTCATATATCTAACTGATCATTATTCTGAAGTTTGCATATTTGCATATTGATACCCATTGTATAAGAACTGTTAGGGAGAAATTATCAAATCTTCAAAATTTCATAACTTCCTTATTTTTTCATCCGATTTCACTCAAATCTTCACCTTTGAACTCATAAAATTTTACTCTTTTTTATCAGACTGACTTATATTTGGACTGGATTTCCTCTTTAAAGAAGTTCTGGAAAGTTCATTCAAAATGTACACAGCCCTCATCATTTGAACTCCTTTCAATATGAACGTAATAAAAAGTAAACAAATCAAAAATCTCAAACAACAAAATGAAAAAAAATTGACGCACATCAGAATGCGAAATAACAAAGAAAAAAAATCTATCAAACGAAGAAAAAAAAATAATAGTGACCAGCACAATAATCAATACTGTTCAGTCGCATCTATACATGTATTATACAAACTTTGTGAAAATTTGGAAGATACAATATAAATGTATATTCCTTCTTCACGATCGATTCCTTATAGGAATATCTCTGTCTATGAACTGTTTCTATAAGGATTACATGTTATTATCGCCACAAACAAGAGCTGCTATTAGTGTGCGTATATTATTCATCCAATCTCTGGGTGCCGGCTTCGTTTCCCAGACATTTGCAAAGGTGCTACTCCAAAGGTGGCAGACATATGTCCATGTAATTATTTACAACGGTATCAGTATCAGTATGAGTAAGTTTTATTTCTCCATTTGTATAAAACAAAAATTAGTATTACAATATCAAATATATTCACAAATCATGGACATATATCAGTATAATACAGGACTTCTCAGTACGTAATTATGTAAATGATACATATATTTCATGACGACATATTATCCTTAAGTATACAGGTGGAGGAGACCATTTGTCGATAAGCAAATCGCTTGACTTGGACAACGGCCTATAAGCAAATTAAAAATATTTGACCCAAACCAGACATTTGAAACATATAAACATTAATCAATGGCCTGGAGTCATGAAATATCAAACATTGGAATACTGTATGGCTACAATATAATCTTCTAACTTTGATAGGCACATATAATGACAACCAAATGTTAATCACATAAAGAAAATCAAAGACGCAGCTCCCCCGTAAGTCGGCACTTTTTTTTTAAATTCTCTACCTGAGAAGACGGCTGGATGGTCCGTAATAAGCTGCAATAGCTGCTCTTCCATGTGGTCCAGTTGGATGTTAGGTGGGACCACTTCACCGGGTTGCGCACCTTGCTCTTTTCGATAAATGAATGAAACGGAATCTTTAACGTGCATGAGTTGTGACTCTCTCACACACGGGAACTCCATTTCATGTCCTATCTGAGGGACAGAGTGTTTTGCCTCGACTAGAGGGGGCGGTATGATTACACACAACATTGATCAGTTAGGCTCGGCAATCAAACTCGAGTCCTATGGATCCGGAGTCAGACGCGCTAGCGACTGAGCCAACTCACTGCCCTACCTGCACCTGACGCTTCAGTGGTGGTGAGAAAACGGGTTGGATTTTGCGTTGGGGAATAAAAACAACACGGTCATACCTATGTGCAGCTTTAAAGGCGAATCTGAACAATATTCTTTTTTTTCTACTTCCTTCTCTCCCTGTGTTCTTTAGCATGTAATATCTTGCTATCATGTTTGCTATCCCTAAATCTCCCATATCATCTCATATCTTGCCTCGTCATTGTCATAGAGTCACCGCTGTATACGTTTATACTCTGATCTTACACTTCTTTCTTTTTTTATCAGGTCATGGTTACTTTATAGCCAATAGTTCGCCAGGTGCCAATCAAGTCGCTTCATCAGATTTCTCTTACGGTTTCGCCTGAAATTTTTGAGGTCGTTCAATGTCTTCGACGTCGTCTTCATCCCGTAGACGTTTTCGGGCGGAAGACTTCGCGATCTTGGCATCTTCAGCTGACAAAAGAACCTGCTGTCGCTTGGCGGCGCTCTTCATCCTAGTCTGAAACTCTGCCGCTCGACTCGTAACGCCGTAGATGTCTTCATGATAACGATTTGTGTCCTTGGTTGGAGAAGAGCATGGAGATTTATATATGAACAATGAGAATGTCAACTTAATGAAATAAAAAAAAAATGAAATGAAAATGAAATCAACTGGACATTATGCTTCAACTAATGCGGTATCTGGGTATGGTGAAAAAAAAGTAACAAAAATATTTCATTACCATAGACGTTGAATCAATGTTCAGTCTCAATAAATTCTGGCAGTAATCAACAAGTTAACACTTTCTGTTTTAACCTACTTTTGTATGACTTCCCTATAGATATAACACACAAATTACACTTCCTCCCTCAGTAAGGCACTAATAAATTATTTAAGGTTGAATTTTGTCAATAATAACAACAAACAATATCCATCATCCAACCAAACCACTCAGTACGATCTCGCTCATATTAAAACAAAAATGTGTTGGCTTGATACCTTGCTGTATTTTAACTATTGTTTGAAAATTGTTTGAAAAGATTTTATTTTCTGCATTTCATATTTTCTTTCAGAATAACAAAAATAACAAAGGCAGGTTCAATTACACAAATACAATTCTGAAAATTATTGACATATTACATAGTAAGTCATATTTTGTATGTAAAGACAAATGAAACGTTAAATAACATACAAAATGTTTATATGGCCAATAATGACTTAATTCACAGTACAATATATAATATATACATATGATGCAGAGGGCCGCCGTTATAAGCCGTGCTTGAACAGACGGACAGCCAGAGTTAAATTACCATTTTTTATTGTAGTACTTGAACACTAATACAGATGGGCCATGTTAAAGTGCGTGTAAATCCAGTTTTATACAATTACTTGGTAAACAGGAGTGGTGCCTGTGAGTGCGTGTGCAGGTGATGAAGCGCGAAAGTGTTGATGGTCAGCACTTCTAAGAAAAAACAATGCAAAAGCCATGAAATGCTAAACAGTTTCACGTCCTGTGCTAGGCTTTGCAGCTTGGGATCTTAAAATGGAGAGAAATGTGAACAAAAGAAGAAAACTGAAACTGAAATATGACTCATTTTTACCTTCATTCTATTCACGTATTCGTGTGCCTTGCTACGTGTCATTTCGCCCTCTTCGGCGAGGATGCTTTCAAGCTTGGCGGAGACGTCGGCCGCCATCGACACGTCCCCGCAGACGTAGAAATGTCCCTCATCACGGCAGACGGTCTGGTAGACGAGCTCGGCCTGCTTGGTCATGATATCCTGAACGTACACCTGACGAGGTTTAGATTTAAAATACAAATAACTCTTTATAATCATAATGTAATACTATGCCTCGTATAACTCCAAGTATGACAACTACAATGCCGTTATAATCTTATCTTTATCACCTCTGTTATTGTCATGATGAGAAATACATGTTATATAAGTTTTAGCTTCATCATCAATGACATGAAATTTGTAATACAGGGTCTACCTACTGTAATCAAGTTATTTTCAGCAACATCAAAAAAGATTGCAAAGATTCTTGCAAAAGAAGAAGAAGAAGAAGAAAAAGCTGTTCTTTAAGACCTAGGCTCCGTTTAAAAAGCAAATGATATCAGCATCTTCTCAAATGCTTACAATTAATGTCATTTTGATGATTATTGACATCATACAAATCCTCTCAGCAGTACCTTCTTTTGATTCGGTTCCCGTGAATACGCCGTCAGATTGCGTGTTAAGGCGCCCTCTTTCGTAGCTTGCTCCTTTTGGTCCTTGTAGATGTTATCGACCTTTGACCCCCGGCAGCCGAAGATGAGCGTGACGTCACCGAATGTTTCAAGCCCGCCCTTGGCGTCCTGATTGGCGCTGCGTCGCTCAAACTGGCGCTGCTGCCAGAAGGATCTGAAAGGAGCGATGCCTGTTCCTGGACCAACCATTATCAATGGTTTTGTCCGGTCTGCCGGCATGTGGAAGGTTGGTGCTCTGAGGGCAATGAACAAAATAATGATGTTTTGAATAAAATATGTAAATTGATAAGAAACACGAATGCAAACGTGTCTGCACTATAGCGAAGGAGGTTTTCTACAGTATAGTAGGTATACAGTTAATTCCATTCAAGAACCAGCGGAGATTTATGACATGTCTTACAGAGACGGTCACTGTACGACTGGCTTTTGATGAATGATCTCGGGTTACTACAGGCAGATCTAAGACTCACCGTTTTACGAAGCAAGGGACGGGCTCGTTGATTGCCAGACGGTCCAGCCAAGACGAGCACACACCGCGATGAAGAGGCCCGGATGTACCTAGAGAACGGTAGCAGAGGAAGTCAACATTAACACAAAAATTTTTTCTTCATTCCAGTGCAGTTTTGGTTAATTTTTGCAATTTATTTTCAATCAAGTACGACAAAATTTATCAAATTGTTGGCATGATTATTATCAGTTTATATGCACCAATATAACGGAGCTACTACAAAATGTTCGACTTCAACTATGCTATGTGTACATGAAAACTTGCTGGAGTTGTGAAGGCAGCACCTCAAGAAATCTCCCATTAGCTTTTTTTTTTTTTTTTTTAAATATTCACGTTCTTTTATTCCATTTGTAATGATGAAAATCAGAAAGAATGTGGATTTCACAGTCATGAAATTACTGCTATCTTTTAATAGCCAAACTATGATGACCTCTGGGGGTAGGGATTGTAGGAACCTAGTTGCTAAATCACTGACCAAACACCAAAATCCAATTTTCCATGCAAACCGAGGGTAGGAGTTGTTAGGTGATTAAGTCATCTCCTTATCTGTACCTTTCATATGAAATTGCAAACAATATCAATGTTTCGTGTGGAATGTGAGAACATTGGACTTTCTTTTAACGAGCAATTTAGTTAAGACTTCTGTAGTTAAATTGATTGAATTTACTGGTTAGGGAAAGTGTCAGGATTCAAGAAGGCGCTGTTGCATTAAGCCTACACAATGCCATCTATACAAAATTTATATCATGGTGAATAGAATTTTAGACATGCATAAAATAGACATGCGAATCCAGAGCCATCTATTACCTTTTATGTAGATGGCTCTGGACCCACGTAAATTCATATGCTACATGTATGTGCTATGGATTCCTGCCGTAAGTATGTCGAAAATAGTTTTAGAAATTTACAATATGTCAATTTCAGTTGATTAGGCCGTTGTTCCTGGCCGGTTTCGTTTACTACATACGAATCTGTCAAAAAAGTTGCTTGCTAACTGTGGTAAGACTACACTGTAGATATCAATCTTAGTATGATATGTGCAGTCCAGGTCCAACATGCTCGTACCATACTTGCGCTACGTAGGCAGCGAATCATGGGCGAATATTGAATCCTTGTAAAAGAAAGCGCGCGCACTACGCGCTCGCGATCTACTTTGATTGGTTGTTAACTAGCTATGTGTCATACATCTTCCTGATAAAGATGGCGGGGATCACCACGCCATTCAACAGCGCCCTCTTTAGTCCTAGGCTCCATGTGCCTTTAAGGTTTCAGATATATCATCGGCTTGCCATGATTGATACAAACCTCTGACTCTATACTCGACCACGGCCACTGTGGCATGGATCTCTCCCGGGTACATCTTGGGACTGGATGAGATGGAGTAGTAGCGTGGCTTCAGGATCGGTAGCTCGGTCAGTAGGAAGCTGGGGTTTACCTTGACTGACGGGAACTCCTCAAAAACCTCGGGAAGGTTCGGGCTGCGGTCGTACTTCCACACCTCATAGTGGACACCACCCTACAGGGAAGAGGACGGGAGGATTCGCAACATTATCTGGAGTCCGCCATTTATCTTAACACTACGAATAAATCAAGCACCGGACTATTAGTACTCTAGCCCTGACTGAAAACTTAGTGGGCACGTGAAGGGTTAAGCTTCTTTTACCTTCCCGAGCAGCGCCAGTGTTTTCTGATGTTCCCTATCCGTGGCCTGGGTTGCAAGTAACCGAAGAAAATCCGGAGTCGGAGGGCTTGTGATGTCCAGGTAATTGGAGAGCGCTCTCCGGAGGGAGCATTTAGGAAGGCGTTCCGCGGGATGCCACGCCTTCATCATGCCTGAGAAAACAGAAAAAGGGAGATAATTGTCACAGGGGAAATACAATAGAAAGCTTCTAAAGAAATCATCATCAACAACAGCAAGGAGACGATGTTAGTATATAATTACAAGAGGGAAACTGCACTTACCTTTCAACGCCAGTTCAAGTAAGCCTTCATGAATGAACACAAATAGACAGAAATTTGATTAAAACACACACACATACACACACACACACACACACACACAAGAAGTTTGCATACCTCGAAGAAACATACATTTCGAAACATGTACATTTCCTGAAGGAAATGATGTTTTTAAGGGAAGAGACATCATTAACTTATTCTGTTTTTCTTTTCACTGACCGAGTGGAGTCTGAGTCTGCTGTTGAAACTCGACAATGATGACCGTATCCGGACAGAATTCACTGGAGACAAACCGGAGCGTTCTGTCTACCAGTTCGCTATCATTGGACGGACAGATAGCCACGTGATCACCTGGCTCGTAGAGGAGCTTTGGGGCGCCCTGTGTGTCGAGCCGGATGAAGATTGTTGATCGTCTGCAAGAAAAAAAAAATGAAGTATGTGTACATTGTCCATCTAGAAATAAAATGTAATTCGACATCAGTGACCTTTATTCACAAAAAAAAAAAAAAATGCGGCTTGCCATTAATGATTATAGAGTTGCGCGGAGTACTGAGCACTAAGACAGCATACATTTTTGACCCATAACATGCATAATGAGATTATGATTTCATTTTTCCAGTAGGCTGCGTGTTCGGCCTGCTGAAATACTCACAACTATGGTGTATCAACAATCCAGCAGAATCTGATACTGTCTCATGCTTTGAGGAGTCAGACTAAACTTTAATCACTGACCTTATCCAACAATACACAATTAAGTGCAATCTTTGCAAAGAAAGCAACAGCGCACTTGTAATAAAACAAATGGCGAAAAGTGCACCATATTGACAAGAATTTTCTGACGATTCTCCAAGATGCGATAGCTGACATTAGGAAAGAGCAGTATCTGATGAAATGGTTTTTGCATACTACGTGTGATAGACACAAACTTGATTTTGTTTGGTCATAAATTGATTGGTTTATCCTGAGTGCTAAGCCATCAACTTTGGGACCAACTGCTTTAAGTTCCATTCGAAGGACTAGATAATGAGGGGGAATAGTTGATTTGACTAGAGCGACAAACCTCTCCATCCACTGAAACCGGAAGCAGGGATGTCGAGATCAATAATGTATTATTTTGTAGTCCGTGAACTTGTCCACTGAGTCACAATTATCTTGAGATTTTACCTTTTAATTCTTTTTGCAAAGTTTTGAATTCAGAAGAACGCTAGAATAACATTCGATCAATCAATGTTCATTTCTTAGTTCGAACGCGATATGGAGAATTTGCCCAGGTGGACTTCTTACAAGGATAATTAATAGAAAGTCTACAAGAGCAAGTTTACGTCCCTTGCGCTAAAGTTCAAAGGCCAATCTCATTCAGAGCGACATCCATTGGCAAGGCTAGCTGATCTAAGTCTGCAAGGCCCATGGTAAATCCATTACAATGCTTACTCTGATTGCTTCTCTTGTAGTTCCCTGCGTTCCATCAGACGACAAGAGAGAACCGTTCGATCATGTAAAGTGGACAGGTCAGTGGTCAGTTTCTCTGCCTTCAGGGGCGCTCCGTCCCCTACCGTCAGGCGGAACCGTTGTGGGTTCCAGTTGTTTTTGCTCAGCGCCGCGTTGGCCTCTTCCATGTTCGCTGGGTCCCCGACGCCGAAAGTACCACAGGCCACCTGCCGAGATATACCATGAGAGCGATGGGTGTTCGTTAATAATTAAACGTGCCATTACATAGTCAGCTGTGAAGGTTTCATCACCCATATAAAATTATGAAATTCAAGAACAAGTGTAAGCCTATTACGCGGCACGGGTGAAGCAAGACTAATGTTCTGGCATGCCCTTTGAAAATAAAGGCTTTCCTGAATTACCTCCGAATGACACTTTGTGTTACAATTGCCTTAGGCATTTTGCCCTCTTAGAAAAAGAAAGAAAACGAGCCTGTGTACATGCCATAAAGTGATGATGTACATACTTTCCTTTTCTTTCAGTGCACGGATACGGCGATTCTGTAAAAAGCACACCTGATAATGGTGAGCAATTTTGATTCGATAAGGATTGCTGTTGAAGTCTTATCTTTACAAACTTGTAACTTCATAAAGACAGCTCTAACTTGACATAGAGATTCTATGCAACGTGTGACGCTTGGTTAATATCCAAAACGCAAAGTATTTAGGGCGTAAATGGGTATCTCACTAGCTTAATTTGATACTTGGTGGCAACCTGGTGGCGACTCGAATTTCTCTGGTCGCGGAGACGTCTCCGCAACGTCCCCTTGGAGATTAGCCTGCAGCTCCCCAGAGAGTCGCGAGAGAATCGATGCTCGATATTTTCGGAGATTTTATTTCCTGTCTCCACCTGGCCTCGGAGACGTCTTCGCAAGGTCATACATTCGCGGCCAAGTCGCGGAGACTACTTTTTCTTTCCACGACGTCTCCGGGACTTCTCCGCAACCTTGCGGAGACCTACATCGATATGGGACGTCGCCGTGACGTCCCTGCGACGTCCAGGCGAATAAGTTGTCACCTTGTTGGGAGACGTCTCCGAAATCGTTCGGAGTCGCGTCCCTGATGAGAGCGCAAGCCGTTTTTTTTTTTTTTTTTTTTTTTTTTGTTTCGAGTCGCATGAGTCGCCGTGACGTCTCTTCCGGTGAGATAGCTAAACCCTTTAGTGACATAGGCCCTTCAGTGACATTGTGACATTATTCTTCTTTCATTGCACATGGAGCTTTTATTATATAATCTAATTATCGCAATTAACACCCATCATGGAACACGACCTTTCACCTCAAACACCTGTCTAGCCCACTTCCGGAAGCTCTCCTCCTGTCCGCCCAGTGCGTCACCCTCTCCCATAGCACTGATCCGCTCTCCACCCAAACTCTCCAGATGACGGTCGACAGTGCGAGCGTACGCGCAGAAGTGTGGATATGCGCGCGACCCCAAGCCGAACACGGAAAACCTGTCATGGTTCAAATAAGACAATCAAAAATGTAAAGAAACAACAATGACAACAAGGGAGTCACATGTGAAAAAAGAGAAAGAAAAAGACAACTGTTGCTTTTGATTTGGTATGATATGATGTTTCCATAATATCTAAAGAAACTACCGATTTGGTTGAACTCTACGTATACTTCAAGCAAACAAAAACGACATCACGGATACTTAAATAAGAATACTGCGACATAATTATCAAACATACAAGCAAACAAACAAGCAAACAAACAAACAAACAAATATGCAATATACAGTTATCTTGTAAACATACCTGACTTTATCGATAATTCCCACTTTCTTTTCCCGGTCGAGCAGGCTGGAAGTTGTGTCAGATTTGTCGAAACGCATGGAGCCAAGACTAGGAGTTACCAAAAATACATTAGGTTATTTGTTTTAGATTGGTCTCATATTCAAGTTATGTGCAGTTCAATGTTTTCAGACAAGCATGACTGTACAGTGCCGGGCTATTAACGATCGCCCCGACACTGTACAGTCATGCTAACCTGGAAACATTGAACTGCACATTACTTGAATATGAGACCAATCTGAAGCAGATAATTTTCACACAACAATAGATATATAATGTACTCTTAAATGAATCCCGCAAGGATTGGAACAATCATCCCCCAGCATTCCCACTGATTTCCACTGATCAGTTACTAGCCATCCCCTAGAGATGAAAAAAAAATATTGAGTAAATTAGTGATATCTCCTTATGTGATATCTCATATTTAGGCGTTGTTGCGAAATTTTCATAATGGTAAGGTGTTTTGCGATACAACAGACCAACACATATGCATCAATTGTGATAACTTGAACATTTTTAAATCTCTGCTCCCAGTGGTAAACAATACCTTTAAAGTATTTCAGGCTGGTATCTTTTCTTTACTTCTTTTTTGAACAGAAATGAGTAGCCCACAATCAAACACTTTTTATGTTTCTCTTTTTGTAGAATGATTCCTGAGGTCACACACAGAAGTAGATATTATAGCGAGCTTTAAATCTGGGACGCGAATGTTAAGATGAGGCAGCCTCCCAAGTTGAACAATGAAAATAGTTGTCTCGCGCTTGTGCAGAACACTACTAGCGTCGCTTTTGCGTTCGCGTTGCATACATATCTAAAGCTTGCTTATATCTCCAATGAATGATTTACTAGATACCTCATGTGTACGGAATCTTTGCTCCCGGCCGGTCTTGTGGGGGTTTCCACTCTATAAAACAAAACAACAGTATAGGACCTAATACATCAAAACAAGTAATGGTCTCATTGTGACAAAGAATAAGAAAAAACCAACAACACAACAACTATGGAAGAGCTAAATACATTGGATATATATATACAGCAGACAGTGATAATTTCAGTAAAACGAAGTAAATGACCGTATTGACACAAACTTAAAAGGCCCGAATTCACAAATGTGGTTTAAAATTTGACCGTGCTACAAATTTAGACCATGGTCTAAAATAACCTTAGAATAGGCGTACTTTTGAAGTGCGCGTTTGTTACTGGACGTCTGTTGGCGTACGCAATCTGACAATCATATTTACGCAGAAGAAATTTGCATTTTATAAACGACGGTTTCAATTAATGTAAACCACCTTGGTAAATTCGGACCAAAGTGTACAATGATATAGATGTATAAATATAGATCATGCACATGATAAAATAAACGACAACTCTATGGCTAGATCTACCTGGTAAATAATGACCGATGTTTCTGAGGTACGGATAATAGCCTCTGAAACGAAATGCAATATTGGCTTTAAAGGTAGGGAATCCCATTTGCATGCCTTAAATGAACAGTTGTATAAATACAGTGGTATGTTGAAGAGAGTATCATTTTAGAAACTCCCATAAAGTATTGAAAGTGGAAGGTAACATTTAGTACATTTTTATTGACCGTTAGATTTTGAATTGAATTTTTTTCGGGGCTCACCGTAAATTCCAGTACATTACTAGGCTACCTTTGCAGACCCATGCACTGCATGTGTGTCCATCATGTATATTTTTTGAATAAAGTTCATCAAAACTTACAAACATTTCTATATACATTCTTGCCACACACTCTATATGTTAATACATCAGCTCTTATACTTTTAGATTTGTGTTTATAGATATAAAAAAATACAGAAGACTGCAACAAAAAGGCTTAAGTGTGGCTGACACACAGAACTACTGAGTAGTTGAGTTTTGTGCATTATTCAAATTGTTGATAACTGTTGACTTCCAAATTTCTCAGCAGTGGCCTAAACAAGTCCCCTGAGGTTCATATTCAATGTTTTGCTGCATTTTGGGAGGTCTGTAAAAGGTATCCCCTACCTTTAAGACACAAAGTTGTCACAACCGGAATAGCTGGTGATTCCCTTTATAGAGGGGAAAAATGTAAGGTTGGAAAGTGGGTTATTACCTCTTTAGACCGTTCGCAGTATTGTCTCGGCACAAGTCCAGCAGACAGTTCCCAAAATTCTGAATTTAAATAATCAATAGGGAAAGAAGAAATCAATATTACAGAAAACATTCTTTGGCAGCCGTCGTCTTATTCAAATGGTTTGAAAACTGCTTGCAATTAAAGTTGGTTAATCGTTTATGCTTCAATTTCTACTGATTAACATATTAGAATACGTGGAAAAAGACTTTTGATAGCGAAACAGTGTGTGAAGAGAAACTACTTGTACTTGCTTAAGTTTGTCTTTGTAAAGTTATCAATGACGATTAATCACTAGGAACATGAAACAGTTCAAAATGATTATCATTGCTCGGGCTGGCAAGGGTTTTACAAACTTCACAAATCTGACACAGTGTTGAGGGTCAATATAACTGGATGGGGGATCGGTAAAATAAGGAAGGCAACATATTATATGAACCAAAGTAATACCATCTTACAACTTTGTCTAAAGAGGTGCTAATAGGAGGAAGTTAGGAGAGAAATAAGGGGTTTAGTGCTTACCGCTCCGTTCTCCGGGGCATCTCCATTTCCAAACGTACTCGTAACGATCAGCAGCAGGGATTCATTCGTAAGATTGGCTACATCGTAGGCATCCATACAGAGCACCTTGGCATGGCAAATAAAAGGCAACAGATTCAGGTGTTAGCCAAGCACCTACCAGCTTTACTGGTTTCCCTCCCCTATTGATTGCTCCCCTCTCTCTCTCTTCGTTCTCCCATCTGGGATTAAAAGATTGAATTCGCAACCTTTCTGCGTATACAAACTTCTCCACTGCAAAAAGTATAAAATAGATCTTAGTGACAATCATTTCTACCTGAATGTTGATGAGTAGATAAA
The DNA here is from genome assembly GCF_964275005.1 of Diadema setosum. Classification (NCBI taxonomy): domain Eukaryota; kingdom Metazoa; phylum Echinodermata; class Echinoidea; order Diadematoida; family Diadematidae; genus Diadema; species Diadema setosum. The sequence goes on from NC_092687.1 coordinate 23,596,567, forward strand.
ATTTCTTTATAAAAAATAAGATACAATAGTTATTAAAAAGATAGATAGGGACCTACAATCTTGGAGAGGGCATGACACGCGGTCATTATCATCATTATATGTAATAAGAATCGTGATTATACAATTTGTAGAATGGTATTATCATAATTAGTATAATCATTATCTTGATACCACATGTTTGTATCAGTTAGGAGTGTGGATATTTATTCAATACTTTTTCACTTTTTATATTTTAATGTTTAGAAATACACCAACTGCAAAGGGACAAATAAAGCTCATATGCAAGGATTAAAATCTCCTGCTGTAGGTAATGATGCTATGTGCAGGGTTGAATATAAAACGCCTCTCTTCTATCTTACCTTGGCATTGAAAGCATGGCCGAACATCTCGCATAACATCCTAGCAAACTTCTCCGAGTTGCCTGTCTCTGTGGCGTACAGAATGGTTGCCTTGACTCGCTTGGCCAGGGCTTTACCCATCAATCTCGTCATGAACACCACCGCTCTGCAAGTAACAAAATACAGATCAACAATTATTTGGATTCCTCGGGTGAGAGATTGTGAAAAAGCTGACTTGTTCCTTGAATACATAAAACAAAAGCAAAAACAAAGCCCTTAAGCGCTTACTTTGACATTGTGCATGTACAAGTCTATCGTGCGTAATTCTTCCTCAGTTCTACTCCTGAACTCTTACTGATGTAAAATATTTTTATCTTACATTTATTTCTTTAGAATCAAACGATGCACATCGTAACAAACGGTGTCTGCAAAGATGAAAGACTTTTAACCTTTAACCCTTTCTGTGCAACGGACTTTGGATGGTGTGTAGGGAATGCAGTGTAAAGCGGTTTTCTGTGCTCATCGAACAAAAGGCCACGTCTTGTTTATAATGTTGTCTTCGACCTGTAATGATTTTGAACTTTACTTCATTATAGGAAACGTTTTTCTTTGTTTTATAAAGACCACGCTCAATCCTCATTCTCAGGACGCATAACATTTCCTCTTCATAATAATTATTGCCATCATCCTAGGTGTATTTAATAACCATGAAATATTATCTAAATGAACACTTTTCTGCGCATGTGTCATAGATTGATAGAGTACGCCCTCACGTGACAAGCTGCTTCAGGGTGACGTGCTTTCGTCTCTGTACACAGCGCCCTCCATCTGCCGAATCTGTGGCCCACGCATGGCTCTTCCACGCCTCATCCTACCATTGGGAATATAACGAAAAGACGACGATGAAATATTCAAATTCAAATTATTGTACGTATTCAACACACTAGGGTATACTACGCTACAACCCTCTACTGGAATTGTATGTATCAGTGTTGGATACGGTAGAGAAATGTTCACTTTCACATAAATCCATTGCCAACGACCAATAGGACGTACAGTGAACAGTCACTCCTTCTTTATGTCTCACGTGAAAACCCTTTTCTCAATGCATTATGAAACCGTAGACTGTCGTGTCACATACACATGCATTCAGCTGCTTTATATTTGTTCCCTTGTCTTCAAGTGAGCTCGCGTCATTTTTTCTTTCCTGTATTTATATATTGTTGATTATACTGCAGCAAACCAATCAAAAAGTGAACGAAGCATCCAGTGTTATAAACTCACCTGGTACTCGAATGAAGGTTTCATGCAATAGTTCAGCATCTCACGATGAAAGACTGGGGTGATGCTGCCGGACATCGGGGGCACGATCCACACCCAGTCCGCTGGACAGCCGCCGCGAAGCCGCTGTTCGTTCTTCATGTGCTTCATGAACGACTCCGACGCAGAGTGGTGGTCAGTTATAGTCACGTTCATTTTCTACGGCGGGAAGGGGAGAGGGAAGTAATTTATGCCTACCCAATGTATGTATGATTTGATAGATCTAGGGAAATTATGTCATCGAAGACAATTATTAACTCTACGCAAATGGCGCGGGGGGGGGGGGGATAAACACTTATTTGTTTCAATAGCATGTGTCGGGGCAATTGCAACCTGTCACTGCGTCCAAATAGGAATGCCTTGCCCCCTGCATTATTGTCATTATTTGTTGATAACTTGCCGGATTTACATACGAAACTATAAACAACAATGACATTGACAACTGGGAATATCGTTTATGAACAGTCTATTGTTCAATTTATTTTGTTTTTGTTAAACTCATCTTTCTTTTCATAACGAAAGGAGCACATCTCCGTCATTAATGTCATCTAGCACTATGCTCAAAAGATAATATTTGATATCACGTCCTTTCAAATCCATTGTAACGAGTTGTCTGCCTTAGAAAATTCTACACCAATAATCATCATACATATCTACACAGATATACCAACCTGGAAGCTATGGAGCACGGCCACATTGGTCTCAACGAGAGCCTGGTCCCTCCACAGAGTTGAGTTCGTACTGGTATCCAGACCCATGCTCCTCCCCACTCTCTGTTGTAGAAGACATACACACATTGCAGTAATCATACAAACAATGTCTGAATCCTGACTGATGATTATAAGTCTAGTTCGCAAAGAGAAAAAAAGTACTAAATCTGGCATGTTGCCAAGATAATTGCAATTGTTCAGTCTTTGTCCAATGTCTCTTCAGTTGTATTCTTTGATTTTTTTTTCTGTTCTAATTTCTAAAGTTGCTGTGTCTTTATCGGCAGCTGATGCTAATTATACCAGATGACTTTTGAATGGAAGTCATAAATGGACATGTCTCTCCAAGATTGTTTGATGCAGTAACCGTCTTGATGCTAGGGTTATTCTACGTTAGGATCTGCAGACGATCACTAAAATGTTTTGTGATTAATTCACCGCAGTTCGTGTATCGTTCATTGTCATTATTGTCGCTTCATCGACATCTAATCCTGCATATTATCACTAAAGCAATGAGCAACCACACACTGCAATAGATAGAACAAGCCATAAAAGATAGGAATTCAACGATATCTCGAACTATAACACAACAACGACAATGAAAATAGTGTAAGTCCCTAAACAAAATGGCGTCAATTTGAACGAAAAAGTTTTGAGCTAAACAACTTGCCAGGGGCATTTCGACACTTATGTACTAACTTCCGAGTGAAAAGATCCATTCCGTCATACACGAATAATTAAAGAAATGACTCATCAGACAACTCTCATATTAACCCAGATTTTTTTTTTTCGTTGCTCAAAATGTATTGGTTCAAAAGTTACGCAATTTTGATTGAGGGCGAAATTACTCTCTTTTCTGTGTGTGTGTGTGTGCAGATCCGGGTGTGTTGTAAAACTTTGCCGGGAGGTTCGCATGCTGCAGCAGGTAATACAGGTATTGATTTTGATCTGTCTGTCATACACATAGGAATGCATTTCATCGAAACAGTTTCTTTTTTAACACATTGCAGCAGAAGCGTAATGATCGGCATTTTGTCGGAACGACTAATTATCTGGAAATAATTGTCATCACTTGTGGTTACTTTCCGTAGTCCGTTATGGAGTTCCGAGAATCCACATTCCTGTGGCTTGGCTCTACATCTTCTTATCATGTTTTGTAATTGTTATTGTTAGCCTTTCATTAGTTAGGGGAAAGAGTCTTTGATATAAGCAAATATTTCTTAGCTATATATAGTTCTTTGTTTCGGGTGCAGAATTTCAAAGGTCTCGAATTTGAAAAATCTATAGGCCTTAGATTTTTTTTTTAATATACTCGAGGTGATTTAATTTTCCTTTACTCTCTCATATTGGGATATAACATGATACTGAAGTTTCTCCTTGATTTGTGAAGATTTAAAAAACTGATCGAGTCTGTTTCATTCCATCGCTCTACAAATAAAGATATGCACTCTAATTCAGAGATGAAAATGTGCTAAAAGAGATTATAATTATTTACTGCTAAAGAAATTGATGGGTAAAGTGACGTCACAATGCAAGACTGTTGTACCTTGAGCATATTCAGTCTGTTCTTGTCGCACAAGTTCCTGGCGCCGATCTCTGTGCCCATGTACCAGCCGTTGAAGGGACAGGCGGTGAACTCTAGCCCGCCGAGGTCCAGCATCATGTTGGAGACGGCTGGCACGGCGTACCACTTCAGCCCAAGCTCCTTGAACCATGGGTACCTGCATGTTAAAGACGTAGGATGACTAATGCTGTGCACTACCCAAGAAAACGTGCCTATACCAATATCATGCGTCTTACAGTGACAGTAGGGCATTTCCTATGTTCCCTGTCTTTACTGACACTGACTGAGACGTCAATAGCTGCAATGGTAACAGTACAACAGGCGGCAGAGATAATGGAATAAGGTGATCACCCAGACAGATCTCAAATATGATGATACCCCAAAGCACGACCTCTGATTTTTTTCTGTTTTCTTGCAGACAAAGGTCGTCTCTGATAAAATCCCACAAAACAAATCTAATTACTGAAACAAAGCCAAGATAATGGAATCAGTCTAAGGTAGATCAAATCGAATCAAATGAATTATAATCAGGAGAAATTGACCAAGTTCTTTTAACGTCTATAGACAATGAGAAATATTTTTTAGAATCTCCTAATTCACTAAAACCTACTAAAACAGCTTCGTATTTCATCATCAGGGTGTGTGACCCTTGATATACCCCCAGACCTTAGCGCCCCCAAACACACACATAGCTGTACACACACACATACACACTAACAAACATTCCACTGTCGCTGGAATGTACTGCACTGGTTGTATGGATTTTTCTTTTTTGTTTAATTCTTTCACTCGAAGGTTGTGGCTTGTCGATCATTTCTAATGATTTAAGTAGGTGTGGCATAACTCGTTTTATGCACCGTTCTTTTATGTTCTGTAAAAGTACTTAAACTGACAAATCGCGTTCCACTTGGCTCCCCATTACAGCCGCCGCTCCCCCGAGAGGCAGCGCACAATGCGGCGGTCCCCTGAGACACACTCACAAAGATCGCTGTTATCCAGAGCGGATCGATATTGAGGATGCCGCTGTCGGCACTGGCCGAACTATTTTCCGGGGCCTCCTTTTCGCTGTTGTATACGTGTCACATGCACTGTTCTGTCGGTGTCATCATCATTGCCATCATGATCAATATCTTTCTTTTATCGATATTATACACTTTTACCTCTCATATGTTCTTCTATCTCTTCTTGTCGTTGGTGTGTAATCATTGATTTTTTAAACCATTATGATAGTTGATGATGTTATTTCACCTAATGCACGTTAGTCAGTTGGTAACGCACTTTCGGACAGTTTTACAGAGGATTAAGTGCAGTGAAATCTATCTTAAAATGAACATGACAGCCACATGTTACGACACGTGTAAATGCCTTTTGTTTTCAATTCAATTTTTCAATTCTCGTAGACAATGACTGGTCACAAACCATGTCCGTCACGCATAGCTCCGAGAAGAAACATCTGGATAAAAGCATGGGAAAGGAGAATTCTCTCCTCATTTGCTTGTTTTGTTTACGTGGATTTGTTCAATGGTCCCTTTGTAGATGTGGTAGACGAAGATTAATGTCTTTCGAAATATGGTTAAGGTTCGCTAAGGAATGAAAATCGACCAACAGTGACATGACGGTGACGATTTTATCACATCACGATTTTGTTTATCACAGATGTCAAATGAGAGTCTTACTTAGATTCTTTTAAAGGGATGGTATAGTATTGATGGAGATGAGAATTGAACTTTTAACTTTTTGCGAGGATACCAAGAAACTATGTATGAAATAGTACAGGGCATACAATATAGAGAAATTCCAAGTTAATTCGATGAAAATCGGTTTTGCAATAGCTAAGGCATCTAAAAACAACGTAAAACGAAGTAATCATAATAAAAGGTGGGACTATTAGCATTGCTCCGTTCTGGAAATCTCATCCATTTCAGAACCAATTTTCATGAAATAATTCTTCGTGGAATCTCATGCTCTTTCATATTTCATATGAGTTTTCTCGTTATCTCACCAAAAAGCGTTAGAAACATCAGACGTTAGGACACAACCACCACTATAAACGATCCCTTTAAACTATAACAAAATATTTCAAAATGAGAAAGTAAAGTTTTACCTAATAACTTTTTAAGATTATTGCTGATTATCAATGCATAAGTGAGTGACTCCGAAATGATACATTGAAAAGCAATACATGAGTTCATGCAATGAGCTCTGGGAAAGGTGTTGTTTGGACTTTATATTTACGGACGCCGAGTGGATCTGCACACCTCAAAACGGAAAGTGAATAACTTTTCTTTGCTTTAGCATGTCTGCAAATATCTGATGTTTTAATGGATGACACAACATTTTGCTCCTGCGACAATTGTTCTTATTTCCCCCTCCCAAGGACTTAGGGTAAGGGTTAGGCTTGTGATAAGGTTTTAGGTTTAGTTTGATGGGATGATTAGGATAAGGATTAGAGTTATGTTTGTGAGTAGAATTTATGTTTTGCTTAGCGTGCAGATGTTTCATGGGAGCAATTGTCGCAGGAGCAAATGTCATGGAACTGTTTTACAGATAATGCTGATATTATAACCCTAACTTGCCTTCAATCAGTGAAGGATGAGGGAAATATAATGAAACTTTCTGAAGGGCAGACATGGTATTTTGTAGATCCGACACGAAACACAGCATGCAAACAGACAGACACACACACAGTCAGACATATACAGTAGATACAAGAGCCGTTGCTGCTATATTAGAGGTCCCTGGTTCGATTCTGCTGCCAGCATTAGAATTATGCCTCTGAGCTGGGTCCTTTAATCTCTATACCTTGTCTTTCGCTCCTCTGGTAGGTTACTCATTGAACATTTAAGTGCTTCCTTAATAGTCGCCACTTAGAATAATTATATAAACACACACACACACACACACACACACACACACACACACACACACATACAAATAGAAATAGAGAAAGAGAACGAAACTTAAGATGTAATATCAATGTGAGATAAACTTCATCTACTTCCTATCACGAGCGACTTACTTGGGGTGCTCGAGTTGCACTTCAAGTACGAGGTCGAGTGGAATCTCGAATACTTCCGGGTCGCCGCCGTCTACTTGGAGAACCAGTGGGAGGAGGTCAAAAGGACCCCCTTTCCCTTTCCACCCCAGCCTCTGACACACCTGCAATAGAAATCAGTTAACATTTGATTTTAAGATGCTGACATAGTATCTATCTATCTATCTATCTATCTATCTATCTATCTATCTATCTATCTATGTATTTATTTATCTACCCATCTATTTATATAACTATATCCGTCTCTTGCAGGTTTTTGTAATCCAGTGCAATATTCTCGCACAATGAAACTACACGCTGTGTACCTATCTTAAACAATGTTGAATCTGAGTGCTGAGTGATGCTCTGAAGGTTATTAATCGTCTGTGTGTCCCGTTTATTTCCTGTTCATGGTTGTGAGTGTGAAATTTTTGCACATTTGACTCATTGGCACCGGAATGGTTAAACAAATACAACTATAATGATTATGAACACAGGCAGGTGGAAATAGCAAGAGGACCAGTAAAAACATTATGAGTTGTATACCTCGGTAAACTCAACCCCGATGGGGTCTCCTACGATGGATCCATCTTTCTGTTTGTACCCTGCGTAACTAATCAGCTGCCTGTTCCACACCCGGAAGTCACCCCTGTGACCTTTGCGATGGGGGAAGATCGTGATGGCTGACCTGTCCGACGTCACAGTGAAAAAAAAAAGAAGAAGAAAAAGATCAGATCGTTTGACTACCTACAGACTTTCAAAGTTTCGCATGCGACACTCGGTGTTGAGAACCAGCACCAAACATCGGCGCCGATGCTTCACGTGACCAATCCGGTAAACGCACGTATAAAGATCATTTGATATAGATTATGAGATACAGGAGCCAGCAATGGTTCATATTTGTCTAAATTCAGTTTGCAGACACAACTGGATAGAAGATGCCTTTCATGATTACATTTATGCATTCCCTTAGTTTGATCATTATTTTCAAGGGTATCTGAATTCCGTATCGGAACACTGCAGTAAGCTCTCCTTTTGCTTTTTGGCTGTTGAATATACCTCCTCTTATATCCAAAATCCGATACTTGTTCTCAATTTTGACAGACCACGTAATTATGAAAGAAGCCTCTTAGAATTTGAACCCTACACTAACTGCTTACGTGGCAGCGACCCTACATCTGAACTGGAGCAGTTCATGGCAGTGAAATGTCGCACTTTGAAATGATCTCTGTCTTGTTCTTATACTTGTCTAGTAAATGACTGATAAATCAAAAAAAAGTAAACTAGTAAAGAGATATGTGTATCATTGATTATGATAACCTTTATTCAAATTCGTATCAGTTGTGTCACTTCTTGACAATAACATAAAAAAAGTTAATACTCATCAACGTTTTACAACAGAAATATAGCTGAATGAAAATAATGGGAATGTCTCTGACAATAGGTATAAAGTCGAACCATTAAGTGTATCATCAGGGATAACGGATGACAGCATTCGGCAAGATGAAATGTAAACAAAAAGATAACACTCGACATCGTCACAGAGGTTAAAAGGTCATGGAATCTATGCATGTGGTCTATATACCTGATGTTGCCTTTGTTCGTAGCATAACTCAGATGTCTGCACAGAGCACAAAACATCTCTTGAGGAGTCTGAACACTGCGGGCATCAAATACCTGTTAAAAAACAACAATCAATACACTAGTTGTCACGTGATTGTCGCAGCATATCTCACGAGCCTGTCAATTCCCAACAGACGAAACTTTTCCAACTCAATCCTCACACAGAATTACATTACTATTGTTATGTGTGTGTTTTTTTCTTTTCTTCTTGAATGAAAGCTAACTCACATTCAGATCGAAACTATAGCTGCTGCATCAACATTGTTTTACCTGTCATTCTTGCGAGATAACTTGCTATTGAGTATACATTTCTGAAATGAACCCAACTGTAATGAAACTGCATAGATTGCATGGTAGTCTCAACTGTTATCCGCAATAAACTTCCTACCGGAAATAATTGGTTTAATTCAAACCGTTGCTTTCATTGACGACACTGGCACCTGAACTGCTGAACGTTTCAATTTAATATCCTTCATCAATTAATTATCTGAATTATGAAGGATTCTTTGCGAATCTAACACAAGGGAATATAAATATCTTTTTTTTCCAGACAAAAGTAAAGCCCTCAAAAATACAACGAAGAAATGAGAGAAAGGAGCAGCATTTCAAAATACGCTACAGTGGCAATATTATGACTTAAATTATTATATGAATATCATATATAGGTTTTCCCATCCATTTTCGCACTTTTGTCATTCAATTTCCAATATTTATTATTCAATTTCGTCCCGAGAAGCCGGTGGAACGCAAATCCTAACTTCAATTTCGTCAGTTGTCATTGTAATTCGTTTTTGGTCAAACATTTTTGAAGACATAGCATTCAGAATCGTCAATTGTCATTCAAATTCGTCCCTCCCGCTGACGGATCGCAGAATGTGAAGATCAAATTCGTCTTTGTTCACACAATTTCATGAATTTTTCATTCAAATTAGTCAGATGTTGTCGATTCTTTATTTTGATGGTGAACCAACTTTAAGCCGACATATTTTTACTTTCTCTCGTAAACTGTATCGTTACACATTATTCCCTAACTATTTTCTTTAACAATACACACGAAAAACAAGGCTGCTAACGAAAATGATTGAAGGATAAACGACAGTCAAGAGTCATAACCCAGGACAGTATGTCAGTGTCACATTTTGAATTTTAACTCGTAATGTTCAGGTTTTCGCATCATAATGCATGAAGCAAAGTTTAAATTTTGTACCCTGGAAAGCAGCAAATATAATTATGTTATCCATTCTTTGACATTAAACAGGCGACAATTCTACACTTAGATTTTGCCTAGAAATCGTTTTTCAGTGTTTTCGTTTGCGAGACGGTATACGTCTGTTTGTATCAGTGTGTACTCGGATTACTTGTTTGTGTGTGTGTGTGTGTCTGTATGTGGTGTGTGTGTGTGGGGGGGGGGGGGGGCACTTGTGTGTATGTTAACTCCTGACTGTAAAATGTGAACGATTACAGAAAAACCCCAATACATTAATGACTGGAAAATCACACCCGGTAGAGATATGAGACGAATATGAATGAAAATTTAACAAAAATGATTGACAAAAGACGAAATCGATCCTGCTGTTTTGAGTGCTGCGAGTCAGAATGACGAATTTGAACTGTAAATGACGAAAATGTAAGCCAAATGACTAAATTGAATGCACTTTATTTGAAAATGAACGACGAAAGTCGAATTTGAAAGTAAGATTGGCCTACTCCCGACATTCCGCGACGAAATTGAAGTAAAAATTTGTACAATTGAATGAAAAAAGTTTGAAAATGAATAGGAAACCCTATATTAACTTATTATGACTGTATGAAGTAAGAATTGACGCGTCTCTGAATATTACGTTAAGTTCGATACCATTTTCACTTTTGTAAACCAAGAAAGTCCACTCGTTTCATTTTTATAGCTTTATCGAGCACTTCATTTATTATCCATTCACCTGTAGATTATTCCATTGAATGCGGCCAATACACCGAGGTGCGTTTCTCCATGCTGTCTTGACTCCAAAAATCAGCTCGGCCTCAGTCAGTTCGTAGGTTCCAGTCTTCTCAATCGAGTCCAGGACTGCTGCAAGTCTCTCTGTGTGATCTGAGCTATGTGCCCTGGTTAGTGGCAATCCAAATATTTACAGTTATAAACAACTCTTAAACTCTCCAGAGTCCTTAAAATATGTATTTGAAGTGATCAGAGCACATCAAAAGTAAATCTTGTTCAAAACATTTGAAATGACTAATGCATGTGCTAACAACCTACTTCAAGATGGGAAGTTGTAGGGTCATGAGTAGGTCTATTTGATTAACAACCAACCAGAGAATGAGAAATATTAATGTCGAATGATTAGACATACAGATATAACACGATAAGAGAAATATAGGGGCCAAACAAGAAGATAGGTGTTGAGAGAAGGAGAGAGAGAGAAACAGGCAGAAAGAAAGCAAAAAAAAAAAAAAAGAAAAAGAAAAAAAAAGACGTGATGACAGGAGGGAATGCTGTGACAAAAAAAATCTATCTTTAAAGTTTGGTGTGTTAGTGTTTTTATCATTTCATTTCAAGACAACTGGTACAGGAAGCTTTCATGTTTTTTTATTTTTTTTTTTTTAGATTCATGGAGGAAACTGTGGTTGTGATTTTGCATTTATTCATTTTTTTTTCTTTTAAATAAAAAAAAATCCATTGACGTTTCGGTCATCCGTGTGCAACATCCTTTCAAAACTCAGAAAAGCCGTGCGGGGTCATCCTACGAGACCGACACCCACGAGTTATACATTAACGTGTCGGTGTCTTGGTCCTTAGTTGCTTCGTGGGTGCCGGTCTCGTGACGTGTACCCAGCGGTGCTTTGGCTTACCCCTTGATGTGTGTGTAGTACTGGTTGATGAAGTCCTCCGCTTGGAACAACACCTCCTCATTGGACCGAGAAGTTTCTCTTGGCGGGAACATAACGGACCCCATGCATCTTTTCTCCGTACATTGCGTGTCCTGGGAAACATGATTCATTATTAGAGGAACATTTACAAATAAGACAACATTTGCAAATAATAGTAACTTTTCACAGTTGGTGAGACTCATATAATTTTGCATAACGCAATTCAAAGTTAGTAAAAAAGCAGACATACTATTTAAAAAGATTAAATATGTATAGAAAAAGAACTTTAATGTAGTGTAAGGCACTCTTTGTAGCTGACAAACAAGTCCCGGATTATAGATGAAATCAACCATCACTATTTTGCACCAATTATCATCTACTTTAATAATTCTTAGAATAGCAACATTGAACACTGCAATTTTGTAGGAAGTTTTTTTTTGTTATCTACTTTATTTTCAGTCATTTGTAACAGAGTTATGATTCTGTATCATGAGTCAATATTCATGATGAACAATGCTAATTATGTCAACGATTAACATTAAAGATTGTGCAGTGAGTTCAAACGATGTTTTATTCCATCCAAAGTTCTCGTGTTAGCTTGCGCCACGTACCGTGTTCATCTTGTATGAGTTGTATACTGTTTCAAATGTGTCTTTATAATATTATGTTTAGATGTGTTTGAAGATGCTGCTTGCTGAGAAGACAGAGACCTGAAAACTGTGGATGAATGCATGTATTAAATGATCTGAAATAACAACTTCAAAAGTTTCCGTAAACTATTGACGTGATCCATGTTCTCAGGGCCGAATCTTTCCGCTCCGCTCCCATTCTCGCGGCGGAGGTCTGTGGGAGCTTAAAGCATTATTGATGCAATCCTCAAGGGACAAGTAGGAATCTCCCTAAGCAGATTAACTCTTGATTGTTCGCAATTACCCAAACAATTTCTCCTCTTCTGCACAAATGCGGATATCTCGGTTGTCCATTCATCAGGTCTTTGAGAGTCATTAGAAATCAAGCAAATCTTTAGTAATCATCCGGGACGTGCTATTGATTCTTTCGGCTGACAGTTCAGCTCCTCAGGCGATGTTCACTAAGCGACTACCTAGGAGACCATGATATATATGATATGAGCGAAGGATGCCCTTCATGCGCCGAATAATCTGCGCTTTTCTACTGAAAGTACAAATGCAATAATTATTGCAAACAAGAAACCTGATTCAAAGTCAAGAAGTCGTTATACGGTCATATTTTTCGAGAATGATATAATTGTACCGATTAGAATCGAGACACTTCTCAACTATCTCTCATTTTCTCTAATTGTATCTAATTTTGTATGTTTTTCCCTTGTTTCGACTCTTTTTTCATTATTTGATAATCAACAAGTTTACTCAAGTCCTCCTCTCTTACATGAAAACTTTACAGCTGAAGGTTGATAGATTTGTTAACAGCGATGTTTGAAGATCACCTCCAGATTCCTACAATCAAATATATTGCGTGAATCTAAAAGATGACATTCAGATATTGTTGAATCTAATATAGATGACGGAATTTCGGAAGTTTTATTACTTAGGGATGGTAACACAAGGATCAAAATGGCTATATAAAATTTGAATAAACAATAGATTTAAAACATTTGGAAAAAGACCGTAAATTTTGCTTTGAAGCACCATTCTTAGAGTTTAAACCAGAGTTTGTCGAATCTTAGAGTATAAGAATGAAGTCAGAAGTAGAAATATTTGATACATTGATACAAGACAATGCTTTCGGTTTGACCGAGACGGGATATAAATTCATATCATGTTGCTGTTAAAATGTACTGTGATACGCAAGGAAATGCAGTAATGAAACAGAAATCAGATCTAATACAATCAAATGCAACTTAATATTCTTTCTCCCATTTAAAGTTTCCCTTTGTAACAAAGAAAGGATTTTATTTTTAACTCGTCGATGGCTCCTACTTATTAAAGTTACTTTTGTGTTACTTTGAAAATTACTTTATGTAATCGCAAACAGTGCAACACTGCAAATGATCAAAGTAAAAAAGTATCTTTTTAAAGTTTGATTTTGCATTCTACAAGACATTATTGCAGTCGATGTTTTGAACCTTAGGCATTTGCATATCCATATCCATTTCATATTTTGTTCTTATAATGAGCACTAAGTCTAATCTAGGAATGAAAAAAATGTGTATATATATATATATATATATATATATATATTACACGTTTGGAGGCTATGCACGAGCTAGCTACGAAGCTGAAGAGAAACAAATACGCAAGTCTATGATGTAAATATTGCGTTAAGACCTCGGAAAAGTTCACGGCGTCTTCAAAATTGTAGGTCACTATGGGCTGAAAACATTTCCTTCGAGACTTTTCTGCACAATGTGCCAGGGAGGAGTTGTGTCTCGAAAGCACATGCGCATGTCGTGCGCGCAATCCACCGGTTCATCAATTCCCCCTTTCCTTACGATATTGCGCAACGATGAATATTCATGCTCAGATAGTTTTGTAACGATTATGAAAGTGATTCGCAGCTGACACTACAATGCGTAACACCAAACAATGTAACTTCCCTTAAATTTCTTACCAATCGGTTGGCAGAATGAAAGTTATGTAACGCGATATTGGAAACAACTTAAAGCTTTCTCAATGCAGGTATTTTTCTTCCCAAGTACAACGCGAGATAATATCCCTGCGACTTACTGGCCTTGTAAATGTGTTGCCATCTGTTCATTTCCGCATTGTGTCGTTGAGAATTATGCTTAAAACAAAGAGTGGAGGCAGTTATAGATATATGATACATGTACACGTATCTAAATTTGAAAATTACGGCGACAATAGAAAGAAACCTTTACCTGGCATCGTGAAAAAGATATTAGATTAATATCATTGAACTTTTTTTGAACACTTCTATGAATGGAGGAAATACAAATCAATCACAGCTATATGGAAAATTGCATATACTATTGGACACAGCTCATGTATATTTGTGTCCCAACGTTGAATATGTAAAGACTGTGCTCTCGATGCGCTGTAAATACAAGTATTAGCTTAAAATTTATAGAGGATGGGCGGCAAAAAGAACTTTCTTACACAGACTTTCTGTGGTATTTTGAAATGCTACGGTATATTATGAGAGGTTGGCAGCTTTTTTTAGCATGCATTTATAATGGGGTAAAATTGCTCAAAAAACAACAACTTGGAAATAACGTGTAGGCTACGAAAAATTAAAGAAATGAAGTAATACCAACACACAAAAGAAAATTGGGTGAATTTGATCTACTTACCGTCAAAACTTTTCGATGCAAACTGTCTGCGTATTGCTTTCCACTGGCTAAGTCATGCAACTTTACGTATTTTGCTCGCTCCCTGCTAAACGGGCACATAAGACCAGTACCACTTTGACCGCTAGATGACAGTGATAAGGGAGACAGTGGTGATGGTGGTGATGGTGGTATTCGTTGTAGGGGCAGTGCTGGTGGGAGTGGCAGCGGTGGTGGCGATTCTACATTTCTCTTGACCACCGTTTCGGCCGAACTCTCTCCGGCTTGCAAGGAAGGAATGGGGTCGGTCTGGACGGATATCTCGGTAGTGGGCACAACGGTTGCTACTCCTCCCGTCTGCGCGCCGCTTATTTCTCCGTTGACCAGTTGCATTTCGGACTGGTCCCTTGCTACCCCTTGAAGAATAAACTTTCCTCTTCCACAAACGAATGCCTCTGTTAACATGACGAACCCTAATGATGGTGCAACACTAGTCCACTTTCCAGCGAAGGGAATAGTTCTTCCCTAGTAGAGGTGAAGGGTTCAGATGGTTTAAACTTATCCTTGACAACCTTTCCTTTTTATTTAATTAAGTTTATAAGATTTGGGTGACGAATTCCTCTTTTCCCCGTTAATATTACTGAGGTAGCCACTAACTAATAGAGAATGACAACGTTCCTGAACTGTTACTGACGCGGAAGGATGATGTGAGGTGGTAGTCGGAGGAGTCGTAACCTAGGGCTTTGTTTGAAGACGAGCGACACAGTCGGTCTTCCCTTGACTCTGCAAAGATCTGATGACCAATGCAAGGCTGTTGCGATAACGCCACTGCGCAGAATATTGTCTGACCGTCGTGTCGCAGAGAAGGCTCCTAACTTTGGTTTTAGACAAACGACTTGTTTGCCTCGTTTCTAATCCTACCTGTCTCAATTCATTTCGTAGGACGTAATTCTTCACGCTAGCAAGGTTGTCGATTTGAAGTCGAAGTACATACACTATAGCGAGTGTTATATAATTTTCTGCTCGAAAGTTGAAGCAAATTGTTCCACTTCGGAGCTCACTCCCGTCAGAGTCGCCTTGTACTGGAGATGTTTGGGAGAGTACTCAATAAAATGTAACAATGGAACTAAGCACTGTCGATCGAAAAAACGAAAGTGCAGTGAGCATCAGTTTAAATGACATGCGCAACTAGGTCAACGATGTGCACTTCTTGAAATATATTTCCGCATCTTCATTGCAGCTACGATCGACACCAATGGGAGAAGAAAAAACAAACAAACAAACCCAAACCTAACGACACATATTTTCAATTCAAATGGATTCTGAGCCTTTTGGGATGTTCGTTAAGTAACGTATGAAACATTCTCTTTCTGTATGGATATCTTATTTTTCAGACTGACTGAGTTCAGAAGAGCAAGACACACAGGCTTTAGCTTACATGATACACGGTTCCTCTGGTTGAATTGTGAGCTTTTGTTTCTTGTAATAGAACTTACTGACAGGAATTCAAAAAGGGGGATTAAATCTTGTTCAAGATCTACGCAGATTTCCAATGCATGATTTAGGACACCTCGCTTGCGCCATGATGATAGCCCATGTTGACACACTCAAACTTGTGTGAAGATTATGCAAGAAGTTTATTTTGAATTTGACTAAACTGCCCTTTTGAATTCTTATTTTAATCATTATATCACAAGTTCATAAAGTTCACAAACATTTTGGATATTGATAAAAAGAACAATTTTATTCCGCAATCTTTTTTATTACAATTCATGACAAAAATGTCTTCAAATATAACAATTCAAAAAGTAATCTAATTTCTATGAATTCGCCGTGATGTACAATAGGACAGTTGACATATTTCATAAATGGATTTTGTTTTCCTCTTTTTTTTTTTTTTTTTTTGCACCAGCATTCGTATAATACTTACAGTGCATTATATTTGGGGCTCTCCTACCAGATTCCTACTGTGAATGCGTGTTAAAATCACCGAATATAGGTTTCCTCATTGCAAATTCTTATATCATAATGTGTCCCTGTTTCTTTCCGAAAACCCAAGATGGAAGCGGTAGGGTAGACGGTCACCAGATGCACCCACTCGAGAAATTAGCCTTTGAATTGTACAAGGCTACGTGTCTTTTCATCATTATAGTCAATCAGAAGGAACATAGCGATATGTGTCTTCAAACAACAGAAGTTGCGGGATTTTTTTTTTTTTTTTTTTGGAGAACATTCTTTCACTGCGTGACAGGCTGTAACTACACACATACTCACAAATCCAGTCATGCATTTTTAAAATCATCTTTATTCGCAATCAACTAAATGGTCAACCAAACCAACAACTTAAAAATGAAGCAACAATGAAATGCACAAAGAAATGACAACACAGTCAGCTGAAAGTGAAAAGTGACATTCTACAGTAATTAACAAAATCTTATAAAAAATCAAACAAGGAAAATCAACCCAAACTTCAAAACATTTCCCTAATATTTAATCTAGTCATAAGATGCATGTTGTAGTGATAGATAGCCCTAAGAACCAGTACTGGCTGTCGGGCGAATGCCCGGTTGTCTAGTGCATACGACGCCTGTCCGTAGTATGGAGAGACTGTTGGTTCGAGTCCATTTATCCGAGTATAATAATATACATGCCTATTATCATTTCTTTTTTTTTCTATCATGGCTACTACTAGGACACTGAGGTATCGTCGAGGTTTACGTCGAGGAAAGGCAATTTGTCCATCAGTTGGAACGAAACTCCATTGATCATCTTCACTACAGTCAACTTGTAACAGGGTTTTTTTTTTGTGTGTTTTATTTTACACTCGACGGTATTTGTGACTATACTGTTCCTTCTTCCTCGAATTTGCTGTGTATGACACTATTAATCTTGGGAAGAGAGTATAAACTCTAAAAGAATTTACCAAATGTTTCAAGTTTTCAAGTTTCAAGTTTATTTATTCATTTGTCTTTCTTCCAACAATAGGCAATATAACAATAACATAACAATAACATTGACACTTTCTTTCAAGAATATATAGGAACAACAACAACTAATACTAAAATTTTTGCAAATACATAAGTATATGATTACATACCAGAAATGATAAAGAAAGGGCAACAAATATTTTGAGAAAGGCAAACGAGGAGACCTTAGTGAAGCATAGCTTGTGAGACAAGGTCCCTCAGGAATAAAAGATGGAAAAAAATACATTGTGTATATATATATATGTATACGTAGTGGGAAAAAAATAACAAAAGGTACACAATTCCAAACGGAAACAGGGAATAGACAAGGGAGGCTATGTGTAATGGGGTGAGGGGAGATTATGTAC
Source organism: Diadema setosum (assembly GCF_964275005.1). Classification (NCBI taxonomy): domain Eukaryota; kingdom Metazoa; phylum Echinodermata; class Echinoidea; order Diadematoida; family Diadematidae; genus Diadema; species Diadema setosum. The sequence goes on from NC_092687.1 coordinate 23,614,614, forward strand.
ATAAAACAAGGGTAGGAATGAAGGGAGGGGGTGGAAAGGAAGGATAAAAAAGGGTTTTGTGAGACGATAAAATACATACAAAAACACACACACTTATAACAAAAACAAAAACAAAACAAAAACAAAAACACAAAAGCACAAAACAAACAAAACAAAACAAAACATAACAAAACAAAACATGACAAGAAGACAACTGGGTTTCAATAATATTACATTGATACTTTCTTTCTTTTCTTTTTTTTCTCTTAGTCTGTGTACATGAAATAGAAAGAGAGAGAGAGAGAAAGAGACAGACAGAGATATAGATAGGTAGATTGATAGAGAAATAGAGAGAGAGGGAGAGAGAGAGAGAGAGAGAGAGAGGGAGAGAGGAGAAGAAACACTTGCACAGAGCTGTACAGTTGTTGCACAAGGGAAACCCAAAACATGAAAAGTGCCCATGAATGACAGGTTATACAAGACGCAGTTTAAAATCAGGCGACATTTGTGAAATACTACAATAAGGCTACAATGCTTAGCATATTCAATTAATGTCCCTCTTTCAAAGATATAGACTAATAAGCAGTTCTGATACCCATCTATACCTCAATTTTTTATGTTGGTGACGATTCAAATACCACGATCTTGTAGGTAGCACCACTCTAATAGGCTACAAAAACCGATATCAAAAGCGATGTTGAATTAAAATGATAATTAATGTACTGATCACTACAATATACAAACATAATTATCTTCCAATGAGATTCATATCATTGAGTCATATCTTCGATGAAAATTGCTAATGAGCTTATAGACATTTGCAGGTAAAACAAAAACCCAGCTTTAGTGCTTCAAAATAGTTCTAAATTCAATTCAATTCAATTCAATTTACTTTCATATTTCTCAATAAAGGAATTTACATCAAGTATAATAAAATGAAATGAATCACATTTTCCGGCTTGGATGCACAGAAAATTAATGTAAAAATATAAAACATGGCGGTAAATCTTTGTAAGTTTGGCTCTATGTATAATGCTGAAGAAATATGACGGAACCTACTTATAAGCAAGCTTGTTAGGTGTAGGTGAGGAGCATGGGTGCAACATAGGACCAAAATAAAGAAAACAAAAATGGAAGGCAAAGATACCCGGGACAATAAAAGATTCTTTTTATTTTAAAGTTAATCAGTATAATCAATGTTAAGTATTCTGAAATATACAAGATGTGAACAATAGTTATAATAAAATCATTTTTAGAGTAAACCGTGTGCAGTCATGGTTTATTGAGAAAAATAGTGATATCTCCGTATATTTAAACTTTATTGTGAAATGTATATGGTATAGGATGTTTTGTGATATAACTGACGTACACATATGCTTCAACAATCGTAATCGTAAACAATACCTTTAATGATTTTATTCACTTGCCCTAGTTATGCCTTCATACCACCATAAGAATCCAAAACAACTTTCCAATTATTCAGTATATTTGTTTAGCTATTCACAGTCTTTTGGGAGTAATCAGAATTTCAACTCTGAAGTGGGAATAGTTATGAATAACAAGATTTTTTTACCGAATTCATTCACTCCCCTTAACACATACACACAAACTCACACACACAAACATTCACACCCACTACATAGCAATGCTGGAAAGAATTAACACAGTGTCCCACAGTGTGTTTACAATGTGTTCACATGGTCGACTATGTGAAAACGCTCGAATTTAACAGTGTGAAGAAGATTTCACACTGTGGTGTGGTTTTTCACAGAGAGTTCACATAGTAAAAATGTCGCACACTGTGAATTGATTCATACTGTGTTCACAGTGTGTTCACACTGTGTTTCACATTGTGTTTCACACTGTGGGACACTATGTTACCAGCAGGGGGCTTCTTCTTTTTTTTTTCTTTTTCTTCTTTTTCTTCTTCTTCTTCTTCTTCTTCTTCTTCTTCTTCTTCTTCTTCTTCTTCTTCTTCCTGTACTGTGTAGAACCTCCTGAGGGTATACTCGCACACGTACAAACATGATAGTATCGTTGTCATAGACTTTGCTGAATTAACTTTTTAGCTAACATAATGAGATTCCTCGTTCATCAGTCATCACTTTTCCGGCTTCACAGTAATTCAATCCACAATGTTGTATTCCACAAGATAAATTCACTTATTTAACTAAAATGCACATACCTCAGGAAAACGATAGCGTACATTACAACAAATTATTACAGGTGAAATATTTCATTTGTAATACGTTCTGTACGATTGCAATGACATGCATGCATCTACTTCAATAGTCCAAAATCCCTTACAGCTCACCGTTCAGTGAGGCATCACAGACCAGATACATGGAATGCTTTACCCGAATCCCTGAAAGCACGGACATCACTGTTTTCATACAGCATAAGGAAGTACATTTCAACAAATTCACTTAGTAAAATATAATTTTTATATTGAATATGATTTTACATATTTTTGGTCTGATTTGTCAGTATTATTGTATTAATATATTGAAGAATAATCAGATATTGTATGACCCTAGGTCAAACATTTAATGCACTCCCTCCCATCATTCTTCCACTACAGCATAATATTGCCCAAAAACAAACAAACAAACAAACAAACAACAAAAAACTACCTTTTGTGAGAGGCAAACCTGAGCTACATTCACCACATTCCCAATGAGACCATCAGCCAAGTCAAACCATAATATGTATGCTGACGGTCTCCTGCTTCCTTGTTGAATCAAAATGTACTGGCCCTTTTGTATATAATATATGTAACCATAAATGATTTATAATGATTTTGTTAGAGTTCAGCTCCTTTGTCATTTGGTAATGTTTTATTTAAAGTTTTCACAATCATGTGATTTTATTTCGATTTGATTTGAGAAGCAGAATGAATGTGAAAGAGCAAACGAACTTCAGTTACAAATATGTCTACATCTTGAATTGAATGGAAATACTAAATTGAGCGTAACCAACAAACAATCACTTACAAAGACACACAAGGATCGATGGACATTAGACGGATAGTACCTGTACCTAAGTTATGCAACAATTTAGCACTTCTTAGTATGTGCCTGTCGTTATTCAGCAGTTGTATAATAAACATCAAACATTGTAATCAGACATGTGATAGATATAAAACATACTCACAATTGAAAACATTATACATTAAGACTTTGCTCAGTGTATGGCCAAACAAAACATTCGGGCATTTTCAACAAAAGTTAATTGCAAAATCTATCCCACATTATCTTAATTTTCTATTTTGTTTAGAAAATGCAACAAAAATCACTTGAAAAAAACAAACACACACACAAACAAAAGACAAAACCCGAAATCTGCTTCCGTCGTAATTATTTCCCTCCAGACATGATTATGCAATAATTCTGTGCAATGTCATCGACAAGGCAAAGAGAAAAGTTCATGCTTTGCAGTTTTGCCACATATGCTTGTTGTTGTCATTGAAAGAAAACTCAAAGTAAAATCAAATAATATGATCAAGAGAACCAAAAACAAAACAAAACACCCATCAACAACACACAGTAGCGTTGCAATAACGATAAACATATCGTTATCGTAAATATTACGTGTTATTTCTTGAAGGGATACATCTTGAATCGTTTCTTTTGAGGCTTCTGCTACCATTCGGAGTAGCATTTCGTGTAATTCGCCTCCAGACCACAAAATTCCATTCAAAGCTAGGGTCTACTGCTGTTAAACACTTTTTAAATAAAACACACTAATTTTATAATTTTATTGATGATTCCTATTATCTTGCCATGGGATACTATAGACTTCGAATCTATTTCTTTTGAATAAAATGAATTGAATCGCTTGTGACTGAATCTGAGTAAAGGCATAGACACATGAACAAAACATCACATCACTGTAATTTGATTAAATATGTTTGTAACGCACCAAGAATGAAAGAATGATATACAAATAAAAAAAGGCGAGACGCCTGTGTTTCCCTATAGATTACACGTCTTATTTCCTGCCACAGTTCGCCTGTTTCCTCAGGGCCAGCAAGCTAATGGCGGGAAATCACATTGCTATACGTTGAGGAAGCTCTCGGAGTCTGAGGTGTGGATGTCTACTTAACCCTCTTCCTCCCAGACAACGACATTTATCATAATATCGTACTTAACACTCAGCACACCCATCTCCAGTGGGTTAAGACAGACTTCCATTGTCTTCCCCTTTGTGTATTGAGATTTCACGCCTCCTTCTAAAGACCCGTCGCATCATCTTCTGAACTTCTCCCGCCCGGCTGGTGACGCCAAAGATATCCTCGTGGTAATGATTCGTGTCCTATCAGTTCAGATAAAGGGCATAAGTTAACCGAAATTATTTCGTTGTACAATTTTGGCAAGAATAGTATAAAAAATGCCACTACTACTATTTAGAGTGGTGTTTCTTTTTCATCTTCTTATGTAAGTGTAATGCATATAAAGTACCATTTTGAAAAGTCAAAAGTCTTTATTTTCATAATCATCTTCTTCTTCGCTCTCTTCTTCTTTTTCTTTCTTCCTCTCCTTCTTTTACCTGTTTTTAGTCTGCTTTTCATCATAATCATCCGCATTACAAATATCGGCATAGTTATTACATGTATTATCATTGTTGTAATTGGTTTCGTTATCAAGACAAAAATCACTGTTTTCGGTATATTAAATCATCCTTGTAAAGCATAGTCATTATCATGGTTCTGTACCCGGAGGAGCACTTTTCAGTCTTAGCAATCTTCCTCCGGACGGTATGGGCAGCCATTATGCGCTTGGAAAACTCTCAAATATGGATAAAATAAGAAGAATATCTTCTTTACAACTAAATACACTCCGAAACTTTCGGATTGAGCAGTTATCCATCTACGAGTTTGCTGTCTAGACATCGCATTGGAAGCAATACTACGTCCGAGTGTATGTGACTCGTCACAAGCTGAGAAAATTGCAAAATAGGGGAGGGTATAGTGAAATGAGGAAAACAAAGTTTATTTAATGAAAATAAGTTTTGAAATGGCTGAGATAGGCAAAGTATTAGGCATCTGGCCTTTCTTAATTAAAGTGTGATATCTTTTCTCACTCCTGTCCAAATTTCAGAGCCTTCTATTGCTTTCAAATCCAAACTTGTCGTCGGTTTCTACAAAGCTTTTTCCTACGGTGAAAAATATAAGGAAAACGACGAAATAAGGAAAGGGGCCTTGACTTATGTTTTTTTTTTTTTTTTTTTTTGGGGGGGGGGGAGGGTCTAATCGTCAACACTCTCTTTTGATGGACACCAGTGACACGTTGAATTTGAAATTTCTCTATCTGATTACCAACTTTGCTGTCTTTATGATTACAATTTGTATACGAGTTGTCTTTCTTTTCTTTAAAGATGATAATAGGGGGACAAATTTGTTATCATAGGACAGCTAAGGGCTTGTAAGGGCTTGGAAAGTATACGAAAATGAAAGGTCTTTTTTTTTTTTTTTTTTTTTTTGTTCTCGACTAATCAAGCATGCCTGAACTAGCAGACGACGAATGTATTCATACCTTCATTCTACCGATGAAGTCGCGCGCCTCTGTCGGTGTCATACCGCCCTCTTCGGCGAGGATGCGCTCAAGTGTGGCGCAGACGTCTGCAGCCATCGACACGTCGCCACAAACGTAGAAATGTCCGTTATCACGGCAGACGATCTGGTAGACGAGCTCGGCGTGCTTGGACATGATGTCCTGAATGTACACCTGCGTGGTGGGATGATATGAATGTTCCTGATAATCGATTGAAGAGATATGAGTCGATGTGTTTTGAAGGCTGTTTGTGAAGGACAAATAATTCACATTACTTGAAGTAATTATTTTAACAGTGCCATCTGCAGGTAAGTTTTTCCTTGGGAGTGGGTAGTTTCAAAGACATCGCATGGGGCGGGGTGCTGGCCAATAAATGTAACGGATCTAATTCTGTTTGCTCGTTCGTTTGTGCAACATGTGGTTTCCTCATAAATTGACATGACATAACTAAACAAATAAGTTCGCTGCCAAAAATCCACCCTCAAAATTTTGATTCATCACTATGATTGTCACGTCAAAATGCAACAACCCTGTTCTTTAATGCTAATAAGCAGGCGAAAACATTTTGGAGATTGCGATTTACCAAACATTCTAACAAGGTGAATGAAAATTCTGTCAGGTATTATAATATGATACATTAATATTAAGTATGGTGACTTTTGAAATTTCAACCGTCGACAATAGCCAATGTGGTGCGCGCTGTTTGCGCCCTGTTTGTCTCATACCCCCGTTCAATAAGAGATTTTTTTTTCTTTTGTCATCTATCACTCTTGGAAAGCAAAGTTGTCATTGAGGTTGTTGTTGTTGTTGTTGTTGTTGTTGTTGTTTGCTTCCGGCCATTCACCGAAGTTTATTGGATCGAAGTTGTATGAACCCAACTCGTGTTGGTCGATTATAAGGTCAGTGTCAGACATGACAAGCTTGGTCAAATAAGGCAAGACCGTCCGATGAAGGAAATAAGCTCAGAGCTTAATTTGCCATCGGACTCCATTTCCAGTCACAAGTCCAGTCAGTGCCGGATAAGTGTCGAGTCAGTCCGATAAGTGTCGAATCAGTTCGATATTAAAAGTGTCGAGTCAGTCCGATAAGTGTCGAGTCAGTCCGATAAGTGTCGATTCAGTCCGATAAGTGTCGAGTCAGTCCAATAAGTGTCATGTCACTTCAATGTGTAAAACTTGTGTTGTGCGACTGTCGCATGTGTCCTGTCTGGTGAGTTTCCGACGATTTAAAGTCATCTGACAAGTTAACTTTGTATTTCATTTATTTATGAAAAAGAAATTCAGAAAAAAATATCGAAATTAATCAATCAGTCAATAAATCGATCAAACTTGAATCCGGTCCTACATGTTCTAGGACGCTTCTGACGTTGGTATCATCTTCGGTGATCCTTGTTGCCAATTTTTAGAGCTTGTAGGATCAGATTTGATCCGGAACTTATCGGAGCATACATATTCAAGCACTTGGGGAATCAGATAACAAAGCCTCCGATGGTCAGCGTGATGGGCGTTGATAGGGGCTTTACCTTTTCCTGGTTCGGCTCCCGCGAGTAGGCTGTAAAGTTTTGCGAAATAGCGCCCTCTTTGACAGCTTCCTCTCTCTCACTCCTGTAGAGATCATCAACCTTTGACCTTCGGCAGCCGAAGATGAGCGTGACGTCACCAAAGGACTTGCCTTCGTCATCTGCTTCCGGTCTTGCCTGGTACAGCTCGATCTGTCTCTGCTGCCAAAAGGATCTGAACGGAGCGATGCCGGTCCCTGCACCTGCCAGAAGTATTGGCAGGGCCCGGTTCTCTGGCATGCGGAAGGTTGGAGCTCTGATAAAAGGAAAACAACACTACGATGAGAGCAGCTGCGACTTACAAGGTGGAAAGTTTGGGATGCACAGCCGTCTTCACTGATCATTGTGAAACATCCTGCCACATTTTGTTGACAATCCCAAGACTGTACAAGTTATCAAGCATCGTTGCACACTCCATTTTCGACAGTTTGTTTTGGCATTTGATCTTTAGTATCTATTGAACTTAAGTTCACTCTATTCTCCTTGATTTCAATGTTATGCTGATTTTGTGTAATCATGTGTATTCAAATGTTTACTTGCTATTGCGTTTTTTGTTGGAAACTAAATGAAAGGTAAAATTCATGCGTCGCGTGGTTTCATTCTGCCAGAGTGTGACGGCCTCCCAAGAAATGAATTCTAGTATTGACTCTCCCAATTCACTGGGGAAAGTGTTATAAAGTTCCAAGATTTGGGGGCATGCTTATCTGCTATCGAATGCGAAATATAAGGAGGTTATCTTAGACAAAAAAGAAGAAGAAAAAGAATACTTTCAGATGAGGATATAGTGCCTCCTACTAGATGAGAAAAGAACTCACCGACGGATGAAACACGGAACAATTTCGTTGATAGAAAGCCTGTTGAGCCACGTGGAGCACACACCGTGATGGATTGGTCCAGAGTCACCTAAACAATTCAAATGGGCAAGTCTAGATAATGGCATAGTCATGATTGCGTTGAACAGTATAATATTTGACAAACAGTCTGAGTACGTCAGAGAAGGCAGAAACCAAAACCTCGCTAAAGGTAGAGCCGTCTTAAAAAACAAAACAAAACAAAAAAGTGACACACACCCTGTCATTCGAAACAAAGTGAGGAGAAGGTCAATGGTGGCGACAAAGTTGGCAAAAGAAATATTTCAAAATTTTGCCAGAATAGCAAATATCAAGTACAATCTACAACAAAGTGGTCTTAAGACATAAGAAATCATTATCACGTACAGTAAATGACCATTTGTTTTCTTACTTGAATAGATTCCAGCATCATCTGTCTAACTTTGATTTAGCGTAACTTTTCAATCATATCTCACCTTTAAGGTTTGTAATGTATCTAAACATATGCCGTTTTCCAAAAAAGTAATTTAGAGCATTCGATTACAGAAAAACTGCGGTAGAACACAAAAGACATGATACTACGGCATGCCGTCTGTTTAGCCTCTTTTGCTTTTGTATTTGTTTTGTCACTTAAAAAACCCCAGTGCGCATTCCATAGAACAGAATCAACAATTTTTAACCGTATTGTACTTGTATTGTTGTCACTAACCTCTGACTCTATACTCAATCACGGCCACTGTGGCATGGATCTCTCCCAGGTACATCTTAGGACTGGAGGAGATGGAGTAGTAGCGTGGCTTCAGGATCGGTAGCTCGGTCAGCAGGAAGCTGGGGTTTACTTTGACCGACGGGAACTCCTCAAAAACCTCGGGAAGGTTCGGGCTGCGGTCGTACTTCCACACCTCGTAGTGAACCCCACCCTGTAACGAAAAGGAAAATGAATGAAGTGCTGTCGGTTTCACACTGCATGTTTACCCTGATTTAATGACTTTTGTATTGACAAAGGACTGATGGCCTCGTCTAGCTTGCTTGTTATTACTGGTTCTGTTTTTACCAACTTTTAATAATCTTTAACTTTTGATTATTTTATACCTGTTATCGATGTTACTGTCTGGTAAATAAATCTCTTCTTATTTTATTTTATTCTTCGTTTCATTTCACCTTTAGAATGCCTAAATATGTTGCCAACTTTTGTGTAAACCTTTCTGCTTTACATATTATATCTTTCACTCCTTATCAATTTTCTCATTCATGTCCATATTATGTTTTTGTGAAATCATATAGGGGCCTATCAGTTCATGGGAATGATTCAACTTGCAACACAGTTTTGTTACTTGCTTTCAAGGTCATGCTTGTTCGAAACGAGTGTTTTCCACGGAGTTTACAGACTCTGACAAATTAAATACAGATTCTTCATCCCAAACCAATATTAAGTGATGCAAATGCTATGACGAATTTATCAGTTAATGTGGGTTTCAAATTATTGTGTGTTGTGTATATGCACTTAAATTTAATCATCTAATCGATGTAACAATTACACTAAAAGAAATGGCGTTATATTCAATGACTAACATATTCTTGTTGACGGGGAGACCATTGAGATGTGTGTGTGCACAAAAGTATAGACCTATCCGACTTTGCAGAGCACCCGTGTAGAGCCACTAATGTCAAAATCGACCACTAATGTCAAAACAACCACTAATGTCATAACACGTCGACGACAAATGTCATAACAACCACTAATGTCATAACACGTCGACGACAAATGTCATAACAACCACTAATGTCATAACACGTCGACGACAAATGTCATAATGACCACTAATGTCATAACACGTCGACGACAAATGTCAAAATCGGATCAACCACTAATGTCATAACACGTCGACGACAAATGTCAAAATTTCCATTTTTACTGCAAATGTCATAACACGTCGACGACAAATGTCAAAATTGGATTAACCACTAATGTCATAACACGTCGACGACAAATGTCAAAATCTCCAATTTTACTACAAATGTCATAACGCGTCACAGGGGCATATCCAGGAATTCCGTAAAGGGGAGGCGCCTTTATAAAATCAAAGGCCGGCGAGACCCTTCCCCCCCCCCCATTTTCTTATTTATATTTCTGTTGCGTTAACAAAATATAGATAGAGGGCACCAGAGGGGGGTGCGCCCCTCTCGATCCCCGATTGCGTCAACCGCAAATGTCAAAATTGGGTTAATCACAAATGTCATAACACGTCGACCACAATGTCAAAACGCGTCAGAGGGGCGAATCCGGGAATTCGGTAAAGGGGAAGTGCCTTAACAAACTTAAAGGCCAGCGAAAACCCTCCCCTTTCTTTTTCTTTTTCTTTTTCTTTTTTCTTTCTTTTGTTTAACAAAATCAAAGACGGAGAGGGGCCGCCGCGCCCCCTCTAGATCCGCCACTGCGTCAATCACAAGTTAATGTCAAAACCCATCATTTGCATGATAGAGGCGGATCCAGGAAATCTGTAAAAGGGAGGCGCCTTTACAAAATCAAAGGCTGGCGAGACCCCTCCCCCCCCCCCATTTTCTTATTTTTATTTCTGTTGCGTTAACAAAATATAGACAGGGGCACCAGAGGGGGATGCGCCCCTCTCGATCCGCGATTGCGTCAACCGCAAATGTCAAAATTGGGTTAATCACAAATGTCATAACACGTCGACCACAAATGTCATAACGCGTCACAGGGGCGGATCCAGGAATTCCGTAAAGGGGAAGTGCCTTTACAAACTCAAAGGCCAGCGAAAGCCCTCCCCTTTCTTTTTCTTTTTCTTTTTTCTTTCTTTTGTTTTAACAAAAACAGAGACGGGGAGGGGCCGCCGCACCCCCTCTAGATCCGCCACTGCGTCAACCACAAGTTAATGTCAAAACCCATCATTTGCATTACAGAGGTGGATCCAGGAATTCCGTAAAAGGGAGGAGCCTTTACATAGTCAAAGGCTTCCACATTCCCTCCCCATTTTTTTTTCTTTTTATTCATGTTGTTAAAAAATAGAAGGGGGGCATCATAAGGGGATGCGTGCCCTCTCCATCCATGATTGCGTTAACCACAAATGACAAAACTCATTGCTTGCATTGCAGGGTCGGATCCAGGAATTCCGTAAAGGGGAGGCGATTTTACAAAATCAAAGCTGCCGCACCCCTCCCCCATTTTTTCCCTTTTTAGTTTTATTGTTTTAACTAAAGAGAGAGAGAGAGAAAGAGAGGGGGGGGGGGTACCAGAGGGGGATGCGCCCCCTTTTTGATCCGCGATTGCGTCAACCACAAATGTCAAAACTCATTGCTTGTAATACAGGGGCGGATCCAGGAATTACGTAAAGGGGGGGGGGGGCACCTTTACATAATTAAAGCGTGGCGCATCCCCCCCCCTCCATCTTTTTATTATTTATTTTGTTTTGAAGAAAATAGAAGGGGGCACCAGAGGGGGATGCGCCCGTCGCCATCCGCGATTGCGTTAACCACAAATGTCAAAACTAATAAATTGCTTGCATTACAGGGGCGGATCCAGAAATTTCGTAAAGGGGAGGGGCCTTTACAAAATTAAAGCTGCCGCACCCACCCTCATTTTTCCCCTTTTTAGTTTTATTGTTTTAACTAAAGAGGGGGGGGGGGCACCAGAGGGGATGCGCCCCCTTTTTGATCCGCGATTGCGTCAACCACAAATGTCAAAACTCACTACTTGTAATACAGGGGCGGATCCAGGAATTACGTAAAGGGGGGGGGGGGGGGCACCTTTACTAAAGCCTGGCGCATCCGCCCCCCATCTTTTTGTTATTATTCATGTTGTTTTGACGATTTTTTTCTTTTTATTCATGTTGGGTTGTTGGGGTTTTTTAAAGAAAGGGGGCACATGAGAGGGATCCACCCCCTCACGATCCATGATTGCCTCAACCACAAATGTCATAATTCCTGGATCCAGGAATACCGTAAAGGGGAGGCGCCTTTACAAAATTAAAGCTGCCACACTACACCCCCTCCCCATTTTCCCCTTTTTAGTTTTATTGTTTTAACTGAAAGAGAGAGAGAGAGAGAGAGAGAGAGAGAAGGGGGCACCAGAGAGGATGCGCCACCTTCTCGATCCGCGATTGCGTCAACCACAAATGTCAAAACTTTTTGCTTGTAAAACATGGGCGGATCCAGGAATTACGTAAAGGGGGGGGGGGGGGGGGAGTAGGGCACCTTTACATAATAAAAGCCTGGCGCACCCCCATCTTTTTGTTATTGGTTATGTTGTTTTGAAGAAAAAAAAAGAGGGGGGGGGGCATCAGCGGAGGATGCGCTCGTCTCGATCCCCCATTACCTCAACCACAATGTCAAAACTCATTGCTTGCATTACAGGGGCGGATCCAGGAATTCAGTAAAGGGGAGGCGCCTTTACAAAATTAAAACATGCCGCTCCCCCCCCCATTTTTTTTTCATTTCATTTCTGTTGTTTTAACAACAAGAAAAAATAGATAGGGGGCACCAGAGGGGGATGCTCCTCCTCTCGATACGCGATTGCGTCAACGACAAATGTCAAAACTCATTGCTTGCATTACTGGGGCCGCGGCGGCGGGTCCAGAAAGTCCGTACAAATAAACAGAAATATAAGTTGTGGGGGGTTACGCCAGCCTTTCATTTTGAAAAGACGTCTTTGCGGAATTCCTGGAATCGCCCCTGCAATGCAAGCAATGAGTTTTGACATTTGTGGTTGACGCAATCGCGGATCGATAGGGGACTCATACCTCTCTGGTGCCACCTTTCTATCTTTTTTTTGTTGTTGTTGTTGTTGTTGTTGTTAAAACACAGAAATAAAAAGAAAAAAAAAGGGTGCGGTAGCTATTTTGTTGTTGTTGTTGTAAAATCAACACAAATGAAATAAAAAAAAAATAGGGGGTGCGGCAGGTTTTAATATTTGTAAAGGCGCCTCCCCTTTACGGAATTCCTGGATCCGCCCCTGTAATGCAAGCAATGAGCTTTGACATTTTGTGGTTGACGCAATCGCGGATCGAGACGGCGCATCCCCCCTCTGGTGCCCCCCTTAAAAAACAACAGAAATAAAAAGAAAAACGTCTTCAAAACAACATAAATAATAACAAAAAGATGGGGATGCGCCAGGCTTTAGTCAAGATGCCCCCCCCCCGTTTACGCAATTCCTGAATCCGCCCCTGTCAAGCAATGAGTTTTGACATTTGTGGTTTACACAGTCGCGGATCGAGAAGGGGCGCGCATCCCCCTCTGGTGCCCCCCCCCCTCTCTCTCTCTCTCTCTCTAGTTAAAACAATAAAACTAAAAAGGGGAAATATGGGGGTGGGGTGCGGCAGCTTTAATTTTGTAAAGGCGCCTCCCCTTTACGGAAATCCTGGATCCGCCTCTGTAATGCAAGCAATGAGTTTTGACATTTGTGGTCGACGTAATCGCGGATCGAGACGGGCGCATCCCCCTCTGGTGCCCCCTCGCTACTTTTTTCCCTTCAAAACAACAATGATAATAACAAAAAGATGGGGGGATGCGCAGGCTTTAATTATGTAAAGGTGCCCCCCCCCCCCTTTACGCAATTCCTGGATCCGCCCCTGTATTACAATCAATGAGTTTTGACATGTGTGGTTGACGCAATCGCGGATCAAAAAGGGGCGCATCTTCTCTGGTGCCCCTCTTCTCTCTCTCTCTCTCTCTCTCTCTCTTTCATTTAAAACAATAAAACTAAAAAGGGGAAAATGGGAAGGGGGTACGGCAGCTTTAATTTTGTAAAGGCGCCTCCCCTTTACGGAATTCCTGGATCCGCCCCAGTAATGCAAGCAATGAGTTTTGACATTTGTGGTTAACGCAATCATGGTTGGGGAGGGCACACATCCCCTTATGGTGCCCCCTTCTATTTTTTTAACAACATAAATAAAAAGAAAAAATGGGGAGGGGGTGTGGAAGTCTTTGACTTTGTAAAGGCGCCTCCCTTTACGGAATTCCTGGATCCGTCTCTGTAATGCAAATGATGGGTTTTGACATTGACTTGTGGTTGACGCCGTGGCGGATCTAGAGGGGGTGCGGCGGCCCCTCCCCGTCTCTGCTTTTGTTAAAACAAAAGAAAGAAAAAAGAAAAAGAAAGGGGAGGGTTTTCGCTGGCCTTTGAGTTTGTAAAGGCACTTTCCCTTTGCGGAATTCCTGGATCCGCCCCTGTGACGCGTTATGACATTTGTGGTCGACGTGTTATGACATTTGTGATTAAAGGAGACCTCCGGATGATTTTCAAATTTTTACATTTGAACATATATAAATTAGTTATACTGGGTACAGAGTTTCAGGATTTATAATGATTGGGATGAAAAATAAGAATGTTTTCGAAGTTTATAACAAATTGCAATGAACAAGGATGATGACATGGCAGCCTCACCATAAGAATGCATGAGATGTGGCTCAAGGAAGCAGCACAAAAAAGAAGAAGGCATGCATAGATTAAACACAGGTGAGATTGCAAGCATGCGGTATTGTAATGGAATGACACTGCTACATTTCTGAGATATGTGAGGCTCCTATGTCATCAACTTTGTTCAGTGTAATTTGTTTAAGGTTTTTGAAAGTACTGTTTCTCTGCTCAAGAACCACAGTAAATTCTACAAATCTATACATGAAGCTGTTGATTTATGTACTACATGATGTGAAATTATGAAAATCGTCCGGAATGCCCCTTTAACCCAATTTTGACATTTGCTGTTGACGCAATCGCGGATCGAGAGGGGGCGCATCCCCCTCTGGTTCCCTCTCTCTATATTTTGTTAACAGAAATAAAAATAAAAAAAATGGGGGGGGGGGGGGGGCCTCGCCAGCCTTTGATTTTGTAAAGGCACCTCCCCTTGACGGAATTCCTGGATATGCCCCTATGACGCGTTATGACATTTGCAGTAAAATTTAGAAATTTTGACATTTGTCGTCGACGTGTTATGACATTAGTGGTTAATCCGATTTTGACATTAGTCGTCGACGTGTTATGACATTTGCAGTAAAAATGGAAATTTTGACAGTTGTCGTCGACGTGGTATGACATTAGTGGTTAATCCGATTTTGACATTTGTCGTCGACGTGTTATGACATTAGTGGTCATTATGACATTTGTCGTCGACGTGTTATGACATTAGTGGTTGTTATGATATTTGTCGTCGACGTGTTATGACATTAGTGGTTGTTATGACATTTTTCGTCGACGTGTTATGACATTAATGGTCGTTTTGACATTAGTGGTCGATTTTGACATTAGTGGGCTCTACAACCCGCCATTACTGCAGTGTCCCAGCTGCACACGCGTATTGTTGAATGTATGGTATATATTGCGGCGGGCGAGAGCCGGTCGGCATAATACATATATCGTGCATTCGCCATACGCGTGCGCGCATGGGACACTGCAGTGATGGTGGGATTTGCTGCCGGACAGGATTGGTCTTTTGAGCTGTCTTCATTCCCTACCTCACCAAGGAGCTTCAGGGTTCTCGCCTCCTGTTCGTCGGAGGCTTGGGATGCAAGGAGCAGCAGAAAGCCTGGTGTCGGAGGACTAGTGATGTCCAGGTAGTTAGTGAGCGCCGTCTTTAGTGAGCTTTGGGGAAGGCGCTTTGCCGGAACCCATCTGTGCACTAAACCTGCAAATTAGACAAACCACTCTTCGTGCGATTTCTAACATGGTGTGCTGCAACATATTGGGACTATTCTACACATTCGTATACCATAGATCTTAGCCGGGTTCTTGACCTAAGTAATGCATACAGGAGAACAGCCGTATACATAATTCTTTTAGCTACAGATAGCCAATGCAGACGATTCAACACGGGGGTAATTGGATCCCTGTACCCTTTGCTCGTTCCACTAGTCCACTTGGACAATCTGCAGTTTTCCTGTTCTCTTTCATGGAGCCCATAAAGAAAACAAAAAGAAACCTTGCATGATCTAGACGATTTCTAGTCTGGACGAAACAAATGCAGTAGTCCAGCTATTTACTGGACTTAAAAAAAATATTTGTCCAACTTTTTTGACATGATGTTTAAGTGAATTGCTTGCAAAGTCTTTAGAGATTGTCGCAGCTTATAATAATTTCAAACCTCTCTTTGAAACGGCCCTTGAGATGGTAGGCAAGGTATAAATATGAAGAGTTTATGAAATATGATGTTGATTTAGAACTATGGTTACTGGTACAAACTTCACTGTCCGCGCACGACGCTTACCGTCAGCGGTTTGCACGTGCTGCTGGAATTCAACGGTCACCACAGTGTCATGGGGGAGCTCCCCCGTAACGAACTGCAGCGTCCGCCGGACCAGCTCCTCCTCATTGGGCGGGAAGATGCCCACGTGATCTCCGGGCTTGTAGGATAGCTCCGGTGCGCCCTGCGTGTCGAGACGGACGCAGATTGTCGATCGACTGCAGGTGAACAAAGGTCGTGACATACCCGGATGGCCTTATTTGCATACGGCACATGAACACAATGGAATTTGATAATTTCCACCGTTTTCGCTTTCATTACTACAAATTCCCTTTACTTGTAATTACATCATGCAATGTGCCACATTTATGGAATGTATAATAAGAGTAACTCTGCATTCCTTACACACATGCACAATTACGAATTGACATAAAATAAGAGGCAATATTATGTAGGCATATGTATAAGCATTAATTCTTTGAAGAAAATGCAGTTATAAATCTATATGTTTAAAGGCACAAATAGAATGGGGCTATATAGTTTACATGGACATATAGAACACAAGAAAATGCATGCAATTAGTGTATTTGTGTGTATTCGTGTGTATAGATATAGCATTATTAACTATCAGGACATAAATGTAGAGAATAACAGTATATCTTAAGTTTGGAATGCGTCACGATCACACCTTGAGTGCTCGGCCTGTAGCTGTCTGCGCTCCTTGAGTAGCGACGATACCACCGGCCTGCCGTGTAGGAGGGTGAGCCCCGCTGCCACACTCTCCGCTTCCAAGCTAGCCCCGCCGCCACGGGAGAGGCGAGTCTTCTCTGGGCTCCATGTGAAAGCTGTCGTGTTCAAGGCCGCGTTCGCTGCTTCCACGTTCAGGCAATCTTCGACGCAGAAAACCTCACAGGCGGCCTGATTGATACGGGGCAAGCGTACAGCAAAATTTTCATCAACGATTTCGAGTATCATTTACTTAAACTATGAATCTCTCATAAGTGTAATTAGATACTTCAAAGCAAGTATATATATATATATATATATATATATATATATATGTTGATTTTGGTTCGACAATTTAATCACTTCATAATAGAAGCCCACATTTTTATTGTGTGTGATGAGCAAGTATTAAATTTCAGTCTGGGAGCACTGTAGCACTGAATAAGGATATAATATATCATAAAGTATGAAACATAACACTTCGCTCGGGGTACGTTTTCCTTCGAGTTATAAACATAACAAACCAAGAACGCCAGGATACAAGAACAGGAAAAGGACGATTTTAAACATGTTTTACTGACGAATGGCGGAATATTGTTCTTTTCAACAGTAATGTTGGATTTCGTGTCGGATTCAGATCATTTTATCGCTTTTCTGAATATCATGGAAACTTGCGGAACACACACACACAAAATACCAAGCGACCGAGTAGACAGATGCGACCTTTCACCTTAAAGTCATCTTGTGACATTTCACCTTAAGGACAACTTGTGACCTTTCACCCTGAATTCATCTTGTGATCTTTCACTGTAAAGACATCTTGTGACGTTTCGCCTTAATGTCATCTTATGACCTTTCATCTTAAAGTCATCTTTTGACCTTTCACCTTAAAGACATCTCGTAACCCTTCACCTTAAAGACGCCTTGTGCCCACTGTCGGAAAGCTTCTTCCCTCCCGCTCAGCTCGTCGCCTTCTCCCATTAGAGCTATCCTCTCTCCGCCGAGGGTGGCGAGAACGCCATCTATCTTTCGGGCGTATGCGCAGAAATGCGGGTAGGCACGTGAGCCCAATCCGAAGACCGAATATCTGCGTGAATTTGATGAGTATTCCAAACTAAAGTAAAGACTTAAAAAAAAATCCCTCCAAAGTAAACACCCGCACACACAATCCAACAAGCCCTCCAAGGTAAACACCCCCACACACAATCCAACAAGCCAATCAGGAATGATATTCAACTTCTTAACATTCATTGCCAGTTTAGAAATTTATATTCCTCCACTTAATTCAATAAGAAGATATTACAAAGCCTCAGAAATTACGATAAGAAAGATTTCAATAAGGACAGAAATTTAATTCTAAAATATTTCTTGAATTAAAAAAAAAATCGTATTTATTCAAGCGCACTGAATTACAGCAGGTTGCAAAGTGATTGGGAATTGATAAATGCTCCCTAAATTTTGTCCATAAACAAATTCAGTTCTGCTCATTTGTCATGCTAAAGATAAATATGAAAATTGAATACTGATAATTACGTAATAATCATAAGTACTCCCGGTTAAAGTTATCAGTTAATTTGTATTTCATCGTTGGGATCTTATTCTCGTCCCGTGATTACGGCTAATTTGGAAAATATGACAGAAGCCCATATACTACTGTGTTGTGAACTCTGAGATAGCAAACTTGCTTGAACCTCCTTTCAATTACATTGATCAAATATGAAATTAAAGAACAATTTGATTTAATAGTTCCGCTGCATTATATTTGAGTTAGTTTGTAAAGTATTCCCAGAAAAAAAAAAATCAAAACTGTAGGTGCCTGTTATCATTCATTCCGAAATTAAAGGTAGGGGATACCTTTTACAGACCTCCCAAAATGCAGCAAAACATTAAATATGAACCTCAGGGGACTTGTTTAGGCCACTGCTGAGAAATTTGGAAGTCAACAGTTATCTACAATTTGAATAATGCACAAAACTCAACTACTCAGTAGTTCTGTGTGTCAGCCACACTTAAGCCTTTTTGTTGCAGTCTTCTATATTTTTTTAATCTATAAACACAAATCTAAAAGTATAAGAGCTGATGTAATAACATATAGAGTGTGTGGCAAAAATGTATATAGAAATGTTTGTAAGTTTTGATGAACTTTCTTCACAAAATATACATGATGGACACACATGCAGTGCATGGGTCTGCAAAGGTAGCCTAGGTTGGAATTTACGGTGAGCCCCGAAAAAAATTCAATTCAAAATCTAACGGTCAATAAAAATGTACTAAATGTTACCTTCCACTTTCAATACTTTATGGGAGTTTCTAAAATGATACTCTCTTCAACATACCACTGTATTTATACAACTCTTCATTTAAGGCATGCAAATGGGATTCCCTACCTTTAAAGCAAAAAAAAAAAAAAAAACAAAAAAAAAAAACCAACCAAACAAACAAAAACAAAAAACATATAAACGTTGATTAAGGTTAACTCGCGAATGTGACTACTCTCAATTTCCCCGTTTCGTGAAATTGATAAAAATTCTATAAACTTTTTTTTTATTTGTTCAGTGCTGATGAAATATTTATCTTTGTTTTAATTGCTGTGTTTGTGACTTGCTCGCTTATTTGTGTATTTTGGGTTTGTTTGTTTGTTCATTTGTTTGTTCATTTCCATCTGAGAAGATGGCTGGATAGCCCATATTCAGCTACGCTAGGCTGGTCTTCCATGGGGTCCAGTTGGATGTGAGGTGGGTCCACTTCACCGGGTTAAGCACCCTGCTCTTTGCGATGAATGAATGAAGCGGGATCTTTTACGTGCATGAGCTGTTACTCTTCATACACGGGGCCTCCATTTTATGTCCTATCCGAGGGACAGAGTGTTTTGCCTCTTTCTAGAGGGGACGGTATGCTTACACACAACATTGCTCAGTCCAGACTCGGGTTCGAACCCGGGCCCTTAGGATCGTGAGGCAGATGCGCTACCGACTGAGCCAACTCACCGCTCACCTTTTTTTTTTTCACCTTTTTTTTTTATCATAATGTACCATGCAAATTATGAAAAAGAGAAAGCTTTTCTTCTGATTAATACAATTCAGAAGTATATAAAAAAATCACGGCTTTTAACTTTTGATGAAAATCAATATTTATAACTTCACAGACATACACACACGTGAACGTACCTGACATTTAAGAGCTTCCCACATCTCTGAAGCAGGCTGGAAGGGGAGCTAACTCGGGGTATCGGTCCAGAATGCTCGTCGAGGCGGATTGATCGGATACTAACAAGCATGAGTACAATGAACCTTATTATGTGAGGAGAGTACGTCCTTTGTACAGTGAACTTATTTCTGTGCCAGTGAGCACATGTGCGCCAATTTCACACACATAGCTATGGACAATAGATTATTGTGGCACATAATAGGGTAGGGATTGGTGGATCAATGACTTAAAGTTGGATTATTCAGTCACCGAAACCTATTATGTTTATAAATCCTTCCCCATGTTTTCCTTGTATATTGATTACGCATAACGATGAGTCTCTACAACCCGATTGGCTAAAACATCGCACCGCTTACAGCATAATGGGAGTCTTTTAAACCCGATTGGTTAATACCTCGCACCACTCACAGCTTTCCATATGCGTTTAATGGTAATTTTTACTCGACCTTGGTTTGTGATACTGTCAATGAGTTGGCGTGACATGTTAGGAACTCCCATGCGTGTGTACCCGCAATGTCACATCTTAATTGCATAGAATAGGTTATATGGGTGAGTGCCCTTGTTTGAGAGGCGTAAAGTGTGTCATACGAATCTTATTTCTAATAGCAGGACGCTGAACTCGATAGTTTTGTCTTTCAAACAGGTATTTTTTTTTCTATCCTGTCTTTCTTTTCAACATAGTAATTCTTTTCTCTTTTTTATCCATTCACTACATCACTACTGGACCTTTTCGCGCGCTCAAAGCGCACTAGCTTTACATAACGGGAGCCAGTCAAAAACTATGCACGTCGTTCCCAATGTCCGCTCGGATTTCTGTGTTATACATTCTCTATTGTCATCGTCTCGGAAGCCCTCGGAGACAACCAATTTGTTCTCATTTACATGTTATGTGTGTTCCATGTTTCTCTTCGTTTTCACAGAACTTTCTCGTCTACCTTGTACTGCTCTCTTTTCCTCCCTGTTCGTCTTCTTCACAGCGATCCTCTGTCCATCATGATTTTGACAAAAATTCATGTTCTTTGGCTTCTCCAGTGTCCTACCTCACTCTGTTGGTTGATTATTTTCTTGCAATGCTCACTCGTTCCTGTAATTGTGGATTGTCTGACAACACAAACTCTCATAGATATGTCCCACATTTACAATGGCTAATTTCCCGAACGCTCCGTTTAGTTCTTTATCAAATGATGACTTTTTTGAGCTTTTCAGGCAAATAAGGTTAGAATCAGATTCAGTTGGTGGAGCATCTAATTCACGATCAATGTTTTATGACAATTCTGTCGCTGACAATTTAAACTCTTCCGTAAATGAATTGCCCTCTGATTTCAGTGAAGAGTTAAATGAAAATATGTCGTGTAATTATATTACGGTGAATCAATGTAAAGATATGTGTAATAGTTTTTCTAATGATATATTTTCTTTGCTGCATTTAAATATTCGGAGTTTGAACAAACATTTTGATGAGTTCAAATTATTTTTAGAGACTGATGCTGATCAGTCATTCTCTGTTATTGGTTTAAGTGAAACCTGGTTAAATTCTAACTCTGAAAGTTTTTTTTTTCGATTGACGGCTATAAAATGTTTGTCAATAATAGACCCGATAAGAGTGGTGGAGGTGTTGCACTTTATATATCGCATACTTTTGAATGTATTGTTCATGATGATATTTCGAGAATGGATAATATTGTTGAATCCCCCCCCTTTTTTAATAGAAATTTGTATACCAGGAATTAGAAATATTGTGGTAGGCATTATGTACAGACCTCCCAACTCTAATATCAAGGATTTTTAAACTTACCTTTCTGATTTGGTGAAATCCCCTGTTTTTAAAAACAAAAATTGTTTCTTCCTCGGCGATTTTAATATTGACTTACTTAAGTCGGGAAATGATACTGTCGCAAACGAGTTTCTTCAGACATTTTTGTCCTCTTTTCTTCCGCTTATTTCGAAACCCACGCGTGTCACAGATCACTCTGCTACCCTTATTGATAATTTGTTTAGTAACACCCTACCCCTTACTGATTCTTATATAATTCTTTCAGATATGACTGATCATTATCCAATTATGACTCATTTTGCTCTTAAAACCTCTGTTAATAATGCTATTTTTTTTTTTTTAGATCTCCTCTATTAAGTCGTAGAGTTTCGTCTGAAAAATTAGCTAGTCTTGATGCGGTTCTCGAAAATGCTGACTGGTCTAGAGTATTTGAAAGTGATGACATCAATTTGTCTTTTGATTATTTCATGGAAATATTCAATTTTCATTGGGATAATGTAATTCCAAAGCAAAAAAAAAAAAAAAAAGAAACAGAAAAAGACTATAAAAAGACTCCTAGATTACCGTGGATTTCAAAATCAATTCTTCTGTCGATTAACATGAAAAATCGATTATATTATAGATAAAAATAGGAAAAAACTGAGCGATCAAAACATAAATACACTTCATATAAAAATACCCCAACTATGATTTTACGTTCCGAAAAGAAAAAATATTATTTTAAGCAACTGCAAAGATATAAGTTTGATATGAAAAACACTTGGAATGTTTTAAAGCAAGCTATGAATGTTTCGAGTAAACATTCAGCTATTGATAATATTAAGTTGAATGATGAAATCATCAGTGACCCTGTTAACATTGCAAATGTTTTCAATTCTTATTTTTCAAAGATAGGTGAAAATTACGCCCAAAATATCCCTGCGTCAGAGCATCACTTTACTGAATACCTAGATCAGTGCAATCCCAATTCTGTTTATTTCATTCAAATTCAAATTCAAATTCAAACTTTATTTTCACTTTCTTCCTTCTACAGAATGTACAAGACACATTATTATGAATTTGACATGCGAATCGTTGAAAATGTACATAACCAAACAGGATTAACAACATGTTCATGTCTACATGATCAGTACAATAAAGATACATACACTCTATATACACCCTGAGAAAAAAAAAAGTGGAGGTACCCACTCAAAAGACTAAGCTTGTAACATGTGGATACCTCTGAGGGAAAGGGGGAAAATGGGGTGAAAATTTATAACTACAAAGAGTGCGGGAAACTGGGGAAGTGGGGAATAGAGAAAAAAAAAGAAAGAAAGCAAAAGTGTGAAAGAAAGGGGACAAAAAACAGGGAAAAGAGGAAGAGAGAGAGAGAGAGAGAGAAGCCAAAAAATTGTTGATGCATACACCAAGGGCGAAAGCCCACAGAGACAATCAGCCAAGTGTTTTCGAAAGTGACACATTGTCGAGCAGCTTTTCAGCTGAAGAGATTCAACTGTGAGGACGAGAGGACGAAAGCACTATAGAATACTACCAGGTAGTAAAATAATTGATGCCTCGAGAGAACGCAGCCTTACAGTGAAGAAGGGAAGATAGTATCGTGCTCACAAAAATATTACAAAATTAAATATATTCAGTTACATTATAAGACTTCAAGAGAAACATTTTCAATCTCAATGAAGGTGCATTTTTTATATCCATAGGAAGGGAGTTCCAGAATCTTGGACCTACATAAATAAAAGTCTGTTGAGCTAGCAAGGTTCTTAACAGAGGTAAATGAAATTCATTTGACTGTCTAGTTGGGTATCTATGGTATGTCCGGTTACGCATAAACATGGAATTAAATACAAACGGGAGGCAATTATTATTATAAGTATACATAAACTGCCCTAATTGTAATAAAAACAAATCTTTAATTTTCAGAATCTTGTTATCAAAAAACAAAGGATCTGTATGTGAATATGGAACAGTATTACAAATAATGCGAAGAGCCTTCTTTTGTAACAGTAGAATCCTATCCAATAATAATTAATGCGTGTTTCCCCATACCAAAATTCCATAATTTAAATAAGGCAATATCAAAGATGAATACAATGTTAACAACGAATGCTGAGGAATAGACAGTTTTAATCTATTAATGACACCTATGTTACGTGAAATTTTCTTGCAGACATTATCAATATGAAATTTCCAAGGAAGTTTGTTATCAACTATAACACGGAGAAACTTTATATGGGAAACACTTTCTAAGACAGCGTCACCAAAACAAATGTCCATATTTAAATTATCTAAAGTGTTACTAAAAAGCATATATTTTGTTTTTTGGATATTCAAAGACAACTTATTTGCTTTTATCCACTTACATAAATTTTCTAATTCGGAATTAACTGTCTGCACAAGAATATTTGGGTCTTCATGTGAGTAAAAAACATTTGAATCGTCGGCAAAAAGTATGAACGATAACACATCTGACGAAGCACAAAAATCATTAATGTAAACAATAAACAATAGTGGGCCCAACAAACTACCTTGTGGCACGCCACACTTCAGTTCTCTCATATCAGAATTATGATTGTTCAAAGATACATATTGTTTGCGATCAGTTAGATAACTCCTGAACCACTCCAAGGCCTTCCCACGTATACCATAATGAGACAACTTGTAGAGTAAGATATCATGGTTTATAGTGTCGAAGGCCTTGGAGAAGTCCAGGAAGATACCAATCAAATGTGAGCGATTGTCTAAAGCATGTGCTACTTTGTCAACAAAATTAAGCAAAGCGTGACAGGTGCTATGCTTTTCTCGGAATCCAAACTGCGAATTTGTAAAAACATCACACATCTTTAGAAAATTCATCGTTCTTTTATATATAATTTTCTCTAAAATCTTGGACAAACAAGATAATAAAGAAATAGGTCTGTAATTACTAACATCTAACTTATCTCCATTCTTATATATGGGAATAACTTTAGCTATTTTCATTTGCTCCGGAAACACACCCGTTAACATTGACAAATTAAAAATATGTGCCAAAGGATCCGCAACAGAAGATATAACACTTTTCAAAATCATATTGCTTATGTCATCATAACCGGAACTGTTTTTGTTTTTCAAACCAGATACAATATCAGTAATCTCGTACCTCGTGGTAGGGGTAAAAAATATTGAATTCATATTATATCGATTTAAAAAATCAGAGAAATGTTTATTAGTATCGGGAATTTCTTGAGCAAGGCTTTCTCCGATTGTTGTAAAATATGTGTTAAAAACATTTGCTATATCAACAGGATAATCAATAATTTCATCATTACATCTCATTTTCGAAATACTTAACTTTTCATTTGAAATATTCATTGCTTGTTTCAATACGTTCCATGTACTTTTCATATCACACCTATATCTCTCTAATTGTTTATAATAATATTTTTTCTTTTCAATACGTATTATCTTAGTGAGAGTATTCTTATACAAAGTATATTTAATTCGTGCTTGTTCAGTTTTTTTCATTTTAAATACATAAAACAGTTTATTTTTCCTATTTATGGAACGTAAAATGGACTTGGAAATCCATGGAAGCTTTGGAGTTGTTTTATAATTCCCCCGTTTATCCTTTCTTTTAGGAATGTGAATATCCATATGATTATCAAAAATTTCCAAAAAATTATTCAAAGCCAAATTAGTGTCATCAGTATCAAACACACAATCCCAATTAACATTATCCAAGGAAGCACAAAAAGAAGACAAATTTTCTTGGGTTACTTTACGCCTCAAATATCGCTGGGATGAATTATTACTAATATGGCTAAATTTAAGGTGCGTCATTATTGGAAAATGATCAGTAATATCTGATAAGATTATCGACGAATTTGGGAGGGTTAAAACGTTACTAAAAATATTGTCAATTAAAGTGGCTGACTGACGTGAAACGCGTGTCGGTTTCGAAATAAGAGGTAAGAAAGAAAAGGATAAGAATGTCTCAAGGAATTCTCCCGAGATGTTGTCCGTTGTATGCTTTAACAAGTCAATATTGAAATCACCGAATATAAAAGAGTTTGAGTTTATAAATAAAGGGTTTGTAAGCACCTCGGTGAGATATGATAAAAAGTCTCTGTTGTTGGAATTTTGAGGTCTGTAAATAATACCTATTACAATGTTTTTATTACCGGGAACAGTAATCTCAATGAAAAGTGACTCAACAATGTCATTCATTTTGCTAAGCTCATCAAGGACAGTGCATTCAAAGCAGCGTAGAACATATAAAGCGACTCCGCCACCAGAGCGATCAGATCTATTATTCGCAAAAATATTATACCCTTCAAGTGCAAAAGATTGTTTTGGACATGAAGACAACCACGTTTCAGTGAGTCCTATCACTGAAAATAATTTTTTTTGATTTGGATTATCTAACAATAGCTGCAATTCTTCAAAATGCTTATTCATACTTCTTATATTCAAATGTACCAATGAAAATGTATCTTTCACAAAACCCTTTCTAATATCTTTAAATTGATTCAAGGTGACATAATTACACAATGGAGCTTGAGTCAGATCGTTAAAATCATACTGCATTTCTTCCGCTGTAGAATTAAGATTGTCCGCAACTAGTTCATCAAAGGGATATGCGCGTTTATTAAAAGCTTCTTCTTTATCTAAAAAATCGAATTCTGGCGTAACAGGTCTGAATAAATAATAAAAATCATCATCTAACATAGAGTGAAAAGGTACATCTTCTATCCTGTCATTCATTCTGAATTGGGGCAATTCTGACTAGGTGTTATCCGCGCCATTGCTGCTAGAGGGCAACCATGGCTAACGTTGGCACAACAGAGAAACTGACACGACAGGAACCCACCGTGATACTGCGGGATAAAAGCGAATGCAGAGGATAATGGGGAGCGACCATGCGTGACTGTGAAAGGTACGCGCTCTTTGTATGCATAGGAATTATATAACAAGGCTGGTTGGCTGTTAACGAGAAGTGAGGTGCAGAGAGGGTCAGAAATGAAAAGATATAAGAAACCAATAGGCATGAGATTATGGATATTGTATCTTCCTTTAAGAACAAGAGGAGTTCTGGTTATGATGATATACATAATTGTATTCTTAAAGGTGTTATATCTTCAGTTGCTGATCCACTTGTTCATATTTTCAATTTATCAATTTCTAATGGTGTGTTTCCTGTTAACCCTATAAAGCCCAAGGGGGGGGGGGCACATTGTGCCCCCCTACCATATTTTCGTTTGCCACTCCTACACCTTTTACTCGATTTCAACCAAATTTGGTGACTTTTCCTAAAATCTTATTGCAAACATTTTGATATATAAATTAGCTATATCCGATATTGCTGGTTGCCATGGCAACCGTAAACTGACAACCATGTTCGTCAGATTTTGCATGATTTTCTGTTCAAATTTCAGTTAACAATATAATAATGGATGGAATGGGGGTTTTCTTGGCTGTAATTTGCTGAAGGACCAAAATGTGAAGTTATTATGGTTGTGAATTACCCTGAAATGGTCGTCTTATTATTTCCTTTATTTTTTATATGACATAGGCATCAAACAATAGACATAATAGAAATAATCGAAAATACGGCATTTTCCAAAGACTACCCTTTTATTTTGTGTTATCTTCACACAAGCTTTGCCTGTAATATCATTTCTTCATCATATTATCAACCTGCAAACTTAAAATTTCAATATTTTGGAAATCTGAAATATGATACCAATATATGTACCCCCATTCCAAGCAATACATCATAGGTTTCATATATTTCTTTATATTGTATTGAATAGCGCCCCCACATGTTGACCTTGAGAAATTTCAACAGTAACAAATAGTGAAGGTTGACTTGCTTTTCCTTTGTGGTAAATATGAAAATGATTGATATGAAATAAAAACATATATAGTTGGGATAAAGAAATAAAAAGAAAAAACACGATTTTAGCATATTTCCTATGTATTTCTTTGTATTTTGGTTAATAGCGCCCTCAGTGGATGACCTTGGGAAATTTCAAATGTTGGGTCTTGTAGAGTATGAGTTGCTTTACCCATGTGCCAAATATGACGGTCATACATCATATAATAAAGAAGTTATATAGGGGGGGCACAATGTGCCCCCCCCCCCCCCTTGGGCCTGGAAGGGGTCAAAATAGCTTGGGCTTTATAGGGTTAAGATGAAACTGGCCAAAGTAACTCCATTATTTAAGAAGGGTGACAAATATGAAGTCAGTAATTATCGTCCAATTTCACTATTATCATCGTTGTCCAAAGTTTTAGAGAAACTCATTTATGAGAGAACTATTAATTTTTTGAAGTTGCATAATATTTTGACTAATTCTCAATTTGGTTTTCGAGAGAAGCATACTACAACTCATGCTCTGTTATACTTTGTTGATCAAGTGGCTCATGCAATTGATAATCACTCTCATTTAATTACTATTTTCTTGGACTTCCCCAAGGCCTCCAATCGACACAGTTGATCATGATATTCTACTCCACAAGTTATCACATTACGGAATACGTGGGAAGGCCTTGGAGTGGTTCAGGAGTTATTTAGGAAATAGAAGACAATTTGTTACAATTAAAGACAATCTTTCAGTAATAAGAGAAGTGAATTTTGGCGTTCCACAAGGAAGTTTATTAGGGCCACTATTATTTATTGTTTATATCAATGATTTTTGCCAGGCATCCGATGTACAATCCTTTATCCATTTTGCTGACGATACCAGTGTATTTTTTTGCCCACAATGATGTTAATTTTCTTGTTCAAAAAGTCAATACTGAATTACAAAAAGTGAATAATTGGGTAAGAGCCAATAAATTATCATTGAATGCCCAAAAACGAAATATATGATTTTTAGTAATACTGTTGACATTTTGAGTACAGCATAGTTTTGAATAATTTTCATTTAGAACAAGTTTCACATTTTAAATTCCTTGGAATTATTGTTGACGACAAACTTTCCTGGAAGTTACATATTGATTATATATCCAACATAATCTCACGTAATATAGGTGTTATGAATAGAATGAAATTGTATATCCCACAAAAATCACTACTTATGTTATATTCGTCACTGATATTGCCATATCTTAATTATGGTGTTTTAGTTTGGGGCAACAGTCACCAGAACCTACTGGATAGAGTGTTCCTTCTACAAAAGAAAGCTCTCCGTGTCATCAGTTATCCTTTCATACCCTCCCACTCAAATATGTTATTTGCCGCAAATAAGCTGCTAAAAATTAAAAATTTCTATTTATTTAATTTGGGGCAATTTATGTATACGTACAGCAACAACTCACTCCCCTCCATTTTCGATTCTATGTTTCAAAGAAATCAATCATTCCATGACTATCCCACTCGACGTTCCAATGAATTTCACTTTCCTCTCTTACGAACGATTCTTGCTAAGAACACACTTATTTATACTGGCCCAACGTATTGGAATTTTCTGAATAATGACATAAGAAATTCACCTTCTATATTTTCATTTAAAAGGAGATTAAAGTTGTTTCTATTGCAATGTTATGTTCCTACAGAAGTGAATCAGCCTGATGGCTCATTTTAATTATTTTCCGGAGAATTTTGATTACCAATAGCATACTCTCACATATTTTCTCGTCCCTGTTGTCCTGAGACTCTTACTGAGTAGATTCAATTCTACTTGTAGATACCTCCGCATCTATTTCTCTCTATTTTTCCATATTTATGTATCCCTTCCTCGCATCCCAATATTTTTTCGACATAGTTCTGTCGAGGATCGCTGGATCTGTTTTTCCTTTCTGTCCGCTGTATTGTCTTCCTATTATGTCAACCTTGTCTCGTTCTGTCTTGTATTGAAGTCTCCTTTCATAAGTTTTGTCGTCTCAGTCTCGTTTAATGTTCATTCGCCTGTGTATGTGTGTCTGTCCGTTACTCTGTCTTCTTATTGGGCTTCCAGACTTTTTTTTTTAATCTGACTTTATTCCCGATCTTTTTTCCCCTTTTTGCATCAGTTCATTTTCTATTGACATTCTGTACCTGAGGGGCCCACATTCTACAAGCATTGCCTTTGTAGTGGGTCCCTCCATTTTTCGATATTTTGTGTAATGTTATATCGTCTGTATCACTTCATTCAATTTTCATTACAACATTATTTGTTACCCCAAGGTTCCACAATTATGTTCTCTTTTCAATTTTACTTTGTTTTGATTATGTAACCTTATTTTCTGTTACCAATGAAAGTGAAATGTTTATGTTCTTTTCGAAAAATGCAATAAAGTTTGAATTGAATTGAATATTACTTTTTTGTTCTCCAGTTTAGGATGGCAGCTTCCTCCTTAAACCTCTGACGCCACATTGATTTCCTGTTCATTGGTGTGTGTGTAGAATTTGTTCACATTTGACTCATTGCTACATAAAGGGTTAAAACATCGGCCTGTACTGACTCGTGCATAATAAGCCAGTTCGGGGTTCCAGTTTGAGCATGAGCAGAAAAAGGTCATTTGTACCGAGAGACAGGTTGGTTTTTAATTTCACTGAGATAAGCATTTATTGTAATGCTATGAATATTCATGTCATCCTTATAAATGGTGCCTGCAGCCAGTACATCCACCTGACAGCAAGCCTGGTATTTGGCAATGTAAACAGAAAAAAAAGTTTGTTAATGTATTCAAAACAGCACTATGAAATGGATGCTTCCCAAAGTGTTGATTGACGAACCATTCTGGGCACTTCATCTACGCAGGTTCATTCTTTGTTAGAACACGAGTTCCATGAATTGCTATGTTGGGCAAGCTGCTGCATTATGTCGCTTTGAATTGAGTGAAGTGCCTAACCAACTGAGAAAAATGAGAGGTCATTTGTACCCACGTGCACATGAGCTATCTCCGAACTGGCTTATTACCCAACACGAAAAGGCAGTGTGTGAGTTTAACATATACAACATCGTGCACTTTTATCATACATACATGTTGACCTCCATGTAACTACGTATACACGTACGTAGACACACAGAAGGGAAATGCAAAATGAAGATATCTATCATGCTCAAAATACATGTACTGATATATTCTCATATGTACATTGTATAATGATTATAATAGACATAACTTTTGTTGTCGGAAATATGCATAATGTTTTCAGGAAAGGGTTAGTGTCTCTATTTCTATGGGACCTCTACATCTGTGCGCGCGCGTATGTGTGTGTGTGTGTTTGTCTCCGGCACAAGTATATATTTAAATTTACAATAGCTTATTCATCTATTCAGTATTCTTTTCTCGGAGTAGCCCCATCACGCAGTGATTTAAACATACACAGTTATTCTTGGGGGTCCTGCAACAAAATAACGAAGTATAATAAATTTCAATAAAATGCAAACAGGAACAAATCAAGTTTGTTTTATGTTATAAGTGCTGTCTGGGGCAAATTATTTGTATAGGGCCCCATTTCTCTCTCTCTCTCTTCTTTCGATCTTTAAAATAACAACAACAACAACAACAACAACAAATCAAGAACATCCTGATTTAGGCCCGCACCCCACACAGCATTATATAAACCATTTTTATGTGTAAATAGTGCAAAATAAGTCTTTGATAATGATAATAATAATAATAACAATAATAATAATAATAATAATAATAATAATAATAATAATAATAATAATAATAATACACGAATTCATTACATTATTTGATAATATAGGAGGTTTCCCTTAACACATAATAATTATGTAGGAGTACTTTTATTACCTGCTTTGCCGGCGTATTTGCCTGTCAAGATTATGTTCTGAATCCCTGCAAAAGTTTAGCGAAAATAGAATGTGAGGATGAAGTTATTTAGTGGGTATTTTAATATAATTATTTCTTAACTTATAGTAATCCTTCATCCTGTCTTGAGCAACGCAGTCATCTTACATTTTCTTATCGAAATGCGAGTGTACATTTTGTGTGTGCGTGTGTGTGTGTGTGTGTGTGTGTGTGTGTGTTTCTCTCACAAACTGGCAGTGACACTTAGATGACAATGGTTCGATGACGGGGACATTGACGGTGCTTCGGCGCTATTTTTCGAACAGGTGAGATCAAGGCCTACCACTGATTTCACAGAATAGTTTCCGTTCTATGTGCGATATAATACAATGAATATTTATTTTCAAGGAATGTGGGTTTTTTTTTTTCAGAATACGGAGAGTAATCCGACATTGTTAAATACGAAATTGAATTGAATGGCTCATCTGCATTGTTGAAGGAATAATGAATTCTCCTTAAAGTATCATTGCATACTTGAATGATACATAATTTTTTGATATCAGGTACCAAGTGGATTTTGTATAATATATAATCATTAGGTTGAAGTTAATAGTACCCTACTCTCCAGTTTTCTGTTGTGGGTACGAATCTTAGTCCAACTTTCTAATTCTTCGAATACAGAGCGCTGCCTTTGAATTCATACCTAAATTTATTCGTTTATCTGCGTTTTCATCTTTTCTTTCTCCTTTCCTGCTTTACTTTGAAATGAAACAGCTTTCTATTAACAGTTGATATAGAAACATGGTTAGTGCGAAATCAAACACAAAAAACAGTTTAAATTGCAAAAAGACGGATAAAAGAATATTCCAAGAAATAATGACATCGGTCACTTTCAAACATGCCAAATGGTTAAAGAAACATGTTGATGCCTTCACAAATTTTCTTCAACCATACCAAGGTTTTATTCTTTTGTTTTGATGAAGCAGATTAAAAAAGAACGAATTAAGAAAGAACTTATACTCCTTTCATCATGACAATCTTGAAACCTAACAATCTAGCAATGGTTACTTTGTACAGGGAAAATGAAAATGACAAAATGTTAATAATTGTTGCATCATTGATAGAGAGAAAGAATTAACTTTTGAAATCGAGAAACCAATGGATAAGCTATGAGATCATTACCTCATTTGGTTAACCGTATAGTTTTTTCACTAATTACTGTTCAGTGAAAATAAAAACATTACACTTGAAAATTACATTTCGAAACTTTGACTATTTGTCTGATTAAGATAAAATCTTCACCAGTGTTTAGCATTCCGTCTGTTTAATGGTACTCAAATTATCAAAATAAATTGAATGCAGCGTGGAGTTTCGGTTTTTAGGAGAGTACACTCCGGATTCCTTCATACTGCAAAAATACTCGACCCGGAAGGAGTGACACCCACCAGCTTGGTTTGCTTCCGGGGTCATCCCTGCAGAGCTCGAATAGAAACTTTCCAAATTTCTGCACAAGACAACAACGAAAGACGGCTTTTCAGATTCTAAAACACGATTGCGCACAAGCAACGTCACTATCCATTATCATGAGGTAATATATCATGATAAAGATTACTTGTAATTCATCATCATTAAAGGTTGACTCTAGAAAATAGAATGAAATCTGACAAACAAGATGGTGCAGACTCTGTCAACATCGGACTTGAGATTAAAAAAAAAAATAATGGGACTTCAAACCCTCTAGACGACATAATGAAGACTCCATTAACGACACTCATAACAGCCACATGTGCAAAAATTGAATGTGCCAATAACTTATCAAAGATGACCTATAAAGGGGAGCTATACTAGGCTTCCATTTGCTAAATCAATGCATCGGCTTTCTGCTTCTGTTGATGGTGAACATGACCGAGGTGGTGTTGTTGATTGAAACGATGAAGATGACAGTGATGAATGAGCAAATAGTAAACAAAGTAATGACCATGCTGGAAAACAACGATAATACTGATGTAAGTTGATGTTAATGATCACGTTTTAAAAAAGAGACTTTTATATTTCTTCTGCCGTTCGTATCGTATCTCGCTCAGGGTCTGAATACCAATCACACTGCAGAGTGGTGCGCCCACAATAAGCCAGTTCGGGGTTCCACTTTGAGCATGAGCAGAAAAAGGTCATCAGTACCGGCAGAGCATGTTGGTTTTTTATTCACTGAGATAAGCATCTGTGATGTAATGATTATTCAAGCGATCATTATGAGTGGTGCTTGCTAGCACATCCACCTGACAGCAAATGCGGTATTTGACAATATCAATAGAAAATGATAGTTAATACATTCAATGCGAAATAATGAAATGGATGCTTTCCAAAGTGCTAATTGATGGATCATTCTGGTCACCTGGTCTACTCAAGTTCATTCTTTCTTTGAACATGACTGATGAATTCCATAAATTGTTACGTCGGGTAAGCTGAAATACCTTCTCTCGCTTGAAAAGTCGTGGAGTGCCTAATCAACTGAGAAAGAAGAAAGGTCATTTGTACCGATGTGCCCATGAGCTAACCCCGAACTGGCTTATATTCAAGCCATTAGCGCAGACTGGCATTTGGTATGTTTACAGTTGAGTGCAGTTATATAAGAATTCATTGTAGGACTGCTTGCTCCAATTGGACTTCCCGCAGTGCCAGTTAGAAATGGAAGGCACCGAACCACGGTATGTCAGCTGGATCCTTACTGTGTTTGCTATATTTCTTGTTATCGAACAAGGTGAGAGTGAAGTGCTTACCTCCCCGTTCTCCGGTGGATCCCCATTGCCAAAGGTACTTGTGACAACCAACAGGAGAGATTCGCTCTCAATGTTTTCTACGTCGTAGTTCTCCATGCACACCACCTTTTAAAATTGTTTGAGGCAACATGGAAAAAAAGTGACTTCATCGTAGACTAGTTACACACAAGTAACATGAGAAACTACGACCGCAACTTAAAGAGGAATTGCATTACGATTCTATATTGCTTTGTATGAAAACTGAAAAAATCAGAAAAGTAGATAATGGAAACTTTTGGGATAACCTCACAGACTAAGAGAAATATGATTAACTGTTGAAGTTTAGAAAGGAAGGTTAATTGGCAATTCTGTGTGATGTATAGTAGTTGAACAACTTTCCATTCTCTTTGTCCACAGTAACTTACCAATTTCCTTTTTGTCCCTAAAAACTATTTTAGACCTGTTCTTGGTATATGAAAAAATAATGCTTCTACATGCCCTCATCAAAGGTTAAGAACAGTTACTGTCTCTGCCCAAATATTAGAGAAAAATAAGATTTGAAAATTCCTTTATCCAAATAGAAGAGGGAACTGCTTAGCAACTACGTCTCACAGAGTTGCTAATTTTTCATATTTTCTAAACTTCAAAAGATTTCTAACTTTTTCCCCAAAAATAATCATAGATCTACTTCTTTGATATTTGATAATATCAGGAAAGATTTTTCCTTTAATATTGGAGGATTCATCTGGGATAGGAGAATACAATGCCAACTCATAAATTATCGAACATCAGTCTGGTTGTCAATACAGTCCCAATGAAATCAAATTATACAATAAACTATGCTCCTCAACACGAAAACAATAGCAAAATATGTGTCTCGGGAAAACCACAATGAAAAAGGTATTGTGGTATTGCTCTTTTATGAGAATACAGAACACAAAAACACTATGGGCACAAACGAACTCAAATATATGTGACCCTGCATCACAAAACCAACAAAAAGTCGCCAGACACAGATTTTTAGTTAAGGGCAGATTCCGAAAGAGGAGACTCTAAGTTTTAAAATGATGTATAATTCAATTGAAATGGACTCTCCTAACCCGTCTAAATATTGGAAAGAAAGCACACAGTTTGGAAAAGTGTGAAGCCGAGAAAAGAGGCTCTGAAGTACAGGATCTATTCAAGGGCTTAATCTTCATCAAACCGTGCTAGCTGTGCAATGAATGGGACAAAAACAGGGTGTAAACCACTGGAGCAACAACAATGAAGAGATTTTCAGATTAGGCTGAAATTAAACATGCTCCATTAACACATTCTGTTTATGATTAATACCAACTTTCAAAGCAGTAACTTTATCCCTCCACAAGTTACTAGACCTGAAAATAAAGAGTGTGCAAGGGTTATCAAGAAATGAAAAGGGGCGTCTAAGACACACCTGATCTCTAAGAAAAAAAAAACAAAAAAAATTACCTACTCTAAAAAAAAAAAGTGTTGTAGAAAAACTGTTGAAAATGCATTTTCCCATTCATTTTATGATCCCTAACTTTGGAATAATGTAGAAGAAGGGTAGCTCTTTCAGAAAATATGAAAAACTCAATATTAATTTGGTTGACCCCTTTCACTTTTTTTTTGAGTCCTCACGTAAAATCAATGGGTGCGACTTTGTTTTGTGATACACGGTCACCTAACACATTATGCTTTGTAGATGTACTACCATAATGAGAGAAGCGTGGAGTAGTTAGGGAATATTGTCGTATGCTTCATTACTTTTTAGTTGGCCCTTCTACATGCTATGTAACGAAAACCCTATAATCTTATTAGGCGATTTGTGAAGAAATGTCTATAATTGATCTACACCCTCTGTATTGTGCTATTAGAGTAACATAGATTCCAGTCTCTTCATTCCGATGTATTTTTAAATATATTACAAAATTGAATTGAGTTGAATCGAAATAATCTTATTAAAGTCATCAGTCACCTTTGCATTAAAGGCGTGGTTGAACATCTCGCATAACATCCTAGCAAACCTCTCCGAGTTGCCTGTCTCTGTGGCGTACAGAATGGTGGTCTTGACTCGCTTGGCGAGGGCTTTACCCATCAATCTTGTAGCAAACATCACTGCCCTGTAACAAATATTCAATTCATTTCAGTTCAATTTTATTTTCCACTCGTAGGGTGGAACACTCTCGTCAAGAAAAGGCTGGCTTTCAAAAGGGTCCACAAGAGTTAAAAATACAAATATCATACATTCATTACTGTTACGGAGGTTAACTTGGCTTAACGAACCATCATAACCACCAAAAATACCCAGACTCTCAAACAAGGTGTTTGGTCGATCTCGGTCATCTTGTCGAACTCTTTATTTACATATTCCTCCGAGGAACAATCAAGTGCCCAGAAATGATAGTACAATGCACATGTATCCATAACATTACATATACATATATATATAGTTACAAATACAAGTACAATTAATAACCCTGACATTAAAGTGAATCAGTCCATTAAGCGTGTATGGGTACAACGGTGAGTACAAATTATTTGCGGAGCGCAGGATTCTTGCCTCAATAGACTCGGAAAAATGCTCTTACACAATGCATATGGACTGCACAGGTAAACTTCATAACAACAACATTTTCTGAAAGTAATGGTGTGAGTTGAGCCGTTAAACCTTTTTAAGAACCTCTCTTGTTGATGTCTGCTCCACAGACTCTATGTCGACACGCACAAGACATAAAACTTCCAAACATTCTCATTATCATTTGTTAATTGTTTCATAACATTGTCTGAATGCAACAATAGTAATCAAATTACG
Source organism: Diadema setosum (assembly GCF_964275005.1). Classification (NCBI taxonomy): domain Eukaryota; kingdom Metazoa; phylum Echinodermata; class Echinoidea; order Diadematoida; family Diadematidae; genus Diadema; species Diadema setosum. The sequence continues at coordinate 23,651,732 of NC_092687.1, forward strand.
AAACCTTTGTTGAAACACTTCTTCTTGATGTAAATTGACCTAAACAAGACAGGCAGATTGACAATACTTCTTCGTTATCATCGGTGTCATTGGTATCAGGTTTACCGTTTGAAATGAAATGAAATGAAATGAAATGAAATGAAATAGTAGCGATACGCGTTCAGGGTGGTCCAAGAGGGGTTTCAGCACTTCGCTGCAACATGCTCAAATTCTTGAGCAACATCCTCAAATCTTGTGCAACATCTTCAAAAAAATGCCAGGACCATGTTTTGCAACATCCTGAAGAATTTGCAACAAGCTCGAAATTAAATGTATTCAAACATGTGAAGAACATGTGCAAAGCATAAGAAACATCAAAGTACCTTGTAATTAGATACAGTATTTGTGTGCAAAACATAAGAGAGAACATTGAATGTAAGCAGCACAAAGAGAGATAAGCTGTGAAATATTGCTTTACTCCTGCTTTCTCGTGATATGCGCTCCGCGCACAAACAATTTCTGCAATATTCTCAGATTCTGACCTTGCGCCAGGCTCAAATTTCAAGTTTTGGGCCACCTTGCGCGTTATATTGTATGTAAAAGAAAGACACATACCCACACACGCATATACACATTCGCGCACTCTCTTTCTCTCTCTCTCTCTCTCTCTCTCTCTCTCACACACACACACGCACCATGACTTGAAATGGTTGTGTCCTCACCTTCCAACGCTCTTGAAGGAGGAGAGGTATTGTCCGTTTGTGGCACCTCTACCTGCCCTCCACGCTCCGCTCTTCCACGGGTCATCCTGGGAACGATCGGGACACAAACAACAGATGCAGTGTAATTGTAGCACATTTTGACTGATGAATTGCCCTTCCTGGTAACATGCTTCTCACAACAACCAGAGATGTACTTGATGTAGTAGAGCAGATAAGCCGAAAAATTGTGCAAATTTTGACTAAAGCATGAAACTTTCACCAGTGTTAGTACATGTTATAAGATTCATTTTAAGATCGGGAGGTAAGTCTGAATTGACCTCTAAAGACCTCCAAAGGTCAATGACCTCAAAATTTGATAAAAATAGATATTTTGCGTCATTGATGAATGTTAAAATGGTAATGATGTACTAAAAACTATTTTTTGTTACAATGGAATTGTCTTCATGTTCCATAGAACCCTGACAGTTTTCTACCTTTGACCTCTGATGACCTCCAGAGGTCAATGACCTCAAAATATCAGAATATTGATATTTTGTCATTGATTAATGATAAACACGGCAATGATGTACTTAAACCATGTTTGTTTGTTTGTTTGTTTGTTTGTTTGTTTTTTTTTTACAGTGGAATTGCCTCAATGTTCCACCGATCCTTGACAGGTTTCTACCTTTGACCTCTGATGACCACCAGAGGTCAATGACCTCAAATTATCAGAATTTTGATATTTTGTGCAATTGGTTGATGATAAACATGATAACGATGTCTTAAAAATTCATTTGTGTTACAACTGAATCGCTTTCCTATTCCTCAGATCAAGGGAAATTATTTACATGTCTCTGCCTTTGACCTCCGAGGACTGTGACAGGTCAATGACCTCAAAATATCAGAATATTGATATTTGACGTATATTCAATGGTTAAGTGTATACCTGGTGTGCAATCACGCATTATGCTATTAGCATTTATGCTACAATAGAAGTGTCTTCTCATTCCACAGAACATTGGTCATTACCCTGTACATAGCCAACTTTGACATCTAAGGTCAATGTGAGGTCAGACTTTAGAATATCAAAATTTGTGTAGGATTACAATTATTTATGTTTGGCTTCATTGGTTTAATCCAAAAAGTTTAATCAGTTACAAATCACGCCTTGACGTTATAATCAAAGCATGTATGCATATTCCACAGAGCATTGGTTCATAGTTAAATGTTTCAGGAATGTGAGCGGTCAATTACTTCAGAAATGAAGCTTACGTGTCTTCAGTAATGGCAGTGACATCAAATACCGTATGTCCCCCCCCCCCCAAAAAAAAAAAAAAAAAAATCATACACAACGGGACCCTCCGCAATGATATCTTTAAAAATATTGAATCAATCTAAATACAAATTCAGGGTATGAAACTGTACCTCATTGCCCACATCTTACAGGAAACCCCATTCGATTTGCTTCAGTGGTCAAAGAGAAATGTCTTCTGTCTATTGTATTCACACACAAGATCATCGAAGTGCTAAACTTGGAAGAATCAAACTCATGACATGCTTTAAAACAATCCACATTTTTCTGTGACCGCTTAACCAAATCGAATGGAGTTTACTGCAAAATAGAGCTAAAATTTTATATTTTAAGACCCTGGAGTAGCATTCAGAAAATCATATTGTGTGTTATCAATGCGAAAATCTGATTTTATTTATTTATTTATTTATTTTTTTTTGTTGGGGGAGACATACTGTATAATATTTATGTTTGGGTTAGTTGTGCAGCCTAGGTTGCATGAAATTATGTGCAACATTATCAAATTTGCACTGGACAAAATTTGTACGCTTAAACATGGAAAGTGGGGAGAGGAGTACCATGTTTTGGGTTGATGCTTAATGGTATGTGAACAGGCATATGGCAAAGTCCCTTGAACTGGATGAAAGGGTGAAAGATGCTAACCAGAAAACAACAGGCCCATCTCATCAGGTGTACGTCACAAGTCAAACAACTCAAGAGTCGTACAGCCCATGAGTTACGCAGCTCACGAGTCATACATCCTGTGACCTAAACACTAAGGCCCGAATTCTCAAAGGTGGAATAACTTTATTACACCGCTTATTCCGCCGATTTATTACGCCTCTTATGCAAATCAGGCCCTCGTGACGTAAAATGACGCGATTTATTCCCCGGAATCTATTCTCAAGGGTGGAATAACTTATTCCCCGGAACAAATATTCTGCGGAATAGTTATTCCAGCTTTGAGAATTCGGGCCTAGATGAACAAGGGCCATGAGCTCGACATCAAATATGATAGGCCCACAAGTTGTGCGGTCCGCGAGCTCGACACTCGAGGAGAACTTGGCATACGGTACGAGATTAATATATGTATTTCAGAGAGCTTAATCTATTCAGTGTATTGGTCTCGTGGACCCCCCCCCCCCACGTGTCGGACACTTATGGGCCTGGTTTGCCTCAACTTAGTGTCAAGCTCATGGGCAATGGGCAATGCTACCTAGTTTCGAGCTCGTGGGCTGTATGGTTCCGATGACTGACTCCCACTCATGGTCCTGAAGCATACAGTGACGTCATGGACCATCTGGAAAACGACATACTGTGAGGCCTAACATGCATTCCACATGAAGTAATCCTGTGTCTTGCTATTGTCATCCAGTTAAGTTTAGGTCATTAAGTCAGGCAACTTGGGGCATTTTTTTTTTAAATGATATCTTTAGGTACCTCACTTACAAATAGGTGTGGAACTACTATTTGCTCTTATTGTCTTATTTATACTCGATACTCCTCAACAATTGGGCCTGGCCAAGAGTTGTGCCCCCCATGCCCTAATGTTGCTTGTTTCCAATATGGCCGCCATCCGGTTTGCATTCAATGTGTGAATCAGGGTAATACGGCAGCGGGTAATATCATCCAGTTAAAACTCTCTACCAGCAAGTGATGATTCAGTGTAACCTCCTGCTGAAATTGGTCTAGATGTATACCCTCGATTTCTTTCAAGACAGGGCAGCATCTACGTCTTCAGTGAAGCACGCGATTGAGCTTACATTGCACGGATCGGCACACAGATCTCCACCACTAACTATCCTGAGGTCAGACCAGCGTTCTTCCAGGTGCACAGCCACTGTATGCGATCATCAGAGTCTTCCATTGGCAATATCTAAACAGTTTGGGTGAAGGCAAACTTGTCTCTATAATGGGTGCATTGCGCATAGAGTACAGGATGCACGAGATGATAAGAAAGCTTCTTTTTGACTCGCGGGATAGGCTACAATCCTTTCTCAGACAAAGGTTCTGAATTATCGGATCGTGCTCAGTCTGCACACAGTGAGCTGAACACCATATCAAGTATACATGTGTAATGATTGTGTGTAATGATCTGGGAAAATGCATGGAGAAATCAAAATACATACTGCAGTATGTATATGTTTATGTATTTTACGTGAAATCAGTTCCCGTCTGTTGTCTTCATCAATCTTGCAATGTTGTTTATTATTTTCCCTCTCCATCACGAGTATAATATGGAACGTGTTGATTATTTCACGTGAAGTTGTGATGTCGGAAAATGCAAGGCTGTATTGCAGGTGACCTTCAATTTGTTTTTCACATTATGTTGACACGTTTAACAGACTGTAATTCACCAAGATGCCTCTTGAAATGTTTTGAAAAATTTCTGCTTGATTTCACGCGAGCGGATGATTATCAACTGTCTTTCTGTGTGTGAAACAAAGTATTGTTCCTCTTCATTAATCTGCAATTATTGTTGGTGCTCTATTCCAACCCACCTCCAGCCTTGACATCCGTATTCCTAGGCGTTGTGGTGTAGAGCGGGATCTGAACATCTCTCATGAAGCGAGACTTCTCTTCTCTTTTCTTTTCTTTCCTTTTCTTTTCTTTTCCCCACTAACAATGTGAAACAAAGTGTTGTTTCTCTTCAAAAGATAGCGTGCCAATAATCTGTACTTAGGTTGATGCTCTAAACAAGACATTCCAACCCACCTCCAGCTTAGATATCCGTAGGTCTTGTGGTGTAGACATGGTAGAGCGAGACTTTTCTTTTCCCCACTCACAACTAAGTTTAACAGGAAACATAGAAGCATTCGCACATACTGTTTGCATTTCCCATTACATGCTTTGAACATAGGAATTTTCATGTACACATTTTCCCTGGAATTTTGCGAAGAACTTTTCAACACAATACATGTTCAAAAGAAAACAGTAGAATGATTTGCCCCTTAACAAATCAGACTACATCTCTTGAAATGCCTTCAAACGTAAATTAAAGTCATTCCTCTTGAACGATTTCTCTCTTATATATATATATATATATATACATATGTATATATATATATATATATATATATATATATATATATATATATATATATACATATATGAAGACAACGTCATTATTGTGTAAGTTCTCAAAAGCTCCTTACGACCTTCTCCAAGCCGGCGACCCTCTTATTGTACAGATACATAGATATTGGATTTGTCGTCAAATTTACAGCTTGCCACTCTAACTGATTTCTCGGCTCAAACATGTGTGTGTTTTTTTTTTAAATAAGTAATTTGCTAACAAACTTCCTCACCCTAAAGCATTTCATTGGCTCAATCTTATATTGGGGTGTGGTGTTCACTAGAAATGAATTCCTTATTGGTGGGGCTAAGACCCCCCCCCCCCCCCCCTCCCCTGAGCCCCACCGTCGGTACGGGACCAAGCAAAAATTTGCTTGTGTAAAAAGCCCTTTAGAGAGATAAATTCTGGCAGGAGGGCGACCTTCCAGCTCAGAAGATCATTTTATGTTGAGGGATCAGAGGGTAAAAACACGCCATCATGTCATTCCCCGTAATTTGGTGCGGGACTTTGGGGATGGAGAGCCATTGGAACTGACCACTAGCGGGGAAAGTAGCCAATGTCTAATTTGTAATTTCTATGACCATAGACTTTTCTTGGGAGAGGGGGTTTCGACAAAAAAAAAAAAAAAATAGCTGGAAGGAAGATAAACGGTTTCATAAACTCCAAGAAGGGGAAAATACTGAGCATATTGACGTCACAGGGTAACTAGGAAAACGAATGCAGTGTTCTGTTTTCTTTTACTCTCTATCCTATTCTATTCTATTCTATTTTGTTCTTTATTTTATGTGCTAGTAGCCATCTGGGCTACAATTGTAAAACAGATATGTTTGTTTTGTACATACTCTAAAGATCACCAGAGGTCAAAGGTAGAGCCCTGTCTGTGCTCTTTGGAATATGCAGACAATTTCATTGTAAAACAGATATGCTTGTTTTGTACATCTTAACCATGTTTATCATTAACTAATGACACCACAGATCAATATTATGATGTTTTGAGAGCATAAAAACTTCTAAAGGTCACCAGAGGTCAGAGGTAGAAACCTGTCTTTGCTCTTTGGAATATGAAGACAACTTCAGTGCAAAACAGACATGCCTGTTTTGCACATCTTAACCATGTTTATCATTAACTAATAACATCACAGATCAATATTATGGTATTTTGAGGTCATTGACCTTTAAAGGTCATCAGAGGTCAAAGGTAGAAACCTGTCAATGCCCTGTGGAAACGGAAGATTTGTAGTACAAATGAAGAGTTTGTTTGCAAAAACCGATAAGTCCATTTTTGAAGATTTTGAAGTACGGTATCTGTCATAAAATACAAAATAATACCTTTTAAATGATATATTGATCACTACACTTAAAGGTACATTTTTGAAGTTATGGTCAAAAGAAGCAAACATTTTCTTATTATTCTCTTCATTTTTCTCGACCTTTAATCGCAAATATCTCCATTTGACAAATATGGACTTATCGGTTTTTGCAAACAAACACTTCAAATGCATTTTAGTGCAGTGTAACCAAGATCTAGGCCTATCATTCACAAATGCCTCCAAACATCAATATTTTGATATTTAAAGTTCATTGACCTCTGGAGGTCATCAGAGGTCAAATCAGACTTACCTCCCGATCTTAAGATGAATTTTATGGTATGTACTAACACTGGTGAAAGTTTCATGCTTTAGTCAAATTTTGCACAATTCTCATGATTTTGAGGGCTTAACTGCTCTACTAATGTCGAATTTGTAGTGGAATGCTACAGCATAGTCAAGTTGACGTTAACCCTTGCTGTGCCATAAGGGGACTTTGGACGGTGTCTGCAATTTTGCACTCAAAAACCCAAAGGGTTAATAGATACAGCTAAATCAGGTATATAGACAGACAGACTGACAGGCAGACAGGCAGACAGAGTGAATGGTAGACGTTCTGCACAAACCCAGACAAAGAATGAACAAATCACGGGATGTTAACGTTTTGCTTGCTTTCACAGAAACTAATTATAGAACATTATAATGTGTCTCGTAGACCCTTTATTTTCAGTTAGATTCAACATGATAATGGATGTTTAGTAGGAAACATCTTCTCTCGACACTCGCTTGAGTTGTTCTTTAAGATATTAAGTAGTCCTGCCCCACCCCACCCCAAAACAAAACAATATAGATTAAAACAAAATGCGCACACAAATCGTAAAACAGAAAACAAATATATTATCGACCACGCAGCTGCTGATCGTTCCCCTTTAAAAGTCGCTGTTGATAGGTTATACCGTAGACAGCGTGCGAGGACGTTCCTGGCAGCACAAACCTGGTACTCGAAAGATGGTTTCAACTCGTAGTTCAGCATTTCTTGATGGAAGACCGGGGTAATGCCGCCGGACATCGGGGGGACGATCCACACCCAGTCCGCTGGACAACCGCCACGAAGCCTCTGTTCGTTCTCCATGTGCTTCATGAACGACTCCGACGCCGAGTGGTGGTCAATTATGGTCACGTTCATTTTCTTAGAAGCATAGAAAATCACAATTTTAAGGTAGAAAGATTAATTTCTCTCTCACAACCCCAGAATAGCCGTTCGATACCTACTAACAACTATGATTTTTATGTTTAAGACCCTTATGTTGGATTGTTTCCTGTTTAACAATTCGCTAAGGGAAGTGATACCATCCTTAAACTTCTTTGAGACAAACACTTACCTGGAAGCTATGTAGCACGGCCACATTGGTCTCAACAAGAGCCTGGTCCTTCCACAGAGTCGAGTTCGTACTGGTATCCAGACCCATGCTTCGTCCCACCTTCTGTTTATAGACATAAGCAGAGGTCAAAGATCAAGATCTAAGGCATTATTTAGAGGCTTTTATAATTATTTGTAATGTAAAGCGCATGAAAAAATAAAGTCTTCTATACCTCCAGCATATTCAGTCTGTTCTTGTCGCACAGGTCCCTGGCGCCGATCTCTGTGCCCATGTACCAGCCGTTGAAGGGACAGGCGGTGAACTCAAGACCACCGAGGTCGAGCAACATGTTGGAGACGGCTGGCACAGCGTACCACTTTAGCCCCAGCTCCTTGAACAATGGGTACCTGCACATGGGAAACAAAGAAATGTTATGCTTGTTAGCTCAAAGTGTTGTTTGACTTTAATGTCCTTTCCAATGCGCGCCTCTGTATATAATCAAAGCTCGATTCCTTTGATGCACTTTATACAATCATAAATAATTGTTATACAAATGTTACTTAGACAGACATTGCAATAGGTAATCTTACATTCTATTTCCAAGGAAGTACAATGAAATTAAACGAAATAATTTGTTTAACACCCTAGGAGGATATTAGGTGATTCATATGTCAATGCATGTGCTTTTCCCGCCCCATCCTTTTGCAATGGTATACACAAAACGCCCACACGTACACAGACAAAAATAAAACAAAAACACTGGAATTAACCCCTTCATCCTTGTTGTAATACCAAGGAGGTACGAGAAATGGAGTCACCACAGTCTTATTCGCTTTGATCCCATTCTCGAAGCCGCCACTCAAAAATATTTGAAGTATGTGTCAAACTGGATCTGCCGCTCAGATGCGAAGACAATTGACTCGTGTCTCATCGCATAATCACCAGCCACTTTCCAAGGAAGATATGTCTTTGTGATGGTAATTACTTTTCGCCATCCCTACTTACAAACGATTGGAAGTAGACAATGGTAAAGGAACGGGGGTGCGCAAATTGAAATTGCTCAAATATTGCTGAAACAGATATCAAAATTACTCGACTGTACGTGTCTGTACGCTAATCTGACATATTAATTTATAAAGAACTATACTTGAAGATGATACCATATTAGTTTCATTAGGCGGAAATAAGGAGAAAAGTGATAAAACCGGCTTTCCATGAGGGTAAAATTTCAAACAATTTCACAAAATACAGCTCAGATTTACACTTTTGCACATATTTTCGAACGGAATTGACTTTTGTTTTATATGCTTTATCATTAGGTGAAATTTCATTGCATATATAAAAGAGCAGCATATGCCCGACATTATGTTAGCGTTAAAAATGAATCTTCAGATTGCTCAGAAAGATGGCGACTTCAAGCATCGAACATCAAAGGCACAAATGCACCTGTGGAATTCTTTTGTCCATCCATAGAAAACTGACAGCTGATTGAATAATCATAGTCGGTTGTAACTCCATCTCTCGAACCTCCTTGGTAATACCACTCACTTTGGATGTTCAAGCGGCACTTGGAGCAGGAGATCAGACGGTATATCGAACATCTCTGGCTCCCCGCCATCGGCTTGTAGAACGAGTGGGAGGACTTCGAAAGGACCCCCTTTCCCTTTCCATCCTAGCTTTTCACACACCTGTATCAGTCGCCAGATATAAAATCATCTGTTTATTGAAGTCACTGAAGCCCTTTTTAGAATCCATAAGTTCTACACTGGTAAAGTTGCAAAGCAAGTGGAATGGTAGTTAATAACAGTGCTACATTAATGGAATATGTGAGCCTCCTACGTCATCATCCATGTTCAGTGCAACTTTTTTTTCCTCCATACTGGTTTATCTGCTGAAGGACTACAATAAATTTCACAGATTTAAACATGTCACTATCGATTATGCACACTGCATGATGTGGAATCATGAAAATCATCTTGAGTCCTCTTTAAAGGGATGGTATAGCTTCTGTTGAGATGGTGATTCAGGTTTTAACTTTTTAGAGACAATTAGAAACCACTTAATATATGAAATATTAAAGAGCAAACAAATTATTGTTAGAGAGAATCAAAATCGATATTGAACTGGCTGAGATATCCCAAGCCAAATTAAAACAAAGTGTAAATAAAATGGGATCCCACATACCTGTGTGAATTCTACTCCTGCCGGGTCTCCTACGATGGATCCGTCTTTCTGTTTGTATCCTGCGTAGCTAATCAGCTGGCTATTCCACACCCGGAAGTCACCCCTGTGACCTTTGCGATGGGGGAAGATCGTGATCGCTGACCTGAAGCACATAAAAGTATTGTAAAGTAAAATCTCTCTTGTTGATAAAGTATCACACTTGAAGCTATTTGGTCACATGGAAAATGTCCATGTTGTGTTTTGTCTCTTGTCAGATTATAGAAGTAATACATTTTATCTGTATTGTTTCAATGTTCTATGTATAGTTCTTGTATTCTTTGTAAATGCTTTTTATCAGATGTGAAAATAAGTAAAATGTAATGAAATAGGAGAAATGAAAAGAATCCACTGGGCAACGATATCGAGCTGTTTAATTAACCGATTAAACAACATCTACTGAGTTTATTCATCATTTAGATACCAGTGAGACAGTGCCAAGATCATGGTAAGGGTTTCCTTAGAACCATCTAGAAGTTAAATAAAAGAGGATATTGCAGTGGTAGTTGAGTCGATTGTATACTATGCCCTGAGTGGATGCCTAAGGGTTTAGCTCTCGGCATGTTTGCACTGCTACTGCATGTACTTGCGGGATACATCTCATGATTGTTGTGTCAATGAATGTATTGTGGGAATGAAGGTGGGCGAGGGTGAGTACAATTTTCCATTTGTACCTTCCAGGCCTTTGGTTACCTTATGTTCCCTTTGTTCGTTGCATAACTCAAATGGCTGCAGAGAGCGTCAAACATGTCACTTGACGAAATCGCTTTTCGTGCGTCAAACACCTTGGAAAGAAAGCAAAAGTAACAATAATCATGGAAAATGAAAGACTTTGATCATTTGTCTCCCTTTCTATAAACATCGCAACTGTTAATCAACATTGTAACAAACTTGTCGAAAAAAAGAAGTCGGTAAGAATAGACACTGTCATCTACACTTCCGGGCAATGGTATTACCACCAGGCTATTCCTGGTTGCAGGCAGTGACACGTTGAATTTGAAACAAATGCCTATTGTTGTGTTACGTAGTCCAAGACGGACAAGGCTTATGGAATAAAATGACCAATCTCTTGATTAGCAATAATTCTATTTCAGCATATACATATATATGACTTTCAATGCTTGCTCCCAATCAATGTTGATTTCTATTTCAATCTCAGTGTTCTCATTCTTTGTGCCTTAAGTTATACTTTGCGCTTTAATTAATCTATAGGTAATATGTTGCTTTCGGCCTCTGTCGATATAAATGTCAGATATCCTCCTGTGCTTAGCACGTTTTTGCTTTTAAACTAAAGCGAGTCTCAACCTATACGCATTTCTTCGAGGGAAGGTAGGTTTTATCATCTCTAAGAGTTGTTCGCATATTTTGTTGAACTGACTATAATTATTTCGTAAATTTCTTTTCCTTTTATAGGTAGGCTAGGAGAACATTATTTTTTCTTCATCAAAAAAGCATAATTCTATATTAGGTACTATATTTTGCTGTTGTTTTTAGTCACATAACATTCACATACAGCCAAACGAAAATCGTAAAAGGAACGTGGTTGTTCTTTGACGGCATGGTCTTAACTCTACATAATGAGACACGTAAGGGTGATACTCTGTAAATGGGGAAGTTTCCATAGCCACAAGAATAACTTTAGAAAAAATTATGCCACAAAAAGGAACAATTTAACTAACACTTTTCAGATATTACATAAATTCATAACTGCATGTCTATTTAAGCCACATGCACACAAGAACTGTTATCGAATTTCCCATGCATGACCGAACATGTAGACAGGCTTGACCAACAAAACATACAATTTTGCATTAACTTGTCTGCAATTGATATGTTCATTTATCTATTTTCTTGGATAAACTAAAGTGAATTTGAAGAACCTTAAGGTGGTTCCATTGGATGCGGCCAATACAGCGGGCTGCGTTTCTCCAAGCCGTCTTGGCTCCAAAAGTAAGCTCGGCCTCCGTCAGCTCGTAGGTACCCGTCTTCTCAATCGACCCGAAAACGGCTGCAAGTCTCTCCTTGTGTAGCTTGCTACCTGACCTGGATCAGTAAATGAAACTAATAAATGAGTAATTGCTAGACAGGATAACTTGTCACAGAGGTTGAGCGATTTTTTCAGCTCTCCCATCGGTTTGTGCTCAAAATGATATATGAAAAACAAACAAATTCGCGTGTTTTTTTTTTGGTCAAAAACTTACAACTATATTCTTTCCTTTAATCTTCATTGTTGTGCAATGTAGCAACATGACAACAATAACAATCGTCTCGTTCTTCTTGTTTTTCTGGCATGGAGAAGAAATACGAAGTGGAAATGACTTGTATCTTTCCTCTCCTCAGCAAGCAATGAAGCCAGCGCTTTCATGGCCTAACCTGAATTTTATTACAATCTGTGAAGATTTAGCAAACTGCGATGGGTGTCAACGTTATTATTTTGGTCATTCTTTGGTATTTGACATAATATGCTTGAGTGTGTACTATGTAAAATATGCACACTTACTATTGAATAATGAAATTATCTACAAATACTGTGGAAGCATACAAGTCACCTTTTATTGTGAACGTAGAACTGATTAATGAAGTCCTCGGCGTGAAGTAAGACTTCCTCTTTAGTCCGGTCCTTTTTGCGTGGAGGGAACACAATAGATCCCATGCATCTCTGCTCCGTACATGGTCCGTTCTGTGATGGAAAGAGTGAAGATATTTCAGCGCAATTTGAAGTACAATTACAGTATTGAACATTATTGATGACATATACAGAATTCCATCTTCAGAGTCTAAAATGGTATCGAAACAAACAAGAAATCCCTAAACGAAAATGTAGGCACTAATGAAAACTCTCCAAACCTACACCTGAAAAATCTGATGGCAGAACACATAGAATGTTTTGTGATCCCTTCAGCTGAAAGTCATCATTTCGTCGCTGTCACCACCAACAGTTCTCTCATGGCCCATGGAGGGAAAAAATGAGTTTCAAGAAAAACAGCGTCTCAAAGTGTAATACGTTTTGAAACCCAAGCCGACATGTTTCACGACGAAACGTCTGCGTGCCCATGCCAGACCCGTCACTGCAAGAAGTCCATATAAATAGTACGGTAAATCTGTCAGACAGCTTTAATTAGAGACGCCGCCTCTTAAATACCAGTATTTTAGATAGTTTTGAGACTGAACATAAATAACAAAGTAACAAGGGCTTTGAACACGTGCCCACTCCTGCTTTCATCACACATATCCATGTTGCAAGTCAGGAAGTAATTTTAGTGTCTGCCGGCGTGCAAAGAGAATGGGCATTTTAATGGTGAAACAGATGATAGTTACGTTTAGAAGTGAGCCTTAACTTCGAGGATTAGCTATAGGATAAGCTCGTAGTCAAGTATGAGACTCCATATGGTCTATTATATATATATATATATATATATATATATATATATATATATATATTATATATATATGTATATATATTTTATATATATATATATACATATATATATATATATATATATTATTATTATTATTTTTTTTTTTTTTGCACACCGTCTCATTATAAATCCATGGAAAGGCCTTGGACTGGTTCAAGAGCCATTTTTCTATCAGAAAACAACTTCTTGTGAATAATGGTCATGAATCTAGTCCTCGCAACAAACCATGTGGTGTTCACCAAGGGTCCTTAATCTTCCTGCTTCTTGTCATAGAGATCATCACCATGGCACCTCCCAATGGCACGCATGTGTAGTTTCATCCCAGTATAGCTTCTTTGAGCTGCGAGAGGGATTACAGTCATCAAGGGATCAAGTATCAAATATCAAGTATAACAATGATTTTCTCTAACTCGTCCGACCTACTTTCTTTTATCCTATGTGCAGTTGACTCTAACATATTTTCACACAGCGTAATCCTAAAGCAAGCTCTTCATATATATATATATATATATATATATATATATATATATATACATTACAAATATATTGTATCGATTCTTTAAACACCATATTATGGTGTTTAATAACAGTAATCAGAAAAAAAAATCCTCTTCCTGGTCATATCAAATCTGATAATAAGTAGCAAACTGATTGTATAGATTTTTAAGTTTTATGAATTGATAATGACCTCTCACGGAAATCCCACATCAATTTATTCTATGTTAATTACTTTTAAGAAACACTGGAATTCTCTACAAACTAAAAGATATTTCCCCCGCTTACATTCTACAACCACTGTACGGTACTTTTATACTTTCATATATTCATATATAACTATGTATTATAGTATCTTATAGCCAAGGGAAAAATTCCAACATTTCTTCTTGATAAGATTCTTCTTATCCAGAAACGTTCTGTCAGAATTATTAACACGAAGTTGTCTTTCGCTCATACAAATAAGCGTTTGTTTTTTTTTTCCTTGAATAAGGTGTCTAAAGGGGAAGTCAAGGCAATTGTCATGAATTCACTACATGTAGTACATAAATCGACAGCTCCATGTTTAGATTTGCGGAATCACTAGTCTTGTAGTCATTGAGCAGAAAACCAATACTCTACTGACAGTCAGTTCGACTGTATTTTGGTCAAACAGCTTTTTTTTTTTTTTCTTGACCCCATGAGGTCTAGAGAAGTGTTTTTAAAACCAAGTCAACATGGCATAGTTCCCTTACTTTCTTCTTTCCGATTTAAGATTTTGTTGTTTATTCTTTATATCCGCAAAAACTTGAACATATTCATTCTCATGGCTAATTTTGTCTTGCATCATAAATATGTGTGTACAATATTCAACCTTAGGAACCGAGTAACACTTATAATAATAATAATAATAATAGTGAGACTCTTGTAGAGCGCACATTTCTACCTAAAAAAGATACTCAAGGCGCTATAGAACAGAGTACATATTGTGTCACGTTACAACAGTATCACAGAAAATAATAAGACAATAAACCAACAAACAATATATACGTACACATACATTACATACAGGCATACAATATTGTCAATTCAAATTAAAAATATACGTCTTGAGATTCTTTTTGAAACTATCAATGGAAGATGCTTCTCTAAGAGATTTTGGTAGGCCATTCCATAGTTTTGGGCCCATATATGAAAAAGCCCGATCCCCCCAATTATGCTTGATTCGAGGTACCTGTAATTTTAGCGAGTTCGATGAACGTAGATTACGTGGTGGTTGGTGAAGATGAAGAGTATTTTGAAGGTAGACAGGGGCAAATTTGCGCAATGTACGGTAAACAAAAAGAAGAATTTCTTTTAGTAGGTTTCATGTAATTTTGGTTTCATATTCAACGCTTTTATTCGTAACGGACCTAAGCTTTTATTTAATCATTCACTTACATAATAATCCTTATCTTTCCTTACACATATCCTCTTCTTGATTCGTAATTATATCATTCAATTAGTTTGTTTCATAGATACTTCATTTCCTGCAAATCAATATACACAAGTTACATAATCATGAGCATGTAGGAAATATACCAAGTAAATTTAACACAGAGTCGTTTGACTTGCATAAACAACGATATAAAAGGAAATTAATGGTATAATATACAGTATACATTTCTATGCAGCAGGGATTACAATAACCATTGTAGTTAAGAAGCGATTATGCAGAGAGTCGCCATTATAAGCATTGCTTGAAAAGATGGCCGGCCCGAGGAAAAAGTAGGGACGTACTAGATTCGTAACAATACAAATTCTGCTGCGAAGATAGCAGGGGAAAATAAACTCTGATGTGTGATGGTGTCGAATGTGCGTGCAGGTGCTTGAAAATGCACAAGGGCAGATAGGCTTGAATTTAGAGTAATAGAATTGGTTTGCTGGAAGAGGGAACGATAAGCAATCTTGCTATCGGGAGACCAACATTAGTCATATAAATTATTTGTTTTTAGTTCGTATTTGAAGTATACTGTAATAAATTTTCGTAACAATACGTTTTTCTTTTATGTTTTGAAATGTAATCTGATGATTTTGATGCTTTTTTTTTTGCCCAGTGATATGTGCTGTGTTTGGTTTGTTGTGAAATATTTGAATATATTCATTTCAATTCAATTCAATTCATATGCAATTCCTATGCATCAGTCTTGTTTGTTTGATAGATACTTTATTTTCTGCAAATCAATATACATAAGTTACATAATCATGAACATGTGGGAAATATACAAAGTAAATTTGAAACAGAGTCATTTGACTTGCATAAACAACGACATAAAATGAAATTAATTGATACAATACAGTATGCATGTCTCTGCAGCAGTGATTACAATAACTGTAGTTAAGAAGTGATTATGCAAAGGGCCGCCATTGTAAGCATTGCTTGAAAAGACGGCAGGCCCGAGGAAAAGGTAGAGACGTAATGGATTCGAAACAATTCAAATTCTACTGCGAAGATAGCAGGGGAAAATAAACTCTGATGTGTGGTGATGAATGTGCGTGCAAGTGCTTGAAAGTACACAAGGGCAGATAGGCTGGAATTTAGAATAATAGAATTGGTTTGCTGGAAGAGGGAACGATATGCGATTTTGCTATCGGGAGACCAACATTAGTCATATAGATTATTTGTTTTTAGTTCGTATTTGAAGTATACTGTAATAAAATGTGCTTCTTTAAATTTGCTTTGAATAAAAACAAGGAGGCACTCTGTTTCAACTCCTCAGGAAGAGTGTTCCATGTATCCGGACCGTGATGTCTGATCGACTTTTGAGCAAATAAAAGCTTTGGATTACTTAAATGAAAATCATGGGAACGACGGGTAGGGTATGAGTGAATATGGTCATTGATTACTAGGGCATTATGGAAAAATGGTAATAAACTTCGAGTGTGTTTACACATAAATATGGCAGTTAGGTATAAATGTATATCATGATCCTTTAGAGTGTTTAAGCGATAAAATATGGGATCAGTGTGAGCCAAGAAATTTGAATGTGTGCAAAAGAGCCTTTTTCTGGAGAAGAAAAATTGTGTTCAAGTTGGTTTTGCTACAGTTGCCCATACGATATTGCAGTACATTTCATATGGTAGAAATAAGGTGTTGTATAACATTATTAAAGTTTGATCATCAATTAAGTATTTTATTCTCCTTAAAACACTATTTGCTTTAGAAATTGCTGTTGTAATATTCTGGATATGAGTATTCCAAGTTAGATTGCTATCTAGAGTCACTCCTAGGAACTTGGTTGAATGTTTCTAAGCAATGTTTGTATCATCAATAGAAATACTTTGAGGAAGGATGGGTTGGGATTGAAGCGTATGAAAGTGTATAAAACATGTCTTATCAATATTCAATGAAAGCTTGTTACTTCTAAACCATTTCGAGATGTTGCTTAATTCCATATTTAGTGTATCAACCAGTGTTACAATGTCCTTATGGGAATAAAAAAGTTAGTGTCGTCTGCAAATAAGATGAAGTTTAAACGAAGAGAGGTATTGATAATATCAATAATGTAAATTAAAAACAAAAAGTAGGGGCCCGAGGATAGATCCCTGAGGGACACCACATGACACATTAGAATATGATGAGTGACTGGATTTAAGTGCAACATATTGTTTTCGATGACTTAGATAACCTCTGAACCACGACAACGTAATCCCTCTCACGCCATAATTTTGTAATTTTTCAAGTAAAATGTCATGATCGATAGTGTCAAATGTTTTACTAAGAGCCATAAAGACTCCAATTATGTGCTCCTTTCATTTTCAATCATGAACGAGTAGAGACGATTGTAAACTACTTTTTCTAGAATTTTCGATATTGCAGGTAACAATGAGATGGGTTTGTAATTTTTCACCATTGATGGGTCTTTTCTTTTATAGATGGGGATAACTTTGGCGATTTTGGAGGAGTCTGGATATATACCGTTAAGTAGGGATAGGTTGAATAAATGGGCGAGAGGAGCTGCTGGGGGGTTAAATTATCATTTTTTTTCAACAAATTCACCATTAAGTCATCAGGCCCACAGGATTTACTACATTTCAGAGATCGAACAGTATCAATAATTTCCGATTCATTAATTGGAGTAAAGAACAAAGAATTTTGTAAGTAATCTCTATAATTTTGATATCATTTAAGGGAATATATGCTGCTAAAGAAGGACCAAAATTAAAAAAAAAATGCTAAAAGTATTTGCAATTTGGTCAGGATTGGTAATGACATTATCATTATGAGTAATGCTATCAGGACATTCCGTAGGTTTCTTTTTGAGTATTTCATTAAACGGTTCGCCAAAGAGCACTTTTATCATCCTTATTAGATTCGAGTTTATTTGAAATATATGATTTACGTGAAACTCGAATCAAGGTAGTTAATTTGTTTCTATATGTTTTATACCTTTTGACGTTTTCAGGAGTAGATTTTCTCAGAGATATTTCATAAAGACGGTTTCGAGTAAGAATGGAATGTATAAGACCTTCAGTAATCCAGGGTTGCCGAGCTCTTTTCCTTCCATTTGTTTTGGGAGTTTAAAGGAATATGTTTATCATAATAATCTAATAGTTTTTGTAAGACAATTTCGTAAGAAGAATTAACATCTTGGAGTTCAAAGACGTCGTTCCAACGTCTTGTAACGTTGTGGTTTCCTATTTTTCCCTCTCCATCATGACTAAATATAAATATATATTTTCAGATTTAATTGTCTGAAAATGTGAGGCTGTATGGTGCCCTTCAATTTGTTTTCCACATTAGATTGGTATGTTCAACGGACTGTAACTCACCAAAAATGCCTCTTGAAATGTTTGTTAAAGCTTCTGTTATATTTATTGTGAGCAGATGATTATCTATTGTCTTTTTGTTATCATCTAGTGTGAAACAAAACATGGTTTCTCTTCAAAAGACAGTATGTTGATCCGCCATTACGGTTGGTGCTTTTCAATACATTCCAACCCACACATTCACCTTGAGACGTCCGTTGTGGTAACGAGTGGGATCTTCAATCCCCACTGTCACCCTTAACATCTCTCATGAAGCGAGACTATTCTTTTTTCTTTTTCCCCATTAACAAATACAAGTGTATGTTAAGCAGGAAAAAATAGCAGCATACAATTTACATTACTTTTTACATACTGTTTATATTATGACGATGGTTTTAGCGTCGATATTTTCATGTATACATCTTGCCTTCGACATAACTGCAAACAACTTTTTCAACACAATTCATGATTCATGTTCCAGAGAAACCATTTGGTTCATACATGTCTCAGTAGGCAGAGTGATTTTAATGCATATCATCTTACACGTAATCGAACTGTTTTCGCTAAAATTGGATTGATTTGTTCATGAAACAACTCAGACAATCTTTTCAAATGTCTTTCTTATGAGTCATTCCTATTTAATGATTACTCTCTTGCATAATATATATATAATATATATATACATATTATATATACATACATACATGCATACATATATAGACAATGATAATACCGGGAAAACAGTGCACACTTTTCAACACAAACCGAAAAAAAAATGAAGCAATAAAAAGATTGATCCACTAAGAAGCAAAGCTTGTACATCGTAGATCACTCGAGAGAATATTATAACCAAATTTGATATGAATAATTTGTTCCGTTAAGCAACTGAGATAAATATGTATACATGATGTTATAATGATATTAAGCATTCATAAACAGTACGTGTAAAGTAGAAGAAAATATAAACATGGTACGGACACTATTCATTAAGCCATGTGTACCACGAAGATATGGTGACAAAATAACACTACATTACCATATTATTTGCTCAATAACATGAACCGACGAATGCATACTTTTAATATGTGATGCTTTTGTTGATAATGAAAATAAATTTGAGCTGAATTGAAGATATTGCTTTTGCCTCATATCTTCAGTGGGATATGTTCTGAACAGTATTTTACTGTTCTATAAGGTAATCTGTTTAGGGATATAGTAACAGTCGCTTCATTTACTTTCTATGCAAATTGTAGTTACAACCCTCTATCGCGGTTTCGTTAAAATACGCGATAATGTAAAGTTGTGTGTACATTATGTTTGTAACTTTTTTTATTGAAATGAAACTCTTGAAACGTTCTTTCACATAATGAAATAGGTGAGCACTTCGAGTGAAATTGACCTGTCGTTACGAAAGATGTATTGCAACTTACTTGGCCAACTTTCTGGTGCAATGTATCATGAATTCGACTCCCATCGATCATGTTTTTCAAAGGAATGTACCGTTGAGTCGCGGGACATGTGACATGCCCGTTGCCTGGACCTTTGCTTGACGTCACAGGCGACTGTCCATTTTGCTGGACACTCGTCTTCACGGAAATTCCTTCCGACTGCACGGAGGGAAAGGAATCGGGTTGAATGGACGTCGACTCTAAGGCGGACGGGACTGTCCCCCTGTGTCCATCCTCGTAACCATGGTAACTGGTCGCTTCCCTGTTGACCAGGACTAATTGGATGCTCTTCTCTGTAACTGTGTCACTGGTGGAGTAGTTTTCCTCTTGGCCTTCGTCACTTATTATTGTGACGTCATCTGTTGAACACTGTTTCTCCATGTCAGCTCTTGTTTCGCTGTTATATAGTTCCCTAGATCGGTGATGTTCTCCTCATTCTCCTTGCAGCTCATGTGGTGTATCTCTCAAAACCCCCGCTCGTTAAACTGATCACTGCGACCCTCCTTTCCGACAAGGGGTATGCTTCCCTCTGCTCGTGCAGCTGTTATCATCGTTGTCATACATGATGTTTATTAAGGCATGAATGCTGCCGTTGTTGTTTCAAATAATTCCTCATCCATGATGGACTAGTTCCACTTTGTTTGCTCTAAACTACACAAAGCAATTCATTGGATGATCAGGAAATTTCATGTTTTTAGAATTGTTTCATTGGTTTCCTGGTAGGGCGTGGGTGGGGCGTAAACTCTGGCACCAGCAAGTCATGACATTATAAAATGATAAGGAAATGACTAGAATGCGGTTTAAAGATAATAAAAAGTTTTGGTACCTCAAAAGCTTCCCTGAATTTCCTTGTCTTGGTTTGTGTTTCAGGTTAAAGTACGTTGTCTGTGAGAATTACTCGCCCCAAAGTGCTCTCATGTCTTAGTAATCATGCAATAATGGGTTCGTACCAGAGCCGACGCTGTACAGCGTCGATAAGTATTGTACGAAACCACTGACTGCGACCAGCAGCGTGCAGCCCATTGTACGCATAGTAACTGCGACCAGCAGCCCCATACGCATAGCGTAATGGGGCTTCGTATTGTAGCATTCAGGATCATGACAGAATTAGTATCGCGGGTAAATGTCAACTTAAAATCCAAAAATTTCTTCGATTTGAAGACTTACCAATTAAGTTGAAGTCTTGAAAACAGGCTTCGATCAACGTTTGGTTCTGCCAATAGTCCCTTTCTGTTCCAATTGATGACTGAATGTGACTCGGTCGAGAGGACCTTGGGAGAGCTACGTACACTGAATACCATGGCCAGCGCATGCGCACACAAACATCTTATCCGTTCATGGATTTGAAATTTGTGTGCATGTGATGTGTTCGCATGCACTGGCTCTAGTATTCAGTGTACTGTATGTAGCTCTCCTAAAGTCCTGTCGACCGAGTCACATTCAGTCATCAATTCGAACAGAAAGGGACTATAGGCAGAACCAAACGTTGCCCGAAGCCTGTTTTCAATACTTCAACTTAATTGGTAAGTCTTCAAATTGAAGAATTTATGGGATTTTAAGTTGACATTTACCCTGCGATACTAAATCTGTCATGATCCTGAATGCTACAATGCGAAGCCCGATTACGTTATGCGTATGGGACTACT
Organism: Diadema setosum; assembly: GCF_964275005.1. Classification (NCBI taxonomy): domain Eukaryota; kingdom Metazoa; phylum Echinodermata; class Echinoidea; order Diadematoida; family Diadematidae; genus Diadema; species Diadema setosum. Next base: position 23,673,442 of record NC_092687.1, read on the forward strand.
GGTCGCTATGCGTATGGGGCTGCTGATCGCAGTTAACTGCATGATTACTAAGACATGAGAGCACTTTGGGGAGAGTAAGTCTCACAGTGTTAGTTGTATGAAAGGTACTTTAACCTGAAACACAAACTGAGACAAGGAAATTCAAGGACACTTTTGAGGTACCAAAACTTTTCATTATCTTTAATGTTATTCTTGGACGTGGATCATTGCTTACTCCAGGTGCAGTCAACAATGTGGGAGAAACTACTGCATCGTTGAAACATGATTTGACACTCAGTGCGGGACTGTCTTTGTAAATACAGGCCAGAAATCTTTCCTAGAGTGTTTTAGATGAGCCTCGTGAATTTGCTTGGCCCATGTAATGTGTCTCCGTATTACTCCCAGGTCTTCCGATTTAGAACTCAACGATCGTTGACTAGATCAACGAACTTTGACTATTAAAAGTCAACCTTCCAAAATCCGTTCAATCGCATTCTTTAATATTCTACAGTGGCGAATGGGGGGGGGGGGGGGGGAGGCGCAGCGGGCGCGCTGCCGCTTAGATTTTTCTTTAAACCAAAGAATTAAAAGATTGTGCCGCCTTTAATTTTCGATTGTACCGGTGTCACAGGCGATCCGTTCCGGCCAGTAGATAAGTTCCGCCGGAACGAATCGGTGGAATTTGGCCAGTATATCGGATCCCCCGGATCCACTCGGCGGGATTTTTGCCTCACCGCCGATACGATCCCCAGCCGCCGATTCGATCCGGGTCTCTACAGTACAATGTATACAAAGTGGTAATGGGGAAACACCCCTTCAGTAAAATGTACTCTTCCGGTCTCCCTCCACAGCCAATGAACTTCTCCTAATCTCTCTAACCAGCCAATCAAACAAAGTTGCCAATTTGAGACCAGGGCGGCATTTCATGAAGGAACTTGTCGGATAAAATGTCTGACAAGTCAATTATATCCGACAAGTTCAGCGAAATCAGCCAATCAGATTAAAGAATTTCTCAAAACTTGTCGGATATAATTGACTTGTCAGATATTTTATCCGACAAGTTCTTTCATGAACTGCCCCCCCCCCCCGGACTATAAAGCGATTCTTTCTTTTTTTTTTCTCCTTTATCTCTTTCTAGTAGAGTAGATAAGCCGAAAAATTGTGCAAAATTTGACTACAGCATGAAACTTTCACCAGTGTTAGTACATGTTATAAGATTCATTTTAAAGTCGGGAGGTAAGTCTGAATTGACCTCTGATGACCTCCAAAGGTCAATGACCTCAAAATTTGATAAAAATTGATATTTTGCGTCATTGATGAATGTTAAAATGGTAATGATATACTAAAAACTCATTTTTTGTTACAGTGGAATTGTCTTCATGTTCCATAGAACCCTGACAGGTTTCTGCCTTTGACCTCTGATGACCTCCAGAGGTCCATGACCTCAAAATATCAGAATATTGATATTGATTAATGATAAACACGGCAATGATAATAATAATAATAATAGTGGCTACTTGTATAGCGCACAGGTCCACTTTTCAGTGCTCATGGCGCTTCAAAAATGAAAAAATATCATATATTTACATGCATATACATATTCAAACATTTCAACAAAGAAAAAAATGGTAAACAAAAGCAAATATATACCAAATAAAGAATACAACATATATCAATTAAAAATACAATATTAATCCAATATTAATGACATACAGCAATTACAGTCCTCAGTATGAAAGGAACAGATAAGTTTTAAGTTTGGATGTACTAAAACCATGTTTGTTTGTTTGTTTGTTGTTGTTGTTGTTGTTTTTTTTTTTACAGTGGAATTGCCTCAATGTTCCACCGATCCTTGACAGGTTTCTACCTTTGACCTCTGATGACCTCCAGAGGTCAATGACCTCAAATTATCAGAATTTTGATATTTGGTGCAATTGGTTGATGATAAACATGATAACGATGTCTTAAAAATTAATTTGTGTTACAACTGAATCGCTTTCCTATTCCTCAGATCAAGGGAAATTATCTACATGTCACTGCCGGTGACCTCCGAGGACTGTGACAAGTCAATGACCTCAAAATATCAGAATATTGATATCTGACGTATATTCAATGGTTAATTGTATATCTGGTATGAAATCACGCATTTTGCTATTAGCATTTATGCTACAATAGAAGTGTCTTCTCATTCCACAGAACATTGGTCATTACCCTGTGTATATCCAACTTTGACATCTGAGGACAATGTGAGGTCAGACTTTTAGAATATCAAAATTTGTGTAGGATTACAATTATTGATGTTTGGCTTCATTGGTTTAATCCTAAAAGTTAAATCATTTACAAATCACGCCTTGACGTTGTATCAAAGCATGTATGCATATTCCACAGGGCATTGGTTCATAGTAAAAGGTCTCAGGAATGTGAGCGGTCAATTACTTCAGAAATGAAGCTTACGTGTCTTCAGTGATGGCAGTGACCTCAAATACCGTATGTCCAAAAAAAAAAAATACAACGGGACCCTCCGCAATGATATCTTTAAAAATGTCGAATCAATCTAAATAAAAATTCAGGGTATGAAACTGTAACTCATTGCCCACGTCTTACAGGAAACCCCATACGATTTGCTTCAGTGGTCAAAGAGAAATGAGGAATTTTGTAGAGGATGTCAGGAATATCTTCCCTCTAAGTTGTGTCTATTGTATTCACACACAAGATCATCGAAGTGCTAAGCTTGGAAGAATCAAACTCATGACATGCTTTAAAACAATCCACATTTCTCTGTGACCGCTTAACCAAATCAAATGGGGTTTACTGCAAAATAGAGCTAAAATTTTATATTTTAAGACCCTGGAGTAGCATTTAGACAATTTAATCATATGTGGTGTTATCAATGCGAAAATCTGATTGTAATTTCTTTTTGGGACATACTGTATAATATTTATGTTTGGGTTAGTTATGCAGCCTAGCTTGCATGAAATTATGTGCAACATTATCAAATTTGCACTGGACAAAGTTTGTACGCTTAAACATGGAAAGTGGGGAGAGGAGTATCATATTTTGGGTTGATGCTTAATAGTATGTGAACAGGCTTATGGCAAAGTCCCTTGAACTGGATGAAAGGGTGAAAGATGCTAACCAGAAAACAACAGGCCCACCTCATTAGGTGTACGTCACAAGTCAAACAACTCAAGAGTCGTACAGCCCATGAGTTACGCAGCTCACGAGTCATACATCCTGTGACCTAAATGCTAGGTGAACAAGGTCCATGAGCTGGACATCAAATATAATAGGCCCACAAGCTGTGCGGTCCGCGAGCTCGACACTCGAGGAAAACTTGGTACACGGTACGAGATTAATATATGTATTTCAGATCGAGAGCTTAATCTATTAAGTGTATAGGTCTTGTGGACCTCCCCCCCCCCCCCGTATGTGTCGGACTCTTAGGGGCCTGGTTTGCCTAAACTTAGTGTCAAGCTCATGGGCAATGCTACCTAGTTTCGAGCTCGTGGGCTGTATGGTTCCGATGAATGACTCATGGTCCTGGAGCATACAGTGACGTCGTGGACCATATGGAAAACGACTGTAAGGCCTAACAACATGCATTCCACATGAAGTAATCCTGTGTCTTGCTATTGTCATCCAGTTAAAGTTTAGGTCAGGCAACTTGGGGCATTTTTTTATGACATCTTTAGGTACTTCACTTCCAAATAGGAGTGGAACTACTATTTGCTCTTATTGTCTTCTTTATACTCGATATTCCTTAACAATTGGGCCTGGCCAAGAGTTGTGCCCCCATGCCCAAATATTGCTTGTTTCCATATGGCCGCCATCCGGTTTGCACCCAATGTGTGAATCAGGGTAATATGGCAGCGGGTAATATCATCCGTTTAAAACTCTCTGCCAGCAAGTGATGATTCAGTGTAACCTCCTGCTGAAATTGGTCTAGATGTATACCCTCGATCTCTTTCAAGACAGGGCAGCATCTGCGTCTTCAGTGAAGCACGCGATTGAGCTTACATTGCACGGATCAGCACACAGATCTACACCACACTTAAAATGGACATCCTGAGGTCAGACCAGCTTTCTTCCAGGTGCACAGCCACTGTATGCGATCATCAGAGTCTTCCATTGGCAATATCTAAACAGTTTGGGTGAGGGCAAGCTTGTCTCTATGACAGGTGCATTGCGCATAGATTACAGGATGCACGAGATGATAAGAAAGCTTCTTTTTGACTCGCGGGACAGGCAAAGGTTATCGGATCGTGCTCAGTCTGCACACAGTGAGCTGAACACCATATTATCAAGGATACGTGTGCAATGATTGTGTGTAATGATATGGGAAAATGCATGGAGAAATCAAAATACATATATACATGTACATGTTTATGTATTTTACGTGGCATCAGTTCCCGTCTGTTGTCTTCATCAATCTTGCTATGTTGTTGTTTATTATTTTCCCTCTCCATCACGATTATCCGTGGAACGTTTTGATCATTTCACGTGAAGTTGTTGTAATGTCGGAAAATGCAAGGCTGTAATGCAGGTGGCCTATTGCAGGTGGCCTTCAATTTGTTTTTCACATTATATTGACATGTGTAACAGACTGTAACTCACCAAGATGCCTATTGAAATCTTTTGGAAAACTTCTGCTTGATTTCACACGAGCGGATGATTATCAACTGTCGTTCTGCTATCATCGTGAGTGAAACAAAGTATTGTTTCTCTTCAAAAGATAGCGTGCCAAGTAATCTGCAATTACTGTTGGTGCTCTATATAAGACATTCCAACCCACCTCCAGCCTAGACATCCGTAGGCGTTGTGCCCTTGTAAAAAAATACCATGGTTTGACCATGAGGCATAACCATGGTTTTACATTGGATCCATCCATGGTTTAACCATAGTGCAAGATGGTTTGATTATGGTCAAACCATGGTGCACTAGTGTTTAACCATAGTTTAACCATAGTTAAACAATGGTGCACTATGGTTAAACCATGGTAACCATGATTAAACCATAGGTTTAGCATGGGTTAACCATGGTAACCACGGTTTAAAGGTGGTAAATTGGAACGCACTTACCATGACATTACTGTGGTATTACCATGGTCACTACTGTGGTTCTACAGTACCAAAACTATGGCTAAGAAAAAGTAAAACCATGGTTAAGGAAGTGTAAAACCATGATTAGGAAATGGTGAAACTATGGTTAGGAAAAGATGAAACCATGGCAAACTCATGGTTTAACCATAGTGCAATATGGTTTAATTATGGTCAAACCATGGTGCACTAGTGTTAAACCATAGTTTAACCATAAACAATGGTGCACTATGGTTAAATCATGGTAACCATGGTTAAACCATGGGTTTAGCATGGGTTAACCATGGTAACCATGGTTTAAAGGTGGTAAATTGGAACGCACTTACCATGACATTACTGTGGTATTACCATGGTCACTACTGTGTTTCTACCGAACCAAAACCATGGTTAAGAAAAAGTGAAACCATGGTAAAGGAAGTGTAAAACCATGGTTAGGAAATGGTGAAACTATGGTTAGGACAAGATGAAACCATGATAAACTCATGGTTTAACCATAGTGCAATATGGTTTAATTATGGTCAAACCATGGTGCACTAGTGTTAAACCACAGTTTAACCATAGTTAAACAATGGTGCACTATTGTTAAACCATGTAACCACGGTTAAACCATAGGTTTAGCATGGGTTAACCATGGTAACCATGGTTTAAAGGAGGTAAATTGGAACGCACTTACCATGACATTACTGTGGTTTTACCATGGTCACTACTGTGTTTTTACCGTGCCCAAACCATGGTTACGAAAAAGTGAAACCATGGGTTAAGGAAGTGTAAAACCATGGTTAGGTAAAGGTGAAAGTTTGGTTAGGAAAAGATGAAACCATGGTTTTACAGCTGCCAAACCACAGAATTACAACCCAAATCACGATACAACCATGATCCATTGTACATAGTAAACCCACTATTTAACCACAGTGCTATATCGTAGAAAAATGTATTTTTAACTACAGTTGCATTTCACAAGTACTTTGAGAAACCATGGGGAAAATTGGTTGGAGAAATATATTTTTCCACAATTGCTTTGATATTTGATGAATAATGATCAATAAATAGCACAATAGAGTCTTCACATAAAGTGATGAAATAAAAATATTTTCAGTAAATTACCTGGAGCAGAATAATAATTCTTACAATTCCTATACATATGTATTATGATACAGTACATTTTGTAAACATGTATATGAACCTGGACTCTGAAACAGGAGAAGACCAATTCTCTATTATTTTCCTTCTAGCTATAGTCTAAAAAATATGTATTTAAAAACTGACTTCCATGTGTGTGTTGGTGGATGGGTGCAGACTGTAAGTGTTAATTGATTCACTGTTTAATAAAAGAAGCTATATGTAGCAACGAGTAGGTTGATGCTCTTACCAGTATTGACTCTCACACAGCCAACGCTGTATACATGTATATCGAATACACTATGGCCAAATCGAGGAAACCAAAAAATCCCAATTTTTATGCCCTAGTCATGTGTATTCCTCTGAACATGCAGAAGTCAAACACTGCCCAATTTGATGCGCTTTTCAGTCAAAACTGACTGACTGGAGTTGACTAGACTGTACTGTCATTAGCATTTAAAAGGGCATTTTACCGGTTTTTTATTTTTTTATATGTTGTTCTTTTAATTCTAAAAGACCCAGCGGTGCAAACAGAATCACAATTTCATAACGATTAAGTTTAATGTTAAAAATGGAACTTTTTAGGTGAGTATTATGCTAATGAGCTGACGAGCCCGGATGATATGATGTCACAGGTGCTCTCACTATTACTGATTACAAGTGCTTGCATATGCGTGCGTTAATTCGTATCGAGTAGCAAACGACGCTTAGGCCTAATTTAGCTAGCAGGCGGCGCTTGTGTACTGTTCTATCCATGTAGATATCTCAAATTTCACTAAACCAAATCGCATCAAAATTACAGGATATACTTCATAGTATATTTCAAAGTATTCTCTCATATTTGAACGAAATCAGTAATCAAGAAGTATCAATATTGACGCCGACTTTCAAGTTGTCACTCAAAAAAAAATCACTCTTCGCGAGAGATCTTGGCGAACGCAAGATGCACAATCTAGAACTGAAGTTAGCCGACTAGTACTGTGCGAACGGGGAATTTACGCGAGAACTAAAATCAAAAGTGTAATGATTTTTGCGACCTGTGTGATATAGGAACTACATTTTTCATCCAACTTACCACAAATAATTTGTAAATTTATTTATTGCCCCCGATTACTTGAAATATTTGTCTCATGATATTAAATGGCTAACTTCAGTCTGTGCGTGCGCAGCAGATAGACACTCTAGGTAGGGCCTGGCCGCAATCACTCATGTTAGTCGTAGAGCAGATTATTTTTAGCGACGCCGACAGGAAAGTCGACATCTACACTTACGCTTCCCGACATGTGATTTGTTTCCAATTAATGTGAGCTGTTGGATATGAATCATAAAGTACTTCCTGTGAGTTTGGTGCCATTTGGCAAGGTGAATTTTGAGATATCTACATGGATACGGAAGTACGCTAGCACTATACCTACACCAGCGCTGGGATCGCGAAGCGGCGACACTGTGTTAGAATCTACGTGGTCAGGCCACTTTTCCGAGATATGGGTCCTAGTAGGCCTACTGAAACAAACTGTTATATAGATCTAACATTAGTCCTGGGTGTGAAGAACACCACTATGAGATTTACTCGACTACAAAACATCGGAAATCCATAAAGCAGATACCTTACCTGAAAAATTCAGCACAGGAACAACAGTGCCTACAGGACAAGGGTCCAGATCTAGATCTGGGGTCTGGACTTTCTTCTGGACTTTCTTCAAGTTCTGGCAGCAGGGTATGTAACGTTACGCTGTGCCGTAGCGCTGTGCACATAGGGCCTACAGCTGCAATGTCGACGGTGAGTGAGTGTAGGGCCTACTCATCAAAACTTGGACTGCCACGTAGAACCTACTCCTTGACTGCTCAGTAGTCCTAGTCCTAGTTCTAGTATTTCAGAGTCTATGTGTACTGAGTACCGTTTTCATCTCACTAAGCGTAAATCGTGCGTGCCGTTGAAGAGAGTCTATCTACATTTGGATTTTCGAGATTCACTCAGCCCTCATCTACGTTAGATAGTTTGAACTCGCGAACCATCACTCGATCTTGATAAATTACATCATTACGGAGTGCGTGGGAAGGCCTTGGAGTGGTTCAGGAGCTACCTCATGAACAGGAAGCAATATGTCTCTTTGAATGGGTATAATTCACAAATGTTAAACATCAAATGTGGGGTCCCACAGGGAAGTTTATTAGGTCCGCTTTTGTTTCTCGTTTATATAAATGATTTTTGTAGGTCATCAGATGTTCTTTCCTTTATTCTCTGTGCGGATGACTCAAATTTATTTTTTTCGCACAATAATCCTCTTACTCTTGTAAATACAATAAACTCTGAATTAGAAAATGTCGCCCAATGGATATAGGCAAATAAATTATCTCTCAATCTTCAAAAAACAAAATATATGTTTTTTAGCAACTCTATAGAGAAACCACCTGTTGACGTTGTTTTTGATGGGACTCCACTGGAAATTGTTTCCCATATTAAATTTCTGGGAATAACGGTTGATAATAAGCTTTCATGGAAATTCCATATTGATAGTATATGTAAAATTATTTCAAGAAATATTGGTATAATCAACAAGGTTAAATTTTGTCTTCCTTTGTCGTCCCTTATTACATTATACTCATCTCTCATATTGCCGCACTTAAATTATGGTATTCTTGCTTGGGGAAATACATATCAAACATTCTTAGATAAATTACTTTTATTACAAAAGAAGTCACTCCGTATTATATGTCATACTGCATTTCTGTCTCATACCGACACGTTATTTTTTGAAAACAAAATATTGAAATTCAAGGATTTGTATCTGTATAACCTAGGACAATTTATGTTTAATTATGATAAAAAAAAAAAAATCTTCCAAATATATTTGAAACAATGTTTCCAAGAAATCAGTCCGTTCACAATTACCCAACAAGGCGTTCGAATGAGTTTCATTTGCCCTTTTTCAGAACTCTGCTGGCTCAGAACACCTTTATTTACGATGGGCCAAAGTTTTGGAACTCACTTCCTAATGATATTGTAACAGCACGAACTTTGAATTCTTTCAAGAATAAATTGAAATTATTTTTATTGAAATCTTATAACATATTACCGGACTAGGTTTGTTTCATTAGCTCAATTAAGTTATCACTTATCTTATATATATATATATATATATATATATGCATTAATTCTTACACATCAACTATTTTCTATCATGAGTCGAATATAAGTTCTCCTTAAATATGACAGTCATCGAACAATGCATCATTGTGTCTATTCTTTGTTTTCTTTGTTTTTAATATGTCCGCTCTTTTGTAGTTTTTCGGGTATATGTACCCAATCCGTATATTCACAATATCATTCAAGGGTGCGTCTTATTACTCCTATACATCCTGGAAATCTGTTTGCTTGTGTCCACGATGGCGTGTGTTGCTGTTTCATTTTCTTTTGTTTCCCTTTTCTCTTTTTTTTGTTCTTTCCTGTTTTTTCATTTCATGTCAGTTGACATTGGTTTCTTTGATTTTGTTTCATATATTTGTTTGTAGTGTCATGAAGCCATTATTTGCTTTTTATGTATTTCTGAGGGTCCCATATCTTACAAGCTTGGCTTTTTAGTGGGACCCTCCATTTCCATTCCCATCCGTGTAATATGCATATGTATATACCTTATAAATGCAATTATGTCGTTAATCATCATCACATGTATCTTGTCGATGTACGTTTATCGAAATTACTACAAATTTGTTCTGTTTATGCATTGAACATAATTTCTCCTTATTTAATTGAACATAATTTGTCCTTATTTAATGGAAATGAGAATAAAGTTGAATGAATGAATGAATGAATGATCATGATCATCAATGCGTAACGTTACTTACACACGGTCTTCTATGGGCAGCACGTTCGGATAACGATGCCAATTTCATTTTGCATGTCTGGAATTTCCCCACAAGTTTTAGCTAAATAAAAAGCTGTTGAAGAGCTTGCTTTTAAAGATTAATAGATATTGTTTAACATATTTATTATAGCCCCATATTGCAATTATACTAAATTACAGCTTTTGGAGTGCTTCGTGTGAGATTTCATCAGTAAATTGGCATTATGTAGTTCGTCTTGCTAATGTCGGAGTTGTGCACAAAGAGCACCTGTGACGTAGGCCAAATTGCGTGGATCGTTCCATGGCTTGCTCGTTTTCATTTTTTTTTTCAAAAAATCATTACAGGCTTATCCTGGGTTTTACAATCCTCTCTTTCCAGTAGTAGGCATCAAAAAATGTAGATTAGAATTATCAGACAATTAGAAAATGTCAGTACAGTTTTCTTTTAAAGGCACATAGACCCGGTGGTTTGCTTGCGTACACGGCGCACGGCACAAGCTTCCTTGAGAGACCTATGCTATCGACTCCTCTTTATCGTTAGCGCTTACGCTTTGACCCATTTCCATGAGTCCGAAGAAGTCCAATCCACTGCTGATGATGACAGCTTTAATATTTTTTTTTTCTCTGAAGTCAAACAAAGAAGCATGCACCCTGGCATTCAAATGCTACGGACTGTCTGACACGCAGAGAAGACAATGAAGGCAACATTACCTAGCAACACCTACGCGCTTTACTGTTGACGACAGCTCAATTTCGGCAGTCTTTGTATCAATGCTAATGGTGATCGGCACTCTCATCCAAAAGCGCTGCAGCAACTACCGGGTCTAGGCACCTTTAAAATAAGAAAGTACACAAGGGTAGAAACAGTCAATTATGATTATACATTCAAAAGTTATTTTTCAGCAGCTGGGTGTGAGAAGTCAAAGTATCATACAAATATCACATTATTTCCAGTTGCAAAACTGTAGGTTTATGTAAACAAATCAATGAAGACAATGTACTCTTACTGAACCTCAGTCAACAAATAAGACATAAGAATGCACATTTGCTCACTTTGCTGTTACGATTGAAAAGTAACTTTTTATTGCTTCATGAGCAGCATCTTGACTGTACATAGGTATGGCTTATTGCCAGTCACATGATTTAAAACTACAATGTATAACAATATCACCTGCAAAGAATATTTGGATAATTAAATACAGTGTACATACATTAGTGCATGTTTGATGTACACGATCATTTGTAGCTTTGTATAGATAATGCAAATTTGGACTTAAGTGACACCAGGAGCACTGGACAACAGAACAAAACAGCATCATATATATATATATATATATATATATATATATATACATATATATCTAGCAACCAACAGTCCTGACATGAGAGCATACATGCACACTTCACATGCTTTGAAAACTGTCCTTGTACTTCTACTGTCCAAGACTATCCAGCAGTAAGCTTTGGTGCAACTTCTGGATGAGGCTTCGCAGGAACTAGGTCTTGATATAGCTTGGTTAGTGTGCCCTTTGTCGTTGTGGAGCCTTGAGATGTCATTCTTTTGCAACCGTGAGCCGTGAAAATTTTCTTGGGGAAGATCACTCCTGCAACGAACTGAGAATTTATTCATCACGCTATTATTTTTTTAATGATAATAATAATAACATGTAGTACGTGTTAAACTCTACTTCAAATACTCAACACACAAAATATTCTTCCACAGAATAGCTACTTTGCAAAAAACATAAGAAGAATGGGATTAGATTGATCAATGGTCATGGATGAACCTCAAGTCTTCTATGGACTGCAAGTCTTCTATGGAAACACCTTCTCACATCAGTCACCTGCACAGTCAATCTTTGATTCTGATGAGGAGAAAAAAAAAAAAACAACACACCACATAACAATAATACACCTATTAATGATTGAGAGAAAAAAAATAAGGTTAGCCAGAAAAATCACACAACAATCCGTTAGGTGAATGATATACTGGTATAACATACAAATTACAAAATACAGCATCCTTTGCCATTGGGGGATTTCAAGATCAGTGCTAGTGCTAGCTCCCAAATGATTGACTTAAACTGAGCTCCAACACCGACGGTCGGATTAACTAAGCGATACTGATCAAAGTTATTGATCCCCAGCAATAGGTGTTGAAATCGCAGCATCGCGAGGTCCGTGAGAATCGCACGACGAAAAGTGATGGCGCATGATTACACTCGAATATTAAAAGATGCAGGACTGCTTTGTTTTTAGACACAAAGTGAGGAAGACAGACTAAAATGCCCCAAATTTCAACCATTCTTCAAAACACAACTAACTCGATAGTTAATTTTATGCTTCCAGGCTCAGATTTACGAAGCCACATGCTTGTGTAGGGCCTACGTTTCGTGGCGTGGGTGACCATTGCATTAGCATAAAATGTACATGCTACAGGCCTAACTCTTACACTACGAAATGGCGGAGCTAGGTTCAGCAGACGACATTCTTTGATTTCAACACCAAGCCCAGCACTTGACCGAAAGATTGGTCTGTATCTCGTCGAAGGGGATATGTTCCACAGAGCAGAGACTGCATCTGGCTTTACGGATCCCCTCCTATAGACATAGTCCGGAGGTAGAGAGCCATAAGTAACGTCAAAAAAGAAAAGAAAAAAGACTCCTCCTCCGGACAAACGAATCTTTCACAAGTTTGCCCAGCACCAGCAACCAGAAATGTATGACATATTTTTGAGGTCATCCTACCAGCACCTACGGACTTCAAGTTCACTTCAGTTTTATCGCCAGTGCCAGTGGCTGCCAGTGCTAAAGTTAGTGCTGAGACACAATCAAAGAGTATAGAAGCTAAGAGGGCGTACTCTCGCGACTTCGCACGCAAACGGGTGTAGAACCCCATGGAGCGGGAGCCCAACATGGAGCCCAATGGCAGCCATTTTAGTAATAATACCACAAGCTTCTTAAACACATGAGCCTATGGAGCAAACCCTACCTTCCTTTCATTTTCTTCATTTTAAGGAAGCACACAGCGGTAGAATTGCGTTTCTGTGGATAGCATCCATTTGAATACATCAATTGAAGAAACTTATCAGAATTTCTATCACTGTCATAATCACATATCAAATTAACATTAAAATCACCCATTGAATATATCTGCTTATTTTCACGTGATAACGCAGCAAAGCATTTTTCCAAATCTTCCAAAAATAATTCATTATGAGTATTCGGGGGTCCATAAATCAAACCGACAATCGTATTTTTATTTTTAGAACGTTCTATTTCTACAAATAATACTTCACATTCTTCAAAACAAATATCAGCTCTTACTTTATATTGCAGGTTTTCATGAATGTAAAATGCTACGCCTCCACCTCTTCTTCCTTCACGGTCTGCTCTAACCATATGATAATTTGTTAAATTAAATAGATTGCTGAAGTACAATGCAGCCAAGTTTCTGTGATACCAATAACTGAAAAAGGAAAATCATCTACAATATGAAGAAAGGTTTCAAAAGAATCAAAGTTCTTATTCATACTCCTAGAGTTAACATGTAACAAACTAAAATTCTTCGAGTTTTTGAAATTCTCAACGAATTCCGTAGTTGTATAATAATTACTGTCAGAAGTTGAATTGTTTAACTCAAAGCATGATTGCTGTCTTAAATCCATTTACACAGTACGTAGCTGTATTTTGAAATCTTTTCAATTTGAATTCAATTCAGTATGACGTTACACAAGAGGTTTCTGTGCGTGAAGGATGAATGAAAAGAGAAGTGAGTGACAATGATGAAGATGATAATGATGGGGATGAGAAAAGAAAACATGTATGGCATGATGAAAATGAGAAAAGAGAGGGAAATGACAAATTCGTCACTATACACGTCCACGAGCATATTAAACTTCTCGACCACTTAATGACAAAATGAGGAACCAGTTATTTGTTGTATTTTTTTTTTTGGTAGTCGGATCGTCTATCCAAAATAACTAATTCTTATACCATTGGGATTTATAATCAGTACGAACAATTATATCAAAGTAATGCAAAAACACATACACAAAAAAAAAAAATGCAATTCCATTGTTATTGTTAAAAATTTCATCAAACTGTTATGCAAATACAAACAAAATTGCCCAAAATACGAGTACACAATGTGTAAACATATAAAATAATAAATAGCCCAATCTGTCTCACGGAGTGACTACCCTAGATAGAAGAGCGAGGGAGGGAGAGAGAGAGAGAGAAAGATAGAAAGAAGTGAGTGAGAGGGGGAATGAAAAGAGAATCTAGACAACGAACCTTGACAAACTGAACAGAACGGCTATACAATTAACTTATAATATTCGTAGGTATACATGTGTCTATAGGTGTGTGTGCAAAAGAAGGCAAAAAGCAAAGCCAAGAATAGATGAAAAACATAAAGGCGAGTTGTCACCTGGGAAAAATATTTACACATTACCTCATTACACTCTTGCATAAAAATGTAGTCAAATGTGGCTTGATCTATATCATAGTGTATAGCCGTATTCACATATTTTCCTAATTTACCTAGGGGATAGGTAATAATTATGATATTGACTGGCCTTGAGGGAGATACCAGATAAATATTGACCGCACTGAAAGAATATTGCCCTCGTCTTCGACTCGGGCAATATTCTTTCAGTTTGGGCAATATTTTCTGGTATCTCCCTCGAGGCCAGTCAATATTATGTAAGTGTCTGCTCTCTTGGATGAGGAGGCAAATAACTATGACACAGTTTAGAAAGCAGTCCTTCTTGCCTATCAGTTAGTCCCAGAAGCCTACAGGCAAAAGTTTCAAGGATACAGGAGAAGTTCAGGACATACTAACGTAGAGTTTCAGAGAGAAAAAGAAATTCTGTTTGATCGATGGGTTCGATCAATGAAAGTAGATCTCACTTATGAAAATTTGAGAGAGATAGTGTTAATGGAGGAGTTCAAGAAATCGACACCTCCAGATCTGAGAATATATTTGGAAGATCGAAGAGTACATGATGTAAAGGTGCAGCAGTCGCCGCTGACCAGTATGAGTTGACACATACGGTGAAAACAAAAAGTCCTGCGGGAAAGAGGAAGTGTGATCAGCTGAAAAATCCTGACACTCAGAAGTGGCACAGTCGTCATAGTGAACGCAGGGATAAAGTAAAAACTGAATCACAGAAAGAGAGCCCGAAATCGCCACGGCCTCAATATAAAGAGGTGAGATGCTTTTTCTTTGGAAAGACAGGTCACATTAAGTCCGAATGTAGGCGATTCCTGGAACAGAATGAAGCAAAGGAAAAACAAAAGCACAAAGCAACACATGGTTTAGTCTATGCAGACACACGTCCACAGAACAGTTCAGATGCTGAAACATGAGAGAAACCATACCAAACAGCCACCAATGGTTTTGTTAAGTTAAGTGTAAGTGATGAACAGCGTCCTCCAAATGTTGTAAAAAGCAGTGTCTCAAAATGACAGATACGTGTTCAAGTGGTCGTGTGGATGAAAAGTACAAGGACTTCATTTCCAAGGGCACAGTTACCATTGCTGAATTTAGAGTACCGGTTGTCATCCTTCGTGATACTTGAGCTACACAGTCCCTCATGGTAGGAGATGTGAAGAGTATGCCCATAGACTGTAACACGGGTAGAAAAGTACCGATACATGATGTCAACGGAGGAAAGCAGGCGGTCCCTCTTTTCCGAGTGAATTTGGATAGTGGACTGATTTCAGGGGAAGTGATTGTGGTAACTGTTCCGTTTCTCCCTATGGATGGGGTTTCCCTTTTGCTTGCAGGAGGTCGAGTGAGTGTCCTTCTGGTTGTTTCCGAAGTCCCAGTGTACGAGCAGGAAACCGAAAAACTCGTCGATGAATTTCCAGAAGTATTTCCAACATGTGCTATCACCAGGTTTTCGAGCAAGTGAAGCAGAGCGTGAGAGAAATGAGTCTGAAAGTGAAATTTCTCGTGATAACACATTCTTTGGAAAGGTGACTAGTGAAGATTAAAGAGAACAAAGTTGGGAAGAAGGTGTGTTCAGTCAGCCAGCTTTAATCAAAGCACAGATGGAAGATGAGGAGTTGTTGAAGTTGAGGGATGGTGCATTGACTGTAGATGAGGCGAAGGGAGTGCCAGAATGTTCCTATAAAGGTCTTGTGTTCTAATGAGGAAATGGCGGCCTCCAGATCGTCCCGCAGATGAGGACTGGACGATTGTAGACCAGATAGTTGTTCCTCCGCCGTATCGAAAGGAAATTCTACGTCTTGCACATGAAATTCCACTGGCCGGACACATGGGTGTCAAGAAGACTTTGTGTAGAATCAGAGCTCACTTCTTCTGGCCCAAGATGAGAAAGGATGTGTCTGAATTTTGTCGAACGTGTCATGAATGGCATGTGGTAAGAAAACCACTACATGCCATTAGACCTGCGCCGTTGATTCCTATTCCGGCTTTTGAGGAGCCATTTAGCCGTGTGACGGTAGATTGCGTTGGTCCATTGCCGAAGTCCAAGTCGGGATGTCAGTATTTATTGACTGTGATGGATGTTTCCGCGAGATACGCAGAAGCATTTCCCTTGAGGAGCATAACTGCTAAGTCAGTTCTGGATTCCTTGTTGAATTTCTTTACTAGGCACGGGCTACCAAAAAAAATTCAGTCGGATCAAGGTAGCAATTTCATGTCTCGTGTCTTTCAGAAGTTGATGTACCAGATTGTTATTCAACAGATCAAGTCGTCTGCATATTACCCGCAATCTCATGGCGCCTTTGAAAGGTACCATCAGACGCTAAAGACGATGTTGAAGGTCTTCTGTCAGGATAA
The DNA here is from genome assembly GCF_964275005.1 of Diadema setosum. Lineage (NCBI taxonomy): Eukaryota > Metazoa > Echinodermata > Echinoidea > Diadematoida > Diadematidae > Diadema > Diadema setosum. The sequence continues at coordinate 23,690,294 of NC_092687.1, forward strand.
TCCCAGGGACTGGGATAAAGGTATCCCTTTTCTTCTCTATGCTGTTCGTGAAGCGCCTAATGAATCAACTGGATTCTCCCCCTTTAAGTTGGTGTTTGGGCATGAGCCAAGGGGGCCCCTGAAAATTGTGAAGGAGCAGCTGTTTTCTGATGGGGAAGAGAAAGATTCCAATGCCTTAGACTACATCTCCACGTTCAGAGAGCGTCTTGTGAGAGCGAATGAAGTGGCGAGAGAACACTTGAAGTCTTCACAACAGACAATGATGGAACACTTTGACCGAAAGGCAAAGAGTCGTCTGTTTGAGGTGGGAGACAAAGTCTTGGTTCTGCTTCCATTGCCAGGAGATGCACTGAAGGCTAAATTCAGTGGTCCATATGTAGTAGAGAGGAAGCTTGGGAAGGAGACTTATGTGGTGAGCATGCCTGACCGTAGGAAAACCAAGAGAGTGTGTCATGTTGATATGTTGAAGAAGTACCATGATCGTGTAGAAGACGTAGGTGCAGTTGTGAGTGAGAGTGTCGTACACAGTGCTGGGAAAAGTGCAGAAGAGCTTGAACATGATGGTCCAGATTTTCAGAGTGTGAGTTTCAAGTCAGGAATGATTCCGCGAGTAGAGAACTCAAAGGCACTAGAAAATCCAGAGTCAGTCATCTGTCTGATTTAGAGAAGCAAGATGTTGTCGACGTCTTCCAGGAATTTCCAGAGGTTTGCAGTGATAAATTGGGTTGTGCGAAAGACACTGTTCACATGGTAGATTTTGGTGAAAATAAACCCATAAAGCAGCATCCATATCGGATTCATCCTGCTAAGAGAGAACAGGTGGATAGGGAGATAGATTTCATGCTTGCAAATGGATCAAAGAGCCCAGTAATTCAAACTGGAGTTCCCCAGTAGTGCTAGTCCCAAAGCCAGACGGAACGCCCAGGTTTTGTGTAGATTACCGGAGGTCAATACCATAACCAAGACTGATTCGTTCCCGCTTCCTTTGATTGAGGAATGTATTGATCGGGTAGGAAGTGCTGAGTACGTTAGTAAATTGGACTTGATGAAAGGGTATTGGCAGGTGCCATTAGACAAGGATGCAAGAGAGATCTCGGCGTTTGTCACGCCCTCCGGTTTATACCAGTGTTGTGTCATGCCCTTCGGGAGGAAAAATTCCCCCGCCACTTTTCAACGGATGATGAATGGAGTCTGGCTTTGGGACTAGCACTACTGGGGAACTCCAGTTTGAATTGCTGGACATGATAACTGTGTTGTCTATATACTCAGTAGACGATTTGTTGGTTTTCAGCAATACGTGGGAGGAGCATGTTGCTCATCTTCGAGAGCTGTTCCGGAGGTTGTCACATGCAGGACTCGTGGTGAATCTGGCCAAATGCGAGTTTGGAAAAGCTTGTGTGACCTACCTAGGTCACAAGGTAGGCCGAGGTAGCGTCGCACCACGAGATGCCAAGGTCCGAGCAATCATGGACTTCCCAGTGTCGGCATCGAAACGGGAGCTATAGCGCTTTCTGGGAATGTGCGGATTCTACCGGAGATTCGTTCCCAACTTCAGTCACCTGGTGGTGCCCTTGACGGACCTGTCAAAAAAAGGGTACAACGTTCCAGTGGTCGGCGAACTGCCAGGGTGCGTTCCAGAAGCTGAAGGCCGTGCTCATGAACGATCCCGTGCTCATTGCACCAAACTTCGAGAGGAGCTTCCAGCTGGCTACGGATGCTAGTGACCGAGGAGTTGGAGCCGTGCTGCTTCAGAACGACGACAACGGACAACGCAAACCCGTGTGCTTCTTCTCCAAAAAACTGAATCGCCATCAGCAAAAGCATTCTACGGTGGAGAAGGAATGTCTCAGTGTCGTTCTAGCCTTGCAATATTTCGAAGCGTACTTGGACGGTGGAAAAGACATCGTGTTGTACACTGACCATAACCCATTGACGTTCTATGAACGCTTCAAGCACAAAAATCAGCGTCTCTTCCGTTGGAGTTTGATTCTCCAGCCGTACCCACTGAGAATTGTGCACATAGCAGGAAAGGACAAGTTAGCAGACGCTTTGTCGCGAGCTTGAAACTCTGCACGCTCTGATAATGTTGCCGAACGATAACGATCTCAAATTTACAGTAAAACCTATATCAAGCAGAATATTTCAAACAAGACTCAAAACAGACAAGAAACTGATGTTGATTTTTTTTTTGTATATGACAATGTATACATGTGTTTATGTATTCTTGTTCAGTTTTCTTCCTTTCCCAAGGATCTGTGAAGGAAGAAATTGTATTTATATTAATCATGTTGGTTTTAAACGAAAACAGTTCATGTGAGTGAGGCTTGGAAGAATGAGAAAGTACACAATATACTGTCTTTATATTAAAGGAGACATTACTTGAAAAAATTCATGATGTGTCACACGCCAAGCATTATATGGTATTTAGAAAACCCAAATATTACAGGAAGCGCCAGGATACATTTGTGGTGTGTGAGATTACAGTGAAAGCTTTGCTTCAGTTGCACACTTCTATTTTGATTTCATTCAATGAACCCCAAAGAGTCAAAGGATTCAGATTTTTATGTATACCGATACGTTACAGAGTTAATGCTAGCAAATGCAAAAACAGTATAGCAAAACACAACCGGCCAGTCACAAGAAAACTGTTGATCAAATTTTGAGTTTTATGTCAAAAGATTTGTGTCAAAACAAAAGAATTTTTATTGTTTTGTATTAATGAAAAAGTGTTGAGTGACAGTGAGGCATAAAGAAGCCAAGATATAATGTCACTTCTGTAAATCAATAATCTGTATATGTATTTCGTTACAGAGTGACAGAGTCACATTTGTGTGTCGAGGATGATTTCGATATTTTCCAGAGTTTGCACATATACAGTGTATTATAACATCCTAACGAGTAACAATACATATGTGTGAAGGGACAAAAAGAAATGTCCCAATAGTTACATTTTTGTTGTTGTTTTGGCTAACTTATAAGGCAGAGTTGACATAAGTATAAGATATATTAGCAAGTACATTGAGTAGATGTACACCTGTGTCATAGTGTTTAAATACGATTTTGTTATAATCAAGAGATGCGTGCTGTTACCTCATCCAGTGAAACTCCAGTGAAAGTTTCTTTCATGAAGAAAGTGTATGTTTGGTTTCCACATTTAAAGATGAAGTGTATGTGTTTAAATATATATATATATATATATATATATATATATATGTGAGATATGAGGAAGGAAGGAGAAAATCGGTGCGCAGCTTTGACATTATTATTCCTCTTACTGTTCTTCCTTTTCGGAAAAGCGCAAGAGTTGAAAAATTGGTCTCCGCCGGGACTCGAACCCGGGTCTTTGGCATGGAACGCCAACGCCTTAACCGCTCGGCCACGGAGACGTCATAGCGGTTCAGGCAGACCCAAGCTCGAATACCCGACGGACCAATATATATATATATATATATATATATATATATATATATATATATATGTATATACTGTACATGCCTGAAGTTATTTTAGTTTATTGGTCAAGTATGTGAGGATATAATTACAGTCGAGACTACCAGAAAGCACAGTCTCAGTCAAAATATTGATACTACTGGAGAAATGATTGATTACATCTCGTGTAATCTTTCCGGATTATGTGCACCCGTATGTGCGACCGTTGATAACAGTTTCACATGTGTATTGACTGTAGACACATTGCGTATTTATTGTACAGGGTGTATTGACATGTTTTTGTAGGGGGCTTGTCAAGTATAGTCGAAAAGTTACATTCATAACTTTCCTCTTGTTGAGGGGAGGTGTGATGGAAAACAGAAATGAAATGGAATAAAAAGTGTCCATCCGGGACACTAGGGTTGGTTGCAAAAATGGAGTGAACAGTTGTGGTCACTTTGGCTCTCAGAAGGTTCAAGTCTCGGTGTTGGTTCAAGATTGTTTGTCGGTGCATGACATGGTTTTGTTGGCGTATGACAAAACATTATTATTCCTCATCCCAGTCACTATAAATTCTGAAACTTTGTACTCAGTATAAGTTGTTCAAATGTAAAAGTTTGAAAATCATCCGGAGTTCTCCTTTAAAGAGCATGGAATTCTAAGAGAAATTCAAAGTTTATTTGATGAAAATGAGTTTTGAAATGGATGAGATATTCAAAAACAAAGTAAAACAAAGCGACTCTAATAAAAAATTGGTCTAAACTTTAATTAGGATCGCTTTATTCTGGACATTTTAACTATTTCAAAATCATTTTTAATCAAATAAACTTCAAATTTAAATCCACTTCTAAAGAATTGTATGCTCTTTCATATTTCATGAAATGTTTCCAATTATTTCAAAAAATTATCATCGAAAAACGTTGGTAACCTGAAGCCCAACCTCAACCAAAACTGTACCATCCCTTTAAGAGAATGGAAGTTATGTTGAAGAAACTAGCAAACTAACTGGGGAAAGCTACGAACTTACAAGAGAATGTACAAATCATATCGTCAGTATGGCAGATATTATGTTAAATGAGAATCACCCACTACATGGTTATTTTGTTCTTCTGCTGTCAGGTAGCAGACTCGGTCTCTGAAATGTCGTATCAATCGATATGCAGATTATTATTTTGTCTCATACGAAATGTGGATGTGCAAGAGTGAGAAATCAAACAATAGCTGCAGCTGGTTTGAATATGGAGGCGGATGGGATTGGGAGTGCTTGTGTATTAAAGGAAATAATTATGTGAAAGAATTTACGTATTATGATATCACATTTTGCACAAAATGATTTTTAAATGAAGTGTTTATATGATATTTGTTTCCTTTGAAGATAATTGATTTTATCTTACATTTTTTTTTTCGTATGTAGGCCTATACTTTTGCTATGAAAAAAAAAAGCGACTTAATTTGGACTTATGCAGAAGTTAAGCAGAAGTTTTAGTTCTGAAATGTACCAACAGATATGCAGTTTTTTTTTTTTCTCGGTATGAGAAATAGCCGTTGATAGAGCACAGGGCACCAATGAAAGGGAGTGGACCGTATAGCTGGTTTGGGATGGGGGGGGGGGGGGTAACGTGCAATATGTGGAATAATTTATGACTTATGATACTGATGTAGTCTGTCGAAAATTTTCTTTAAAGAATATGTTTTAGAATTTGTAGTAAGGATTTTTCAAGTAGTTGATTCTTTATATAGGTTTTGCGTATCTATTTTCTCTATCGTATGTTCACCATGTAACGTTAATAATTTTTGTTTTTATTGATTATTTAGTTCCGTGGAACATTCTAGTACCAATCAGATATTGTATCTAATGCAAATTGTTTCTTATAATTTATTTGTTAAGATGTTTCCATAGGAAACGTCTGACCAAACCAAATCCTCAAACCATATATATATATATATATATATATATATATATATACATAAAATACAATGTATATAATTCAATTCAAAGGTTTTATTTTCACTTCTTTCAACAGTTATGTAATTATACATAACTTGGTGAAATAAAGAAAATAAAAAAACAAAAAAACAATAGATTATTAAATTTCAATTCTAAAATGCAAAACTATACTTTAAGTGGATGGAGGGGGGGGGGGAAATACCCCCTCCAAAAAATCCCTCGTTTGGTACATCTCCGTGGTCTTATAGCTCACAGTGAAAGACAAATACACTCACGGAACAAAAAGTGCATGCAGATAGCACGATTTTTATTAGCCATTCACATTCTCCCTGGATATCTGTTTTTCTTACTTTTTTATTTAATATGACAAAACATGCCACCTATAAATTGCACTATACACATAACATTATTTGCGGTGTGTTCGCATAAGTTTTATTCTTTTTCTACATTAGAGTAAAAAGTGTTGGTGTGCTAGTGGGTATGTATGTCTCTCTCTCTCTTACCCTTGTTCCTGCATTGTTTTGTCATCACGAAAGTGTGTGTTTATGTTAGAGAGAGAGAGAGAGAGACAGAAAGACAGGCAGAGACATCCGAGACAGGATGACAACATCAGAATGAGACCCAGAACCACCAGTATTGAAATGCGCTGTAAAAGATCGTTTATATGTGAGTTGATTATCAACGATTTGAGAAATTCCTTGTACATGAATATATAATTTATGAATCACATCCACACATAACAATATATTCATCAATCACATTAGATGATTATCTACTACTTTCTATACTAGTGGATCGGCTTCGGAAATGTATATTGCCGAGGAGTTACAAACTCTTTTGTTAAGTGATTTTGTTTGTTTTTTTACAACTTAACTTTAATGTAAATTTACGTTAATTCAAATTAACTTAAATTTACTAACTATTGAACGCTATGAAAAAAAAAAATGAACATGATTAATGTCCAGGGACTACTACTCACCACTGAATACGATTTTTTGTTGATTTCAAGAGGATTTCTTTTTTTATGGAATCTTTCAGAAAAATTAAATGATTCAAGGCTCAAGGTTGACTTAGCCTTTGTTAAAGGCATAATATTTTGTGAAAAGATAATCCAGCTCAACGTTCGCAGTATACTGACCTCTGAAAAATGGACCTCTCATATTAACGTACTAGTAGATTAATCTCTTAGATGGCTGAGCAGTTGAAAAAAAAAAGACGAACAGAAAGTTGTACTTTGCATGTAGGATCCGTGAATACCTTAAGCTAATTTGGTTTGAAAAAAAAAAAAACAACCCACACACATTTGCCCGTATATTCCGATTCGTGACTACTTCACCCATGTACATTCATAACAGTTTTCTTGAAAACGTACCCAATTTTGAAAATACAACAGCTGGAAGTCGGTTTCGAGAAACAAAACAATCTGCAATGACTTTTATCTGCACATGCTCAGATTGCAGCCTTGACCTGGCTTAAATCCTTCCTTATATTGGCATGCCGACATGAACAAGAAAGAAACAACGAACAAGCTGGAAGTACGTGAAGTAAATGTGACAATTATGATACAATGGAATGCATTTTTTCATGACTAGAAAATCTCTACGTGAAATCTTATCATGACATTTTAATCACGTACTTGTATATGACAAACCACATGACAAATTAAGAAATGAAATAGGTATTCCCATTGACACTATGTGAGACAGTGAAATTTTCACATCATACTTTAGAAAGCTCCAACATCCTAGCATTATTTCATCAGCTCTTAAAAGTTCAGTAACCAAGGTTTTGTCATCGACTTTTGAATAGACATAATTTCAGCAGCAAATTATCACGCAAACAGATATAAAACCTATAAGGCGGTAGAAAAATGGCCAGTTCCACCTAAAGTCTACAGGAAGTTAAGAATCTCGCAGGGGTCGGTTAACACGAAGACCTATAATAGCGAGTAGAATCATTCTCAGCGAGCGACCAGTTTCAGGGTTATTCCATTGGGAGGAGAAAGAAGACCACTGGTACCCAGCTTTGGAGGAATCTGCAGAAAGTAAACAAACAAAATAAAGGAACAGACAGTGACATTCTGTTAGAACGAGTTCAAATTGGCGAACGCCAAGACGAATCTGGCCACCTTCAATTCAGTGGAGAAGCGGGGGAAATTTATGTCGTGCATGAACTTCAGTAAAAATAAAATATTTTGTGTTGTTTGACATGCGTGTCAGAGTGTATGCATGTCACCACTGGGCAAAAGCTCTCCCTATACGCTACTGGTAATGTTTAAAGATGATATTCTAGATTTGCAGTGGGAAGTATTACCATAACTGCCTCGAATGAGAGATATGAAAAATATAGAAGATATTAATGTTTAAAAGTAAAGGACACATTCTAATGCAAACAGAACAACCATTTATTGTGGGATTCGGTCAACATCTCAAACAGCTTTTGGGGGAAATGAAGTGGGTAAGGCGCTTACTCCTAGTGAACACATCACAAATTTACGTTTATGACCTGATTTCGTTTTACGGTTGGATGGAATCACTTTGTTAATATCCAAAAGCTGCCGAAATTTAGGTCAGGCGCTAATGTAAGTGGGATAAGTCTATAAACGATAGTTCTTTCGAGATCATTACTAATAGGCACACCAGTTAAAGAGACAAACACACCCTTACGAGGATTCAATACTAGTATACATGGATAATGCCAGAAAGAAAAAAAAAGTGGATATTTAATGTGTTGTTTATAAGGATATGTTTTTTTAGTAAATCTTAAAGGATAATAAAAGCTCAAATCAAGAAACTATTGATGAAACTAATCAATTTGGTTTTGAGGAGCTTTGCCCGGCCTTTAAAACAGCCATTTTCAGAATTGATAAAGACAAAAAAAAAAAAAAAAAAAACCAACCTCAAATCTGCAGTCTCGTGCAACCTTTTTTTTTTTTCTTTTTTTTTTTTGATTTTGCAGATGTGCTTGAACGTGTACGTTTATTTTACTCTAACCCTTTAATAACGGAATCTGATGATATGATAAAACTCGAGTTTTCAGAATGGGGGTAGGGTTTCAACAACAGGCAGCGGGACCGTACCTCAGTCAGCGGGCTCGTCTCGAAACGAGCTTTCTGCAGGACGCGAACAAGCGCCATCTTAGCTTCCATCAGGGCGAACCTCATTCCAACACAGATTCGCGGTCCAGCGCCGAAAGGCATCCAGGTGAAAGGGTCTCGCTTCTCGCGATTCTCCTTGGAGAACCTGGAGACGATGGAATAAAGAGGCATAGAAGAAGAATATAATATTAAATTGAAGGAAAGAGGGGAACAAAAAAAAAGAGACATCGAAAAAGGCAAAGGAAAAAAAAATCAGAAGCAAAAGTAGGCCTACTTCAGCGACACATGAAGACAATGAGGACAAGAAGACAAATAGGGAAAGAAAGAGAAGGCATAAAAATCAAAAATAAGAATATAGTGTAAGAAAGAGAAAATAAACAAGACAAGGAAAGAAGAATAAAACGCGCAAGGAAAGGGATGAAGAATAATCAGAAGAGGAGGAAGAAGAACAGAATCAACAGCAACATTAATAATAATGATGATGATAATAATAATAATAATAATGATAATAATAATAATAATAATAATATATTCTAATAATAATAATAGATATCATTTATAAAGCGCTTATCACGTTGCTAAGCCCTAAGTTTCTCGTAATGAAGAAAAATTAGAAAGGAGAAATTCAGTCATGAAGTAGATAGTAAGATGAAACACACTCCAAAATACATAATACACACATTGTAACGTAATAGATCAATAAAAATAATAACAAAATAAATCATTAACAGATATAGGAATCTAATCTGTGCTTGAGAATAGGCTGGTGTTGATGTTGCTTGATAAATTAATTATTGTGCTAATAGTGTGTGTATTTTACATCCTTTTATTGTCTCCTGTCTATCAGTACAATATCATTACAATGCTCTGTTGGAAAGGGTTGTACCCGATCAAAAAAAAAAAAAAAAAAAAAAAAGGAGAAGAAAATGAAAAGAAACATGATTTCGAGAAAACAAGTGTGACAGTTCAATGACTTTATGCAGAGTTGGTGTAGCAGGCTTTTACGTTACACGCCAAATCCCCCTCCCCCATATCACCATGGAATACGTTTCGTTACACGACAAAAGCCATTGCCTTTCTGGCTCAGATATTTATTGACTGTGCACAATCTATGAGGCGAGAGACAGACTTCATGAAGCTGCTGTTTAAACAGAAAGAAAAAAAAAAAGAAAATTATCTCGAATATCCATTGAAATGTTCGGCCCAATCACGTCACGTGGTTTCAATTTATCCAATCAAAACTCATGTCTTCAAGGCATGATTTAAAATTTCGAGATGGAACAAAAACCCAGCATTAGTGCTTCAAAATAGGATAGAAACAACCAATGTAAAAAAATTGGAACCAGTATAATCAATGTTCGGTATCTAATTCAGGTATCTAAACTTTGCACAGAAACGATCTAGAAATTAATACTTTATCTGTAGCTGTCAAGTTAATGTTTTTGTTTTTTTTTTTCGCCTGATGGTTGATCATGCATGTATGAGTACCGCTGATGAATATGACATGATGTAGGCCTAATTACCTCTTAAAACTGGGTCAAATAGATTATGGTATCCTCTAGTTCCGTCTGACTGGTGATGAGTAGCCCCTGATTTAGGCGATGCGTGATTTCATGGCGGCTAATCAAGTTGAGGAAAAATATATCTTACCTATCAGGATCAAACTTGCTCGGTTCGGGCCAGTAGTCCGATGAGTGGTGCATGACGTACGGGCTGACGAAAACTCCTACGCCCCGCTCGATGGTGACTCCCTTGTACGTCACAGTTTCGCCACACATGCGATCCAGCCTACCGTTGTCCATAAAATAATAATCATTTGATATTTGCCTGGACGCCATTCATGTAGTCTATACTCAATGCTGACACACTGGGGAAGGATTGAGGAGGGGCGTGGCTTTGTATATGATAGTAAGCAATTTTGGAATCTGTATCACACAACTATAACATGTGCGATTATCGTTATCGGTTATTGTCATGCAAAAATGCATGTTTAATCAAATGTTAAAACAACTTGTCATTCAACACCATAATCATAATCACTGCTACTTTGTAATTGATAGATAGATCATCAATGAAAAATAGAATATGACGAAATTATCACGGCAAGTTTTGTTTACTTGTCATCTGCCGAGAATTGCAAATCGAGAGCTTTCACACACACACACACACACACACACACACACACAGACACACACATCCCTAAACAAAACAAACCAAAAATCAGAAATGACAGTGCACATGAAGCTTGTCATATCCCTTATCGAAGGTGTTAATGTAACGAAGTCATAAAGTTTCGTATTTTCCGTAAGAAATAAACAATCGTAGGCTCTTTATTCTTGATGTCTCCACGATGTCTCGGCGACGTCTCCTGCAGGCTAGCCTAGTATCTAGTGTGTCACGAAAGAATTGAACATGTTCGATTTTTTGTTGTTGTTGAGACATTCACCTGTCTCCAGCTGGTCTCGGAAGCGTCTTTATGACGTCTCAACGACGTCTCTTAAGACAAGGCCAAGTCGCAGGGACTATGCTTTATCCACGAGGTCCCTGTGATGTCTCGGCTACATTGAGGGGACCTAGTGGCGGTCTACGGGAGACTTCGTTGAGACGTCTCAGCGACTTAGCAGAAGTTTTATAGACGTCATGAATACATTGTAACCTTGTTGAGAGACTTCTCGTGTGTTGCTCTAGAGTCTTATTTTGTGAGCAATTCTTTTTTTTTTTTGGGGGGGGGGGGGGCTCTAAAGACTCTCAACTGTCGCGAAAGTACAGTAAGATGGGCACTTTATTATAAGAATTATACAAAGAAAAAATATATATAACTTATAAAAATAATCAAACATAGAAGAGAATCATTACGAGGTAGCGGGTGGGTAGTAGCGGAGAATCTCACACATGACCTGATCGAGGTACGGCATCGTTGAGACCTTCGTGTAGTCGACATCGTCGCGTTTGGGAGCGAGCTTGTCGATCTCGGCGATGAGTTTGTCCTGGGCTTGAGGATTTCGGGCGAGGAGGTACGATCCCAGCGTGAGAGCCGTAGTAGTCGTCTCATAGCCGGCCGAAAGGAAAGTCACCGCCTATATAGAAAGGAAAAGTATTTCTAATGGGGCATGGATTATTGGTAGTAATGCGCGCTTTAAAGAAGTGCGTCTCCAAATGTTTTGAAATAAAGGTGACTCCCTATTGACAAAAAACGTCTGTTTGCTTAGAAATGATGAAAGCAGTCGTAGGTGTTTCGACGCCTGAAAGAAAAAGAGAAAAACACTGCTGCTGCATTCCCAGTGACATATGCGCCAAGCATTGCAACGACAGGCATTATTGCGTTATGATGATGATTAATACTAAATTTTCCAGTAGCTTAGGCTCTTCATGCCATGTACCACGGCTGGGCCACACAAAGGGCGGTATTTACACCTGTGATAAGGGGAATAATTATTACATTACAGTAGTTATGATTATAAATCTCCATTAGTCCAGATGTTGTAACTTTATCATGAGGCGGACATAACTTACATTACATGCTACAATTTTACTGATTTCGTTCATGAAAGTATTTCCTCGTGTAGGTTGGTTCAATAATAGTTTACCTCGAAAAGGAGTCAAATCAGTGGTTGAGTAAAAAACGCAATCAAAATTATAAAAAAAAAAAAATCTTGGGAATCACAGGTCTGAAGTGAAGCATGATTATTGGTGTATTGGGCAATGAAATATGAGATACATTGTATTTTAATCATGTTCATGTATTTTTGTCTTTTTTTATTCACTTTACAAGAGCATGATCAAAATTCAGACTTGAGCCTACCTGTCCAATAACTTCACTTCGAGTAAGTCGCCCTCTAGTGGCCGGCGTGATGGAATTCTTGCCTTCGTCGGATCCGACGAAGAGTTGGTTATGCTGGTCGTCTTCGTCGTTTTCGATGGCGTGTATGTTTTTGCCATCCTGGGCATCGATCAGGAGTTGGAGGAAGTCCACATTCTGTTATGTCATCAGAAAAATCGATCATCTTATCATTGTAACCATAAATTTTCTTGTTATAACTATCCTTCCATTCAAGGTTTCCACATGTTTATTAGGAATTGAGATGTCATGGTCTACACAAGTCCAGGCTAATACAAACCAAAGGTTTGCGTCATTGTTTATTTTTTTGTGTATTTGTGGTTCTATTTTACCATAAGGGGGCAATGGGTATGATAAATATATTCTTTGGAGCACATTTCAACTGCTGCAGAGAAGGTAGTTCTTACGAAAGAGTCTTAAAGATATTGTTAAACCATAAATTGTGTTTACTCAGAAAAAAAATAAAGCAAAAAAGAAAAGGAGAAGAAAAATGTAAAGAAAAGAAAGAGACATGCGTGCAGTAAGCCATGAAGTCATGGAAACGGCCATTCTAAGGTCTGATATCTCTGTTTCTTATCTTAACTACATTGTTATCATTCGTCGCATCTATTTCAAAAGATCGAATAAAAACAAAAGCTCTTTCATTTCAGATACTTTGGGCTTTATATAACTATTTATTTCGTCTGCAAAATTATCAAGAGTTGCCATCGCTGCAACATTTTAGAACAATAAAAATGTTTCTGCCTCAATTTGGCCTGTTTTTTAGGTATACATGTAGATGCATTTAATTAAATTATTTCCATCAATTTTTTTTTAAAACGCTACATGCACAGTGAAATGCAGGCAAACCTATGTTATTAGTAAAATCTGATAATTTCCCGCGTAAGTCGATGGGTTACGTGAGTGATAGACAACAACAAGAAACGACTAAACCCAGATGAAAAAAAAAAGACCACACAGCGACGAAAAGGGCAGCAGCTAAACCGTATCAAACCTACGTGCGTGCCGTGTCCGCTCTTCCTCAGAGCTATGGTTTTGTCAATGACTTCAGTGAAGAACTTGATCGTTTCCTTCGGGAAGAGGGTGAATCCAAGAAATTTGACAACAGGCGCCATGAATGGCAGCAAAGCTGAACCCGAAGAAAAGCATCGTGAAAGACATAAAACAGTGGGGAAGAGGCAGTCAGTGGAGGCACACTAAACATACTACTAGGCACTACTACTACTACTACTACTGCTACTACTGCTACTACTACTACTACTACTACTACTACTACTACTACTACTACTACTATATTATTATTATTATTACTACTACTACTCCTTACATTGGTTACCTGTAGAAGAAGTGATTATTTTCAAGATTCTGTTATTAATACATCATTATATTCATTTTTTCTCCGTATACCTAAGTAAGTCTGTTCAAAAATACAATATGACACGAAGTTTATATTCATCATCAGATGCATTGTTACTCCAAACACCCAGAGTAAAACATGCATGGGGTGATCGTGCTTTCTCTTTTATGGGACCAAAATTGTGGAATCAGTTACCTATACTTTCATCTACAGAGATATTCAAATCCAAACTTAAAACTTTTCTCTTCCTCTCACACTGAGAACTGTAATATTATTGCCGTCATTAGTGTTTGGAACAACATTGTATTTTTTATTTGGTATATGTTTGTTTTTTGTTTGCCGTTTTCTTCTTTGTTGACATGTTCGAACATGACCGTAACAATTATACATGTATATATATTTATGCTTTCATTTTTGAAGCGCATGAGCACTCGAAAGTTGATCTGTGCGCTATACAATTATAGCCACTATAATTATCATTATCATCATTATTATGTTTTAGTTTTCTCAAAACTGGTAATGTCATTGGCGCGCATGCGCAACAAATGAGAATGCTTGAGTCGTCTGAATGACTGTGACGTAACAATGCTCACACGTGCATCAATGGTCACGTGACATACTTTAGAAAGTTTTAGTTGCGTGCGTCCAGACTGTACCACGTCGTGGTCAGACTGGCAATACATCGAGAACTTAAACTTTGCGAACTTGGACTTCGCGATGTTTTGCCGGTGTGACCGCGACTTTCGTGTACATAATCCTTTCAATAACTCCTCGGTTACTTACAGACAAGGGCGAACACGGGCGTGGTGAGAGAAATCTGGAAGAATTTCTTGGCGTGATTGACAAAAGGTTCGTCTGGCTGAGTCTGTGACTTCACCTGCAGACCGAAGGCACAACTCGCCACAGTGTCCATCACGAAACCACCGAACAAACTGCACCGGGTAATCAAGAAGACATCAAAATTAGAACAACAGAAACAACGACAACCACAACTGCAGCAACTACAGCAGCAGCAACAACAAAACGACACCAGCAACAGCAGCCTCAGCAAAAACAACATCAAAAAATATACCAGGTGGGTTGAGGAGGATGGCCTAATGGCCCAAGTCATTTAGTTGGCTCTTTCAAACCCCGGGCTAACCAACTTGGTGCACCATCACCTATCCAGTATATGTTCTGATTAAAAAAAAAAAAAAATGTAATATTGATATTTGTGACTAAAAGCCGAATAAATAATGACAATAATAAGTGTTCCGATACTAATGAGTAAACGCGCAGTATTTCTTGGTAAGAGTCTTATTTCGTCAAATTCCTCATCCTAGGACTAATTTAATAGTCGCAGCACAAAACACGTCACACATCTCGCATTCTTGTGCCGACAACCTAGCATGTCTGAAAACGAAATATCAAAGCTCGATTCACTTTCGTTATTTTCCATTACATGCCCAATCACCTTGTTGACTGCAAAAGATTATTCCACATTTCCGACAACGATGTACACAATGAGAGATTTTAGCTGTAATATCAACTCACTGGTGGACACATTAATCATTGTATGCACGTACAGGTCTCACGTCCGTAAATAAGGTTAAATAACCCAAGCCCATCATTTCCTCATAGCAAAAATATTAAATCAAATGCGGATTTGTTATTACTATTGCATTTTTTAATAAACTTGAGCACCCAATTCCAAACTAATTAGATAGAGCTTATGAGTGGGAATTCTGGTAGAAAACACATGTCATTTGGAGGCTGGAATTAGTTAAGGGAAAATACTCTATTAATTTGTTTTGGCCAAGACTGAAAAAGCACGTTTAATAAGAGCACTGAATATGATTTTTATAGAGACTTCTGAGTGGAGACAACCCCTCCCCGTTCCTCGACTGGCGTGAAGTAAGAAGTTTATCTACTAATAGACATACAACAACAACAACAACAACAAAGACGCTGAATCTATTGCTACCATTTACATAATATGCTGCAATCTCTTTATTTCTATAAACAATATGAATAATATGGAAAATTATTTACAGGTTTGAAATCGACGAACACTCGAGGGGAGAACACTGCAGTGGTGGCCTGTGTCGAAATTATCCGTAACCATGCCGACCTGTACTGAATATCTTATTTGTTGAGAGCTGTGAGGAGCGCCCTCTACAGCCCAATCTAGGGCTATTTTGAAGTGTCTCGATAGTGACACGCCACTTTACGAATGTGATTTTTTTTTTTTTTCACTTGAGAGTGTTTGTAAATTTGCAACTGAGTTAAAATATGAAATGAATCAGACGAGCTTTATCTAAACTATTTAGTAATGTGTTTCATGGGTGGGAGGTAGTCTGAAGAAATAGGATATGTGTTGAAAGCTACAGTGATGCTACAGAGAAAGCGTCTGGAGAATAATAGAGAATAATAAGAGAATAATAATAAATTATTAATCTTACTCTCTACACTGCACTGTGCCATCCTTAGCACACGCCTTTTGCACGTTATCCATCATGGTATCTGCGCAAGAATTCACGATACCTGACATCTGGGAGAAAAGAAATTATATTGTACATGATTAGAACAAGCTGCAGCATGGATTCGTTGAAACTCTTCGAAAGGATCACATGCGAGATGAAACGGACGGAAAAAAAAAGAAACTTTCCTTAACCCTAAAAAGACATTTCGCACGATTACTCTGCAACACGCAATGCTCTCGCCGCGATGCTCTATGACTTTTTTCTTTCGAGTTTCCCGCATATTTTGACACCAAATTTGTGATGCCCGGGGGTACGGTTCTGAAGTTACATAACTTTTTGTACATGCACGTGAGGCCGAAAATGGCTCAAAAATGTGATTTTGTGTACAAACTCAATGCAAATTGAGTTTTTTCACATGGTTCATATCAATATGCTTATTTTTACTCTCAGTGGCTAAAATTAATTTGTTTTAGGAGTATTATGCTTCAAAAAGTGTCTGCCACAAATTTTGTTTAAGAAAAAACAACAAAAACAAAAGGTCGAAAAAAACAAAGAAATACATAAGAAATTCATAAACAATAAAATAAATAAGAAATTAATTTTGATACCGATTTTTTTTTCAAGTATATTTGCTAAGAATGCCACAAAGAATAATTAGACCAAAAATGAGCACTTTTGGAGCTTTATTTACTGATTTAGATCAAAGAGTCTGATTTCTCGCATAAATTAGCATAATTAATCAAAATAAAATAAAAGAAGACTATTTTGTAAAATTTAAATATACGATCTTGTAGATTACATCGCACACTACCATTGTGCAAATTTCCGCGGCGATCGCACGATCCACGGCCGAGATCTTAAGGGGGGGGGGGGGGGGTGCGCCCTTTAGGCCCCCCCCCCCAGTCTTTCGAGCTACCAAAATAGCCCAGTCTTTTTAGGGTTAAACATGCGCAGAAAAATTGGTGACTATACATAATTGGAAGTGTTAGGAAAGCAGGATGATTCGTTCAAAAGTAAAAATTATCATTATTTTTTTATATTTTATTTTATTTTATTTTATTTATTTATTTATTCTTTTTTTTTTGCCGGGGGGGGGGGGTAAATTTGTATTATCCGGACATTTCTATATACCGCCCTCCTTAGATCAATAAAAAGTCTGGAATAATTCTTGAATGTCACAGTTTTTGTTTGTTTGTTTATGTACTTGTTCGTATCAATTCAAGGAGGCAACAATGGAGGCATTTGATGATCATGAGTTGAAAATTGATATAATGAGAAAAAAAGTTCAGCTTAAACTGGAAAATTTCAGGGCAAAAACTAATAAAGGAACTTTTCGAATAAAAAGCGTGTTACTTTGAATTAATTTAAAACACCCTTATAAAATAAGTATTATAAAATGAATGTGGCCAAGACAATGATGTAATTTATATGACATATATTCCGTTAAAACACATACAAATTTGACTTTCATCCAACTGGAGAGAACAATTCATTGAACACAACATAAGATAAAATATGCACGAATGGCATTATGAAAAAAAAAGGAACGCTCTAGTGTGTTTTGAATGTGTTTGAAGATGTATTGCTTGTGCAGGTGTGTGCGTAACACTAGCAAACAGGAGAATAAGTTGATATAAGAACCAACACTTGAAATTATCAAAAGAAAAACACCCGAACACTTCTGTACTTACCATCTTCATCTTCCTGCCAGTGAAGGTCGGGGTAAGGATGTCACGCACTCTCTTCCACTGAGCGTCTCGGAGGCTGAACACGGCGCTGTCAAAGTCCCCGGATGACACTGGTAACTCCTATAGCACAATAATACAAAAGAAGTGGAAAGTCCGCATTGAAATACATGGTATTCACTTAATCTGAGCTATAGATAAATGGGCGATGAATTGATTGACAGATGATGAAAATAACAATGACGGTGATGGGAATAATGATTATTGTTATAATGATCATGATAATAATAATTATTATTATCATTATCATCATCATTATTATTATCATTATTATCATTATCATTATTATTATTGTCATTATCATAATAATGATAATAAGGTCTTAATTATCCTGGATAGCTTCTTCAGTGTTGCCATTACTCTACTAATGGGCCCTGCCATTATTTTACAGTCCAGCGTTACCAGGTTCCCATCAATACCCCTGGGTCGAGAGGGACATGGTCGATAAAAACATCTTGTCCAAGGACCTAGGCACCGGACGGGAATCGAACTCGGGTCCTCCGATTGGAAGTCGGGAGTCGTTTTCACTATGCCACAGCGCCCCCACACATGAGACAGATAGATACATGCGTCAATTCTTCAAAGCCTTACCATCATCAAACAAAATATGCCATTCAAACTACTGAAACCATGATATAGTTCAATCTTTAGCCAAACAACCCTATAACCATAATCCTAAGCTAAACCTAAAGCCCTATCACAACCCTAACTCTAACCGTAAGTCTTAGGAGAAAATTAAGACCGGAGTAAATGCCACAGGAGCTAATGTGCCACTGGATAAATACAAGTAAGCTGTACATGAAGAACTTACAAAATGTCTGAAGAAATGTCCAGACACTCGAACGTGAATTTGTTGAAGGTAAATAATTGATTGAGTGCGCGCATGTAATTGACTGAGTGTGCATTGCTATTAAAAATTATGCAATTCTAATGTTATTGATAACGGTAATAGCACAGTGATGCGCGTAAGGGTGTGATGTCACGGAGGACGCGAACGATTTGCGAAGGACGCGAATGGAAAAATCCAATATTCGAAAAAGTTTTTCTCCGAATGTGTTCCGACAATGAAGCTGAAAATCATTCTTGCGCAATTTGTGCGACGTTCTCACGACGTATGTGCGAATGTCGTGTGTATCATTTCTTAAGTACAGCATGTACGCGCGACGGAAATGTGCACAACGCAAATTTTTCAATAATCATGGGAGAAAATGTACCCAAGGAGATGTGAGAGCTGTCTTGAGTTGAAGTTTTTTTTTCTTTCCTGTATTTCTCCTTTCTTTTTCTTTCATTTCTCTTTTAGGACCCATCTCCACTAGTAAAACATTTGATTTCTTTTTTTTTAATGCAATTTCTCTTACACATGATCTCTAGTTTCAAATGCAATTTGGGGATATTTTAGATTCATTCTAAGTGTATTCTGCGATTTTTTTGTAAATCAAACATTTCTTTCTCTTTGCTCGTCTTTAATTTCTTTTTACTATATACAAATGTAGTTGTTAATAATTGTTTGATGTTTAGATGTATGCTACGATTTTGATTTGTAAAAAACGTAGGTCAAACATCCCTCAAACTTACGCTAAATGTTCGTAGGAATGTCTCAAAGGCACTCGAACAGTTTGCGGTTACGTCGGAAAATGATCGGAAAAACTTCGCAAATTTCGCGAAACATACGCGAGACATTCTCCAAAGTTTCGGGATCTGTTTGGGGTTTCACGAACATTTTGCGAACATCGCGCGTGTCTTGCGAAGGTCTTGCGCATGTGACGAGGCTTTAAAGGCACTTTCGAGAACAAATCACGAGCAAATCACGACCAAGTGTGCGGAAATGGTTCGAAAAAATTTCATTTTTTTTTTTGTTGAAATTCTCGCCGAAGCAAAAAACGACATTCGCGAACAATTGACGACGCTTCAGAACCCTCACGTTAGTTTGGCGATCTTTTGCAGAGTAAAATACGAATGCTGGATTTTGCCATTCGTGTCCTTCGCAAATCGTTCGCGTGCTCCATGAAATCACACCTTAACCTTGGGTGAGCGGTCGTTAGTACCTGTCGCGATATCAAGTTCAAGTTCAAGTTCAAGTTGATTTATTTCATTTCCAACAAACAAAATAATTGGAAGTACAATGAAACATTGGTATACACAGATGTCAGAAAATCAGTACCACAATGCGATGAACAGATATAACATCGTAAAAAAGATACAGGTAAGTTATCAACAGAGATACAAAAAATTACTGTTATGTCACTGTGGTAGCTGCATAAATGCATAAATGCGTAAATGATTTGCACGCAGTCATGCTTCTTGATTAGGATCCATGTAACCACTTTTTTTTTTTTTAAATAGCTACTTCTACTTTGTTATTACAACAACTACTGGTGTGCACTGCAACTACTTACACCAAACACCGCTACCGACACTGTAGGTATGTTTTCTGGTTTAACTGATCTATATACTACGACTTTATGCCGTATCCGGGCAGTTACCCCAGAGGGCAATTACTCACGGCTAAATACTGGTTAGTGGTAAGGTTAGAGTAAAGATTAGGTTTAGGGTTAGGTTAAGGGTTAGGAGTTTGGGTTAGGGTTAGGATTAGGTTCAGGATTAGGATTAGGATTAGAGCCAGGGGAAGGGTCCGGGGTAATTGTCCAGGGGGTAACTGTCTTATACCCCTTTATACTCCTCCTACTTCTACGACTACTGCTTACTTAGTATACTACTACTCTCAAAAGCACATCCCCCACTTCCACTCCAAGTTTATCTACACATGGCCACGACTCACCCTCCTGTTATAGAACTTGCCGAAGTCCTTGATGAGTATTTTCCTGAGGAGTTCGACATCAGTGACCATGATGACGGGTTCTCGCCATAGGTAAAGCCCCATCACTGGGCCATACTTCTCCGACATGCTTTTTATCGTCTCGTGAAAATTCTTCAAATGTGAAAGGAACAAGTGATGTGCATGTAGGTATAAAACTGTACATTATTCAAATGTGGAAAAGTGAGCAAAGAAAATGGGATTCCATCGGGATTCGAACCCGAGACCTCCGGATTGCTAGACCGGTGCTCTACCGACTGAGCTATAGAAAGCCCTAGTGCAGTGTTCGTCCCAGAAACCCTTAATTCTCAATGCTCGGGTGGTCAGAAGCTATAGCAGTGTGTTTGTGTGTAACACACACGCACACACTTGAACCTGGCATAAACCCGAAGGATAATTCAACTTGGGGATAAATGCGAGGGATCACCGAAGTGATGCAGCTTTTTGAGTTTGTAACAAATAAAGACAGAATAAACTGACCAGAAAGAATATAAATTATTAGTATAAAATATTAGTATTTATTCTGTCTTTATTTGTTACAAACTCAAAAAGCTGCATCACTTCGGTGATCCCTCGCATTTATCCCCAAGTTGAATTATCCTTCGGGTTTATGCCAGGTTCAAGTGTGTGCGTGTGTGTTACACACAAACACACTGCTATAGCTTCTGACCACCCGAGCATTGAGAATTAAGGGTTTCTGGGACGAACACTGCACTAGGGCTTTCTATAGCTCAGTCGGTAGAGCACCGGTCTAGCAATCCGGAGGTCTCGGGTTCGAATCCCGATGGAATCCCATTTTCTTTGCTCACTTTTCCACTAATAATTTATATTCTTTCTGGTCAGTTTATTCTGTCTTTATTTGTTACAAACTCAAAAAGCTGCATCACTTCGGTGATCCCTCGCATTTATCCCCAAGTTGAATTATCCTTCGGGTTTATGCCAGGTTCAAGTGTGTGCGTGTGTGTTACACACAAACACACTGCTATAGCTTCTGACCACCCGAGCATTGAGAATTAAGGGTTTCTGGGACGAACACTGCACTAGGGCTTTCTATAGCTCAGTCGGTAGAGCACCGGTCTAGCAATCCGGAGGTCTCGGGTTCGAATCCCGATGGAATCCCATTTTCTTTGCTCACTTTTCCACTAATAATTTATATTCTTTCTGGTCAGTTTATTCTGTCTTTATTTGTTACAATCTCAAAAAGCTGCATCACTTCGGTGATCCCTCGCATTTATCCCCAAGTTGAATTATCCTTCGGGTTTATGCCAGGTTCAAGTGTGTGCGTGTGTGTTACACACAAACACACTGCTATAGCTTCTGACCACCCGAGCATTGAGAATTAAGGGTTTCTGGGACGAACACTGCACTAGGGCTTTCTATAGCTCAGTCGGTAGAGCACCGGTCTAGCAATCCGGAGGTCTCGGGTTCGAATCCCGATGGAATCCCATTTTCTTTGCTCACTTTTCCACTAATAATTTATATTCTTTCTGGTCAGTTTATTCTGTCTTTATTTGTTACATTATTCAAATGGTTACAGTTCGTTATTCCGAAGGTTCGTTATTCCGAAGGTTCTTCAGTCCGAAGGTTCTTTATTCCGAAGGTTCGTTATTCCGATGATTCGTTATTCCGAAGGATTGTTAATCCGAAAATGAACAAAAGGTTCGTAATTCCGAAGGTTCATTAATCCGAAAATAGTATAAGGGTCGTAATTCCGAAGGTTCGTTAATCCGAAAATGAAACATAACTCGTTATTCCGAAGGTTCGTTACGGACCCTATTTCATTTCGGATCAACGAACCTTAGGAATAACGAACCTTCGGAATAACGCCACAAATGTTCGGATTAACGAACCCTTTTTCATTTTCGGATTTACGAACCTATAGGTATAGGGAATTTGTGTGTTTCGGATTAACGAACCTTCGGAATAACGAACAGCAACCATTCTAATAGAACTACAGTATACTGCAAGCACATAACCGTCACAACAACATTACCAACTATTTCATTACGTAAAATCTCATTTGAATTGAACTGAATTGAACTGAACTGAATTGAATATCTATGTAAATGAAAGCAAGAGATTTTTATGCAGAGGGGTGAAGGTTGAGGTGTGGGTTTTCTTCAGTTTGTCTCCCTGTAAAAATTAAGTTAAAAAGATCGCAACTTATCGAGATAGGCATATTTAATGAAAGCAATAAAATTCAATTCATGTCAAGTTCCTGAACAATGTACAACTCATTACAACGCTTCTTCTTCTGAACTTCAATAATTCATGCTATGAACAATGTTACCATGTCAACGTGTGTAAGTGTGTCCACGTACGTATCTATGAGGTCTATGTGTACTTACGCGTCCAATAGCGAGGATGTTGCCGAAGATCGGGAGAGGGGTGGGACCAGGAATTCCCTTTCGCCAAAAGTAGGTGTGGCACCAAAAATCGTACCTACACGGCAGAAAACATATGCAAAGCATGATAATCAGTAAGCCCATTTCGTCGAGGCTGACAAACAAAATATACATGATATAATCATTAAAGACACTAAATAATTCGAAAAATCTGCTCTATTGGTGTATTAGTTATTTTGTTGGATCTTTTTAGCTGACAGGTTAATATTTTCTAATGTTCGCCTTGGTGAACCCTTTACTTGTCATGCCATAATAAATATGCGTCACGTCATTCAGTCAGGTGATTGTTCAGTGCTGAGGATTTCCAGGGTACATCGTGCACAAAGTCTTCTTATCTTGATTTTTAAAGGTATAATTTACCATTTGTAGATGAAACAAAAACCCAGTATTAAAAAAGTTCTAAAATGTGAGTTAGGAATAGAAAAACAACCACTGTCAAAATCTGAATTAGTAAATTCGATGTTCAGTATTGTTAAATATACAAAATGTGAACAATAGTTATAATAATTTTTTTCCAGACTAAACCGTCTACAGTTTATTGAGAAAATACAGATATCTCCTTTTATTTTAGGCTTTATCGCAAAAATTCTATATGATGGGGTGTTTTGTGGTACAAGAAACCTACACATATGCATTAAATGTCCTATCTTGAAAAATGTTTAAATCACTGTTCCCAAAGGTAAACTGGACCTTTAAACTCATTGTTACCACGATCCGCCTTTCTTTAAAGAGCATAATGCCCCAAACATCGTTTTGTTTTTGATTTTTAAGATCTCATCTTACAGCACTCGAAACAACTCACATCAAATAAAGATTTAACGTTAAAGGAAGAAGGTGCATACTCGATCAAACCGGGACGGAACGAGGAGGGGGGGGGGGGGGTTGGTGGTGGTGGTAAGGGCATGAAAACTCCGAGATCTGACATGCCTGAGCTGGTCTCTTATTTGAAAGTAATATCGTGCGTTATGATAATGTGGATCATGAGAGGGTTATGTTTGCTGTACGGCTTCAAGGTTCAAATATGAACCACGTGATCCTCGTACCAATGTAAAGGGAAACAATCACACGTGATGTTCGTATCACTTAAAGGGAGGCAATCACATTACTGTTTTTACTTTAATGTAAAGAAACGAGAAAGGTGAACGTTTTAATAAAAGGAATGCAATTTTCAGGTCTCAGAACGGGCTAACGCGAAACAATGATATCTTTTAAAGTCAACCATTAAAGTTGTTCGAACGAGAAATTGGCATAACAACAACTCTCCCTTGGTTTGCACATAAAATCGTTTCTCATTCACAAACACTGATAACTCAGGGCTTACAGGCTACAAACAAACAATCTTGCTTTTATGTAGCGACCGTCGAACTTTCTTTGTACAACCCGATTCGATTGCGACCAATCATTATTATTACTGTGAAAACTATGCATCTATATTTTTGGTTTGTTTATCATGGACAAGGTACAGAATTTGTGATATCATTCTTGCAGTAACATTATATGAGAAGTAATAAATACATTGAAAGTGAAACTGACACAAATTATAGTGTGTGTGTGTGTGTGTGTGTGTGAGAGAGAGTGAGTGTAAAGACTGTTTCCTAGCGAATTGGAAATTACCATGATATTTAGATAATTATTATCTCCTCGTTTGATTTGTAAGTAAGTTTACCACTACTAGGCCTATTACCCCTGTTCAAATTAGGATCATTGAGACAAAATCAATTTCAGCATTTATTCTCCTTAGTGTTGAGTTTAGCCAAAACAGCGTGGAGTTTTCTTTTAAGACAGCGCCTTTTTTATCTCAATACACACGTCACACGATTCTGGAATCAGCAAGCATGTTTATCTTTGATAGATCATCGTTCCATCTATGTAATGCAAACTATATTAAAGAGATATTCCATCAGACGATCTGTATAAACTCACACCAATATACTGCATAGATCGATGGTGTCATCCATAGATTTGAGGGATTCATTGTGTGTCATTATGTTGCCAGCTCATAATATAAACACTTAAAAAGGATGATGTCATAGGAGGCTCGCATATTATTTTGATAATGTAGCAGTACAATAACACTTGCTGCTCAACAAGCTTACCTGTGCAGAATTGATGCATGATTTATTCTTTGTTCTGCTTCCTGAAGCATCTAAACCTGCATTCTTATGTGAAACTGCTATTTCGTCATCTTTGTTCATTGTAATTTGTTAATCAATTCAATTCAATTTAATTCAAACTTTATTTTCATTTTTTTTTTCAACAGAGTTATGGAGTTATACAAAATAGTACGAAGTTTTCCCTAACATTATGGTTCATTAAAATTGATTCGTCATCAATGTTTACCTCCCTAATCTATATCATACAATGATATCATGAAGACATAAAAGATTACAAAAGGTCTCGTCACCTTTGTGTGTGTATAGCTTATCTGGAAAGGTCGCTTGGTACAAACTGCTCGTCAGGTGATCATATCAGACACCATATTGCACCTAGACTCTTTCTAGACGTGAGAGTGGATGGGCGGAGCACTGGGGGAGGGGTGGGGTGTAGTTAGGGGAGGGATTAGGAATTGGCCCAGCCTGGCACGTCACAAACATGTACCTCTTATACTCAACAACAAGGCAATATTTGGTCCACCCCCTTTTTCCTTTTCTTTTACTTTGCTGCTTGACCCTTCGCCCATATTATAACATATCCAATCATTTTCTTAGAAGTGCTGACCATCAACACTTTCGCGCTTCATCACCTGCACACGCACTCACAGGCACCACTCCTGTTTACCAAGTAATTGTATAAAACTGGATTTACACGCACTTTAACAGGGCCCATCTGTATTAGTGTTCAAGTACTACAATAAAAAATGGTAATTTAACTCTGGCTGTCCGTCTGTTCAAGCACGGCTTATAACGGCGGCCCTCTGCATCATATGTATATATCATATATTGTACTGTGAATTAAGTCATTATTGGCCATATAAACATTTTGTATGTTATTTAACGTTTCATTTGTCTTTACATACAAAATATGACTTACTATGTAATATGTCAATAATTTTCAGAATTGTATTTGTGTAATTGAACCTGCCTTTGTTATTCTTGTTATTCTGAAAGAAAATATGAAATGCAGAAAATAAACCTTTTCAAACAAAAAAAAAACAACAACAACAATCATGCTCGTTGCATGACTGTTATTTGAATATGAAAATGAATTTGAATTTGAATTTATTTGTTCAGCATAAAAAAAAACAACAACAACAATTTGTGGCCCATGTATTGGTTTCAATATAACTGTTATGGAAAATAGACAAAGAAATGATCGGTAAAAAGGGAGTAAATCCTATAATCTACATGACAGCCTCAAAAGAGTGACAAATGTAGGTTATTAACCCTTAGTCCTACCTTTTTTTAAAGGTAATTACTACTAATCACAGCAAACATTTTAAGATGAGAGGCCCATTATATCTGCAAACATTTGAAGCACGCAACTTTGATATACATGGATTCCTTCCACTTATTGTGCAAACAAACAGGCAATATGTGCCCTGAGGTACGTATGATGATGAAACATAGTTACAAATCTATTTTAGAACCAACGAAAGATTTCTAAACTTGTACAAGACTCATTACCTTATTCAATGTCGCGAAACCTGAACTCAGAATGGCTGTTTAGATCAAAAAATTAAAAATAATTATAAACAACAGGATACTACTTGTCAAATTATTTCATCAGGAAACGTATTGCTCTTGCCTTAAAACAACAGTGGACTTCTCTTGTTGTTTTTGTTGTTGTTGATGTTGTTGTTGTGGGGTTACATTTTGATCTAGGCTTTTTCTGTCACCCGCTTGTAGAAACAGCAACCATGCGTTGCATAGTGAGTGTCCTGTTATTGGGAATCTGCTGCTCAAGCCATACTTGAGACCATAGTGTGATTCACAATAGGAGCGCTAATTAAATCAGTACGTTTGACAAGCTGTGTATGCACATGACATTGGTATCAAATTTAAAGGGCCCCTGAAATCCAAATGCATGTTGATTTGTGTTGATTTATGATACCCTCAACATCACTTTTGCAGTGAAACGAATATCTTGAAACATTCCATATATTTTTAACGATTTTGTCTACTTCTTTTCTTCAGATTACTTGGGAACGCCCACAAAAATCCTTCCAAACCAATATTCCATTTGTGACCTCATCTGTCAATCATTGCTAGAGTACTGAAATGTTTAACAAAAGACATTGGAATGCACCTTCCCCTCGACTCAGCATAACTTGCATGTTCCCTCGCCATATCTTTTGTTAGTCACATTAATATCACAGAAACATGCAAATAAACTTTGAATTCTTCTTCTAAAGAATAAACTGTATGCTCTTTCATATTTCATGGGATGTTCTTAGTAATGTAAAAATATTAATCATCGAAAAACGTTGGAAACCTGAAGCTCAGCCGAAATTGTACATCAAAGAAACATTTATAATAGTTTCAAAAGGGTATGAAAAACATGTTAATAGATCATCTGAAAGCTATGGACCATTAACAATTTTAAGCTTTTATACTAAAGCAACCTCGAGAAAGTAGTTTTGTTTATTTTGTCTCCCTTTGTAAAAATCAAATTTGTAAGATCGCAACCGCTGATCTATATTCCTTACAAACATATCGGATGAAGGGGAAAATCAATGTTGATCAGCAGTTACGATCCTACAAATTTCGTTAATATACGGAGGGAAGTGAAAAAAAGTCTTATCTGTTATAGTTACCTATTAATTACAAAAGGTCACAGGCTCTGGTGCTAAGTAATAATTTCTCTTCTCTTGCAAAAATATATCTCTATTGCTATTGTTGATGTGCATTAAAGGAAAAAGAAAACAATCATATCAAACTCTTTAGGTGTTGAAATTGTTTATGAGTGATGACTTGGTTAAATTAGAGGAATAGTGGCGGTTTATTACTGAAAGCTAGATATATGTTCAAGTGTAGGATAAGTTTGAGGCGATAATCCCATTGCCGTATCTATTTTGCATAAGCGTTGGTGACATATTATTTTACATATCTAAAATTTTGAAAGCAAATCCGAACCAGAAAAAAAAAGTAGATAATAACTTTTTAAATTGCCAACTTTTGTTATTCTGGCCAAACAGATGTCGAATAGTCGATATGAATATGCAAACAAGTCAGTTGACAAATACCTCTCACCTCTACTGCTAGTGTTGAAAGAAAATGACGATAATTAATTTCCTATCCAGCTATGGAATTGGAAAAAACCCATAATATTAGTTCTTACTGAATAATTTCAAAATAATGGTAAGTCAGATATACTTGGATATCAGAGGAGCTCTCAGATGAAGATAATTATAAAACAACAACGGGAATACTATGTGTATGTGTTTCGTGCGCGTCTCTCATACAACAACAGGATTTAAAAGATATAGGAAGAAAATTTAGATGTACACACGAAAATTTAATTCGGATTGAACTTTAAGCAGCTAAATTCAAGTTCCGAATACATCACCGAGATTGCTTCAGAATGCACAAATGAACCTCTGAACCAAACCCTAAAACGTAAAATCTCTATTTACATATAACTATAATGTCTGATGCAGTGGGATAAACCTTTTTTGATCGCCACGAGCCCCGCTGTTTCATAGCGAACGGTGAAATACATCTCGTTTCATAGTCGATCTCCTGGTATAATTATCCAAACACTTTCTCAGCCATTTCCTACTGCTTAAACATCACCGTGTTTTTTGCGTTTTTGCCTCTTGCGCCTATGAATGGGTTTAGTATGGGACTCTTTTGTTACAATTACTTTTTTGCAAAGAAAGTACCCGATGTATTACGGTGGGTCGAAAACATAACAAAACAACCAATACGGTCATGGCTCGACCGTCTTGTAAACCAATGACATGTATAATGCGTGTAGTTTATAACATTTCAGCATTATGTGATAGCATTGCACCACCTGTATATAAAAGAAAGTACGTATGAACTGACAAATTTCGGTAACCTAAAGAAATTGCAAGAACTCACGCGAAAAGTAGCAGAAGGGCCGTGACGAAGAGATAGACCGTAGTCGTGGACATGGCCACATTGAAGGCGTCGAGGAGAGCCATGACGATCACGGAGGAGTCAAGATGTAGCGGGTATCACGCAAAACAGAAAACTTGGCAGAAAACTCAGGGGAGAGTCACGCCCCTCACATCCCAGCACGAATGGTGACACCGCTGTGAGATTGACGCCGATTTTAATACTACGCAGCGATGCGTGCTCTTCCGTGTGGGAAAACTACTTAAAGAAGGGCGAAGGTAGTGTACACAACCACACATGACATACAGTATATTTGCATCTCTCTTCACACGTTACGATAGCCAACATTTCCTTGTTATACTTTTTTCAAAGTTCAAAACTGTATTCAGTATACGGGTGAGAGGTCCTTTTGAATGAGTTGATTCTAAGCAAACACGTATTCTTTTCTCCCAAGCAGTGTAGGAACAATCCTCGAACTTCAACCACTCTTATTTTGCATATTTTGTTAGCTCCTTCTGTACAAAAGCCTATTATTTCTTACTCTGAAACTGGCCAAGTGCCTCTGGATTTGTGGAGAAGGGGAGTGAAGGGATTTTAAAATAAGTGAGCATATGCCGATTAAATTATCTGCACTGTCAGCGTGAATGTTGCAAGATGCCAAATATAATTATACACAATACTGTAACGCAAGTAGTTCTGTGAACTGTAACCAGACTTTCATATTGAGAGAACAAACCTGGTATTTGCTTAGTTCTGTTGGAATCAAAGGTAGAGAGTTTACTTCTGATCGATAATGAGGATTAATGTATAGAGAACTCTTAAAGCCCTCATTTTACTTAGAAATGCTCTCGTAGCGATGTAGAAAACAGAAAATTAAAAAAATATAATACGTGTCTATAGAGTGTAACAAGACACGAGAACAAAGTTAAATAAAGGTAATTCCAAACTTTTGAGCCCATAATGACAAAGCTCCATTCCCAATTATGCATGATCAGTGGTATGTACTTTTGTTTGTGGGTTTGCTTGTAGATGAACCGAGATTTTGTAATGGTTCGTTAACATTAAGGGTATCCTTAGTTAAATCCTGCGTACTGTATGGTAGGCAAGGAGGAGGGTCTTATAAAAGTAACGCGTTTATTGATTAGGACATTCACACCATCTTATTGGGAACATAGCCTGTCCATACACAATCCACCATGGATGACATTTTGTACAGTCGTGTTCACAAGATGACCGGTACAAAATGTGACGTCAAAATGGAAAGCATTTGCGTTGACATTAGCATGTACCTCTTGTCACTCAATCAAAGGATTGTATAATGCATTGTATATAATCTGTTAATGCATTGTATATAATATGTGACAGTGCACCTCAAAACAAACAAAAAGTCGCCAGATATGAATTTCTAGTTAAGACCATATTCTGAAAGACCAGACTTTAAGCTTTAAAATGATGTATAACTCAAATCAAATGGACTCTCCTAACCTATCTAAATATTGGAAAGAAAGCACAAACTCGGGAAAAGTGTGAACTGAGAAAAGAGGCTCTGAAGTACAGTGTCTATTCTTACGAAAGCGCTTAATCTTTACCAAACCGTGCTGGCTGTGCGATGAATGGGACAAAAAACAGGAAGTAAACCACCAGAGTAACAACAATGAAGGGATTATCAGATTAAACTGAAATTAAACATGCCTCATCAACACATTCTGTCCATAATTAATGCCAACTTTTAAAGCAATGGCACTATTTTTTCAAAAGTTATTAGAGTTGAAAGTGAAGAGTGTGGACAAGGTTTTTCAGAAATGAAAAAGGGGTTCGAAAGACGCACCTAATCACACTATTCTGCCAAAAATGTTCGAGATAAACTGCTAAAAAAAATACACTTTCCTGCCCGTTTTATGATACCAAATTTTAGCATAATTTAAAAGAAGACCCGCTCTTTCAGAAAATATGAAAAAGTCAAGTTCGGCTAGGTTGACCCATTTCACTTATTTACAGTCCTCACGCAAAATCAGTGTGTGCGACTTTATGTTCGTTTTGAGGTGCACGGTCACATATTTCCTGTTTATTTAAAGGGGAGGGGATGGCTAGTAACTGATCAGTGGGAATCAGTGGGAATGCTGGGGGATGATTGTTCCAATCCTTGTGGGTTTCATTTAAGAGTACATAATATATCTATTGTTGTGAGAAAATGATTATTTGCTTCAGAATGGTCTCATATTCAAGTAATGTATAGTTTAATCGCCCCGTCACTGTACAGGAATTCTAACCTGGAAACATTAAACTGCGTACTCCTAGCAAGTTAGGTGGTATTGCACCACAGTATTTAAATCATTTTTTTTTTTTTTATGATAAGGGGGACTTTGAACTGGAGTTGACGCCATAAGCCTGCTGCTACACGCAGTATCTAATCAAACTTTGCATAGGCACGCATGCTGATTCAAGAGCATATCAGTAATATTGAGGCAAGACCAAACGTCATGATATCATTGTTATTTTTAAACTCACACTTTTTTTTTTTACAAGAGAGTCATTTGAAAACGCCAAAACAATACAAACATGACTTTGTATGTCTATAATATTAATCATACAAGAGTGCAGATGTGCCTGTGTGTGAGAGCGATAGTGCTTGTATTTGTGTGATAGAAATTGAACAACCGCGCAAATAAATTCTTTTTCATTAGGAGAACGTATCGCAACAATCAATTAGTGATAACGTGAAAACTCACACAAACTCTCAGATAAAGTCAATAAAACAGTTTATCTACTCCACACACCCATGTTGTACATTTGGCAGGTAATTCTACACCGTTACATATACATTTACAATGCATTACTACACCGACACATTTATTCTACTGTACACATATTCCTCAGGGAAAAAAAAAATGATAATCAACGATAGTGTCTTGTTTATCCGTGTGTGTGTGTGTGTCTGTGTGTGTGTGTGTGTGTGTGTGTGTGTGTAGGTTGGTGTTGGGGTGTGTGGATTAGATAAGTTGTTTTATTGACACACACGGATAACAAGACACTATCGTTGATTATCATCTCATTTTTTTCCCCCCTGAGGAATATGTGTACAGTAGAATAAATGTGTCGGTGTAGTAATGCGATGTAAATGTATATGTAACGGTGTAGCATTACCTATGTACAACATGGTATCCTATCTAATTCAAAATGTCTACTTGGTTATTTTCTGCTTTGTTTACTCACGAATGCAGTAATATGAACTCTCTCCTTTTTCTTATATTATGTTATTCTGTTAGGGACAACGTCGTCATTGGCAATTCTTACATCGATTTGGATCTTACACATACCCCTTTTTGACATAATGTTGTTTCCATTTTTGTTACAATATTTGGAGAAAAAAAACAAACAAATGCAGAATGAAATGAAAAAACAAACACACAAACAAACAAGCAAACAAACAAGCAAACAGCCCCAAAGTGGGGTTTTCACGGTTTGACATCAAACGTTTAACCGTTGATATGTAACAGCTACATTTATTGCACTTCTCAATCCTAAATTGTGAAAAAAAGTTTGATATTCATTACCTCTCAAATTCAAATGACAATTTTGAGTAGTAGATTGAAAAAAAAAAACATATATGCAGTATTAAAGAACAGCGGTCATAAATATCTAATTAAATTTGTCTTGTCTTTACGCCAAATCTTTAACGAGCGCAAGAGAATATAGCATGGTCCATGATGATGTGAAATGTTCAAATTTCAAAGAATCAGAAATAATACCGACGAGCGGTTGTTGAAGAACTTTAAATTTGCTCGTGCTTTTTACCCTGTTTTCTTGTCTTGTGTTTGTTTTATCTGACACATTCACAAACGCACAGGCATCCGCACAAACACACACACAAACACACACACTCACGGACATGGTTGTAACCAAGAAAAAATCACTTTCATTAAGGTAAACTTTTACAGATGAAACCATACACAAATGGAGTAAATTCTACAATTCAGATAGATTTTTTTTTTCTTCTGTTTCAATGGCATGATTGTAGTCACAGCTTGTAAAATTCTCTGAATCCAGGTAAAATCCTTAATACGTTGTATTTTATCCTTTCGTGTAACAACGGTTCCTCGTTAACTTTTTGCTTAGTTATAGAGATTCATGGAAATCCATTCTATTCAACAGAGCCTTTACAGCCTTTCATTTTCAGAAACCTTTCTTTACCTTTCCTCCAAGTCCTATTTATATAATGTATACGCTATGTGTACAGTATATATTGTATGATTATATATATATATATATATATATATAATATACATAACTAGTCTTGACGAAGCAAGGGCGAACGTACGTTGCCGAACGTACGTTGCAGTAGTTCATTTATTGCCTTTAATACCAGTGAATACCGAGCTTTCGACCTTTTTTACGGGTCTTCGTTAGGGCTTGAACTTAACAACCATTTGCAACAATTTTAAGAGAATAATGGTTGAAAAGGGGCAAAAACAATCGAAACCCAAAGAAAAAGAAAACAACAACATAACATCCGTAAGTAGATATCCACTACACCAGAACAGTGTAAAGTAATAAGACAGCGATACGATATAAATACACAATAGCAACGGTCATAGTGGCAATGAAATAATTCAAATCATATAACAATGAAATTGAATTGCTCGAATGATATAACCAAGCAAACTGATAAACTTGCTTAAGGCATAGGAAAGTGTACCTGTGGTGTTCCTGGTGTCTGTGGAGTAAGTGAAAGGGGTTCGCAGGCGTATCATTACCGTAGGGGTGGTGAAGCGTGAGCATGTATTTTATGTAAAATACAGTGTTTTGAGCGTTGATGGCGCAAGAAATTTGATGCTGATGAAATACATATATATATATGTATATATGAAGAGTTTGTTTGCAAAAACCGATAAGTCCATATTTGCCAAATGGAGATAATTGCGACTAAAGGTCAAGAAAACCAAAGAGAATAATAAGAAAATTTTTACTTCTTTTGACCATAACTTCAAAAATATACCTTTATATGTAGTGACCAATATATCATTTAAAAGGTATTATTTTGTACTTTATGACAGCGATCGTACTTCAAAATCTTCAAAAATGGACTTATCGGTTTTTGCAAACAAACCCTTCATATATATATCGCATATATGTCAGTCAGAGTGGTAAACGATTTTATCATAATGGGACAAGAATACAACGAAGGAGAGAATATAAGGAAGAATAATTAAAAAAGTTGATAATCCATATTTCTGCAACTTTCTCTGTTGACAAGCCATCTCTTTTCTGTCTGGCTGTCTGTCTGTCTGTCTGTCTCTCTCCTCTTTCTTCCTGCCAATGTATTATACCCTTGATTCTCGCTGGCAGTTTCGATTCTCTTTGCGCGGACACACTATGAACCTAGGTTTTTGCTTTATCAACCTACTACCCCTTTTATACTAGGCGTTAGCTCGCTTCAGGTGCGGACCTGAAGCGAGCTAACTCTCAGTATAAAAGGTTGAACAATAGTTAGCCCGAGCTAAAGTTAGTGGGGGGGGGGGGGGTGGATCAGGTCAGCTTCACGTCCGAGCTAAGTTCAGTATAAAAGGTTCGCGAGTTTAGCTCGGGCTAAATTCACTGACCCGTGACCGGAAATCGTATACGGTGCTTCCGAGTTGCCACCGGCCCGCATCGCATCCACTGGTGTATTTTACGCTGCTGTCACTGTTTGCTGTTCGTTAAAACTCTCAGTGAACTCTTTGAACTAGCAAAAAAAAAAAAAAACAAACAAACAAAAAAAAAAAGAGAATAGACCGGCCCAGTGCGTACACTATATATATATATATATATATATATATATATATATATATATATATATATATACATATACGCCTATGACTGGTTGAATTTGAACAACAGAACTGAATTCGTACTCGTAAGTAAGCATGAAAACTGTCACTGAATTTTCCCGCTGGTGGGAAAGACAGCAGGCTGATTGAGAGTGGGGTGGGGGTGGGGCGATAGATTTGGTCTCTCTCGTAACCTTAGGTGGTCGAGAATGGCAGTATAAAACGACTTAGACCGAGCTAAAGAAGCGAGCTAAAAGTCGCGGCCAGTATAAAAGGGGTATACGAGAATTAAAGCGAACGGAATAATTTAAATCTCAAACGATCCTTGCGTCTGCGAGGGGATCAGTTCTGTGCCCCCTTACCCGTCCCGAGCCCTGGTGTAAACGGGCATCAAGGGTTAAGGAAATCTAGGTTCCATTAGATATGAGAGCATAAGTAGGCGTTCATATTCATACTATGCACGACAGTGTAATTTTTACATTATAATTAGACATCTCCAACATCCTAGCATTATGTCATGAGCTCCTGCTCTTCCAATCACTCCGGTGTATCACCGATCTTTAAACAAATTATTACACAAACATAGTAAAACCTAAGACGATAGGAATATGGTCAATTCCATTGAACATATGAAGAGTTTGTTCGCAAAAACCGATAAGTCCATTTTTGAAGATTTTGAAGTATGGTCTCTGCCATAAATTACAAAATAATACCTTTTAAATGATATATTGGTCACTACCTATAAAGGTATATTTTTGAAGTTATGGTCAAAAGAAGCAAAAAATTTCTTATTATTCTCCTTATTTTTCTTGACCTTTAATCGCAAATATCTCCATTTGGCAAATATGGACTTATCGGTTTTTGCAAACAAACTCTTCATATATAGGAATTGGGACAATTGTGATTTTTACATCATAATTAGACATATTCAACCTCCTAGCATAATTTCATCGGCTTTTAATCTTCTAATCACTCCGGTGTATCACCTATTAAAAAAGATAATATTACACAAACAAATGAACAGTTTTATTGCAAAATGAGTTATTAAACACGGTAATTTCCATAGTAAGTCCATTATTACATAGAGTAAAGTTAAACCTTTCCAGTTATACCTCACAGTTGTGACATAACAAGGAATATTCTAGATGTCATGATTGGAAATATCCTATATTTCATTGATATTTTCTTTTTTAGCAACTTAATCACAAGCTCGTTTTGCGATAAAACTCTTCAAAAATAAGAGTTTGTTCGCAGAAACCGATAAGTCCATTTTTGAGGCTTTTGAAGTACGGTCTCTGTCATAAAGTACAAAATAATAATTTTTAAATGATATACAGAGCGTATCAAAAAAAGGTAATCCAACTTTGGAGGGCCATCATTTCTAAATTGTCAGCTATGAAGAGCACAAGGTTGGTTGCGAGGAAAGGGTAACTCATGAACTGAGCACATGAACTTTAAAAACAACAATGACAAATTGCACTTTTTCCAAGTTTACGTGTTATTGCGAAGGAACAATGCATGTCTCACTGCATGGATGAGATATGTTAATGAAAGTTGCTAAGTAGGCTAGCCTGTACAAATGCAGGTTTGTGTTTAGGGTTTGTGTTTAGGTTTTCTCCTAACATTTCATAGTCCATAACCTTTAAAATGGCCTTTCGTCCGATAACTTGGTCGCTCCCACAGACGCCAACCCACACAGTCCATTTTTCTCTGTTCATATTCAACACATAGCTCCCAGTGACAAACCATGTCTTTGATATGAAGACAGTAAAATGGATAATGGTTACACCCTAATGGGAAGGACCAAGTTATTGACAACACGGCCATGTTGAAGGATATGAACCATAAAACGTCAGAAGAAACCCTAAAACACGAATCTGCAGTCGTGCAGGCTGGCCCGATAATTTGACCACTTTCATTGACAGATCTCATCCATGCAGTGAGACATGCATTGTTCCTTCGCAATAACACGTAAACTTGGAAAAAGTGCAATTTGTCATTGTTGTCTTTAAAGTGCATGTGCTCAGTCATGCATGACAATTGTCAACATAATTAGGTATCAATGGAAAGAGGAAGAGTTCCCCTTTCCTCACAATCAACATTGTGCTCTTCATAGCTGACAAATTAGAAATGGTAGTCCTCCAAAGTTGGATTACCTTTTTTTTATACGCTCTGCATTGGTCAACATAATTATAAAGGTACATTTTTGAAGTTATGGTCAAAAGAAGGAAACATTTTCTTACTATTCTCTTTATTTTTCTTGACCTTTAATCGCAAATATCTCCATTTGGCAAATATGGACTTATCGGTTTTTGCAAACAAACTCTTCAAATGTAAACCTAAGGCGATAGGAATGCGGTCAGTGCCACCTAAAGTCTACAGGAAGTTACGAATCTCGCAGGGGTCGGTTAACACGAAGACCTATAATAGCGAGTAGAATCATTCTCAGCGAGCGACCAGTTTCAGAGTTACTCCATTGGGAGGAGAAAGAAGATCATTGGTACCCAGTTTTGGAGGAATCTGCAGAAGAAAAAGCAAATTTAACAAACATATTAGGGAACAAACAATGATTTTTGTTTAATGATTTTTGTAACTTTAAAACGAGATCAAACAAGAGCATGCTAAGGTAAATCTATCAAATAGCAGCTTTTAGTTCAAGCAGAGTGGCGATTAGAAGCGTGGAATATCATAATGTTGTACAAGAGCTTTAGTAAAATCGAAATGCAGTTGTATTTTGTGTTGTTGACATAATGTTTCGGAGTGTATGTTATTACTGGCTAAATTCCTTGCTCAACTTTCAGTTTCATAAGAAAGAAAAAAAAAACAGCAGAACAGTACAAAAATACGATCAAAATCGGATAAGAAGTAAGGAAGCTATGACATTCTGAAATTTCAAAATTTTTCGGAAAACACTTCTTGATCAGTCGTTATGAATATTCACATCAGGAAGATGATGATGTTATCCTGTCACAATTTCTTATTCATTTCATTATACAGAAAACATAATTCCCAGGGCGAAACTTCGTTGCCGAGTCATATGAACCCTTAATACCTGCAATCCCGTTCAACCTTTTCTGTGTGTATTTCGTAGGTGTGAGTGAATGTCAACGTTTGTTTCATCCTACCCTTTACCAATGGTTCCTCGGCAAGATTAATCAGAATTGTAGAATCTCATAAGGTATAATAAGCACGAATTGTCGGGGGGGGGGGGGGGGTATCAACGGGCATGGGGACTGTACCTCAGTCAGCGGGCTGGTCTCGAAACGAGCTTTCTGCAGGACGCGAACAAGTGCCATCTTAGCTTCCATCAGGGCGAACCTCATTCCAACACAGATTCGCGGTCCAGCGCCGAAAGGCATCCAGGTGAAAGGATCTCGCTTCTCGCGATTCTCCTTAGAGAACCTGGAGACGATGGAATAAAGAGGCATAGAAGAAGAATTCATTGGGAGAAAAATAAGAGAACACACACAAAAAAAAACAAACATCGAAGAAGGTAAAGGAGAAAAAGAAAAAGTATAAGAAGCAGAAGTAGTTCAGCAAAAGATGAAGAAAATGTGGACAAAGAGAAACTGAAGAAAAGAGAGAGAAGACATAGAATAAAAAAGATTTAAAACCGATGGCTTTGCCGAAGAGGATGGGGGAATAAAATTCAATGTATCTCACCTATCGGGATCAAACTTGCTTGGCTCGGGCCAGTAGTCCGATGAGTGATGCATGGTGTACGGGTTGACCCATACGTCCACTCCCCGCTCGATGGTGACTCCCTTGTACGTGCAGGTCTCGCCACACTCGCGATCCAGTCTACGTAAAATACGTAAGATAATAGTCTCGTGATAGTTGCCCAGACTTTACTCACTTGGTGCTACGATTATATTCATTTAGGATAGAGGTGATAAAAGGGCGTGGCTTTGTATACCGTATATCAATGATCTGCTTGGCTACTCATCTCTTCATCAATAGAAGATTTAAACGAAACATAATACATAAAACTAACAAAACAACCACACAAAAATGAAAATCATTACCTGGTGGCCGGTGGGTAGTAGCGGAGAATCTCACACATGACCTGATCGAGGTACGGCATCGTTGAGACCTTCGTGTAGTCGACATCGTCGCGTTTGGGAGCGAGCTTGTCGATCTCGGCGATGAGTTTGTCCTGGACTTGAGGATTTCGGGCGAGGAGGTACGATCCAAGCGTTAGAGCAGTGGTAGTTGTCTCATAGCCGGCCGCAAGGAAAATCATCGCCTGTGTGTATAGGAGAGACAAGGATTTCTAGTGGAATATCAATCACAGGTATTATCCTACTTTTCAAAAAACGAAATGTGGTATTCACGCGTGCTTTTCAAGATGCACGCAGCCTTAATAATGATTAAAAATGTTGAAGAAAAAGACAATTTTTTTTATTTTAGAAAACATGCATGGTTATTAGACAGCAGAAGAGAAAATGGTTGCTACTCTGGCAAGTTGATATCTCTCTTCGATTCTTTTTCAGTCATTTATATGAGCTCACTTCGTCACATTTCTGAATAATTGACATGGCATGAAAACTATTTTCGAAAGTCATATAATTTCCATATGAAAGCAAAAGAAAATTCACACATCAACTTCCCTGTTCTTATCACTGAGACAAAAGAGAGGTGAACTTTTTCTTTTTAATTTTAACGTTTCAAGAAGAGCGGAGATGACACTTCTTATGCCCGTGAGTAAGGGAGAAAAATCTCCTCACTACAATATGTATTACAATACAATGTAGTTTCAATTATAAATCTGCATTAGTCTTAAGGCCCTGTCACACCTTTCCGGGCAAGCCTTGCGTATGACTTGCGGGAAACAATTGCTGCTACCCGGAAGTCCCCGCACATGACCCGCACATGACAGTACCTAGCACGTACTTCGCCCGTACTAGCCCGGAGGTGTGCACCATGTCTTATTTACCCGTGGCCAAGTTTAGGCCCTGTCACATCCGTCCGGGCAAGCTACGCGGGTCTTGTTGCGTGTAGGGATTTTCCATTCATACGTAAAGCTTTCCCACAAAGGTGTGTCAAGGCCTTGCGCATGCTCTAAACGTGCTCTGGATGAGTTGCGGGGGTTAGCAGCCGCACCTTCACGCAACATAGTTGTAACACAGGTACTTCACCTATCATGTCGCCCGTAACTTCGGCGGATCAGTTTCGAAGCTCTCACGTGCTCCACATGCGCCTGACATGCAGGTCACACGGAATACACACAAATAGAACGTAATTAGGACGCGTCCCGCAGGTAAGACGCAAGCGAAACTCGCCCAAATCCTTGACCGCCTACAGAAAAATCCCAACGCGCAAGAAGACCTCGTAGCTTGCACCGAAAGGCCTGACATGGTACAATGCATGCTACAATTTTATACTTGTAAATCTCACGACATATTTCTTTATTTCAACATAAATGTGAGAATCAGTGTATATCTTTCGTATTTTTTTTTTCTAACACAAACATATAGGCCTGCGGATTGAGGCTGAATTTGGGGGTCAACTGGCAACTATCGTATAACAAAGAAATTTTGTAATTTTTTGAAAGTATATTTCTTAACCAACTTACCAGTAAAATTTACCCGAAATTTCTGCGTCGGAACATGCTCAAATGACGTCATCAATATGGCCACCCCAAAACCAACAAAATCAATGAGAATTTTAGGATATCTCAAGTGTTCATTATACAACTGACATTATAATCATTAGATAAGTTGCCAGTGTATGTATTTCTTATTTCCTGCCTTTCTTCAAACAAAATTGGGCCCATTTGTGACCTCTTTTCAAAAAATCTGAGCCCAAATTAGGTCATTTCTATGGCAACTTTATGCTGAAAACATTTTTTTTTCTCAAACAAAAAATGCAACACCCTCTCAACGATAAACACCATTCTAAATTTACATAAGTATGTAAATTTAATAGACTAGAGTTGAGACCTAACCTGTGAGAGACCATAGCTACCATGGTTACACTCAAATTTGCCTGTAGCCATTATAACACA
Organism: Diadema setosum; assembly: GCF_964275005.1. NCBI lineage: Eukaryota > Metazoa > Echinodermata > Echinoidea > Diadematoida > Diadematidae > Diadema > Diadema setosum. Next base: position 23,731,224 of record NC_092687.1, read on the forward strand.
GCTGTCCAGATATCACAAATTTTCATTATTAGTGGTGTATTATGTATATATATTCCATCTCAGTAGCTGGATTTTTTGTTGTTTTTCGTTTTGCATTTGGCACAATCATAGGACAATCTGACATTTTTTTCAAGCCAATTAGGCATAGAACATAGATTAATTTCTCATATTAGACGAGACCCTCCTCCACCTCAGCCCCCTTGTTAGTTCATGGCTGTTCCTTTCTTACAGTCCTGTAGGGTGTTTCACCAAACTTCTCATTGGTTTCATTTTCACTTCACTGGTTTCAGTCTCGCTATCTCACTTTTTTTTAAGTATGTTTCAGTTACGAGGACATGCTAAGTGAAACTGGAAACACTAATTGACACTGATCTCACTGAAATCAATGTCGGTGAAATGGATCTTGCATGGATTTCTGTACGATATCAAAGCAAGCTCATTATACTCGATGGACTACTACAACAAATACTGTACTTCTGAAAGAAATGAAGCACTGTTAACAGAAACTGGATACCGTTGTACACATTTTGTCATAGATCACATTAGTCCAGTCAAAATAGGGTTTCACCCACTATACTAATTGCAGTAGGAAATTCCACTGCAGTGCTACTTGTTATGGGCTCCCAAACACCTTACTCAAAGTCCCAAGAAATCCAGTGGGGCATAGTGGCTAAATTTACATAATATGCAAATTAGCACCCATTATGATAAAAATACAGTGTTTCCATGAAAACTATACTTCTAGGTTTTAGATTGGAACACCGAAAGTGTTGAAACCTATGTTTATAATGTCAGTTAGTGCAATGCAAACATTCGCCATGACATGTACATAGTCTGGGCCTCATTTGCATAATATGCAAATTAGCTCCCATAGGCCTAATGATAAAAATACAGTGTTTCCATGAAAACAATGCTTCTGGGATTAAGACTGGAACACCGAAAGTGTTGAAATCTATGTTTACGATGTCAGTTAGTGCGGTGCAATTATTTCCATGTACATATAGTCTGGGCCTCATTTGCATAGTATGCAAATTAGCTCCCATAATGATAAAAATACAGTGTTTTCATGAAAACAATGCTTCTAGGTTTCAGATTGGAACACCGAAAATGTTGAAACCTATGTTTGCAATGTGAGTTAGTGCGATGTAAATATTTCCACGTATATAATCTCGGCCTCTTGCATAATATGCAAAGGGTTCCCGGAGCCAACGGAATACTCTAATGCATCAAAGTGCCCGATATGAGCATATCAAGAGTGTTCAAATAATATTTCAGTTTCTCTTCACCAAACACAAACTTTACAGCCTTAGTAGACCAGCATGAATAATATCATAAAATTAGAGTTTGTTATCCAAAAGATAATGATAGCTTAAAAGTACGAAATTAAACAAGTGTCAACATCTATAATTTGTCTAAATTTGTAATGAATTAACTCTATTTGGAGGGTGGTTTGCTCGAATCTTGATGATTCATCTCTTGCATCCTTGAGGGTTTTGAGATATTGAAGATGGCACAGTCAAAGGAAACCCTGTAGGTAGCGCCCAAAGTCACCCCAGTCGATCATAATTATCCCCACGACCATTTACACAACATGCATCAACCAACGCGATTTCCGTTGTTGTAAGCGTACGAGATTTTATTTTCAAGTCGTTTGGCCGTCTAGCAAAGACTCTTTTATTTCCATGAAATAGAAGTGGTAATAACAGAAACATTTTCCTACAATGTGTAAAATTATCTTTAAAAAGTGGTGCACAGTCAAAGCGACTCGTAGGGAGGTACCCGAATTCATCCCTATACCCTCACGGCTCGGTACAAAACATAATTATACACACGTGAATACAGCTGTTTGAAGCGAAAAAAACTCTGTGCATAACGTCCCTTTAGTTTCATTTCCATTAAAATTCAGTGGAAGTTATAGAAGAATTTTTGTTCTACAATATCTATAGGGTGAAAATGGTTCACATACGAAGGCAACAACGTGGAGAGCGCCCAAAATTACCCCACCCAAAGGCAGTCTAAGACATGCAATAATCATGTACCAACGCAAATACATAATGATGTTCTATGGGTACATGCCTTTAAACAGTCCCTTTGGTCCTCTAGCAAAGAAACTTTTATTTAATGAAATTCAACGGAGTCAACAGACGATATATTGCTCTGCAATTTTGACTTACACTGACATAGTTAAAATGGTTATCATTCGAAGGGAGCGTGCTATATGGGAAGTACCCACATTAATTGCCTCTATACATGACCCTTTGTAACGCAAATATCAAGGCAATTACAGTCGTTCCAAAAGTGCATGTCTAAAAAAAAAAAAACGTTCCTTGAGTTTTATGACTATCACTTGAGTTTTACATTTATGTATAATTATCGTATGGTGCTATAATCATTGTAAATTCTTTTCATTCGACATAGTTTTACGCACCTCATTTTCTTTTACAAAGAAAGTGATGTCTCGATCTGTTCTTGTTGAAAATGAAATAAAAATTAAATTGAACTGTATTGAACTGGATTCCTGCCATATCAAGACACCTTTTTTTCTATAAAAGTTGCCGGGGTAGAGATGAAATAACAACATCGATCTACAATATCTATGCAGTCCAAAGGGTTCACTTGCAAAGACAACCTTAGGAGAGGTGCTCTGGGTAACTCCATGCATCCTAAAGGCGATGAAAAACGTGCAGTATACAACCGAGAAAAATGTTCCATGGTTACATACCTCTGAAAAGCTCTTTCGCCTGTGTAGCACATGCGCTTTTATGTTCGTAAAATGCTATTAAGGTGATATAGGACACGTTGCTTTACAATATATATTTTGTCAAGCCCTTGGGAAGTGCCCAGATTACCCCTACCCTGACCGTCGTGGTCCTGAAACAGATTAACAAAACATGCATTTATGCCAAAGCAAACTCACTTGTACATGCATGTAAAGTCGTTTTGCCGAGTGGTAAGTAAAGACACTTTACTTTTCATGATTTTTGAATGGTAGAGACACTGCTTTGCAATCATCATATAGTCAAAGGGGTGCACATTCAACGGCAACCGAGTGGGATGTGTTCAAAATCATCTAACCCCACGGCAATATAGAAACATGCACTAGCATATAGCACAAATATGTTTCAATTTCCCATGCCTTCACATTTTCCCGATCGTTACGGTTGTAGAGCAATTGCCCTTTTGTTTGTAAGAAATGCAATATGATTACAAAAAGAAAAATGCTCTACATTAACTACATTGTCAAAAGGGTGAACATTCAAAAGCAATCTCTTGGGAAATCTCCAGAATTACACCGCCGCTCAAGACCCGTAATTACATCACATGGATACTATGAACGCAAATACCGACGTTCTTTCGTGCATGGTTTTAGAAGTAGTTGCAGCAATACAGCTACACACTTTTATATCAATGAATGTCGTGGAAATGATAGGAAAAGCATTGCTTCAAAAAATATCTATTTAGTGGGAGGATGCACATTAAATGCCAATCCTGTGGGATGTGCCCCCAAAGTGCACCACCCTCATGGCGATAATATTGAAAACATTGAATATCATGAACGCGAATACACGATTATGTTCCAAACATACATGTTTTCAAACTTCGATCGTGCCGTAAATCAAGGGCACTTTTGTTTTCAAAAATACGTTGTAGTTAATAGAGGAGACATTGCTCTACAATATCCATATCGTCAAGAGGGTGAACGTTAAAAGACAACCCCATGGGAATATTGTCCAAAGTACACCTACGCTCAAGCCCCCTTAAGACAAAATATAGATATTAGCAACACAAACATCGTTGTTCTATAGCGTGGATGGTTTTAAAAGCAGTTCCGGCAATATAGCAAATACACTTTTTAACAATGAAAAGTCATGGAAATGATAGAAGAGGTTTAACTTTACAAGATCTATGCAGTGAAGAGGGTGCACATTAAATGGCAACCCTGTAGTATGTGCCAAAAAAATATCCCACCCTCACGGCAATGGTGTAAGACATATGAAATCATATAATGCGAATATATCATATGTTCCAAACGTGTATGTCTTCAAAATGCCATCGTGCCGTACAGCAAAGGCACTTTTGTGTCCAAGAAATACAACTTATTAATAGAGGAGACATTGTTCTACAATAAATATATTATCAAAAGGTTGAACATCTAAAATTAATCCCTTGGGAAGTGTCTAAATTCACACCTAAGCTTACGCCCTCTTGTTACAGAACACATATATTAGCAACGCAAATACCGTTGTTCTAGCGTGAATGGTTGTAAAAGTAGTCCCGGCAATACGGCAAATGGAAAGCAATGGAAATGATAGAAGAGACTTAACTTTACAAGATCTATACAGCGAAGAGGGTGCGCATTAAACGGCAACCCTGTGGGATGTGCCAAAAATACTCCACCCTCACCGCAATATAGAAAACATTGTAATATCATATAACGCAAATATGATATGTTACAATAACAATAATCACCAAAAGTTTGTAGTATACATTTTTCAGAAGATAGACTTCTGTGAGGATGAGGATGGCGAAGTAGTTCTGGCATATTAAACTTTAAAGGTTCAACTCTGTTGGAATTCAATTCATTCAATTCAATTCAATTCATTTATTTCATTCTCATTTTCTTTCCAACAAAACATAACACGAGGTAAATCAGAAAATCCATCATAAGCATGTATACAGTACAAAGTGCGAAGGATTAACGATATCCAACAAACTAATAGAGATGAATCATGTATACATACGGGAAAATACAAAGTTATATTTTGAGGAGAAAAAAAAAGAGAACTGAGAGGTCCACTAAAAAGCAGTGCTTGTAGATTGTGGACCACTCAAGAATTTCTTCCAAAAATACACATACAATTACAAATACATTACACATATGCACAACAACATGGCATAACTAAACGAAGGAGATACAATCGAACGGAATGGGACAAAAACAGAATTAGTGGAAGAAAGGGAAAGGAAGAAAGAGAGAGAGAGAGAGAGAGAGAGAGAAATGAGAGAGAAGGGGGAGGGAGAGGGAGGGAGAGGAAAGATAGAGAATGCCTACACGCTGAACAAGAGAAACGGAAGAGAGAATTGATGAGGTGCTTCGAACAGCTGGTGACTGCACGCAGCTGTGTAGAAATTATGCAAATAACATGCCGTATTTCATTGCCTAGTAATGCCGTTTTTCACTGCGTAATAATGAATTAAATAACCGATGATGACCCTCATGTTTGCTGTAACCTGTATAGGTAATGAAAATAAATATCTTAGCTAGAATTTAACAAAAAAGATTTCAAATTACGCTTAAAAATGTATAACGATGAAGAATTTTTTATTTCAGGACCTAATGAATTCCAAAATTTAGGGCCGATGTATATAAATGTGTTCTGAGCTAATAAGGTTCTCAAAAGGGGTAAGTGAAACTCATTAGAGCTCCTAGTAGGATAATCATGAAAAGATTGATTTCGTGGAAACATTGAATTAAAAATATTGGGAAGAGCATTTGTGTTATAATTGAACATGAACTGGCCCAGTTGAAAAAGAAACAAATCTTTAATTTTTAAAATCTTATATTCAATGAACAATGAATCTGAATGAGAACGTGGCGAAACCCCACAAATAATACGAAGTACTTTCTTTTGTAATAATAATAATTTATCTAATAAAGTTTGATGGGCGCTACCCCATGCTAAAATTCCGTAATTAAGATAAGGTAATATTAAAGAAAAATACAACGTTAACAAAGACGACGATGGAATGTGAAACTTAAGTCTGTTGATAATACCAATATTTCGTGAAATTATTTTACTTATGTTGATAATATGAGGCCTCCACGAAAGCTTATCATCCACTGTAATACCAAGGAATTTTATGTGGGATACACGTTCTAATTGAGTACCATCAAAAATAAGATCTGTGCTTAATGTTTCTATGGATTTACTAAAAAGCATATACTTAGTTTTCTGGAGATTAAGTGATAATTTATTAGCTCTTATCCATTGAGTCACTTTTTTCAATTCAGAGTTGACGGTGTCAATTAAAGTAACTGGGTCTTGATGGGAAAAGAAAACATTTGAGTCATCAGCAAAAAGTATAAATGAGAGTGTATCAGATGACCTGCAAAAATCATTGATGTAAACAATAAAAAGTAAAGGACCTAATATACTACCCTGAGGGACGCCACATTTAATAAATTTGAACTTGAGTTATTCTCGTTCAGAGATACATATTGTTTTCGGTTTTGCAGGTAACTCCTGAACCACTCCAAGGCCTTCCCCCTTATGCCATAATGTGACAATTTATGAAATAAAATGTCATGATTAATTGTATCGAAGGCCTTGGAGAAGTCCAGGAAGATACCAACAAGATGCGAATGATTATTTATTGTATGCGCGGCATTATCAATAAACTTCAATAGAGCGTGAATAGTGCTGTGTTTCCGACGAAACCCAAATTGAGAGTTTGCAAAAACATTATGAGAGTTAAGAAAATTAATTGTTCTTTTAAATATTAATTTTTCTAAAATTTTAGATAAGGATGAAAGTAAAGAAATGGGTCTATAATTGCTGACATCAAGATCATCTCCTTTTTTAAATAAAGGGACAACCTTAGCAATTTTCATTTGATCAGGAAAAACGCCATATAACATAGATTTATTGAAAATATGTACAAGTGGGTCCACAATTGAAAATATAATACCCTTTAAAATGAAATTACTTATGTCATCATAACCCGCACTGCGTTTGTTATTCATTCCAGCAACAATATCCATTATTTCATGTTTCGTAGTTGGAACGAAAAAAATAGAACTAGAATTAGATTCACCTAAAAAATGTGAAAAATGTGTATTAGACGGTGGTACTTCTTTCGCCAAATTCTCTCCAATCATTGAAAAATAAGAATTAAAAATATTTGCCATATCACCAGAATCTTCAAAAATTCTATCATCGAATCGAATTTTTGTAATACTTGATTTCTTTTTTGATACATTCATGGCCTGTTTCAATACCTTCCATGTATTCTTCATATCATGTTTATATTTTTCTAACTGAATCACATAATATTTCCTCTTTTCAAATCGTATAACTTTAGTTAAAACATTTTTATACGATGTATATTTCCTTTTTGACTCTTCAGTTTTTTTCATTTTATATTTATAATATAACCTATTTTTCCTATTCACAGAACGCAAAAGGGATTTAGAAATCCATGGAAGCTTAGGGGATGTTTTATAATTAACTAACTTATCTTTTATTTTAGGAATATATTCATCTAAATTTCTATTAATTATCTCTAAAAAATTATCACATGATACATTAACATCATCATTATCACAAACACCAGACCAATCAACTCTTTCTAAGCTAGCACCAAGGCTAGCTAAATTTTCTGGTGTGGCTCTTCGTCTAGTTGGAGGAACATGAAACTTATTAACCGCATGCTTAAGATTAAACCAAGCCATAACTGGGAAATGATCAGTCATATCGGATAAAATTATAGAAGAATCTAAAAATTGTAATAAATTACCAAAAATATTATCAAGGAGGGTGGCTGAATGATTTGTAACACGTGTGGGTTTCGAGATTAAAGGCAAAAATGAGGCTGATAAAAGTATTTCAAGAAACTCTTGTGACATGATATCATTTTTTATCAAATCAATATTAAAATCACCCATTACAAAAACATTTTTATTAACAAAAAGGGGACTCTTTAACACATTTGTAATACAATTCAAAAAATCATTAGGATTAGAACTAGGGGGTCTGTAAACAATACCAATTATAATATTCTTACTTTGTGGAACAAATATTTCCACAAATAAAGATTCTATAATATCATTCATTGAATTTAACTCATCGCAAACGTTGTAATCAAATTCATGAGACAAATAAAACGCTACCCCACCACCCGTCCTATTCAATCTATTATTAACTATTAAATTATAACCATTCATTGCATACGGTAAATTAATATCAGATGATAACCATGTCTCAGTTAAACCTATAACTGAAATTTGTTGTTTATTTTGATTATCTAATAATATCTGTAATTCATCAAAATGCTTATTGATACTCCTGACGTTTAAATGTAACATAGAAAAAATATTTCCAGAAAAATTTTTCACGATACCTTTAAACTGATCAACTGTAACATACTTAGAAGAAATTTGGGCCGGATCATATTCAAAATCAAAATCATCATATAAATCTTGTGAAGACGAATTAACATTATTGGCAAAACAATTATCAATAAAAGCAGATGAATGTGAATTATTCCGACTTGATTCTGTAGGGGAGTGTCTAAACAAATCAAAGAGTTCATCATCATCAAGGGAATCAAATGCTAGGTTGGGTCTATTAGCCATAATGAAAAGCAGGATCTACATAACAGCATATCAATTGGTGAGGTTGCAAGAGAAAGACATATTCTGGCATAAGTGAAGCACAAACAATTCCGAGTTCATGGAGAGTACAGCGAGTAGGCAAACACAAATAAACAAAGAATTCTGACAACATAAACAATGAACATAGAACACATAAACAGACTTGAATAAGTGTATGAAAAAACATTAATTTTCAGCACAAAGCATAATATGTCTGCGTTGCAGGTCTCATAAATTAATCTTCTTGTTTTTCTACATGGGACATTGGCTATCCTCTTGACAAAATATGGATGTAATCAAGGTGTCGATAAAAATTGTTAATGGCAAACAGATATTGCAGAATGTTGGGGGTTTTTTTAAAATAAAAAATCAAGATACACATGAAAATGAGCTATAGCTTATCATGCTAAGTGGATGAGTAATAAACAGATTAAAGCTTTCACGCAATGAATCCATTTTGGGAGAAAAATATACAAAGAAAGTGTATATTATTTGTGTTGAACAAAAGGAGCGACAATGTGGAGGCCACAAAGAAAAGAAATATATATATATAAAATCACACATTATCAACTCAATATCAGAATAAGTTTACACATATTACACAGCACTGTTATTTCCAATAACAATTCAACAGTAAATCTATTCTGATCACTTTAAAAAAAAAAAAAAACTTGAACTGCATGTGAATAATAATCAATATATGTAAAAAAAACAAAAACAAACAAAAAACAAAAAAAAAAACATGCAATACCCTCAGAGTACATCGTTAACCTGTACACCTGTTTTGCAGTCAATCACCTCACAAATGATTGTGCATACAGCCACGGTGCAAGTCATTGTGCATGACCGGACGGTCGCGCACAGAGTACAGTCGAAAAGGTAAGTGTGCCAGCACGGACGGACAGCAGTACAGGTGTGGTGAGGTAAATAAGAATTCCTTTCATAATCTGTAAATACCTTTCATACTTGTGACGTTTGTAATAACTATTAACCTATGCATCAACTTACTATAACCTATCAATCATTGAAAAAAAAAAAAAAACGTTTTAGATATAAATTCATCAATATTCAAACCTATCATATCGAGTGGATGACTGGTAACAACTACAGACAATGTCATTCTCATCGTATTAATATAAGCTAAATATTGTATATGCTTAGAAAATACGAGGGAAAAAATGAGGAAAAAATGAAGAGCCTGTTTGCAAAAAACCGACAAGTCCACATTTGCCAAACGGAGATATTTGCGATTAAAGGTCAAGAAAAATAAAGAGAATAATAAGAAAATTTTTACTTCTTTTGAACATAACTTCAAAAAAGTACCTTTATATGTAATGACCAAGATATCATTTAAAAAGTGATATTTTGTACTTTATGACAGAGACCGTACTTCAAAATCTTCAAAAATGGACCCATCGGTTTCTGCAAACAAGCTCCTCAAATGTACCAGTACAGACATCGAATAAAGAAAGCACCGATATAGGAGTCATGAACTCGATCCATGTCGAACTATCACACAGCTGACTCGATCATCATCGGGATATAGGCCAATATACATGTACCGATGGGTCTGTGTATTAAACAGTACCAGCCACCATTTATAATACCTATTCTTATCAATAAATTCCTAGATTACTTAATACTAACGTAGTCAAAGTAACGCCACTCTGAGCCTATTCCCTATTACACAGACGAGCGTAAAAAAGTACTCATACTGCATGCACAGTACATCACCTTTCGCCCGCACGTAATCATTCTGAAAAATACATGTTGTGTAACAGCAGGGATGGACGGTAACACCACCCTTTAACATGCGCGCACACCCACATAAAGTTACATGTTTAATAATTACGACTAAAATCTATAGGAGTGCCAAATGAAACAACTGATTTCTTAAAATTCTTCTTGTTTATCGGATTCATACATAAGATCCAGATGTAGGGCTATTACTATAAGCCTCGGGCCTTCCTCCCCATATCATGTTATTGCACTAATACTATGTGCAGTACGTGAATCACCGTCTTCATCTATGCATGTGAAAAAGAATTTTAAAAAATCTAAACAATTTGCGTTAGAGAAAAAAAAAAAAGCAAATAGTTTTTATGACTTGTGGTCTCAGTACAGATTGTTGTGATAAGACTGTAAACCATGATGAGAAAGACGAAGTGTATAAACTGCTCTGGATGTCAATTTCAGTCTGCCAAAAAAAAAAAATAGAAATGATAAAATATATATATATATATATATATATATATATATATTCGGCTGTTTTCCTAACAAAAATGTTTATATATAACACACCCCGCGCACAATCGTCTTGCCTTTTACATGCGGATATCTAGACTTATTACTCAAACACAAAAACAAAGACTGAAACGTTCAGAAGAAAAAAAAAAACAAAAAACAAGGAGAATTATCTAACTGATCCATACTCACTCCCACCTCAGTTTGATAACTTTCCCCCAAATTGAGTGAGCTGCAGTTACCGGAGAGGGGATTTAGATCATAAAAGTACACGTATTCTTCTTGGGCGACTTAATTCATGCTGACAATCTATTCATCTAATGCTTTATACTTACTGAAAAAAGGTTACCTTAAAACTGAAAATTCGAATATCAAAGGTAAGTCATGGTGCTTGGCTGTATGGCCGCGCACAGACAGTCTGAAAAGGTGAGTATGCCAGCACGGACGGACAATAGCACAGGTAAGTATATATGAAATGAATAAAAATTTATCTTATAATCTGTAAATATCTCTCATACGTGTTACTTTTGTAATAACTGTAATCCAATATACCAGCTTATTATAACACATCATTAATTAAAAAATATAATTTACGTTTCAGTGATGGATTCATCAATACTCAAATTAGATTGTCCTGTCATATAAGATGGATGACTGGTAGCGACTACATCATTCCCGTCGTGTATATAAACATATTATTGTATATGCATATAGTAAATACAAAAGAATGTACCAATTCAGACATCGAACAGAGAAAACAGCGATGTAGGAGTCATGAATTCAATTCATGTCAAGCAATCACACAGCTGACTTGATCATTATCGGGACATAGGCCTTATACATGTACCGATGGGTCTGTATATTAAACAGTACTAGCCACCATTTGTAATAATATCTGAAGAGCCCGCTCGCAGAAACCGACGAGTCCACATTTGTCAAATGGAGATATTTGCGATTAAAGGTCAAGAAAAACAAAGAGAATAATAAGAAAAAATTTGCTTCTTTTGACCATAACTTCAAAAATATACCTTTATATGTAGTGATCAATATATCATTTAACAGGTATTATTTTGTACATTATGACAGAGACCGTATTTCAAAATCTTCAAAATGGACCTATCGGTTTCTGCGAACAAACTCTTCATCTATTCTTCTCAATATATTCCGAGACTACCTGATACTAACGTAGTCAAAGTAACACTACTCTGAGCCAATACACTATTACACAGTCGAGCGTAAAACAGTACTTGTGTGTACTCATACTGCATGCACATTATGCACCACCTTTCGCCCGCGCCAGTGCCGTATATTATACGGCACTGGCCCGCGCGTAATAATTCTGAAAAATACATGTTGTGTAACAGCACGGACGGACGGTAGCACCACACCCACAAAGTTACATAAAATGATTACTACTGATGTTTGAGATCTATGAGTGCCCAATGAAACAACTGATTGCTTAAAATTCATATTTATCGGATTCATACATAAAATCCAGATCAAATATCATTAAAGATCCGTAAGCCCATTACTATAGGCCTCGGGCCTTCCTCCCATACTATGCAAATGTACTATGTGCAGTACATGAATCACATTCTACATCTGCATGTGTGCAAAAGAACTGTGAATATCCAGACAACAGCAAAGAGATGAGAGCAAATGAATGATAACTTGTGGTCTCAGTACAGATTGTTGCGATAAGAATGTACACAAGACCATGGTGAGAAAGTCAGACTTTTAGAAACTGCTCTGAAATTATTTGCAATTTGCCAGCTAAAAAAAAAAAAAGAATACTCGGCTGTTTTCCTAATAAAGTGTTTTTTTTTTTTTTTATGTATCACACATTGCACACAAGCGTCTTGCCTTTTCACTATAACACAGATTAAAGGATGGAGCGTCAAACAGTACTGATATTGAACAGTACGCCACCTTCCGCCCGCGCGTAATCATTCTGAAAAAAATACATGTTGTGTAACAGCACGGACGGACGGCAGCAACACTCTTTAACATGAGCGCACGCCCACATTAAAGTTACATAAAATGATTACGACTGAGATCTATTATAGGAGGCTGAGGGCCAAATGAAACAACTGATTTCTTGAAATTTGTCTTACTTGTCGGATTCATACATAAAATTCAAATCAAATATAATTATACCTCAAAGTGAGCTTCTCAAATAGCTTTATTTCTCATTAATATCAAATGGAGAAGCATTTGTATAGCTTTCTTGATTGAGGACACAGTGTAAATTTGATACAAGAACTAAAAAAAAAAGAATAAATAAATAAATAAATTGCCATATATGCCAAATGAGCGTTGCACGTAATTTGTTACAAAAACAAAACAAAACAAAACAAAACAACCCAAATGGTTATTAGTCAATATCCATATATTCTTATCAGATTCATACGAATCATAGATATACAGCAATTATTTAGCACTTATCTTCATACATGTAGGTCGTCCTTCACTCAAAGTTGAAGGGGATGCCACCAGCCTGTCGCCATTTGCCGGAGTAAAACTTCAGTTTTGTTCCTTTGTTGTATAGATCCTGAACTTGTTTTGTCCACTTCTTTTTTTCCTCCAGGTCCGTTGGGGTGAGATCATCTGTGATGAAATACCTTTCATCCTTCAGGGTCTCGCGGGCACGGCGCATGATGTCGACCTTTTCTCTATACGAGAGAAGCTTCACTAGAATATGCCTGGGACGACCTTCGACTTTTTTCCCGTCACGATGGGCTCTCTCCACTTTCGTCTTCACCTTAAACTTGGAATGGAGGATCTCCTCCACTATGGTGACAGGATCTTCGCGTTCGCCTTGAGAATGATGAAGTAAGCTTTGAATACAGGTGTAGGTATCAAAGGGAGAGTTCAGCTAGCTTAGACAGAGTTTGGAATAACCCCTTCGAGGTTGTATACGAAATCGCTTGGATTACGAAAACTTGTTCTTACGAAATATATTAACATCATTTATATACTGTGAAATTAACAGAGAAAAAGAAATAAAATCTCACTAATTTGATATGTAAAAGTAATACATTTTGGTGTGTTATACAGTATATTCTAATCTATCAAAATTAATTGTAATTAATTTATAAGTAATCGTTATTTTTCAAATTTAATGCGTTTGGGAATGAAATTCGAGTGTCAATTTGATATTGTTTTCAGCCAGAACACCCTTCTACCAAAAATACTGAACTCCCCCTTTACACCAAGTATGTGGTTATATTGCATACCTTGCCCAGGTAAAGGGGCCTTAACAAATTATTCACGGGGCTGGTAGGCACCCGTACAGAGAGTGTTTTGATAGTAGCCAACCAATATCTTATTCGAAAACGTTATTAGCATGAAGGTTGGCCGATTATCACAACATGCCGACTCCAAGGCGATCCACAAATTCGTATTGGGCCAGGTGGATATCTGACCTAGGCTTTACTAACTTAATTCATTCACTCACCCCTATTCAATAGCAATATAATAGGGACGCCATGTCCCCTGTTTTGTTGTATACTTATCCGGAATCATGTCTTTCACGCAACAGTATTTATGTAGTCCCCCAATGATGCACCTGCATAAACTCTCACAAATTTTCTTCAGCCAGAATATCTCCTTAATTGTAATTAAAATGATGTGAATTCATTGACTGCATTTCAAATGTCAGCCATTCTAAAAGTGTCACTGTAACGTGCATTATGATACACAGTGCCGAAGTTTTGAAGCCACAATTTTATGCATGTGTATTCCAGTAGTTAAACGGTGTTAGTGGGGCCCTCGAGGATGATCTCGGGCTATGCATGTGAATCGCAAAAAAAAAAAAAAAAAATCTTACCCTTTATTTTTAATTGTTCCACTCATCCTTGTATGCCTGGATTTGGCTTGTCTGTGGGAGCTACACTCGATAGGTTCCCAATGGTTATCAAACGAGCCTAAGTGGCACTACTGTGTTCTGTGGCCCCACTGTTAGGCACTCTGCATATTACATCTGACTCTACATTTTACTCTAAGGCATAACTTGTCATTATTTCCTATATCACATCCACTGTAAAGCTCCATTTCAGACAACGTTTGATTTTATATAATGTAGGTCCCTCTTTTTGATATCAACTGGTATACAATTGTAAATGTCATCGGTTTCTGAGTCCTTCATGGTTGTCCGCAATTTCTTTATAAATAAGATTTATATAGATTTAGTTCTACTCACTTTAAGGGGGAAAAAAAAGACCCAACAAACTAACATTTGTATAATATACGGTTGATAATACCTCGCATACAGTATACTGTTTATCAATAATTCATAGGTAATATAACATTTATACCTGTCTCTTAGTTGCATTCTAATTTCTGTAATTACTGTCTCATTTTGTAAATCAAATTTATAATTGCATTTCCTTAATTACACCCATAGTGTAGCAGGGAGCTTCCTCTGGTATCATGCTAATGTTTTGCATTGTTTTTTTCAGCTCATGTACATACCCAGACGCTGACCATGGCCTTGAGTACCATCCGTAACGATGTTGCTTTTGTTTCATGTGTGTTCATGTTCGTTTCCTTGTTCTGTGTGTGTTTCATGTTTCTCTGTACACATTCCGTTTTCCTTTCTTCTTCTAGGTCTGCATACCCCCACGTAGCTGCTGAGTCAGGTCCAGGCGAGAAGCCAGTTATCAACTCCCGAATGTTTTATTATAACCATGGCTAACATAACAAATTTTGTTTTCAATTCCTTGAATAGTGATGAATTTTATGACACAGTAAGGCATTCTGAATCTGACCATCCAAATATTACTTCCAGTTTGTATGAAGATTATATATCCAATAAATACAATACCTCAGCACAAGAATTTGAATATAATTTCGACTCAAATGATCCAGTTCAGAGTCCATCATGTGTTTATTTGACTGAAAATCAATATAAGAATCGTATTATGAATACAGTCGATGAAACATTGTTGTTAACTCACTTTAACATACGCAGTATCAACAGAAACTTTGACAAGTTGCGTTTACTCCTAGAAAACCCAGATCAAAAATCTTGCTCCATCATAGGGCTAACAGAAACATGGTTGAACTCCAATATAAGTCATCTGCTTTCTTTACCCGGATTCGAATTTGTATTTAGAAATAGAAACAACAAAGTCGGTGGTGGAGTTGGTTTGTACATCTCGAAAAAAATTAAATATATTATACATGAGGAGATCAGTGTTATGAACGATAAACTCGAATCCCTTTTTATTGAATTGATAAATCCACATGGAAAAAACATTGTGATTGGCGTAATTTACAGACCCCCTCGGTCGAATTTGAATGATTTTCTGACATATATGCAGGATTTAGTACAAAATCCCATTATACTTAACAAAGATACATTCTTAATGGGCGATTTTAATATTGATCTCATGAAATGTAATTCCCAAAACAACCCACAAGAATTTATAGAAACATTAATGTCTGCTTCGTTTTTACCATTAATTTCCAAGCCTACCCGAGTCGCCAGTCAATCGGCTACCCTCATAGACAACATTTTTTCTAACGTTCTTCCACTTCCTGAGTCTGGTATCGTCCTCTCAGACACCACTGACCATTATCCTATATTTGCCCAGGTTCCAATTAAACTGACTAAACAAAATAACTATCACAAGCGACGTAAGATTACTGCAGATAAGCTTACAAGTCTCCAAAACAGCCTCAAAGAAATCGACTGGTCCTTTGTATACAACACCACCGATGTCAATTTGTCTTATGACTACTTTATATCTACTATTACCTCTGAAATCGATAACCATATTCCGCAGCGTAACATAAAAGATAGATATAAGCAAATTCCAAAACTCCCATGGATAACCCAGTCCATATTAAGATCTATAAATAGAAAAAAATAATTTATTTTATAAATACAGATGCAATCCTACTGAAAAAAATAAGAAAAAATATGTTTCATATAAAAACACACTCACCACATTATTACGTACGCGGAAGAAAAATTTTTATGTAAATCAGATAAATAAATATAAAAATGATATTAAAAACACATGGAAAATATTAAAAGATGCTATGAATACACCTAACAATTCATCCAATATTACTGAAGTTCGATGGGGCGATGCCTCCAGCAACACTCCCGCTGGCATGGCTGAAATTTTTAATGACTTCTTCTCTTCAATTGGACAAAATCTTTCTCAAAATATTCCTCTTTCTAGTAAAACTTTTACTGATTTTTTAGATACACCTAACTCCAAAACTATATTTTTTGACCCTACATATAAAGAAGAAATAGTAAGGATTGTTGCCAATTTGAAAGAAGGAAAAAGTCCTGGCCACGACGGAATTGATAACCACCTGATAAAAAACATAATTCCTCAAATAGTGGATCCCTTAGTACATATTATCAATTCATCGCTTACAACTGGCCATGTGCCAAATAGCATGAAAATTGCGAAAGTAATTCCTATTTTCAAGAAAGGGGAGAAGGATGATGTCAACAATTATAGACCTATATCTTTATTATCTTCTATCTCCAAGATTCTTGAAAAAATAGTTTACATCCGGACAGTACGTTTTCTTAAAACCTGTGACATATTTTCAAATGTTCAATTTGGATTCAGGGAAAACCACAGCACAACACACGCATTACTCGCCCTCATCGACAAAGTCACACACGCACTTGACACATTTTCACACACGATAGGTATCTTCTTGGACTTCTCCAAGGCCTTTGACACGATTAACCATGGAATACTTCTCGCAAAATTATCCCATTATGGCATACGTGGAAAGGCCTTGGAGTGGTTCACGAGTTACCTATCAAATAGATCCCAATTTGTACATGTCAATGGTTTTGATTCTCAAAATAAAACGATAACATGTGGTGTCCCACAAGGGAGCTTACTAGGCCCGTTGTTATTCATTATTTATATAAATGATTTTCATAGATCCTCGGAGAAACTATCATTCATATTATTCGCGGATGACTCTAACCTTTTCTTTTCCCATCCCGACCCAAATATCTTAGCAAGAACAGTAAACGAAGAACTGAAAAAGGTTATACAATGGATATACGCAAATAAATTGTCACTTAATATTCAAAAAACAAAATTTATGCTTTTTAGTAACTCTTTAGATAGCCTCCCGGGCAATATATCATTTGATACTACTCCCCTAGAAGAAGTTTCTACTTTTAAATTTCTTGGTGTTTGCGTTGATAACAAGCTTTCATGGAGGAATCATATTGATAGCATATGTAAAACTATTTCACGAAACATTGGCGTAATGAACAGATTAAAATATTATCTTCCTTCATGTGCATTATTAACTCTTTACTCTAGTTTGATACTACCGTATCTAAACTACGGGATTCTTGCTTGGGGTAATACATATCAGATATTACTTGATAAACTTTTTTTATTGCAAAAGAAAGCACTCAGAACTGTTTTTAACCTAACTACACGAGAACATACAGATCCTTTGTTTTTTTACCATAAAATACTAAAAATAAAAGATTTGTATGTGTTTCAACTTGGTCAGTTCATGTTTAATTATAACAGCAACTTTTTACCCAAAATATTTCACGACTCTTTTCATCGAAACAGTCATGTACATAACTATCCTACGCGACGATCCAACGAATTCCATCTTCCATTCATGAGAACCGTACATGCCCAAAATACATTTCTGTATACCGGACCCAGACTTTGGAATAATCTAGATAATAGCTTAAAAGACTCACCCTCATTCCTCACATTTAAATACAAATTCAGAAAACATTTGTTATCTACTTATAATTCTAGATAATCTGAATTAATTGTTTTAATTTATGTTTGAGGTTTCACCTGTCCTGATGTCGCAGCACTTGGCGTGTTCTGTATGCAGACCTCTCTTCTCTCTTTATTCTTCTTTCCTCTTCCTTCCTGTCTTTGTTCCTCGTAGACTTGTATTGTCACCGTCTTCTCTCTTCTCGGTACTGTCTCGCGTCGTATATGTGTGTGGGTAACTGAATGTCTGTACGAGTGTGTCGTCCTTCTTATATTTTCCCGGTACACCAGTTCAGTGAACACTGTCTGGGCATTAGCATTGATACTTATTTCCTATTATTGTCGAAGCCAGCGTATAGCTATATTTTTACAAACGACTTAAGTAATCTATATTTAATATAAATGCTGTAAGAAAATAATAAAACAAACTTGAATGATATACTGCTTACTCATCAATTATCTAGGGATCCACGTCCTACAAGCTTAGCTTTTTTGTGGATCGCTATTTTCCAAAATTGAAGTTATTTTCTGAAAGCTCGCGAAGTATACATGTATACGCATCGTTCCTTCTGATTATTGTACATATGTTGATGTATATAATTTATTTCGTATATTACATGAACCTTTTGTAAAAGTGTAGACAATATCATTTTATGATATGTATACTTTGCATTACGTTTTGATTTTCTTTGATTGGAAATAAACTATGATTGAACTTGAACTTGAACTTGAAACGTACATGTTTTCGAAATTCCATCGTGCCGTATAGCAAAGGCACTTTTGTATCCAAAAATGCAACCAATTACTAGAGGAAGCATTGCTCTACAATAACTACATTGTCAAAAAGGTGAACATTCAAAGGTAAGCTTTTGGGAGGTGTCTAAAT
The DNA here is from genome assembly GCF_964275005.1 of Diadema setosum. Lineage (NCBI taxonomy): Eukaryota > Metazoa > Echinodermata > Echinoidea > Diadematoida > Diadematidae > Diadema > Diadema setosum. The sequence continues at coordinate 23,750,473 of NC_092687.1, forward strand.
TTACACCTACGCTAACGGCCTTTATTACAAAATATGGATGTTAGCAACGCAAATACAGTTGTTCTAACGTGAATGGTTTTAAAAGTAGGTCCGGCAATGCAGCAAATATACTCTTACATCAATGAAAAGTCATCGAAATGATAGAAGAAGATTTACCTTACAAGATCTACATGATAAAGAGGGTGCTTATTGAAGGGCGACCCGGTGCCGTGTGTCCCCAAAATGCCCTTCATCCTCTTGGCAATATAGAAAACATATCCTATGACGCGAATATATAATATGTTTCAAACGTACATGCTGTCGTGCCTTATAGCAAGGGCACGATTGTTTCCAAGAAATGCAATGTAATTAATCCAGATTGTCACATAGTTCTTTACCTCAAATGTGACATCCATCATGTCCATTTTTGTATTTTGATAAACAGAATACACAAGCAAAATGACACTTGACAGATATGTTGAAATTGCACTCTCATTCCATTGCGTAAACCTGTTTCCGAAGCTCTTTCTCGTTGCCATGGAAACAATTTTGGTGACCATGGTTAGCCTTACAATGAGTTGAGTCATCTAGTGCCTGGATACGTTTACTGGGCACCTACTTATTTGAAAGTTATTAAGCTTAATTTATAACTATTTTCGTAGAAAGAATTACATTTTATCATTTAGGGTTTTTTTTTTTCATGAAAGCGTTACCATGGCAATGACTATATTTCCCCCGTATTAACACATGAGTAAGACGGAAATTGGTTCGGCACTTCGCTGAAACCAACAAGACACATCATAAAACATATATTTAGGAATTCTTATTATATTTCAACAAATTAGATGAAAATTATGAAAATTATTATGATTTTTTTGTTTATTTCTACTACGTCAGTGTAAGGTTGCTATAGAAACGCTATTGGTATGCGTACAACTCACCAGCTCAACTGAAAATGAGCATAATTGATGGCTGATGACCTGAGGTACATGAGAAATAGCATTACTGTAGCTAGAATTACTTCCTTTCCGAAATATTCCATTTTTATTATTACAGATGTCGAAGTGACAATTACTCTGGCAAAATTGCAGTTCTTAAGAGGACATTTTGATGACGTCATTTGAGCATGTTCCGATTAGATTTTTTTGGGTAAATTTCACGTGGGATATTGTCAGGATGTATACTTTTTAAAAAAGTTAAAATTTGCTTGTTATACGATAGTTGCCAGTTGAGTCTTTTTTAGGCCACTTTTTGGCCATCGTCTGCATGTCCGGTGGATACTGAAATCCTACGTTCAATAGCTGTTCGGGACGGACACATCTGTGTAGAGACACTCTTTCCCCCAACCAACCACGATCAGTCTAGGGTAGCTAACTCTCGCCCCTGTATACAATTTTCAGTAATGTCCCAGGATGACTTTGACGCACTTATCATGCTTTGACGACCATACTATGATCTCTCCGTGTTTCATGCTTGCTCGTACTGCGCCGAGCTCTTACGACGATTGTCAACGTTGTGTTTAGAGGCAGCATTGTTCTCACTCTCACCCTCTCCGAACAAGGGGAGTTCCCCTAGCTAAATAAGGCATCCGCCCATTTTTTGAAGCTGCTTCGTGATTGGTCGTAGTGATCACAGCATGAGAGATGGAAGTCTGTCTGATCTTTAAACAGGTGGAATCTGGTCCGACGATGAAGACCCGGTGAGAACCTCGAGGGATGAAGCTAACTTTTCGAATTCTTGCTTAATTTGTACGATGACCAGACGATTTCGGACGGGTAACATGGCGGCTCCATTTCGCTGGCAACTCTTGGCTCAGCTTGTGGTTAATGTAAGTTTTGCGCGATGTGATTTTAAGGATATCAGCTATAGATCTAATAATCATTCGCTCTTTTTTGTGTGTCTGTCAGCATGTCTGTATCTGTTAAAACTTTTTTCTTTTCTCACTCTCTCCCCTCACATTTATCAGTCTGTCTATCAGTCTGTCCGTCTGTCTCTCCGTATTTTTATCTCTTCACATCTTGTCATGTTGTCTATGTGATGTTTGTATGAATATAAGCATCCAACGTATTCAATATTGCCAATAACCTAATGCGTGTACTGATTTCGCATTCTACTGTGTATCATTAAGGACGTTTCGTTTGAGTTGAGGAAGGGAGCTATTTTACATCTCTGAAGGAAGCATGTAAAGGAGACTTCCGGATGATTTTTAGACATTTACATTTGAACAACTGCATGTATAAATCAGTTATACTGAGTGCAGAGTTTCAGAATCTATAGTGATTGGGATGAGGAATGAGAATGTTTTCAAAATAAGGCAATGAACAAGGATGATGACATGGCAGCCTCACCATAAGAATGCATGAGTTGGGGCTCAAGGAAGCAGAACAAAAGAAGGCATGAATAGATTCTACACAGGTGAACAGGCGAACAAGCGGTATTGTAATGGATTTACACTGCTACATTTCTGAAATAATACTCCTATGTCAACAACACTGTTCAGTGAAATTTTTTTTAAAGAGTATTGGTTTCTCTGCTCCGGGGCCACAGTAAATTCCAGAAATCTATACAATGAGCTGTCGATTTATGTACTACATGATGTGAAATTATGAAAATCGTCTAGACTGCCCCTTTATAATCATAATATTATGCTTGTGACTAGATGCAAGCAATTAACTGGACCGACGGCCTGCAGTCATCTCAGAAGAGTATCAAATATATGTCTGTGTCATTATCTTTGCTATTTGCTTCAAATCGCAAATATATATATATATATACACACACACACACAGTATATTACTTAGTTGTGATATGGATGTGTCATGACGTATATACAGACAGCATTTGACAGAAACCAAACATAATTATAGACACCTGTTGGTTAATCCTGCGTAGTAATTTACCAGCCACATTCATATCTCGCCTTTTATTTGCTGTCAATTTTTCTTCTAAATTTATACATTACAATTTTCGTCAAAACAAGACCACACAATCCAAGGGCTCTTTTTTTTTTTTGTAATTGTGATGCATGATGCATACACGGCGGATATAATACTGTCACTAAATTACATACCAGTCTGCGGTCACATTGGCATATATTCGTTTATTGAATGTCAAACGGCGGAAGTATACACGATGAGTAGTAAAACTGGGCCACTATTACTCATATTGACGAGGAAAATCTCTACACGGACAGTATTGACCGATTCGGGTTCGTTGAGGGCAGCAGACATTTTATGGCACTGGGCGCAGCCATGAGCTCAAATTGCGGTGTCTCAGCCGACCCCCCCCCCCCCTGCTCTCCCCCACCCCACGGGCGACATGTTTATCGCGCACTTGTAACAAAGGTTCGCGCACTAAGCAAGCATTCGCGCACTCAGTACGAGATGCCCATTGGCTAAAACAACCGTGCATCAGTTTTTCATTCTGCGCGCGTGAGAGGGGTGGGGAGAGAGGAGGGGGGTCGGATGATACACCGCAGTAATGGCGCTGCCCATGCCAAAAATACACATAGCGCGTCACAGAATCGGTCAATACTGTGGGGAAATAACATTAGAACTACGATTTGCGATGCAAAGTGTCCATACAATTTCCGCTTTGTTTGATGGCCTGAATGTGTCAACAGAATGCATTATTTTGCATCGTGTGCAGTAGGTTGTACACAGTGGTGTCCACATGACTGGGCATTATTTTTGATTATACGGTATTGCTGATGATATATAAACGAATTTCAGTAATCATTTCGTGCGACAGTAATTCTGTGAAATATTTGAAGGGGTACCGTACTGACTTGTTGCTGAATAAAATGTGCTTTCACCAATCACAATTCCAATGCAGATATCGTATAAAGCGAATACTGTATTTCATGATTTGCGCAAGATCGCATGGGGGGGGGGGGGGGGGGAGGGTGGTTCTGATAGAAACACACAGATGGTTATCGTTTCAAAACGTACAGGTGTTGTCATGGCGACCAATTTGCTGGTCAGACTACCTCCATCCTTACAGCACAGGATATATGGAGGATATCTCTGCTTTCCACAGAAAATGAATTGCATGAAATATTCTCATCTTTACATGACTCATCCGAACAAATTGATAGAAATCCTCACCTCCAAGAAGTAAAAAAAAAAAAAAAACCCTTTAAGTCTGTTGTTCTACATTGACATGCAGACTCCTTATCTCGTGCGCAGGTAGATACAGCACGGGTCGCATCGCAAGAGAGCGACAGATCTGCATTGGACGGAGGTATTTTCAGAAACTTGCCACACTCAGCTACTCACATTCACTTCTAGTTATACGTCTAGGTACCAGTGCCACACCTAACTGTTTTGAACGTTTTGTGAAATTTCATATGCACTTAAAAAAAAAAAAAATACACAAATCAAAAGCAGGGATCGAGGCGGAAACAAACAAACACACAAACAAAACAAAACTAAGAACCACATTTTCCGGTAGTTTTTGTATAGATTTAATAATTAAACAAGACTTATTACATTGTATATATCCAAGCATCAACGGCAGATTCATTCATTCATTCATTCATTCATTCATTCATTCATTCATTCATTCATTCATTCATTCATTTTTGCATTCATTTTCCCTATTTCAACAGAAACATATCAATATTTTACAGAAATTGAATACAAAAATTGCATTACAATACATAATGAAAGATAAGTTTACATATTATTTCAAGTATACGGAAATGCTGAAAATGGGGAGGAGTGGCAAAAAAAGCAGAGCTTGTAGGGTGCATTGCCCCACACAAATCATGTGATTGAGAAACTGTTAGAAAACGGTTGATAGAAAACGTACCGCAAATTTGATGAAACTCCTAGGGGACCTTTCTGTCTCTACCACGCTCTATAAATTGGAAGATATCATAATCTCTCTTAAAGAACATATCGTACTGTGAATGGCCTATTTTCCTGTCTTGATTTCTTTATCATTTTCTATCTTCCTTCATACTTCTTCTTCCTCTCTCATATCTCTCACCCCTTCTCTCAACTCATTTCTTCTCTTCTCATTTTGCCATTTTGCAATTCCATATCCATACCGCATTGCTCTTATTTTCTTACTCTTCGTTTCCCCTCCCTTCGAGATACTGTCACCCCTGTCAGTATTGGTTTACCCCAAAGGATTATGCCCTGGGTTCAGCTGGTAAGCCCGTCTTCTCCAAAATAAATCCTTGGCACATCTTGGCTGATATTTTTTTTTTGTTTTATTTCAAATATGATTTTTCAGACAGCAGACAACCGGCCAGATCTGCTTTCACTTAGACCGAATCTCAGCTCAAATTTTTGGCGCAATCCATCGACCCGGATGTACAAGTTATGTTTTTGGATCAAATGGACATCTATCATTTCATATCTAACAAGATTTCATTTTCAATTTAAGCACCCTAGACGAAAATAGCCTAGGGGCATTGATTAAGTGCATCTGGGAGGATTAATTATTATGATGTCTTGGTAAGTGGGAAAAATGCTCCCCAATCTGTGTAATTCAATTATCATTCCATGTAAGCAGTTTTGAAATACATTTTTCATTGACGATGATTACAATGGTCACCATCGCCAAGTGGGTTGTCAATCATCCAATCATTGATTTACAGTCCTTTTGTTTCTGTAGTCTTGGCTACCAATGAGACTTGCCATGGATGTGACTTTCGCACAGTCGTGGGCGTTATTACTTTGATTACGGTATGTCTTATTCACTTTGTCTTAAATTTAGTTTTTCTTTACCCCGATAATAAGCCGACTAAAAGAGGAAATCCACCCAAAAAATACTTTAAAAAGAAAGAGAAGAAAATCTGATAAGAAATAAGGGACATATATATGACATTTTGAAATTTCACATTTTTTGAAAGCATTTTTATCAAGTCCTCATGAATATCCAAATGAACGAGTGGATGACGCCATACACTCCCCATATTTTTCATGCTTGTTAGGCCTATATATGAAGTTAGGGAAAATGTTATTTTTGTACAAAAAAAGGTTATTTTTAGGAAATACAAATGAAAGCATGGCCTCATACCGAGATATATCACAGTTAATGTTTGTTCTTTTATATTTTGGGTGTTTTTAAGCCAAGTTTTATATTTATACAGTTGATATTTTTGTGTCATTTCTGTAAATGAAATGAATGAACATTATATATTCATATATAATACCACGCACAAAAATACAGGTATGTTTTTTTCATTCTGTTTTATACTCATTTTTACCTTGTATATTGTTAATTCACTTTTTTTGCACTTGTTCAAATATGTTCTGGTTGTACATTGTGTATAATGTTTCTGTTTATTTGATGGAAGTGAAAAAAAAAAGAACTTTAAACTTCAAACTCCATATTCCTAGCATGAAAGGTTGGTATTACATCACAGTATTACAGCAAACATCTTTTTTATGATAAGGGGGACTTTGAACTGGAGTTGACGCCATGCCTACTGCTACACCTGTATAGTATTTGATCGAACTTCGCACAGGCACGCACGCTGATTTTAGAGCATATTAGTAATACTGAGGCAAGACCAAACGTCATGATATCATTATTATTTTTAAACACACACTTTTTTTTTTTACAAGAGGGCCATTTGAAAACGCCGAAACAAAGTTTTGATAAACGTGTAAAATTCATTGATTTCTATAATATTAATCATACAATGCGAATGTGTGTGAGCGCGATAGTGCTTGTATTTGTGTGATAGAAATTGAACCGCGCAAATACATTCTTCTTATTTAGAACGTGTTGCAACAATCAATTAGTGATAACGTGCAAACTTACACAAACTCTCATGTAAAGCCATTAAATCAATTCATCTAATCCACACACCCCAACACCAACCTACACACACACACACATACACACACACACACACACACACACACACACACACACACACACACACGGACAAACAAGACATTACCGTTGATTATCATCTTATTTTTTACCTGAGGAATATGATTACTGTACAGTACAGTACAGTCAAGTAAATTTGTTGGTGTGGTAATGCAATGTAAATGTATAATATGTAACGGTGTAGAACTACCTACCAAATACACAATGGTGTCCTAATTCAAAGTATTTCTACTGTATAATGTTTTTTCTTCCCCACCTTTTTTTTTTTTTTACTCACGAATGCAGTATGTAATGTCTCCTTTTTGCTGTATTATGTTATTCTACTACGGACAATGTCGTTACGGTATTGGCAATTCCTACATTGATTTTTATCGTAAACATATCCCTTTTGGACATATATCATTTCCATTTGTTACAATATTTGGAGAAAAATTAACAGAAATGCAAAACGAAATTAAAAAAAGGCAAACAAACAAGCAAACATCCCATAAATGGGGTTTTCACCGTTTGAAATCAAATGTTTAACCATTGATATTTAACAATTAATATTATTGCCCTTCTCAATCCTAAATTGTGAAAAGTTTGATATTCATTTCCTCTCTAACACAAATGACAATATTGAGTGGTAGATTGAAAAATATTCTATTCAGTATTAAACAGCTGTGATCATAAAAAAACTGACTAAATTTGTCTTATGCGAGTATAAGAGAATATGCTCAGTGATAATGTAAAGTGCTCAAACGATTGATTGTTGAAGAGCTTTAAATTTGTTCGTACTTTTTACCTGTTTTATTGTCTTGTGTTTGTTTTATCTGACACAGTCACACACACAAACATACACACACTCACGGTGAAAATCAATTTCATTCAGGTCAAATTCTACAGATGAAACCAAATACAAATGGAGTAAATTCTACAATTCAGATAGATTTTTTTCTTCTGTTTCCATGGCATGATTGTAGTCGCAGCTTGTAAAAGTCTCTGAATCCAGGTGAAAGCCTTGATATGTGGTATTTTATTCTTTCGTGTATCAACGGTTCCCCGTTAACTTTTTGCTTTGTTATAGAGACTCGTGGAAATCCATTCTATTCAACAGAGATTTTACAGATTTTTATTTTCAGGAACATTTCTTAACCTTTTTTCAATTCCTATATATATATATATATATATATATATATATATATATATATATATATATATCATTAGTCTTGCCGAAGGAAGAGCGAGTGGACATTGAAGTAGTTAATTTATTGCCTTTAATACCGAGATTTTGATCTTTTTACGGGTCTTCTTTAGGGCTTGAACATAACAAAACCATTTGAAACATCTGAAAGGAATATGGTAAAAACAAGGCAAAAACAAATCGAAAGCCCAAGAAAAAAAGAAAACAGCAACATTACATAAGCTGATATTCACTACACAAGAACAGCAATATGACATTCATATTCGCATACACGGCGGTATAAAATAATAGGACAGCGATACGGAATAAATACACAATAGCAACGCTCATAGTGGCAATGAAATAATTCAAATCATAATATTTTAACAATTAAATTGAATTGCTCGAACGATATATAACCAGGTAAACTGATTACCTTGTTTAAGGACTCATAACCAGTAAATACAATGGAATGTCCCATACCCCTTCACAAATTCGTACCAAAGATACCAAAATAAATGAAGAAAAAAACTGATTAAAAATCAAAGATGTAGTTTGGCAAATAACTGAATAGCTGTAGATATTGAGTATGAAATCCTCTACAAACTGCATTTTGGTTGGAAGATGAAAGCTTTTCTGATGGAATTTGAGGGGACTATATTTCATTGGGTACGTGTACGGAAAATAGGTAATTTTTTGAGTGACAAGAACTCGTAGTCTGGCTTTGCGGACCCCTGGACAGAATTTGGACTGAAGAATCCACCCTGAAAATTTGATGGATGAAAGGGTATATCTCACTTATCCAGGTTAGTGAAGCTGAAATACCTCATTTCTCCCAGCTATTTTACACAATTTTTTTGAAATTTGATTTTTAACACATATCCCTATGGGGAAATATTTATGGGTGTGAGTCCTTAAGACATGGGAAGGTGTACCTGTGAGGTTTCTGGTGTCTGTAGAGTGATTGAAATGGGTTTGTAGGCGTAATGTGGGGGTAGTGAAGCGTGAGCATGTATTTGATGTAAAATACAGTGTTTTGAGGGACGATAGCACGAGAAATTTGATGCTGATGCTGTATATATATATATATATATATATATATATATAAGTATAGATATCGTATATGTGTCAGTCAGAGGTGAAGGCGTTTATCATAATGGAGGGACAGGAATACAACGAAGGTGAGAAAATAATCAAGAATAATTACAAGAAAAACAAGTTGATAATTCATATTTCTGCAACTTCCTCCGTTGACTCGCCATCTCATTTCTGTCTGCCTGCCTTTCTGTCTGCCTTTCTACTCTTTTTTCCTAACAATGTATTACATCCTTGAATCTCACTGGAAGTTGTAATTCTTTTTGTGCGAGCACACCCTAAACCCACGTTTTGATTTACCAATCTTAGACAATTAAAGCTAACGGAACAATTTAAATTTCAAACGAACTAAGCGTCTAGCCTACGAGGAGATTAGTAGTATGTAGCCCCTCACTAGCCCCGAGCCCTGGGTTTAAAACGGACAGCAAGGGTTAAGGAAATCTAGGTTCCATTAGATATGAGAACATAAGTAGGTATTCATATTCATACTAGGTACGACAGTGTCATTTTTACATCATAATTAGAGACCTTCAACATCCTAACATTATTTCATCCCCTCCAAGACTTCCAATCACTCCGGTCTTATCATCGATTGATAAACAAATACTATCACTCAAACACAAGTAAACCTAAGGCGACAGGAATATTGTCAGCTCCATCTAAAGTCTACATGGACTTTGGAAATTTATGATTTATTTACACCATAATTAGACATCTCCAACATCCAAACATTGTGTCACAAGCTCCTTCTCTTCCAATTACTCCGGTGTATCACCGATTTGTAAACAAATTATTACACAAACAAAAGTAAACCAAAGGCAACAGGAATACGGTTAGTTCCATCTACAATCTACATGGAGTTGGGAATCTCGCATGGGTCGGTTAATTTAACTGATCATTATCATCAAGTACATGAGAGGCTTTTGCAGCGTAGAAGAATACATGTTTTTTTACGCTTTATGAATGGCTATGTTATGAAATCATTATTTAACAGGAAGGCCTGGGGTAGAATCATTCTCAGCGAGCGACCAGTTTCAGGGTTACTCCATTGGGAGGAGAAAGGAGACCACTGGTACCCAACTTTGGAGGAATCTGCAGAAAACAAGCAAACAAAATAAAGGAACAAACAATAATTTCTATGATTTGAAAACGAGTTCGAACAGGAGCACGCCATGTTAAATCTGGCCACCTTTAATTCAAGCAGGGTGATGGAGCGGGGAAATTGATGTTGTGCATGAACTTCAGTAAAAAAAAAAAAAAAAAAAAAAAATATATATATATATATATATATATATATTTTGTGTCGATGACATAATGTTTCAGAGTGTACGTTATTACTGGCTCTCCCTTCGCTACTGGATCCTTGAATAAAAAATCCACTCCAAAAGTTTACCAATTTCATAAAAAAGGGAGAAAAAAAAATCCCAGCAGAACAGTACAAATACGATCAAAATTGGATAAGAAATACGGAAGCTGTGATATTCTGAAATTCATTTTTTAACACTTCTTGGTCAGTCCTTATGAATATTCAAATCAGCAAGATGATGATGTTATACTCTCAAATTTTCTTGTTCATTTCATAAACGGAAATGATAAAAAATCTCATTTTTCAGCTGTATGAATAAAACACTTTCCTCAAAACCACGCAAAATAAGAAAAAAAAAACCAACAAAAAATGTTAATGGTATGGAAATACTCTTCAACCTGTATTAGGTAATAATAACGACTCTTTTCGAATTTCATATGAAATATTGAGAGGGCATGGCATTATCAACTCGCTTATTTGAACATTCATAAGAACTGGTCAAGATCTGTTATTCGAAAAAAAATGCGAAATTCAAATATGATATAAATTATCTTTTTCATTTCTTATCCGACTTTTGCCACTTTTGGAACGTTCTGTATGGATTTTTTTCTCTCTTTCTTTGGAGCTTATTCATTTTTGGGTAGACTTCCTCTTAAGGGAAAAAGGAATGTCTAAAGAACGAATTTTAAATTTTCATGGGGAAGTATTACAAGAACCCTCTTCAAGGAGAGATATGACAAAATATAGAGGATGATATTATAACTGTAAAAAGGAAACCAGGACAATATTCTAATGTAAACAGGACAGCCATTGATTGTCGGAATTGGTCAAACACCTCACACAGCCGTTAGGGAAAAATGAAGTGGAGGGACTTTTATTCCTTACAAATATTGTAAACAAATCACGAAGCTATTATTTTCTGATGAGGTCGGAGAGCTGTGGGGTAAGGGACATGTATGACCCGATTTGGTTCAACGGCTGAATAAAACCACACTGTGAATAACCCAATGCTGCCGAAATTTAGGTCAAGCGCTAACTAATGTAAGTGGGATGCGGTTCGGATAGTTCTTTTTTGATCAATACTCGCAGGCACACCAAAGACAGAAACGCAGGCTTTGGAGGATTCACTATACGTGGATAATATACCAGGTGAGCAAGAAAGAAAAAAAGAATAGGAATATGCATGAATATTCATGTGTCGTTCATGAGGATATCTTTTATGTCAGTAAATCTTAAGATAAAGGATGATAAATGCTCAAATGAAGCAACTATCAATGCAATGAATTAATCTGATTTTATGGAGCTTTCCGCGGAGTTTGAGGAAACCATTGATTTTAAGAATTAATAAAGACGAAAAAAAGGGAAAAAGAAAAAACAAACAAACATACAATGGCGTCCAGTACTCCTCGATCATAACCCATTGCTCTCTTATAAATCTACAGAGCACGTCTTGACAACGTGAAACGACAGGTTCACAATATTGCAACAAAAAAATATTATCCTAATTTACATGCTTGTCACAAATGTGGTGATTGTTTACTTACCTTGAAAGAGGTTTCATTTGGATGGATAACTAAATTGTTTAAGAGAGCAGGTAATCGGGGATTTGAGAATTTTACTTGATCCTTAATCTCTGCCATTTGACCCCATGGCCCAAAAATTCCTAGGAAAACCACTGTTAGGCAGTTATTTTCAGGATGACATCTTTGGCCATTTCCGAGATATGAAAAAAGTGCCTTTTTTAGCATTTTCACTCGACCTTTGACCTTTTACCTTAAAAAAAAGATACCTTCAGGCCTTGTGCAGAGTAAACTTTTCGAGAGTATTTTGACCTCGACTTTTGATTTTGTGCATGTGCACCCAAAAGTTGTCAACTTCGTCCACTCAAACATACATATGCCAAGAAACAACCTCAATTAGTTTTTAAGTTAGGCTGTCCATAAGATTGATCAAGGACGGACGGACGGACTGACAGACTGACAGACAGCCCAAACGCATAATGTCCCTGGCAAAACTTCGTGCCGGAGGCATAAGATTCCTCAATATCTGCAGTCCCGTTCAATTTCTTTTTGTGTGTATTTCGCAGGTGTGCGTGAATGTGAACGTTTATTTTATCCTACCCTTTTCCAATGGTGCCTGGGCAAGGTTAATCAGAATTGTAAAATCTTATAAGGCATAATAAGCACGAATTGTCGGGGGGGGGGTATCAACGGGCAGAGGGAACGTACCTCAGTCAGCGGGCTCGTCTCGAAACGTGCTTTTTGCAGGACGCGAACAAGCGCCATCTTAGCTTCCATCAGGGCGAACCTCATCCCGACACAGATTCGCGGTCCGGCGCCGAAAGGCATCCAGGTGAAGGGGTCTCGCTTCTCACGATTCTCCTTGGAGAACCTGGAGACGATGGAATAACGAGACCAAGAAAGAAGTATTCATTGGAAGAAAAAGAAGAGAAGAAGAAATAGACAAAGGGGAAGACAAAGGAGAAAACGAAAAAAAAAAAGTATAAGAAGCAGGAGTAGTTCAGAAACACATGAAGAAAACAAGGACAAAAAGGAAAATAAAATAAAAAACCGTACATTCATGATAAAAAATGGTGTAAGAAAGAAAAAAGAATGAAACGGGGAAAGGATGATAAGAATTTAAGGAGCAAGGAAAGGATGAAGAGAATTCAAAACTGATGAATTTGCCGAAGATGATTGGGGGAATTAAATGTATCTCACCTATCAGGATCAAACTTGCTTGGCTCGGGCCAGTAGGAGGATGAGTGATGCATGGTGTACGGGTTGACCCATACGTCCACTCCCCGCTCGATGGTGACTCCCTTGTACGTGCAGGTCTCGCCACACTCGCGATCCAGTCTACGTAAAATACGTAAAATAATAGTCTCGTGAAAGTTACCAAGACTTTATTCAGTCGGTGCTATGATTATAAATACATTTAGGATGGAGCTAAGGAAAGGGCGTGGCTTTGTATACCGTGTATCAATGATCTGATACTCATCTCTTCACCATTAGAAGAATGAAACGAACTATAATACATGAAAGTAACAAAACAACCAAACAAAGATGAAAATCATTACGTGGTAGCGGGTGGGTAGTAGCGGAGAATCTCACACATGACCTGATCGAGGTACGGCATCGTTGAGACCTTCGTGTAATCGACATCGTCGCGGTTGGGGGCCAGCTTATCGATCTCGGCGATGAGTTTGTCCTGGACATGGGGATTTTGGGCGAGGAGGTACGATCCCAGCGTGAGAGCAGTGGTAGTTGTCTCGTAGCCGGCCGAAAGGAAAATCATTGCCTGTGTGTATATGAGAGGCAAGGATTTCTAGAGGGATATCGATCACAGGTGTTGTCTACTTTTCAAAAGACGAAACTTGGTATTTACGCGTGTTTTTGAAAATGCACGCAGCCTATATAATGATCCGAATGATTCGAAATATCAAAGACTCTGGCAGATTCATTATATCTCTTCGATTCTTTTTCAGTCATGTATATGAGTTCATTCCCTTACATTTCTGAATAACTGATATGGCATGAAAACTATATTCGAAAGTCAATAATTTCACAGATCTTATCACTGCGACATAGGAGAGGTGAACCTTTTAGAATTTTTACGTTCAAGAGGAGCAGAGATGACATTTCTTATGCCCGTGAGTAAGAGAGAAAATTCTCCTCACTACAGTATGTATTACTACACAAAGCAGTTTCAATTATAAATCTCACAAATTTCCGGGCAAGCCTTGCATGTAACTTCCGGGAAACAATAATTGCTGCTACCCGGAGGTCCCAGCAGATAGACAGGTGGCTTACAGTTCACACCACGTGTCTCGCCCCTTGTTGCCCGGAGGTGTGCACGTCGTCCTATTTACCCGCAGCCAAGTTTAGGCCTTGTCATATCTTTCCGGGCAAGCTTGGGGGGGGGGGGGGGGGTCTTGCTGCTTGTAGGGATTTTCCATTCATAAGTAAGGCTTTCCCACAAAGGTGTGGCAGGGCCTTGCGCATTCTCAAAACTTGCTCCGGATGAGTTGCGGGGGTTATCAGTCGCACCTTCACGCAACTCCAACGCAGGTAACATAGTTGTAACACATTTACTTTGTCCATTTGTCGCCCGTAATTTAGGTGGATCAGTTTCGAAGCTCGCTCACGTGCTCCTTCAGAGCCTGACATGCAGGTCACACTGAATACACACAAGTAGAACCTAATAAGGACGCGTCCCGCTGCAGGTTAGACGCTCGCGAAACTCGCCCAAATCCTTGACTGCCCACAGAAAATTATCCTGCCTGCTGAAAAATCTCTACACGCAAGAAGCCCGGGGAGTTTGCCCGGAAAGGCCTGACATGGTTGTCGTCGGATTTAACTTACATTGCGCGCTACAATTTCATCCGTGTAAATCTCACGACTGAAGTTAAACATATAAACATATTTGTTTATTTTAACATGTATGTTAGAATCAATGCATCTTTCGGGTTTTTTTGTTTTTTTTATCTAACACAAACATGACAGGGTACCTCTTATCTCAGCCTACCTGTCCAACAACCTCACGCCTGGAAAGGCGCCCTCTAGTGGTCGGCGTGATGGAATTCTTGCCTTCGTCGGATCCGACGAAGAGTTGGTTATGCTGGTCGTCGTCGTCGTTTTCGATGGTGTGTATGTTTTTGCCATCCTGGGCGTCGATCAGGAGTTGGAGGAAGTCCACATTCTGATATATCATGAGAAATATTGGTCATTTTTGAAACTACTTATTTCGTCTAAATATAGTGACATCTTCAGTTCCTTGTACTATTTCTTACATGCAACATTTGCAATGAAATTCAAATAAGAAGATAATCAATTATGAATGGCAGCAAATCATGCTTTCTGTATCAACTGCCCCGGAAGTTGATGGGACGAGTGAGGGTCTACAAGACGGTGAGACAGACAACCAGACAGACAGACAGACACAGAGACAGACATCACAGACAGAGAGACAGACATGTAAAATGTCGGACACATAATATATGTGACCGTGCACCTCAAAACGAACATAAAGTTGCACACACTGATTTTGCGTGAGGACTGAAAATAAGTGAAATGCATCAGCTAGCCGGACTTGACTTTTTCATATTTTCTGAAAGAGCGGGTCTTCTTCTTTTCGCGTTATAAATGATATTTATTATTTTGCACTGTGCTAAAATTTGGTATCATAAAACAGGCAAGAAAGTTTGTTTTTTTAGCAGTTTATCTCGAACATTTTTGGTAGAATAGTGTGATTAGGTGTGTCTATAGAATACCTTTTTCATTTCTGAAAAACCTTGTCCACACTCTTCACTTTCAACTCTAATAACTTTTGAAAGGATAGTGCTACTGCTTTGAAAGTTGGCGTTAATTATGGACAGAATGTGTTAATGAGGCATGCTTAATTTCAGTTTAATCTAATGATCCCTTCATTGTTGTTACTCTGGTGGTTTACTTCCTGTTTTTTGTCCCATTCATCGCACAGCCAGCACGGTTTGGTAAAGATTAAGCGCTTGAACTTCAGAGCCTCTTTTCTCAGTTCACACTTTTCCTTAGTTTGTGCTTTCTTTCCAATATTTAGATAGGTTAGGAGAGTCCATTTGATTTGAGTTATACATCATTTTAAAGCTTAAAGTCTGCTCTTTCAGAATATGGTCTTAACTTAAAATTCATGTCTGGCGACTTTTTGTTTGTTTTGAGGTGCAGGGTCACATATGGAGTATGGAGTGGTAGATAATCCATTTACTAGTCGTGCTAGTATCACATAAACATGCCCCTGACGTCAACGCTGAAAAAAGCAAGCATTATAAGTTTAGCTGTAAAATGTCACCATGCATGAACAATGATAATGACACCGTCAACAACAACAACAACAGCAACAACAACAACAACCACAACAACAGCAATCACAACTTAGTAAAAACAGAAACAATAACAACAACCACAACAACAACAATCACAACTTAGTAAAAACAGAAACAATAACAACAACCACAACAACAAAAAAGTAAACTACAATAATAAACACAGTAGCAGGAAAACCGTATTCAACGCACGTGCGTGCCGTGTCCGCTCTTCCTCATAGCAATGGTTTTGTCAATGACTTCAGTGAAGAACTTGATCGTGTCTTTCGGGAAGAGGGTGAATCCAAGAAATTTGACAACAGGCGCCAAGAACGGCAGGAAAGCTGAACTCGAAGAACAACATTGAAACAAAAGATAAATCGGGGGAAAGTGTCAGTCAGTGAAAGCATAATATTCATATAAATGATACTATTAATACTTCTCCCCCTACTTCTGCTACATTACTCTTGCTGCTGCTGCTGCTGCTGCTACTACTACTACTACTACTACTACTACTGCTACTAGTAGTAGTACTAGTAGTAGTAGTAGTAGTAGTAGTAGTAGTAGTAGTAGCAGTAATAGTACAACTACAATTACTGCTACTACCACTGCTTTTACAAGTACAGTTACTACTACTACTACTACTACTACTACTGCTGCTGCTGCTGCTGCTGCTACTACTAATACTACTACTACAACTGCATCTTCTACATTTTTTTTTTCTGTGTTGCTTTTTTCCCGCATTGAATTTACTTTAAGTAAGAAGGACTTTGAATCAAAGAAGGGAGTATCAATTCTGACGGGTGAATATCTATGTGCAATGACAGCTTCTAGCCAATGCCACTCTCTGTACAAGTGTATTTGTAATATTCAAAGAACTATCCCCGCTATCTTATTCTGTTGAAAATCCTTTTGGTTCCTCGGTTACTTACAGACGAGGGCGAACACGGGCGTGGTGAAAGAAACCTGGAAGAATTTCTTGGCGTGGTTGACGAAAGGTTCGTCTGCCTGAGTCTGTGACTTCACCTGCAGACCGAAGGCACAACTCGCCACCGTGTCCATCACGAAACCGCCGAACAGACTGCACCGGTTAATCAAGTAAACATCAAAATGAATGATACAGCATTATAGATTTATAAAGCACAAAACACGTAAATGTACAGACAGTATAAATCTTCCGCAAGGATCTCTGAGTGGAGTTTAAAAGCAGAACCTTTTCCCCTAATCGGTAAATTCAGGACTAATGTGATATAAGTGGGTCTGTTTAGATGACACATAAAAGTCACTGAATTGTTCGTGCATTTCCTACGCGCTTGCATTTTCTCATTTCAAACTTATATGTTAATGGATAATTATTTATACATGTTAGAAAAAAGGACATGTATTGCGCCTTGTGGCGAAATTTGTCATGTTCATCGTAATGCTGACTATAGCCGGTTATGGAAAGCGCCCTCTTTGCCCAGCTATGGCGATTTTAAAGTGTTTCGATGGAAATAAGCCAGTTCATGAATGTGAATTTGCCATTGATTTAAAAACGAATGGAATCATCGGCAAACTTCATCTAGAATGTTTAGGGTTGATTCATTGGCAGAACACGGTCTGAAGAAAATGATCTGTGTTGAAAGCTAACATGATGTGCTCATTTATGAATAATTCACTGTAGGGAAAGTGTCTCGATAACAATGAGCAGAATCAGTGGAATTCGGATCGAGGGAAGTTTAGACTTACTCCTTACACTGAACTTTGCCATCCTTAGCACACGCCTTCTGTACGTTGTCCATCATGGTATCTGCGCAGGAATTCACGATGCCTGACATCTTGGTGAAGAGAAATCATATAGTGGAAAATAGAACAAGCTAATAAGCATTGATTTTAGTTGAAACTCAGGATTTTATACACTGTAAAAACATCGGTGTTAGATTTAACACCACGGGTGTTAAATCTAACATCGACCAAACTTCAATAAAGGACCACACCCACAGGTGTTAAAAATGCACTGTGATGGTGTTGAAAAGTGTTCACCTGACACTTCGTGGTGTTAATTTGACACTGTACCTGGTGTTATTTTGACACTGTACTGGTGTTAATTCAAAAATGACACCACATGGTGTTGATTTGATATTTGCTGGTGTTAATATCAATGGTTTAACACCCGTCCAGCTTCAATAAGGGACCACACCAGCTGGTGTTACTTTGGTGTAAATTTATTTTCACATTTTTTCAAAAATCTAGTATTTTAATGTAAAATTCTTGATCGTCTTGTTTAAATTAAAAATCAACAAGAAGTGCAGTTACTAAGAAACTCTTCAAAAAAAAAGTTTAAAATTTGGAAATGACACCCGTAGGTGTTAATTTAACACCATAAATGAGCACCGAAAATTTAACACCAGCTCGGTGTTCACTATTTAACACCGGACTTTTTGCAGTGTATGTACGATAAAAGGGCAAGATTTCCTAATGCATATGGAGTCACTCTTAAAATGCAGAGAAAATGGTGACTCGCCTAACTGAAGTGCTACAAAAGCTGGACGATTCGTTCAAGAGTAAAAATTATTTCTGGTAGATTTGCTTTATTTGGACATTCCCGTATGCCCCTCAGGAATGAAAGTCTGAATATAATCCGTGATCCCATATAGTTTTGCATGTTAGTTTGTTTCTTCACATTAATTCAACGAGACCACAAAAAAAAAAAGCGGCACTTGATGATAACAAATCGCAAACAAATTAATATAAAGAGGAAACAGTTCACAATATTATATTCCACCTTTCTTATTGAGAAATTTCGAAGCAAAAATTAGTAATGAAACTCTGGAAATCAAAAGAGTGTTAGGCAGTGTTAACTTGATTTCATGTATAACACTCTGATCATCAAATAGGAGTGGCCAATATGAAATATCTAAATATGTGACGTAATAACATTCTATGTTAACATTTCGAATGGACCTTTCGTAAGAATACTTGAATGCGCCCGCAAAGATGCCTCCCAAAACCAGGTAAATTCTTATGTGCTAATCAATGTTTGAATATTATGATTAAACAAAGACAAAGCAACGCAACTTAATGCTGTAGACCGAGCATAACGCGCATGATTACCCGCAGTGCCTTTCATTTCTTTACCAGTTATAATTTCTTTTATTCAAATGCATGTATTTTTCAAAGTTTCGATCCTTATCACTAAAAAAAAAAAAAAGGCTGGTATAAGAAGAATAGTGCTTTGAAGATGGTTTAGGACACTCTGGTGTGTTTGGAATGTATTTGAACGTGTATTGCTTGTGCAGGTGTGTGCGTTATTAGCAAACAGGAGAATGAGTTGATATAAGAACATAGTTATGTAAAGAGAAACGCCTTAGCGTCTCTCTACGTACCATCTTCATCTTTCGGCCAGTGAAAGTCGGGGTAAGGATGTCACGCACTTTCTTCCACTGCGCGTCTCGGAGGTTGAACAAGGCGGTGTCAAAGTCCCCGGATGACACGGGTATCTCCTGGGGCACATACACAAAAAGGTGGAAAGTCCACATGGAAATACCTGGCCTTCAATCAATCACCCAATATATCGATCAGCAGTCGATGAATGATAGTGATTGACGAATAATAGACAGGAAAATGAATGCATCCCTTCATCATTGAATTAGCGCCTTCCTCACATAAAAGAATGAAAGATTTTAAAGATTAGAAGCCCAAAAGCACAAACAAAAACAGTAAAAACGCACAGCTTCAAAAGTATTTTGCAGAAATTATTGGTAGCCTTTTGTTTCTAGATGAGTGAGAAAGAGAAAGAGAGAGAGAGAAGGAAGGGGAGACGGAGAGAGAAAAAAAGAAAGAGAGGGAGAGAGCTGACGTTTGCGTTTTCCTTCGCGTATATAGTCATAACTTTCGAATGATATTCATTTGTGAGACAAAGGTTGCAATACAGCTATTCAACCTTCTAGACCCCTCCGGAAGAGTAGCATTTTACAAGATATCGCTTACTCTATTGTTTATCTAATTCTGTTTTCAAATCATCCTAAATATAGTGTCCTATTGCAATATACAAATAATGCACAGGTGAGAGTGCGTTAGTGGAGATCCAGTGCACTTGTGGGTATGGGTATCTACAATGGTGCAACGTTCACAAGGCGCGGCGGAGTGCATGTTGCACAACATTGTGAATACCTGAAAATGAGCTGCACCTCCGATATCGAAAAAAGAAAACACACCAGTGCATTATTGCTTTATAAATGGTTCTGTGAAGTATTTTACATTTACCTTATTTTATGGGTAAATACAAATCAGCTGTACATGAAGAACTTGCAAGATATCCAAAGAAATACCCAAACACTCTCGTACTGCACTCGAACTTGTTTCCGGTAAGATCGCGCGCTTGTAAATTGACTGAGTGCTTATTGTTTTTAAAAATTGTGCAATATCGATGTCATTGATTACGACAAGCCACAGTCACGCGCGTATCTCTAAGTGAGAAGCCCTTCGTAGCCAAGGTCCTACCGGTCGCGATTTGCATGCAGTCAATAGTTAAAAAAATAAAAAAAGATATATGCCCGTTGGGCATATTATGAAGAACTAGTAAAGAATAGTCACGTGATTGCGTCTTGATTAGGATCTTTAAAGTCCTACTACTTCAACTGCTACTGCTCATACTACCATTAGCACAACTCCCACTACCCCTCTAAGCATATCTACAAATTGCTACGACTCACCCTCCTGTTATAGAACTTGCCGAAGTCCTTGATGAGTATTTTTCTAAGGAGCTCGACATCACTGACCATGATGATCGGTTCTCGCCACAGATAGATTCCGGTCACGGGGCCATGCTTGTCGGACATGCTTTTTATCGACTCGTGAAAATTCTTCCAAAGTGAAAGGAACGTGCAATGTGCATGTAGGTATAAAACTGCATAATTGAAATTTACATACACAACTGCAGTACTGTAAGCACTTAACCGTCACAACAAAATTTCCAACTTTATACTGTATTTATGGAAATGAAAGCAAGAGTTTATTAATTAGAGGGGACAAGGTTAAGGTGTGAGTTTTCTTCAGTTTGTCTCCCTCGATGAAGTTTGAAAAATCGCAACTGATCAGACAAGGCATGGACACAATGAAAGTCAGTTCATATCAACTTACTGAACAATAAACTCATTTCAACGCTTCTTCTCCTGAATTTTAATAATGATGCCATTAACAGCGTTACCATGTCAACGTGTGTAAGTATGCCTACTTATGTGTCTGTGTTAAGGTCTATGTAAAAACTTACGTTTCCAATAGCAAGGATGTTACCGAAGATCGGAAGAGGGGTGGGACCAGGAATTCCCATTCGCCAAAAGTAGGTGTGGCACCAAAAATCGTACCTACACGGCAGAAAACAAAGTGTGGATGCAAAGCATGATAATCACTAAGCCCATTTCGTTGACACAGACCAGCACAATATTATATATATATATATACATATATATATATATATATATATATATATATATATATATATATATATATATATATATAAACATAATAAACGTATAAAAGCGTCCATAGGGGGAATATACGTCTGAAAACGAGGTTGTCTTAAGGGGAATTCGTTCCAAAGGGGAAATTTGTGATTCCCCTTAAGGTTTTGACAATGTATGCAATGTTTTTCAAAGCCGTATCATTGATCCGGGGCCTCAGGACTAATCTACACTAGGGCACATTATGGCATAGTGTGTATAGATTGAGGACTGTACATCATTACAATTTAGGGGAGATTGGCAGGGATGCAAAAATGGGTGTATATATTGGATGTGCGTAGAAAACGGGCCATTTGGGCAATTTAGATGTTAAATTATCTGCTTTTTCCTTAAAAAGAGTTGTATTTTCTCATGAACATACAGAATGTAGTGGTATAAGATGCATTTTGTGCTCTTGTGAGTTCAATTCTGCTTTGGGCCCATATGAATGCATAATTTTTCAAAAGGGCAATATCAATGCCCATATCAATGCATAATTTTTCAAAAGGGCAATATTTGCATTTCTGCTGAAATTTGTCATGCTTTTCATCAAAATTCTCCCAAATTATCATTTATTCCGCATTTCCCTTTGGAGAAATAAAACATACTGAAATCATCATCATCATTATCACCTGATCAAGTGACGCATATGGCAGGACAAACAAAGGGTTTACCGAGGCGAACAAGGAAATATCAGCAAACAAAGTCCACCAAAATATCTTAACATATTTAATAGATTTAAAAACAAATCTGCTCTTGGTATATCGGATATTTTGGTGGACTTTGTTTGCTGATATTTTCTTGTTCGCCTGGGTAAACCCTTTTGTTTGTCCTGCCGTATGCGTCACTTGATCAGGTGATAATGATGATGATGATTTTAGTATGTTTTATTTCTCCACTTGTATAAAGGAAATCAACGTGACAAAATAGCAAATTGTCACATGAAAATATGCACAAGATTGTTTGTTAATACGAAATAAGAATAATACGTAAATGTGTTCATTATGGTATATGTTAAAGTATAGGTGGAGGAGACCTTTATCGACAAGCAAACGTGACCCTGCATCACAAAATCAACAAAAAGTCGCCAGACATGGATTTTTAGTTAGGGTCAGATTCTGAAAGAGCAGACTCTAAGCTTTCAAATGATGTACTACTCAATTCAAATGGACTCTCCTAACCTATCTGAATATTGGAAAGAAAACACACACTATGGACTAGCGTGATCTGAGAAAAGAGGCTCTGAAGTATGAGGTCTATACCAAGGGTCTATACAAGCGCTTATAGTCTTTACCAAGCAGAGCTAGCTGTTCGATGAAAGGAACAAAAAGCAGGTAGTAAACCACAGGAGCAACAACAATGAAGGGATTATCAGATTAAGCTGAAATTGAGCATGCTCTATCAACACATCTGTCCGTAATCAATGCCCACTTTAAAAGCAGTAACATTTTCCTTCCAAAATTTACTAGAATTGAAAATGAAGAGTGTGCAAAGGATTTTCAAGAAATGAAAAGGGACCTCTAAGATCCTATCACACTATTCTAAAAAAAAAAAAAAAAGTGGCATAAACTGCTTAGTACAGACTTTTCCGTTCATCTTATGATCCCAAACTTAAGAATAATGTAGAAGAAGAAAGCTCTTTCAGAAAACATGAAAAAACTCAATTGACTTGGTTGACCCGTTTCCCCTTTTTTGTGTCCTCCCATAAAACCAAGGGGTGCGTCTTTGTGTTTGTTTTGTGATGCAGGGTCACAAATAGCTTCTGACTTTGATAAAGGCCTCTGGACAATATGAGTTGTTGCTGTTCTCTCTGCTGAAGGAACAAAACACATAACACACAAAATTAATAACGTATGAATTAACAGTCGTCATTTTCTATGTTATTTGACTGAAGATGACAACACACTGGGGATTTGATACAAGAAAGAAATTGAATTAAGAGACAAGAATGATGGGTCCCCCATTATTCTTGTCCCTTAATTCAATTTCTGTCTTGGTTCCCCAAATAGGAAAAGATAAGAAAAGAGAAGGAAAGACAAGAGCAGAGCAGAGAAGAGAAAAAGCGATAGTATACAATGTTCAGAAGTTGAGAGCTTTATACATGAAATCAAAACCACCTAATATCATCGAAAGATCTATATTTCAAACACTAATGATATATAATGGCAAGCTGTGTGTGTGTGTGTGTGTGTGTGTGTGTGTGTTGTTGTTGTTTTTTTTTTTTGAGGGGGGGGGGATAGATCGGTGAGCATAACTTCTAATTTGAGTGATACCTTGAAGGAAGGATATTTTGTAAGCTGATTTAAATCCACGTCAAGTCACGTCATCCACGTCAAGCTCTGCTTATGATGACGGTCCCCTGTATTGATTTCTCCTTTGTTAATAGATACAGTATGCCTTAATATGTTATTTTGATTCATATGTCACTTCAGACTGATGTTGTTACGCAAATGATTTTTTTTTATATTGATTTGTATGTTATCTGTATCATTCTGTTTTCATTTGCAATTGTATTCGGAGAAAGAAAATGCAAAAATAAACGAAACAAACAAACAAACAAACAAACAAAACATTTTAAAGGTGATTGTTCGGTGCCGAGGACTTCCAGGGTACACCATGAACAAAATTTTGTCCTGCAGCTTGTCATTTTGACTGACGCTGGCTTTAGCCTTATCTTCACGAAATTCTTCCATCTGATTGGCTGAGAGCATATTTGTCCGACAAATTTGTAGGAGGAAACGCTTCATGAAATGCCCCAAGAGCCCATGATTTACGGCTCGCACCTTTATTTTTTTTTTTTCGTAACTAAGCGAGAAATTGTCTCATGAATATTCATTAGGCAGGGCAGCAAAAGCTTCAATTTTCTCGAACAAAGTAATTAGAAGTCCGCATAGTTCTACGCCACATCGTAGATGTTGTGTGTTGTGCGCATGTGTGTGTGTGTGTGTGTATGTGTGTACGCGTGTGCACGGTATATAGCTGTCTGCACGCAGGTGGTTGCGTGCGTCAACCGCTATCAGAACTTGAAGAAATAGAAATAAAAAGGTCCGTGGCACCTGTTATTGCGGTAAATTATGGGGGGAAATAGACATTATCAATCAAACACTATTAATACTCTGGCAAATATTACTGCTACCCAACGCCCAACGCCCAACGCCCAACGCCCAACGCCCAACGCCCAACGCCCAACGCCCAACGCCCAACGCCCAACGCCCAACGCCCAACGCCCAACGCCCAACGCCCAACGCCCAACGCCCAACGCCCAACGCCCAACGCCCAACGCCCAACGCCCAACGCCCAACGCCCAACGCCCAACGCCCAACGCCCAACGCCCAACGCCCAACGCCCAACGCCCAACGCCCAACGCCCAACGCCCAACGCCCAACGCCCAACGCCCAACGCCCAACGCCCAACGCCCAACGCCCAACGCCCAACACCCAACACCCCCCGGAAGAAGGCCCGTAGTCGACCAACCCAGAAAGGGGGAGGGGAGGGCATTTAAACTCCGAGATCTGACATGCCTGATCTGGCCTCTTATTTGAAAGTATAATATCGTGCGTTATGATAACTTGGATCACGAGAGGATCATGTTTGCTGTGCGGCTTCCGGGTTCAACTTTGAATCATGTGATCCTCCTACCACTGTAAAGGGAAACAATCACACTGATATTTTCAATAAAATGTAGAGAGATAAAAAAAGGTGAACATTTTAGCAAAAGGAATGCCATTTGGTGGTTTCAAAAGCGCTAACGCGAAACAGTTATATCCGTCAGGGACAACCCTTGTTCGAATTAGAAAAGGACATAACAGCTCTCCTTTGGTTTGCACACATAATACTGTTTTTCATTCACAAACACTGATCACTCGGGGCTTTACAGCCAAACAATCCTGCTCTTATGTTAGGCTGTCATACTTCTCTATGTACAACCCGATTCGATTCCGACCAATCATTATAATTACTTTGAAAACTATGCATGTATATTTTTGGGTATGTTTATCATGGACAAGGTTACGAGAATTTGTGATATTATTCTTGCAATAACATTATATGAGAAGTAAGAAATATATTGAAAGTGAAACTGAAATAGCTTATCATGTGTGTGTGTGTGTGTGTGTGTGTGTGTGTGTGTGTGTGTGTGTGTGTGTGTGAGCAATTCAGCAACTATGCATCATATCAAAACTTGTAGAGAAGATGTGTATCCTGGCGAATATGACATGACCATAACACCATTACCTCGTTTGAACTCGAGTACTCGAGTTTGAGACTAGTAGGCCTACTATTCAAATTTGGTTCGTCGAAGGCAGTATCAATTGTAGACTTGTTCTCTTTACTGCTGAGGTTATTTAAAACAGCGCGGGACTTTCTTTCACACGGTGTTTTTTTGTCACACCCTGATTTGTGACACTGTCTTAATACAAGTCACGAGACTCTACTGTATCAACATTAACAGGCATGGTTATCTCAGACAACCGTTGCATCCATGCCATGCAAACTAGATTAAAGAGATATTTCAGACGATCTGTATAATTTCACATAATATAATACATAAATCGATAGTGCCGTCAATGTATGTATTTGAAGGATTCATTGTGTGTCATTTATTTTAAGCTGAAATACTCAGAACGTATACTCAACACTTCAAAAGGATGATGTCATTGCAGGTTCACATAAGTATTCCAATAATGTAGCAGTATAATTCCCTTACAATACTACTTGCTTAACAAGTGTACCTGTACAGGATTTAAGCATAATTTCTTCTTTTGCTCTGCTTCCTTAAGCATCGAATCATGCATTCTTATGTGAAGTTGCTATTTCATCATCCTTTTTTTTTCATCGTGATTTGTTATGGAGTTCAAGAAAACAGTGCAATATTTTTACCCTGTAACGTGTCACGAAGAGAATTTCCCATCAATTGTTTACCCTCCTAATCTATATCAATCAATGATATCATGAAGACACAACGAGATTACAAAAGGAATCTTCACCTTTGTGTCTGTGTGTATAGCTTATCTGGAAAGGTCGCTTGGTACAGACTGTTTGTCAGGTGATCATATCAGCCAGCAAATTACACCTGGTCTTGCTAGATGTGAGAATGGGTGGGCTGAGCTCTGGGGGAGAGGTGGGAGGTGGGATTGGGGGAGGGGTTAGGGGAGAATTGGCCCAACCTGGCACATCGCAGTCATAATGACACACGTATATTTAGGCTCGTTGCATGACTGTTATTTTTACTCCATTTTTAGTTCCAAATGCTTTTGATTCAGATATCTTAGTGGTATTTTGAACATGTAAGAGAATGAGCAGGTCTACATGGAATCATAAATGTAAAAACCACATTTTATTATACGTGTTTGCATAATTATGTCTATCTTTGCATGTGGTTGCGGTTTGTGGGTTTGTGTGAAGCTCAATCTGTGAAGCGTTAATTAAGATCTCGTTTATGGCAATTTTGAAAAGACAGATAATGAAGCATAAATTATCGAAAATTGATCGGTCAAGTTTGGTTTCTAGTAAGATATCGATGAAAGTGTAATATAACTTTCGGGTCCTTCTTCATTTCGGTGCAATCACATGGCTGTTAGCCTTCTGTTGTCTCCTCGTTCATTTCAGCCCCATCCTACTCAGTCCTTTCTCGATTGATCATGCTCTTAAAAGGGGGAAAATCCTTAGAATCACATGACCGCCCCGCCCCCCCCCCCCAAAAAAAGAGTGACCAATGTGGGTTGGTAGCCTTCAGTATAACATTTTCCTTAAATGTAATCACTACTGATCACACAGCAAACATTCTAAGGTCAGAGGCCCATTATATCTGCAAACACAATGGCAGATATTTGAAGCACGTAACTTTGATATACCAGGATTTTTTCCCTCCTAACATTGAAAACACCCAGACAATACGTGCCCTGAGCTACGTACGTCATGTATGTGATAAAAGAAACACATAATCAAAGTTTTAATTCTGTTATGTAGAAACCAAAGTAAGACGTGTTAACTGAATTAAAGAAGACGGTATGTAGAGCCCACAAATGTCAAAATCGACTACTTATGTCAAAATTACTACAAATGTCATAACACGTCAATCACAAATGTCAGAATAACTACAAATGTCATAATACGTCGACAACAAATATCATAATTACCACAGATGTCATAACACGTCGGCCACAAATGTCATAACGCGTCAACCGCAAATATCAAAACTCATTGCCTGCAATTTAATAATGAAAAAATAGCGATCAGACTTAATTTGATCAACGTTTGTTTGTCTGTCAGTCTGTCAGTTATTGGGATGAAACTTGGTGGGTGGATGAAGGTTGATCCAAGAATTACTCGCAAATGTCACCTAACGCGTCAACCACTAATGTCAAAACCTATTGTTTGCATTGTAATAGTGAGAAATAAAAGTATGTTGAAATAAAACGGATTGAAATACAATCAAATCATTGCAGTATGCAACCTCTGTTTTGTGTGTATACGTATAGTCACCGTCTGTTTAGAGCAAGGGTTATAATCCATTTGTTAGGCAGGCCTTCTACACAAAAACAATGAAAATAATAAGCGACCAAAGATTTTTGGTAGCATATAGCTACATTACATCAGTATCAGATTTTAAGTTTTGGATGTCAGAGGGCTACATTTTGTTTAATGCTAATCAACCATCATTGAGAATGACTTTCTTTAAAGAAGTAACCTTAATCAAAGAAACAATTAGATTCCTCAGGGTCTGAAATACATGTTATCAGACTTTCTGAAAGCTATGGCAAGTATGAAACATGTACAACTTAAGCTATTCTAGTTTAGTGAAGCAGTATAGTCCATCACCGTCGCCTATAATTTGAGCTTATGATAGGTATTATAATGTTACGTTCTCGGAAAATATCTCATTCGCTTGTACACAGATCTCTACCGAATGTTTTTGTTGACGTGCACTTACGAAGAAGAAATATCTTCACATCAAACTCTGTAGTTGTTGAAATGGTTATAGGATTGAGGACTCGGCTAAAAGGGAAGAGGAATAATGAATCACAAGAAACAAACACATAAAGAAAAAAAAAACCATGGTATTTGTTCAAGTGCAAAACAGTCTATTCTTTAATGGTAAATTTGAGGCGATATTCCCATTGCCATGTCTAATTTGCATATTATGTGTGGGTGATATATTCCACATATTTGAAACCTCTAGCGATTCCGGCGATTCCGGACCCCCCAAAAACGAACAAACAAACAAACAAACAAAAACAAAACCCAAAACAACAACAACAAACAAATAAACAAACAAAAGAAAGGAAAACAAAAACAAAAACTAACAAATAAGGAAGAAAAAAGAGTAGTTTTTTTTTCAACTTCAGAAGTTTTGTAGATATTGCCTAACAGTTGTCATGAATATGCACACAAGTGAGCTGATACTCAGTATCTTTCATCACCGTTGATAGTGTTTAAAAGAAAATGGCGTTAATTTTAACCAGCTTTAAATGTGAAAGTCAGAATGTTAGTTCTTACTGAATGATTTAAGAATAATGGTAGGTCATGGGATATATCACACAAGCTCTCAGGCTAAAAGTGACAATAAAAAACCCTCGGGAACATTAATTCTGATTACGATCTGTATCATAATGAATGGCGAGTATTCGGACAAGTATTAATATGTTTTTCGTGCACTTTTTCTTACAACACATCCTCCAACAAGGTTTAAAGGATACATTAAAGGGAAGATAAACCCCAAGAGCAATGTGGATTGAGTGAAAGCAGCAACATTAGTAGAACACATCAGTGAAAGTTTGAAGAAAATCGGACAATCGATGCAAAAGTTATGAATTTTTAAAGTTTTGGTGTTGGAACCGCTGGATGAGGAGACTACTAGAGGTTATGACGTATGAGTGGACAACAATACCAAGAAAATATAAAGAAAATTCTACAAAAATCCATTTTTCATGAAAATTACAAATTCCATCAACTTGATATTGACATATGTTAAGGGTAGCAATTATTCCCCCTGCTTTCTGAAAGAGGTTGGTCCATTGCTCTTTCATGATTCTAGAAAAGTGAATTTTTGTTGAATTTCCTTTATATTTTCTTTGTATTGTTGTCCACTCATACGTCATATCCTCTAGTAGTCTCCTCATCCAGTGGTTCCAACACCAAAACTTTAAAAATTCATAACTTTTGCATCGATTGTCCGATTTTCCTCAAACTTTCACTGATGTGTTCTACTAATGTTGCTGCTTTCACTCAATCCACATTGCTCTTGGGGTTTATCTTCCCTTTAAGAATCTTTACATAGGGCACCTACATGGACATTCTAATACAGATGGAACTTTAAGCAGCGAAATCCACGCGCCAATTATATATCACCGACATTGCAACAGAATGCACAAATGAACTATTTATCCCATTGTTTGCGATGTATTAACATTGTTTGTGATCTACCAGTTTCTAGACATCATTCATGACTCTGTATTTGATAAATGAGATTTAATCTGTTAATAAATAACAAACGCTGAAACACATATAAGTCTCCGGGTATATCATTTCAACACTTTTCCCTGTTTGCAATACTCTGTCACTTTCCGCTGCCTTACTGCATCGTGTTCTTTACGTTTCGCCTAATGTACCTATCAA
Source organism: Diadema setosum (assembly GCF_964275005.1). Taxonomy (NCBI): domain Eukaryota; kingdom Metazoa; phylum Echinodermata; class Echinoidea; order Diadematoida; family Diadematidae; genus Diadema; species Diadema setosum. The sequence continues at coordinate 23,780,805 of NC_092687.1, forward strand.
GAGGTGGTGGACTTTATCGTGACAATTTTATTACTTTTGAAATGCCTGTTGTAGTGTGAAATAACAATTCGAATGGAAAACATAACAATAATGTTTACAATACGGTCACGGCTCAATCGTCTTGCAACTCTACGACGTATAGCTGCTCACATTTCAGCACAATAATAATGATGGCGCAATACACGACCTCACCCCCCCCCCCGTCTCTCTCTCTCTCTCTCTCTCTCTCTCTCTCTCTCTCTATATATATATATATATATATATATATATATATTACATATATTACATATATATATAATATGCGTAAAATTGTGTATGATGTACCCCTAATGTAAATCCCTGCCTATAGGGAAAGGGAGAGAATTTAACTCACGCGAAGAAAAGGAGTATGGCCGTCACGAAGAGATAGACCGTAGTCGTGGACGTGGCCACATCGAAGACGTCGAGGAAAGCCATGACGATCACGAAGGAGTCAAGATCTTACAGGTATAAAGCAAAACACAAAACTTGGCAGAAAACTCTAAAGACAACCTCCTGAAATCCCGGCTTCCTCACGAATGGTGGTACCACCGGAAGATTGACCCCGATTTATGAGCGATTGCGTGCACTTCACATCATAGGAAAACGACCGAAAGGAGGGCGAAGGCCATTATGTACACAATCACAAATGACATATTTGCTGTTCTCTTCACACGTTACGATATCAGATATTTCCTTTGTAACTTTTCATTTTTTTTCCATGTTTCAACACTGCGTTCTCTACGGGTGACAGGTCTTTTTTGTATACGTCAGTTCTTGTCAAACAGTAGTCCCCCCCCCCCCCCCACACACACACACCATATTGGGACTACCATCGACCTTCAACCTCTCTTATTCTGTACGTTTTGTTTGCTCCCATTGTACAAAAGGTTGTGTGAACCTGGTCAAGTGCCATGAATTTGAGGTGAAGGGAGTGGAGAGGGCTGATGCCATCTAACACTGGTGAAATATGCCAAATGTATTGCACAATAATACAAAAGGTATCCGTGGGCTTCAATCAGACTGTCATATTGAAGGGATGGTACAGTATTGGTGAAGATGAGAATTGGGCTTTTTTTTTTTTTTGAGAGAGAGAGAGAGAGAGAGAAAGATACCAAGAAAACACTTATGAAATAGTACAGAGTATACCATTCTAAGAGGAATTCTAAGTTTATTTGATGAAAATCGGTTTGGAGTGACTGAAACATCAAAAAACAAAGTAAAACAAAGAGATCGTAAAAAAGTGTGGGTCCCACACATTATTAGAATCGCTCTGTTTTGAATATCTCAGCCATTTCAAAACCAATTTTCATCAAATAAACGTTGAATTCCTCATGGAATTACATGCTCTTTCATATTTCATAAGAGGTTTCTCATTATCTCACCAAAAAATCTTAGAAACCTGAAATTAGATCTCAACCAAAACTATACGATCCCTTTCAGGGAACATACTTGGCTTTTGCTTCGTTCTGCTAGAACCAACGTTTCTAATTAATGATAATGATATTAGTATTGTACTGAACTTTTTTTTTTTTCATTTAAACCGCTCATTCTACTTATAAAAGGCACTCGTGATGATGTGAGCAAAACAGAACAGAACAAAACGAAACACAAAACACAAAACAGAACAGGATAGTATGACACGTTACAAGATAATACCACAGAATCATACTGTTGGGTCGGGGTCATCTGACGAGCTCGACTTCTACGAGTCATTTAGCCCATGAACTCGATATTAAAATATTGTACAACTTGCTGGATGTACGACTCGTGGGTTGTATGACTCGTGGGTGTCAGACTCTTGAGATGACGCCATCTGTGAGACATATGGGTTAGATTAACGAGGGTTTCGTTCTGGTTCGTAAACATAAAGGAACATCTTACGTTAATCAAGGGCAAGCCTGTGCAATAGACGATAAACAAGGAGGAGGATTTTAAAAGGATAATATAGTATTGGCTGAGGCGAGAATACAGCTTTTAACTCTTTGCGAGATATTCAGAAACCACTTTATAAAATGTTAAGAAGCCTACAATCCATAGAGAAGTTCAAAGTTTATTTGATGAAAATTGAATTTGAAATGCCTGAGATATCTGAAAACAAAGTAAAACAAAGCGATCCTAATTAAAGCTTGGTCCCACCTTTTATGAAGATTGCTTTGTTTTGGATATCTCAGCCGTTTCGAAACCCATTTTCATCAAATAAACTTTGAATTCCTCTTTAATAAAACTATAATTATGCTCTTTCATATTTGATAAGGGTTTCTCATTATCTGAAAAAAAAATCATAATAAAAAAACAACAAAAAACAAAAACGTTGGGAACCTCAAACCCATGTCAACTGAAAGCGTGTCATCCCTTTAATGATAATGTGCTTATTTGACAGAGCTTTCAAACTACCCTTAAGGGGAACATGGTCTATCTATCTATCTGTCACGGATGACGTTTGTACACCCCTATTCACAAGCAAACTTCTACAAAACGGGAGGACAAAATGGAATGCAGTAATTTGCTTTGAATTCATCATGTAAGATCTTGCCTTAGGCTACACTAAAGAGTCTATTCATTCCACTTACAGCCCCTGATCCTCTTAGGACGCCCTGTGGTATTACACCATGATGGCGAAGCGACACTTACAAGAAGGACTTTGAACTCAAGTTGCCGCCATGTCTGTTGCAAGTATTTGACTAAACTTCCCATGGGCACACAGCCGGCTAGAATGTCGCAATAAAATCAATGATGGACAAAACGCCGTGATATCATAATTATAACTTTTTTTTTTCATCACCATGATCACATCGTTACAAGACGACCACTTGAAAGAGTTGAAGCAAACGTTACATGTGCATAAAACATGTGTGCATGATTATAATTACGAAATAAGTGTAATAATAAGTGTGTGTGTGTGTGTGTGTGTGTGTGTGTGTGTGAGTGTGCTTATGTGCGTGTGTGTCAGTGTATGAAAACATGGTTGGGTTCGATGTATGTATAAAAGTTGTTTCATGTGTATGGGGATGAGGGTGGAAGATTGGTGGTTATAGGGTCGATGTATAAGAACATGAATAGTTAGAATTCGGTTGGTAAATGCAGCAAGCGTACATAATTTTGTGATAGTTGTTATTATTGTGCATGATAAAATCAGATATGGTAGTGGGGGTGAGGGCTTTAGAGTAAAAATATATATTTCCTATGATCAATATTAAAGTATGATTTATGAGATTTTTGTTTACTGCAGACTTTTGTGTCGTGCTGTCTCTTCACGTATTTTGTGCGATTAAACAGATATCATTGAGTTTGATTAATTTAATGAAGGTGATTTTTTTATTGTAAGATTTATGTCTTGCAATGTCTTATATAAGGCTCCTGCTTAGATGTAGGGTTTTGTACATGCCTTTTTGTTTCTTTGTATCGGCATGTCTGTATTGGCACAATCATATTTATGTGTCGAATAATGATCTGGATACTTTTCTGCTTTTACACACATACCATCAAAACAGGCGACGGTACATGCTGTTTACAGGGATATCAAAAATGTTTTATTTTCGTGTTTTTTTTTGATAAATATTTACATGCATAACTCAGACTTGAATGTAGAGTAGAACAGATGTATACACCTTTGTTAAGTTGCATGAATATATATATATATATATATATATAGTTGAAAGAAATTGGACTGAGGCGGGACGTTGCTCTCGATCTTAGTCTCCCTTTTATTTGTCAAGCTTTCGGCCCGTCATTGGGCCTTCGTCAGGACCTACCAACAGAACGATTATTATATGAATAACCTGATGTGTCATATAATATATAATGCAATTTCACATATTACCAATCTTCTCAATCCTTTCCTTTATATACACAAATCAATCATTCAATTCAATACAAATATCCACTCTAACCTCCAATCATCATCAGAATAACATCATATGTCCAAAAAATATATAAATCGGAAAAAAATCGGAAAGAAAAATCGAAAAAAATCACAACACTCCACTCATGAATTTCAATTCCCAAAGATTCCGCCCTCTTCCCGTTTAAGCGGGGGGGGGGGGGGGGTCTTGACCTTGCCACCCCCCCCCCCCCCCCCCCACACACACACTGAAAAACGTTCCGCGGCCCCTGTTTACGTGTGATACAATTGTAACAACTTTACGGGGGCAGTTTTGCGCCTGTCAGACCAGTGAGCACCTTTAAAAAAAAATGTAACTTTTCACCTTTCTTGGTGTGTGTTTCCGATAATCTTGTCGGTATATGACATGATTTTGTTGGTCAGCTGTTGGTAGGCCTACAAAAGAATCATGATTAACTATTTCAGGGATTGCATGGCAGGGTTTATGTTGGCATGGTATGCCTGTCTTCATATTAAAAAGAAGCAGAATACAACATCACAGAACAGAACAGAACAGAACAAAATAAAACAAAACAAAGCAAAACAAAACAAAGATTTTGGTTATTTAGATGTTTCCTCGCTCCCTGTCAAATCCGGTTATAAAATTTTCAAAATGTCTACTTTTCGCGGAAGTCCACTCCGGTTCAAAGTTGATTTTAAACAGAGCGTACATGGAACATTTATATCGTAAGGACTTTCTTGAAGCTATACGCATAGATTTTTTTTTTCTCTCTCTCGTCAAGTTTCCCACGTTTCCTAGATCTGAAATAGAGTGAAGATCACAACATCAAAAGGGGAAAAGCAGGAATTATCTTTTTTCCTGCTTTTGTATGCTGTGGAACATTGTCTTCTTTCTCTCTTTTTTCCCCCCAAAATCACACTACACACCCTAACATGCCATTGTCTATGTTGTCTGATCTCACAATTATTTCTCCTCGCTTCGAACTCGAAAACTTAATATATTAAAATCATTCTTTTTTTTAAATCTTAATCCATTACTCTACCCTTTGAAAGGCATCATTGTTACAGTGTTGAAACGCTACAATGCATCAATAACGAAAAATGATTTATTCATTTCAATTTCAATGAAAAGGGTGGATGTGCACGTCATTTGGAATCATGTATGGTGATGACAGTTTTCCCTCATTTTATTTGAATGAGATACTTAGTGTTTATGAAACAAAGAATTCAGTAATTTGATGTTGCTCTTAATCTACTTTGTTTCTAATCATTAACGTAAAGATATCATTTAGAAGTTCGATTTATCACTCGTCATTAAAATGAGAGCCTATATGGAGCTTAATTTCTCGTTAATGTATTAAACGTAAAATGTTTTTTTTTTTTCTTTTCACTTAGGTTGCTTTCTACACTGTCCAATGGCCGTCACGGATAGAGAACTCTAGATTGAACCACGTTCAAACATGCAATTGATATACGGCTGATTTACCCACGCTCGTTTTGCGGTCGCCAGGCATTTAGGGTGAATAATTGACACGATTTTTGACCGTCACCCCTTCGATGAAGATGATACGTTGGAGGCCACGGGGATACCTGACCAAGCATATTTTGGATGCATACGTGGTGATCACACACCCATTTGACATTTTCACAACGTTTCGCAAGCACGTTGCTACAGGACGGAGTGTCGCCAAAGCTGTCTGCCCCTCAAATGGTCCACACTATATTTCAGGATTGTTGTTGACATTATATTTTTCACACAACTCTATCAACTTTATAATATGGAAGGTGATTGAAAACTAACTACACAGAGTTTTACTCGGTATTAATTATCTATAAATACGCATGCACTTATAATGTATTTTGCTACGTTTTTAAAATAAAATATAATCGTATGAAGTTGATTCCCTTGTTGGATAAAGTAAAATGAAACATATAAAAGCGCAGAAAACTATGTTTTGTTTTTTAGGGTTCCATTCTAAGATTCTTTGTGGGGAGGGGGTCGTTGACCATTGACTAAACCCTGACCATGAACACGAGTCTTGTTAAACTCTCCCCACTCCTGATCGAGTGCCCCCCCCCCCACACACACACTGACATTTTTCTACCAGCAATTGTCCCCTTTATCGCCAGTAGTTATATTTCGATGGAGGCATTTATCAAAATGATCATGATAACGGTGATGTTCTTGTTTCCTTTGAATGTTTTGCTTGTCTGTAATGTGACTACCTAGATCTTGTCGGCCAATAACGTTCAAAATAATAACAGCTGTGACAATCAATGGTTGTTGAATGTAAGATGATGATGAAATTCACAACAACAACAACAACAACAACAACAACAATAACTAATGTATCAGTTTCATTATAATGATGGGGTGGGATAGGGAAAAAAAAGAGGAAGGGGGAATGGTTAAACCCAACGAAGTTGTTATTTAAACTTCCTCCGTTGTCTCTTTCTCTTTTCTTGTCTGTCTCTCTCCTCTTTCTCTCAATGTATACATCACAATATCAATCATGGATCTCGCTGGCATTCATTTTCCTTCTCCGTATTAACACACCAGAAACCCACGTTTTGATTTATCAACCTAAGATAAAGAAAGCTAACGAAACAATTTGAATCTCAAACGATCTGAGCGTCTGCAAAGCGATTAGATGCATGTGCCCCCTCTCCTGCCCCGAGCCCAGGGTGTTAACGGGCATCAAGGGTTAAGGAAACCTAGGTTCCATTAGAGATAAGAACAACATCAGACTTGGGAATTAGTTGCTACGTGGTATTAATGTTAACCGTTGGGCACAAAAACTGATAGACCTATTTGGTATGGGGTGACTGAGGGGACGATGCATCCCCAAGTTGTGTACCATTATCGTCTCATTCTTCTTTTGAGTATAGGTTCATCATTTTGTTATTGTGAGTCATGACTCAATGATTCGTTAGGTATGCAGTATTCGTGGGTAAAACATAAGGGATATCGGTTATTATACCCTCATTCTTCATCATCGATGGACCGTAAATTTAAACAAGAAGGAAAGAAATATCGACACTTACAGTAACGACATGGGAATTGTGTTTATTAGACTTAAAATATCCGTCTCCTATACGCCAACATTGAAATGCGGTTTTGAATGACGTTCAATAGAAATCTATGGGATGCATAAGTTTAACATGTCTTCGTTGAACATATTATATTTTTTCGCAATGACCTATGTTAATTCGATAAAACGATAATGTCATGGTGTATATTAGAAGTCTCACTTAGACCCGCACAGATGATACATTTCCACGATAACAAAACTAACTATTTGTTAGAATTTAAATAACTATTTGCTAATGACTAAGAATAATTGGAATGCTATAATAAATTATCAAAATATCAGTGTTGATCTTTAAGAAGGAGAGGGTGATATTCTTCAGTTCTGGACCCAAAACTTGCTTTTTTTTTTCTCTTCATATTTTTGTTCACTTCCAATTGGATGTAATGTGAGGCGATGACGTGGAAATCCATTTCAGTTGCGTTTGTAACTGTGACGAATACCTGTACTTGGTATTGAAGAACGTGTTAATCATATGGAAATATCCAGGACTCCACTGAACATTCGGTGACATCGGCTTTAAAATGCAATTGTTCCTTTCTTAAATCTTTAATGTAAAGGACGGAGGCTTGTTTTTCGCTAACGACCCAAAATCAAAATGTCATTAGTATCTTGGCCTAGCCAGTCTCATGGGAGCAGCATGTGTCACTACATGAGCAGTCCCTCACTAGATTGTTGATGAGAAATAAACCTGAAGATGGTGGAGAAAATAAACTTCCTCATACGCAGCCATTTAAACATAATAATACAAGCAAGCATTGGCATTCATTTTTTGCGATATTGAATGTTGTTGAGTAATTGAATGCTGTCTTGCGTGCAGCATCGGCTCTCTAAAGCACATCCTCAATTATCCCCTGTTCCATTTCCCTTGTTCAGCGTGTAGGCATTCTCTCATTTTCTTTCCTTCCTTCCTTTCCCCCCCCCCATCTATTCTGTCAAGTTGTGTCATGTTGTTGTGTTTCTCCCGTTTTGTTCCGTCCTGTCGTATATCAGATTCGCGATAAGTGTTTGTAAATAGGTAATTCATAAGTTTTTTGATTGGTTCACAATATACAGGCTTGCTTTTTAGTGGACCTCTCAATTCTTTTTTTTTTTCAACTGAAGCATAACTTTGTTTATCGGTATCATTTATCTTTTGCAAAGTCGAATGTGTATGTTTATGATGTAATTCACGATTTATTTTGTGTTATGTTTGTTAGAAAAAGAAGAATGAAAATAAATTAAGTGAAATAAAAAAAGATCCCCATAAAAGGACCCTTTAACTTAGCTGTTGAGGTCTCGCGATTTTTTGTTAGTTTTGTTTTTACTCTTGCATACAGAATATCAGTAGCCTTGAGCATCCTTGGCATCGACTTTGTTATCATATTATTGGAAATGATATAACCCTAATGATATGTTTGATGCTTCCTGTTCATGAGCAGAACATATAGCATAATGAACACCTCATTGATAGTGCCATTATAGTTACGAGCAACACTATGCTGCTGCGAATTCCAAACAAAACCCTGAGACACATAAAAAAAAAAACAAATCATGTCACTAATCCTAAAACGGACCGGCAAAACTTTAGCAAGCAACACTGAATCAAATCGAAATTCGAGTGTTACTTATTCTTTTTTAGAGAAAGTCTAGAGCTGCTTGTGTGTTCATTTTATTTCATAATTATGACAGTAGCATGAACTGGTTTTGACCAAGAGGTGTGCGTCATACAGGGCCACCCCTAAACAAAAACCCACACACAAACAAACAAACATACAATATGTATATATACCTCACGAAAACACAAACAAATTACAAAGAAACAAACATACAAACATACATCGCACAAACTATGCATAAATACCACTTTCCTATTTTGTGACATTTTGACTTGAAACCTCATGACATCACATTACCCAGTATAGACACACTCTGTCAGTATCGGTGTCAATAACCACCGGCTTCCCGTCATACCTCACTAGTGTCCTTCCGGTTCATAATTGGTGTTGGAAAGGAGAAGGTTTGTTCCCGGTTACCGCATGCTATTCTCTCCCTTTCTTTCGCTCCCCTCTCTCCTCCTCCGCCTCCTCCTCCTTCTTCTCCTTGTCTCTCTCTCCCTCTCTCTTCCCACACTCTCTTGTCACCTCTTCTCTCTCCTGTAGGCACTAACATTCGTCCAGTAGTGTGTATTTAAATATCCATTCAAATGCTTCACAAAGAGCAGCCATTATTTCAAGAACAAAAGTCAAAATATAACGCTAGTTTAATGCTATCGAACTATCATGATGGTATTCATGTTAAAATGTTTTTACCTTATGATAAATTCTGTAATCCAAACAACATGTAATTTTACATTTATTACAAAAGAGTTGATATACCCACACGGCGGGGAAATACTCAGGTCGTGATATAATCCTTAAAGGGGAAGGCTAGTAACTGATCAGTGTGAATCAGTGGAAATGCTGGGAGATGATTGTTCCAATCCTTATGGGATTCATTCAAGAGTTCATTGTATATCTATTGTTGAGTGAAAATGATATGCTTCAGAATGGTCTCGTATTGAAGTAATGTGCAGTTTAATGCTTCCAGGTTAGCGTCCCTGGTCAGTGACGGAGCATTAATCTGCACATTACTTGAATATGAGACCGTTCTGAAGCAAATCATTTTTACACAACAATAGATATATGCAATGAACTCTTGAATGAATCCATAAGGATTGGAACAATCATCCCCCAGCATTTCCACTGATTCCCACTGATCAGTTACTAGCCTTCCCCTTTAAACTGTGATTATTTGATACGAAGCTGTGAGAAGATCATTGGGGTGATAGGTAAACTTGATTACCGTCCGAGAAACAGACAACATAATGGCACATCAGTTTGCCTCAGGAAATCTTCATATACAATTGTATATATCTTAACTTGATATTCGCTATCCAGTTATACATGACAGACTGTACCGTTTACAGTATTTCTAATTAGCTAACTATTTCAGCATGATCATTCTTAAAGAAAAATCACATGTTGCTCTTTTTATATCTGATGACAATTGGCCCCACAATAGACGAGAATATTCACGAGAACACGCAACTTTGAACGGTGAATTCCAAAAGCATCAATACTAGATCAATGATCAATTCAACGCAGAGATGGACCTAGGACAGTACTTATCTTGTGTTTTCGTTGGAGTTGGGTTTATATTTTTTTTTTCATTTGTTCTCTTCTGCATCAGTTTCAAAATAAGTGCTGACCAGTAAAATTGGATAAGAATGTCAACATTTAATAAGTCATAAACAAACAAAGAATACAGTGTACAAAAATATATACAAAACCTTGTTTAATAAGATGAATGGAATCTTGATCGATGCGGAGGGGGAGACTGCCGTAAGCAACTGCTTGAAGCGATAGTAGTCCCCAAATTACAGACTTACGGGAATAGAGGAGTCAGAAAATAAATGTCGTCATGATAGTATGTCAAGTTGTACGTGTAAAAAAAAAAGTTGAGTTCATTCCGTCTCTTAAGACGCTGCCAAATGGTTGTGAACAACACCCACTAGACCAACGGATTGGGGTCCGCTTCGAAGGGAAGCGAGAAAAAGTGCCTTTCCTGTAAAGCACATTATCATACATGATTTATCCACCTATATGATTCATCCACCTACATGAAATGATACATGATTTTATCCACCTAAAGCATTAGAACAATAATATCATGGTTTTCTATCGAATAATATCAATATAATTGTTCTCTATCGAATGTACATTTCGCTGAAATTAAAAGTGTACAGCACGGTTTGAAGTGACCAGAAATCCTTAAATCATAGTATGTTTCATCCAAGTTGGTGTTCTTCTTTTTCTTTCTTTCTTCTTCTTCTTCTTCTTCTTTTTCTGCTACTACTACTACTACTACTACTACTACTACTACTACTACTACTACAACTACTTTTACTACTACTACTTTTACTACTACTACTACTACTACTACTACTACTACTACTACTACTACTTCTTCTTTTTCTTCTTCTTCTTCTTCTTCTTCTTCTTCTTCTTCTTCTTCTTCTTCTCTCCTCCTCCTCCTCCTCCTCCTCCTCCTCCTCGACCTCCTTCTTCTTCGTCGTTTTTCATGAGGTACAGTCCACCTGAGGTGTATCAAGGTGCTTGTAACTCACTGCTAACTAAATATCTCTTCGATCGTTCATACTTCTCCTTTAATGATGACGTTGCTTGTCAATTGGTCACACCCAATGCAGGCCTCTCACTTGTAATTACATCGCGAACCCCTTGAAAAACGTATAGCGGAGACTCTACAAAGACATGAAACAATCAATACGAGAAGGTGGGTTGTCATTTCGATACGTTGAAATGAATTTGGGTATAACTCACTTCGAACAGTTCGTGTCTCTTTGTACAATCAATTTGATTTGATGTGTTATGAATAGAGAGTCTGGTACTTAAACGATATTATTCTATTTGGGTTAATTTAAGAACACAGAACAGTAGTTTGTACTTTGATTATTTCTATACGAAGAGGAGCTACAGTTTAGGGTCAGGGCGTCATCGTTTTATTTAACAGGTTCATTACTGTTTCTCGCTTTTTTGTCTAGTTTTATTTTCTTTCATCTTGTTTAGTGTTTTGCTCTTCTGACTTCTGTTTTTCTACTCTGGCCCAGACGCAACAAAACTCGAACAGGTTTTACACGAGATGAAGGGAAAAGGAAATATGGGATGACTTCAGGGATATTCTGTGACTAGAATGGGATTTAAAGAGAGAGCGAGCGATAAGAGAAGTTATGAATGAATTAAGAACAGGCTGGCTGCTAGGAAACCATCATCCGTAACTCCCAGCGTTTGCCTCGGGGAAACGATGAGTTGAGGAAAGTTGTTTAGCTCCACCCTGTCTTCCCTCGTCTTCTTTAATCGTCCAAGTCAATTTTAGATGAAGCTGGCAGGGTATGATGTTAATAGCTCTCTATCCCATCTCACAACTGATCACGCTTCGCAAAGGGCGCGCGTCCGCTGCAGTGCGTCTTGGAGCTTTTGACTGTCCGGTGGATACTGAAATCCTACGTTCAATAGCTGTTCGGGACGGACACATCTGTGTATAGACACTCTTTCCCCCCACCAACCACGATCAGTCTAGGGTAGCTAACTCTCGCCCCTGTATACAATTTTCAGTAATGTCCCAGGATGCCTTTGACGCACTTATCGTGCTTTGACGACCAAACTATGATCTCTCCGTGTTTCATGCTTGCTCGTACTGCGCCGAGCTCTAACAACGATTGTCAACGTTGTGTTTAGAGGCAGCATTGTTCTCACTCTCACCCTCTCCGAACAAGGGGAGTTCCCCTAGCTAAATAAGGCATCCGCCCATTTTTTTAAAGCTGCTTCGTGATTGGTCGTAGTGATCACAGCATGAGAGATGGAAGTCTGTCTGATCTTTAAACAGGTGGAATCTGGTCCGACGATGAAGACCCGGTGAGAACCTCGAGGGATGAAGCTAACTTTTCGAATTCTCGCTTAATTTGTACGATGACCAGACGATTTCGGACGGACAACATGGCGGCTCCATTTCGCTGGCAGCTCTTGGCTCAGCTTGTGGTTAATGTAAGTTTTGCGCGATGTGATTTTAAGGGTATCATCTAGATCTAATTCATTCGCTCTTTCTCGTGTGTCCGTCAGCATGTCTGTATCTGTTAAAACATTTTTCTTTTCTCAATCCTTCTCTCTCCCCTCACCTCTATCAGTCTGTCTATATGTCTGTCCGTCTGTCTGTCTGTATGCTTATCTCTTCACATCTTGTCATGTTGTCTATGTGATGTTTTTATGAGTATAGGCCTCCAACGTATTCAATATATTTACCAATAACCTAATACATGTACTGATTTCGCATTCTACTGTGTATCATTAAGGACGTTACGTTTGGGTTGAGATATTTCACATTACTCAAGGAAGCATGTAAAGGAGACCTCCGGGTGATTTTTAGACTTTTACATTTGAACAACTACATGTATAAATCAGTTATACTGAGTGCAGAGTTTGAGAATCTATAGTGATTGGGATGAGGAATGAGAATGTTTTCAAAATAAGGCAATGAACAAGGATGATGACATGGCAGCCTCACCATAAGAATGCATGAGTTGGGGCTCAAGGAAGCAGAACAAAAGGAGAAGGCATGAAAAGATTCTACACAGGTGAACAGGTGAACAAGCGGTATGTAATGGATTTACACTGCTACATTTCTGAAATTGTGAGGCTCCTATGTCAACAACACTGTTTAATGTAATTTGTTTAAGATTTTTCAGAGTATTGGTTTCTCTGCTCAGGGACCACAGTAAATTCCAGAAATCTATACGTGGAGCTGTCGATTTATGTACTACATAATGTGAAATTATGAAAACCGTCTAGACTGCCCCTTAATAATCATATGCTTGTGACTAGATGCAAGCAATCAACTGGACCGACGGCCTGCAGTCATCTCAGAAGAGTATCAAATATATGTGCGTGTCATTATCTTTGCTATTTGCTTCAAATCGCAAAAAAAAAAAAAAAAAAAATATATATATATATATATATATATATATATATATATATATATACACCATACAGTATATTACTTACTTGTGATATGGATGTGTCATGACGTATATACAGACAACATTTGACATAAACCAAACATAATTATAGACACCTGTTGGTTAATCCTGCGTAGTAATTTACCAGCCACATTCATATCTCGCCTTTTATTTGCTGTCAATTTTTCTTCTAAATTTATACATTACAATTTTCGTCAAAACAAGACCACACAATCCAAGGGCTTTTTTTTTTTTTGGTAGTAATTGTGATGCATGATGCATACACGGCGGATATAATACTGTCACTAAATTACTTACCAGTCTGCGGTCACATTGGCATATATTCGTTTATTGAATGTCAAACGGCGGAAGTATACACGATGAGTAGTAAAACTGGGCCACTATTACTCATATTAACGAGGAAACTCTCTACACGGACGGTATACTGTGGGGAAATAACATTAGGACTACGATTTGCGATGCAAAGTGTCCATACAATTTCCGCTTTGTTTGATGGCCTGAATGTGTCAACAGAATGCATTATTTTGCATCGTGTGCAGTAGGTTGTACACAGTGGTCTCCACATGACTGGGCATTATTTTTGATAATACAGTATTCCTGATGATATATAAACGAATTTCAGTAATCATTTCGTGCGACAGTAACTCTGTAAAATATTTGAAGGGGTACCGTACTGACTTGTTGCTGAATAAAATGTGCTTTCACCAATCACAATACCAATGCAGATATCGTATAAAGAGGCGAATACTGTATTTCATGATTTGCGCGAGATCGCATGGGGGGGGGGGGAGGGGTGGTTCTGATAAAAACACACAGATGGTTATCGTGTCAAAACGTACAGGTGTTGTTATGGCGACCAATTTGCTGGTCAGACTACCTCCATCCTTACAGCACAGGATCCTTATGGAAGATATCTCTGTTTTCCACAGAAAATGAATAGCATGAAATATTCTCATCTTTACATGACTCATCCAAACAAATTGATAGAAATCCTCACGTCCAAGAAGTCAAAAAAACCTTGAAGTCTGCTGTTCTACATTGACATGCAGACTCGTTATCTCGTGCGCAGGTAGATACAGCACGGGTCGCATCGCAAGAGAGCGACAGTTCTGCATTGGACGGAGGTATTTTCAGAAATTTGCCATACTCAGCTACTCACATTCACTTCATAGTTTTACGTCTAGGTACCAGTGCCACACATAACTATTTTGAACGTTTTGCGAAATTTCATATGCACTTCAAAAAAAAAAATACACAAATCAAAGCAGGGATCGAGGCGGAAACAAACAAACAAACAAAACAAAACTAAGAACCACATTTTCCGGGAGTTTTTGTATAGATTTAATAATCAAACAAGACTTATTACATTGTATGCGTCCAAGCATCAACGGCAGATTCATTCATTCATTCATTCATTCATTCATTCATTCATTCATTTTGCATTCATTTTCCTATTTCAACAGAAACATATCAATATTTTACAGAAATTGAATACAAAAATTGCATTACAATACGTAATAAAAGATAAGTTTACATAATATTTTAAGTATACGGAAATGCTGGAAATGGGGAGGAGTGGCAAAAAAGCAGAGCTTGTAGGGTGCATTGCCCCCACACAAATCATGTGATTGAGAAACTGTTAGAAAACGGTTGATAGAAAACGTACCGCAAATTTGATGAAAACTCCTAGGGGACCTTTCTGTCTCTACCACGCTCTATAAATTGGAAGATATCATAATCTCTCTTTAAAGAACATATCGTACTGTGAATGGCCTATTTTCTTGTCTTGATTTCTTTATCATTTTCTATTTTCCTTCATACTTCTTCTTCCTCTCTCACATCTCTCACCCCTTCTCTCAACTCATTTCTTCTCTTCTCATTTTGCCATTTTGCAATTCCATATCCATACCGCATTGCTCTTATTTTCTTACTCTTCTTTTCCCCTCCCTTCGAGATACTGTCACCCCTGTCAGTATTGGTTTACCCCAAAGGATTATGCCCTGGGTTCAGCTGGTAATCCCGTCTTCTCCAAAGTAAATCCTTGACACATCTTGCTCGATATTTTTTTGTGTTTTATTTCAAATATGATTTTCCAGACAGCAGACAACCGGCCAGATCTGCTTTCACTTAGACCGAATCTCAGCTCAAATTTTTGGCGCAATCCATCGACCCGGATGTACAAGTTATGTTTTTGGATCAAATGGACATCTATCATTTCATATCTAACAGTGTTTCATTTTCAATTTTAGCACCCTAGACGAAAATAACCTAGGGGCATTGATTAAGTGCATCTGGGCGGATTAATTATTATGATGTCTTGGTAAGTGGGAAAAGTGTTCCCCGATCTGTGTAATTCAATTATCATTCCATGTAAGCAGTTTTGAAATACATTTTTCATTGACGATGATTACAATGGTCACCATCGCCAAGTAGGTCTTCAGTCATTCAATCATTGATTTACAGTCCTTTTGTTTCTGTAGTCTTGGCTACCACTGAGACTTGCCATGGATGTGACTTTCGCACAGTCGTGGGCGTTATTAATTTTGATTACGGTATGTCTTACTTACTTTGTCTTAAATTTAGTTTTTCCTTACCCCTATAATAAGACGACTAAAAGAGGAAATCCACCCAAAAATACTTTAAAAAGAAAGAAAAGAAAAGCTGATAAGAAATAAAGAATATATGACATTTTGAAATTTCACATTTTTTGAAAGCATTTTTTATCAAGTCCTCATGAATATCCAAATAAACGAGTGGATGACGCCATACACTCACCATATTTTTCATGCATGTTAGGCCTATATATGAAGTTAGGGAAAATGTTATTTTATACAAAAAAAAAGTTATTTTTAGGAAATACAAATGAAAGCATGACCTCATACCGAGATATATCACAGTTAATGTTTGTTCTTCTATATTTTGGGTGTTTTTAAGCCAAGTTTTATATTTATACAGTTGATATTTTTGTGTCATTTCTGTAAATGAAATGAATGAACATTTGTGAGAGGATGGCAGCGTCAACATTTTCATTTGAATATTCATAGGGACTGGTCAAGAAATATTTTCCGAAAAAGTGAGAAATTTCACAGTGTCATATCTTTTCCGATTGATTTTATTTGTGTATCTTTCTGTATCATAGGGCATTTTTTTTTTTTTTTTGGGCGGGGGGATGAATTTCCTCTTTAAATGGTTGTCATAAGTTATCACGCAATCACAATATTGACGTGGGTTCTGTAAATGCAGTCTTCAAGCCGATCAAAATCACCACAGCTGTAACGAGTGTTTTGCATGTAGAGGTCCACCACTGTCTATTCGACCAACACACATCGATCACACCCTCTGTGGAGGGGTAAATCAATTCCACACCAAATGATTCTATGGTGGAGTTGAAGACGAGAGGTGACGGTCAGATCCCACTTCCCATACTAGTACTTTTTAAAGAAATTCTCTCCTCCAAACGACCAATCATTTGTGTGTGCGATGTGTGTGTATGTGTGTGTGTACGTGTGCATATTTATTTTTCTTATCTTCCCTTCTTTTCATAAATGCAGGTGCTGTACAAGAAACTTTCTTTGTTGCTATTTTTTTATTGTCGCGTTTGTTAAGGTTGATATACCTCACGACAACTACTATACACACAGAAACAACAACGAAAAAAATGAAAGCGAGCTAAAAAAAAAAAACACACAAAGACATGAAAGATTTAACGTTCGCTTATACGTAATCGTATACAGATTTGTAAGGTTAGCTGAACTGAGCGACATGACAAGGAATGTAGAAACAAGATCTCTGCGATATGTCACGTTCTGCACCAAAGAAAGAAAGGTAATAGTATAGAAAAGGGGCCAGACGTTTCCTTTACCGTGTCTCCACTGCTGTTCCTGACAACCCAGCTGTATCATCACTCTGTTTGCACGTTTTGCAGGAGGGCATTTACTGTTGATAACTTTTCATTTGACCACAACACTTAATTACCACAAACAAATGGCATAGTATGGTACATGGTAACGAAGAATCAATAAGGACGCTCTTTAAAAACGGTCATCTTGAGGTACACACTTTACAGTCTCCGCTTTAGAGGCGTATGCTGTTTGGACATCTTATAATCACACCATGTTTCTTTTTTTTTATCTGTCTTTATAGTTACATAATCTTTTCAGGGAGTATTAGTTATTGAATAAGACGCTTAGAGAGAAGCTGACTGATTAAACGTTTCTATCCTTCTTATGGTGTATTTATTATGTGTTCTTTCACGTCTCTGCCGAAGCGTCACTTAATATAAACAGTTTAATACATTTTTTTTTCAATAATACAGTTATTATTATTACTGTCATATAGTTATTATCATTCTAATTATTATTATTATTATTAATATTGTTGTTGTTGTTATTATTATTATTATTATTATTATTATTATTATTATTATTATTATTATTATCATTATCATTATCATTATTTTAATCATCATCATCATCATCATTACTGTCACTGTAATTTCTTGCTGACAATGCGGATCTGTGAATTTTTTTTCCTATTTGTAGTTTGTTTGTTGTTGGTTTTTTGAGAGCTGCTTCACTCGTATAAGTGTGGGTGTCCTGTTTGAACTGAAAGCTTATCAAGCGAACCCACGGAGTGTCACAGTGTCGCGGTGATGGAGAGATATCCTAGTCCGCTGGGTTTCAAAAGGCGCCTAAAGTCGGGAATGTGATCTTCACTGCACGGAGGTTGACAGGGTAAATACGACGGAATATTCTGAATTACCGAATATCTCTGACTGTTGGATTGACAAATACATTTTTTCCCATTTCAAACCCGACAAGAGGAGAGTGATGTGCGCTTGTGAGAGAACAAAAAAAAAAAAAAAGGAAGAAAGAGAGAGGGAGAGGAGGAGTGAAAAAATAACGACATGTGGAGAGAAGAATTACGGGGAAAAAGAAATGAAAGGAGTGAAATTGACTCGCTTTAGTCAGAATAAGAATCAGATAATTGTGCTTGGGTGTGTGTTATTTTTGGGAGGAAAGAATGTTTTCCTTCGAAAGACGTCCGAATTTAGGAAATTGAATTATGTCACGGCACCAGTTTGATGAAGAACATTGAAACTTCAAATTTCCAGCATTTTCAGCATTTCTTATATTTCATATCAAAAAAGAAATAAAAGGAATGTTTCATTCTGTTCTAAAACAGTTATACTCTGAACTGCAAAACGAGAACCCCCATACTCTGAAAAAAATACCTATATAGTCAGATATGACTAGAAACTGCTGACTATGGATTAAAGGGTCCCAGGCAATGCCAGAGGCAATTACTCTTTTGTAGTCATTTTCAACTGGAAAAAAAAAAACAAAACAAAAACTGGTCACTGATTTTCACTAGAAATCTAGTAAATGCCTAAGTCTAGATATTCTGGTCATTTTGACTGTGTGGGATACGGATAAATGAAAGTTTTGACCATCATCACAACAACGTTAGTTTTTTTTTATCTCTCTGATATTCTCCCCTGATTAGGTACATACTCTTCAGAGTATGCATTTTTTTTTTCTCTTTGAAGGAAACGTTTTTGAAACATACCAATGTTTCTGACCTGCTAGGACTTGACATGGAATGCAACAAAATATAACAAAGTTAGAGAATGACACATTTACAAACATGGTAGGAACGCTGCCGACTTTCATAGTAACACAATAATGTACCACATCACAAAATCTGGATAACGCCTGACTTTAGCCCTTTTGGAAATGATCTGCGACTAGGATCATGGTAGTAACCGACTCGAAAAACCGAGCTTTGTGGTGGTCATACAGGAGTAAAAATAAAATCGCTGTTTTTTAATACGCAAGAAAGTCATTCTCACCACGTAGAATTAGGGATATCAGTTTTGGTGGCATCCAGTGCTTGTAGGCGTCCGTGAGATGGCACTATGACTGAAGGAGAAATCATCTGAAGGGGAGAGAACTTCTCTCCTTTTTCTTGTCTCACTTCCCTGCACTTGAACATAGAAGATAAAATTGACGAGAACTATACATTTCTACTGTCCCTGGAGAAATGAATCCAATGGGACCTGGAAACGGGGTTCCATGTCGATGACATTTGTAGGACTGATGACTCTCACTTTTCCAGCCAATTATCCTTTCCTTTTTGAGTTTCTGTCTTTACTCTTTCCTTGTCCCATGAATATGGAGTAGAAGTCAATTGCTGCGGGGGATATTGAATTTCGCTGCGCCCCAGAATTCACGATCACGTCCGAATAGGCTTCTGGCAGCGAACCCTGGTTGACCTGCATCTAAACTCCGGCAGGGCGTGAAGTCCTATATGTACATGTACGAAGTAGGACGAGACCGCCGCCCTAAAAGCAGAAATGACCATCATCAACATAAGTACACTCACGAACACGCAAAAGTGCGATGGTTATTGATCTTATCTTTATTACCATTATTATTACTAGTAGTAGTATTAATAGAATTAGTATCATCATTATCATCATAATAGCTACTATTGTTATGATTATTTCGTGATTATGACGATGACAATACAATGTTGATGATAACAATGCTGATGACAGTGTGTTGGTGGTGGTGGTCATTATTTTTTTTTTGTATATTATTATCATGTAGATTAGGTTCGAGTATTTCCCTCTTACATTCATCCTTAGAGGTTTGTTTCTCTCCTGCAAGAGACTGGTATATAAATGGCTATCACCTCTTTAATGACTATAAAAAAAAAAAAAAAACCGCACAAATCACAGCAGGGCTCCTCTGATGAGGCAGTGTCATTCGATTGATGACACCTCTCGATGGAGTAGCCCATACACTACTATACATTTGTGCATCACTGCTATATTTTAAGTGGGCGCCTTAAAATGATTAAATGGCAAAATTTTCTCATCAGTGTGTGCCTAACAGTCAGTCATGCATCATGCATTGCATAAACTTGCCTAAAAATGGCCCAATAATATGATGACACAGCTATATTACATAGTCAGCCCATCAGTTTGCAGACACTTTAAGACTAATGGTATGATGTTTTTGATACTAATAGTGGTAATGGTAATAATTGTGATATTGACAATGTACATACTATACAGATAATTCGTGTTATTGATAATCTTAATATTACTATCAACTTTATTCAACTTTATTCAACTTTATTTTCATTTCCATTAAATAAACAGGAGAAATTATATTCAATGCATAAACAATCGTATCATCGTAATCACTTTTGGCATTATCACTGAAAAAAGAACCCCGTATGATTATTTTAGAAACTATATCACATACATTTTATTTCTTCATATCATGACAATGTTTTTCACACACATTTTTAGTACCAGTGCATGCCTTCATTTTCATTGCGCTTGGGAGGCGAAATCATTTTGTCATTCTTTTTAATGAAAAATAAATTTCTAAATTTGCAAGCGCATGCAAAGAAATCTGGCAACATACGGATTGTTATCAGCGTCCACCTGAATGCAAACAGTACCTGAATGTGAGTCTATATATTCTTTGCAGCGAACACTCATTGGAATCATTTGAATTGAATTGAAAACACAAGAAAAACCTGCATTGCACGGATATTAGACTTTGATTTCCATTTTACTACCCGATTACTGCGATTTTTTATGTTCGAAATGAATGCAACCATATTCCACAATCAAAGTTGCGATGTATAGATAATCGAATCATAAACGAATTCATATGGTCGGTCCCCCACCCCCTCCCCCGCCACAGCTGCCGCGTAATATGATACGCATCCCGCTAAGATGCAATAGACATGATAGAGAAAATTCATGTCCGGAAACCTCAAACGCTGCCACTAATTTTCATCTTCATATCACACTCCATTGGCTATGCCGTCGCCTTGAATTCCCGTGATGAAATTCCCTGGATGTTGTTGATATGTTTCGTATGTTGTCTTTGAATAAAAACCCTCGTATGCCGGCGAAGATGCGCGTGCCAGCCACGCGATTGTCGATACGTCTTTCAACGCGAGCTGTCGTCCAGGGGACTAGTGACGGAAACGAGTCCTTCTTGCCTCGCTCGCTCGGTCCGTGGGGAACGCACCTTATTAAAACGTCGCTGAGAAAAGTGCGATGTGGCGAGCAGGCAGATGGAGTTCGCTTCAAATTAGGCGTTCCTTCCATATTTTTTTTGCGTATTTCGGACTACGACTGCGCCAATGTTTGTTTTTACATGGATATTCTATTGCAAGATTTGTCTCAACGTGTCAATCCCAGTCAATACATCCATCACTTTATTTAAATCCGTATTCGTTTCTTTTGTCATAAAATAGTATACTTGATAGGAGCCCAATACAAGGCTCATGCTGTCCCCTGTGTTGACCCTTAGAAAAGGGTCAACACATTATATTGAATATAACCTATGTTTTGTATCTCTTTATTGTGCATGGCCCCTTGGTGGAGTAGTTTTTTCTTTTTTAACTGAAAGAGCTACCCTGTTGAAATAAAACGGAAATAATAATAATAATAATAATAATAATAATAATAACGCAGGTATATGCAGTTGGCATATTATTATTTGCTAGCGAAGCTATATTAGGTATACCTCCCCCGAGTCTATACGATATCGTCACAGGGAAGACTGCTAAAATAGCAAGGGGTCATGCTTATTATCTCCTTCAGAATATTCGCCCATATCAAGCGGCACCTAAGATGAAGCCATCCACCCACCACTAAATGAGCTAACTATTACGGAAGAAGGGGAGAGAGGAAAAGTTCGCACTTCGAACCCTCATGAAACTTTCATGCAAATCATTAGGACGTTGAGGCGCTCGGAGGCGCTTCGCAAGGAGTTAAACTAATTGCCAATGACCCACAGCTGTATTGTCACACATGCATCTCCCCCCCCCCCCCAAACATCTTTTTCTCCCGTGGACATTTCTCCTTTGTCTACTTCACCATTGCCCCTGGTCGTCTTGTCATCTATATCTTCTTCTTTTTTTTTCTATCTTTTCTTATCACAGTCCAATTTGTTTCTTTTTTTCTCTCGAAGATTACATTTTGAGTTCTTTATATTATATCCATGATATTTTTCTTCTTTTTCCCCCTTGTTTTGTTGCTGTTGTTGTCATTGTTGTTGTTGTGTGTGTGCGTGCAGGTGTTATTGTTTGACTTTTTTTTTTTTGTCTGGGGACCTACCCCACAAGCATATCTGCTTTTCTGTGGGTTCCCCCGCACATAATCTTCATTATCCAATATGAATACAACGTACTCTAGACTGATGTAGGCCCTAAATCCATTTTGTATTATCATGTAATATTATTTAGAATCTGTATGCAATGAATTTTCAAATATTTGTTACTATATTTACAAATGTAATTTGTGTGGAAACTTAATAAATGAGATGATGATCAATATAATGCTAGTCATGTTACAACCCCACAAATAAAATCTCTTTTTTTTTTCGGGCAGAGTTTGGAGTACTTGTCATTAACAACAACAAAAGCAACATACAAACAGAACATACTTCAGTGACTTTTTTTTTTTACATTATTTGATTTGATTTGACTTAATTTATTGGTTCATGTATCATCATAGTACATGCACACACATAATTATTGTACATGTATACATAGATTGTTGGTGGCATACATATTCATAGGCATAAGTTGTTTACAAACAAACAAAAGTATTTTTCTACATTGCCTTTACAATGTACAGCAAAGCGACGCAGCAATACAATCAAATAATGCAGAATGGCTACAGCTTAAGTGTAGTGTGATTTGCATGCAGCCGTCGTTCATAATACATATAGGGAAAATAGGACGTAGGGATGACTTGCATATAGAGATAGGATAGAAGTAGGGAAACAGGAAAGGAGAGGTCTGTCTGCTTTCACCAAAGAATTACACAAAGTAAGATCACCTTGATCACTGATCAGCAAGGCATGACAAAATATCTTATCACCGAGGTACAGGTGAACAGTTTTGTTTGTTTTTTTTCGTTTCTTCCGAGTGATTACCACTTGCTGAAATCATATTATATCACATCCCTTAACTTCATTGTTCTACGTCCAATTCTATCGAAGCTTACACTATTTTTTTTTTTTTTTGTCGTAGGGACTTAGTCTATAAAAGAAGGTGTTTCATTGCACTGTCGCAGTCAATGAGTATAATACTCATTTTTGAAAGAGGATTGTGATTTCGCTGACTTGGTAGGACGTCTGCCTCCAGATCCAATGGTACCGGGTTCGATTCCCGAGTCTCACTATTCAGTCTTCGTCTCCTCTTTAGTTATGAGAGGCATAACACTCTGTCCCTCGAATAGGACATTAAAGGACAAGTTCACCATCACAGACATGTGGGTTGAGTGAATGCAGCAATATTAATAGAACACATCAGTGAGGGTTTGAGGAAAATCGGACAATCCGTTCAAAAGTTGTGAATCATTAAAGTTTCTGCTCAGTCACGGCTGGATGAGAAGACTACTGTAGCTTGTGATGTCACATGTGTACAACGATATAAAGAAAGAATAAAGAAAATTCAACATAATTTCCATTTTTCTCGCATAGCAAAAGAACACTCGACTTCTCTCTTTCAGAAGGCAGGGGGAATAATATTACCCATAACATACGTCAGTAACAAGTAGAAGAAATGTGCACTTTATTCAAAACGTAAAGTTTTGTGAAATTCTCTTTTTATTTTCCTTGTATCGTTGTGCGCATGTGACATCTTACGCTGTAGTCTTCTCATCCAGCAGTGACTGCGCAGATACTTTAAACATTCATAACTTTTGAACGGGTTGTCCGATTTTCCCCAAACTTTCACTGATGTGTTTTACTAATATTGTTGCCTTCACTCAATCCACATAATTATGAAGGTGGTCTTGTCCTTTAAATGGAGGTCCCGTGCGTGAGTTAGCCTTACGCTTTAAAAGATCCCACTTCATTCATTATCGCAAAGAATGAAGTGGTCCACCTATACCTACGCACGTAAGAAAAACTGGCGAATGATGCCAACCCCTCGTGGTTCTCCCCAGGTGACTAGCAATCAATCAATCAACAAACGGTATCAAGAAGGCACATTGTGCCATAAGCTTTAATGATTGAACTTGTGAAAGTTGAAATCAATCACATGTTTGGATTGAGAATTTAAGCCATATTTCTTTTACGCTGACATTGTTATTTTTGAAAGAACTGTAACGTTAATCTGAAAAGAAAAGTCAGAAAAAAGTTGCAAAAATTTTGTCACATGATTTACCCTCTGCTTTTCCGGAACAGGGTTTTTACCTTAATGACTTTTTTTTAATATATAATCGTATCGAAGTCAAAGGGTTAGTCAAGGCTTGTAACCTCGGAGGGTGTGAACTCTCATCAACGTAAAAGGCGCTGTGATCCTGAACTTCAGAGAAATATCAATAAGGGGAGAGAGTGATAGATAGACAGACAGACAGACAGACAGACAGATAGATAAAGAGAGAGATAGAGACAGACAGACAGACAGACAGACGGGGGTGAGTGTGGAGAGGAGAGCGAGAGGGAGAGAGAGAGAGGGAGAGGGAGAGGGAGAGGGGGAGGGAGAGAGGGAGAGATGGAGGGAGGGAGGGAGGCTGGGAGGGAGGTATGGAAAGAGTATGGGAAAAGGGTGTGACGTGAAAGCTGAGAGCTCTGTCTGATGACAATAATTCAGCTTACTGGCACTTCCGTCCATATTGACTAACAAAGTACCCGTTGCTAAGCGACACGTGCAATGGTGTTCTCTAGGAGAATTGCAAATGAATATGCGATGCGTGTTCCAGGGCAGCAATGACTGACATTAATTGAAAGGTTCGGGGAGATTGTTCTTTGAGGCTTGTCTTGATGTTGAAAGTTAGTGCGTCAGTCAAATTTAGATGAATAACTTTACAAGAAGTTAATTTTGACTTCAATTTCAGGTGAACTTTAACGGTTCATTGACCGTGAGTACTCTGACACAACTAGATCCTTTTTTTAATTATTTGATTCTCTATTTCTTTTAACTTTTTCTGTAGGCTACATGTTCCTGCCGAAAACCCGTCTTGTTACGTGTCAAACTATACTTGTTTCAGATAATTTTGTCATCAGTTGTGCCATCTTTTCTTTGCTCCCTGTTTGATCTATACTTCTGTTTACAGTCATTACTATTTCCTGTGCGTGACATGTTAATGGTGTACTCGTTTTTTCAGTGTTTTTCGATAAAGCTCGTGTTTATGAAAAAAAAAAACAAACAAAAACCGTGAAATTAGGACAACTGAAAGAAATTCCTCTCTCAAAGTTGGAAAAGTCGTTTTGGCTGGATACTAAAATTTGAAACGGTTGGCAAATCTTTATTCAATAAAATGAATGAACATTGATCGTCTCACCTCCCTGATATTGATCCATATACACTGAATAAGTTCTTCAACAAACAATTCGATATAACAATTTCAAGTGAATTTCGTCCAAGTGTGTATTTCCTTGCCAAAAAGGTAAATATCTCTAGATCCAGAGCCACCGGATATTTCGCTACAAACATTTTGGAGTCATAAATAATGATGCTATTCACGGAATCCTAGTCCGCTTACGTTAATTTTCAGTGATAGTCCGCTACTGATTTCCCTCGGGACCTCATAGTGTTTGTTCACTGGAGCAAAGCGAATGTGAAATCATCAATTCCAGTTCGACGGTTTCACTGACGTTAGAGGCGCTGTACACATTTGTCGCTTTTGTTTCTTTGGTTTTGCGTGTCTGGGAATAGTCGGTGCCCCTAGGTGCATTCAGGCCCCTATCCTTGCAGGAAGAATACATTATATGTTGTAATAATTATATTATGAATATATTATTCTTCTCTCTTTTTTTTTTCTGCCTACATGCCAGAAGGTAGTAGATCTCACCTGCATGGCATAATGAGCTACTGACTCTGAGGCTCTGACACACACAGAATCAAACAACTTGGCGGCTTGTGACTTCTGGGAACTTATGTTTATGACTCACTATTGGAACAGAAGGGAACATGTTATCAGAATGCATTATTTGCGCTAAATTACATCACAGT
The DNA here is from genome assembly GCF_964275005.1 of Diadema setosum. Taxonomy (NCBI): domain Eukaryota; kingdom Metazoa; phylum Echinodermata; class Echinoidea; order Diadematoida; family Diadematidae; genus Diadema; species Diadema setosum. The sequence continues at coordinate 23,807,329 of NC_092687.1, forward strand.
CATATGACAAATTCATGGCCATTTTTTTTTTCTGCGCGATGATGTATCAATTAAACAATACTGACTGTTATGAGAGGTATGTTTGGTGAAGGGGGGGGCAGATATAGAGGCGAACTCATTATCAGGCGATGATTTGAGGTTCAAAGACGGATATGGCTTGATCATCAAAAACAGTCAATATTAAGGTGATTTTCTGCTGCTACGTATATTTATTGCTTTATTATTATTATTTTTTTTTTGGGGGGGGGGTGAGAATTGTAATTGATGCTTTAGGCATTTAGTATCAGATTTCAAAATGATGATTTACTGTTGATCAGTAAGGCATGCTTTAGACTGATTACATGGCCGATTGATTATGGTACGAATGTTTCATTGATTTCTGTGAGCGCGGTATAGTGGGTTGGCTTTTGAGTGTTGGCCAACAAAATGTTCCTCTTGACCCGGGTGTGTACAGTAGAGTCCCGTTATAACGAAGTCTTAGGCACCTGCAGTTTTCTTTCGTTATAACTAATAAACGATATAGAAACACTAAAATGAATAATGCTGCAGCCTGAATTTTTACTTCGTTGTAACCGGAATTTCGTTATAACCGTGTTCGCTATAACGGGAGTGCACTAGGCTATACATAGTGTATCTGGTAATGCTGGATAATAACAACGGCTGGGAGAGTTAGAGTTAAGCTGCTACCCTTATAAGCAGATAAAGCGGCTATGCCCTAGGTAGATAAGATCATTTTCATTTCATTCGTTTCCGTTTAGAGCTTATCTCTGTTTTGCAGAATCAATGCCACATTGGGTATAACTTTTAAGTACTTTTGTTTTACAGCAAAATAATGGTAACTCAAATTAATAAGCATAGAAAGTTTATAGGCAAAAATGATGTCACATCGAAAAATCATTTTCCCCTTTATTTGTTCATGTTTTTTTTTTTTCATGTTTCTAGAAGCTTTCTTGTTAGCTTATGTGGGATACTCCGTGTCTTTTGGAGCAATCCCTCCTGGAAATAAAACAGTGCCCCACAGTGTGAAACACAGTGTGAACTCATTGTGAACACAGTGTGAAATCTCTTCACACTGTTCAATTCGAGCGTTTTAACAATGTGAACACATTATGAATCATCACTTCACATGGGTAAATGATAACTTCACAGTGTGAAACAGAACATTACCATGTGAACTCTCCTTGAAAACCACACCACAGTGTGATTTTCACTATGTGTTCACATAGTCACTAAGAGAACACATTGTGAACACACTGTGAGACACAGTCTTCTTTCCAGCACGGATGTCTGTGAACATAATTATGCCGCAACAATCAAATCTACACCAGCGCCATGAAAATTAAGAGTTCTCGTCAGTCTGCCCTTCTTTGTCTTCATCTTGTCCACCTTTTTGTTATTATAATTACGAATATGATTATTTTCATGATCATTCTTGTTACTATCAATTTTGCTTTGGTTCCGTGTTGTGACGGACAATGTTGTGAATAGTTGAGTCAAATTTAAAACGGGACTTACATCTCATAAAAATTATAGAAGTGGGTTTTTGGCAAATCCCTCCCAAAGAATCAATATTTTGAGAATCAGATTCTACTTTGAAAAATAAGTGTGGTTTTTTTTTCTTTAGCCTAGATAATCCGCAAAGGTAACTACACGCACACACATTTCACGATATGCAATGTTGTGTATATACAGACTGTTATTCATTTTTTTTTTCCCGACAGTTGATTAGAGGTTTGGAAGGTGCGGTGACATGATCCAAGCTGAAAATATCCGTTGATGTGGGATGCGTTGCCTGGCAACACATCCTGCAAGCTGGTATGGCATCCTCTTTCTGACGTATTAGGTCTTTGGCATGTCTGTGACATGTTGTAGCTCCATGATGGGAGTTAGCAGTGTGCATGGGTGCGCGTCTCTCCCCCCCCCCCCCCTCCCCCTCCTGTTTCTCTCTCTCTCTCTCTCTCTCTCTCTCTGTTACCCTGCCGGCTCGAGAGAGGGCAGGAGATGAGGAGAGTAGGATAGAGAGAAGGGCAAAGGAAAAGGGAGACAGAGAGAGAGAGAGAGAGAGAGAGAGGGAGAGAGATGGAGGGATCGTGGGGAAGGGAAGAGCGAGTGAACTGAAAATAGAAAAGAAAACAACAACGCGAGTGGTATATTGAATTTCAACAAAGCAAGACATGAGAGCGTAATGGAATGTCATACAAATTGACCTCAGAAAAAGCTCGGCTTGTTCAAATTCATGAGATTCTTCCGTCGAGATGTTTTCATTGCAACTGATTGACAAATTGCCCTGCATCTACGTAGATAAGTACTGAATTGATCAGTGTTTAAGTAGTAGCCATGATAAAAAAAAAAAAAAAATCATGGGCGTACATACTCGAGCGGGATTTGAACCCACGACCTCCTGATCACCGGACAGGCGTCATCTCCACTAGACCACCGAGCTTTCGCCCGACAGCAAAAGTTAATTCTAATCTTTATAGCATGCAGCGGGTACTCCGTAATTATTCAAATTCATGAAATTCTTCCGTCGAGATGTTTTCATTGCAACTGACTGACAAATTGCCCTACATCGACGTAAATATGCACTGAATTGATCAGTGTTTTAGTAGTAGCCATGATAAAAGAAATAATTGGCGTACATACTCGAGCAGGATTCGAACCTACGACCTCCTAATCTCATTGACCATGGTTACTACTAAAACACTGATCAATTCAGTGCTTATTTACGTCGATGTACACTGCAAGGCAATTTGTCAATCAGTTGCAAAGCTCGGCTTTGTTTGTGTTACATATTATGCATACAAAGTGGATATCGTTTCTACCTGAATCAAGGCATCAATACACATAATACATGCAATAAATCTTATACACATAACCACAGCGTACGATTCCCAGTCATTTCATACTTATCAACAACAGCAATTGTTCGGATGTAAAAAGAATTTCTCCCTCAAACCAGATTGATAGAATAATATGTTATACATACAAATAGGCCTACGGGTAATGCTAACTTCCAATAAGTACTACGGTAATACAGTGTGCATGCGTTTATGCTTGGTCTACCTAAATACTGTTCGGTAATTAGTCGTAATACAATAATGTTAGTAATGCAGGGAGCATGGAAATTGTTATATTGCCTGCAGTGACGTCACGTCAGGTATTTTTTTTTCCAGGATCTGACCACCTGCAGACGGGGATAGAATGAAGTGATGTGTATCAATTTTATGTAGAACATGCAATATAGCAAAACAATATACTATGTCTATCTTTGTGAAATAACGTTTGCCAGTTACTAGTTCAGCTGTACTTGGAGCTATATTTTCCATTAGACACAATATTCTGGGCAAAAACATAATCACCGAGTGTGTGTCAAGTGTTATTACGCGTCTAAAACAGGCGGTATCTATTAAATATCACGGAATTGAACAAGATTAAACATGAAATAAAAATAAAACGCCCCCTCTTTTCCACCGGCCCCGTACTGGTTTAAATATATATATGAAGAGTTTGTTTGCAAAAACCGATAAGTCCATTTTTGAAGATTTTGAAGTACGCTCTCTGTCATAAAGCACAAAATAATCCCTTTTAAATGATATATTGGTCACTACATATAAAGGTACATTTTTTAAGTTATGGTCAAAAGAAGCACAATTTTTCTTATTATTCTCTTTATTTTTCTTGACCTTTAATCGCAAATATCTCCATTTGGCAAATATGGACTTATCGGTTTTTGCAAACAAACTCTTCATATATATATATATGTATAAATATATATATATATATATATATATATATATACAACAAATAAATAAATGAATAAAAAAAATCAGCCAGTGTGAAGTAGCCTTGACTTTTATGTGAATGAAAATTAAAAAGAAGCTGCATAGACGGATAGATACATAGGCATAATTATGCACATGGTATTCGCACCCGCACGGCAATAAAGATGTGCACATTGAATCAATGCCCTAGGGAAATGCAGTGCCCTCTCTTGGCCAGTTCGCAGCTTGTGTCGCACTTTATATACAGTTGTAGTGTATATCCCGCATGTTGGAGTGTGAAGGAAGGGAGGGAGATAGCGACAAAACGCAATAGCATCACATAAACCTACTTGCCCAGTGGAGCATTGGACAAACCGGAGCTAAGTCGTCCATCATTCTGTAACTTTGAAAAATTGATCGGCCTCCTAGGCAGAAAGTCGTGTATTGGTCTGATTCGGGGGCGCCACCGTTGCATAATTCATAGTATCATCATTCGTCTCAAATTAAGAGATGATCTGTCAGTCCGACCAGTGCGTGAGTTCATCATGTTTCTTCGCCGCGCGTGCGTGCGGAGACAGCGGGGCGAACGCTGTGCAGACGACGAAGAAGAAGTAAACGTGAAATGCAATCACACTTTGGCGCGAAATGTGCGTGAAAATACGGCTATAAAGAGAGGTCGTCGAAATTGATTATTATCATTCAGAAGGGCCGCAACGTGTTTGGAATAGACCATACGAAGCTAGTATCGTTAAACTTTCTAATTTCCCCCAAGTCCTCACATTATTCTCAGAAATGTCACGAATGTTTGATAAGTTAAAGCGATCATCTATCTGCACAGCACTATCTCTTCGCAGACGTACACAGAATTATGACCTAGTAATCTATTGCCTGTTACCCAAAAGGTCATTAGTCTCGGCACAGGAATCCTCTTTTTGTCCTACATACTAGTGACAAATTTTCATGAACAGTGCATTTTTTTTTTCAGAAGGGATAGTTAATAGAAGGCCTAGACTCGGAAAATGAAATTTAGTTGAACACTATGCAAGCACAGTGTCCAGGGATCAATATTGAATTCTGTTTCAACGTGAAATGTTGTTATATATTCCATCAACCTTTCAATTTTCATTCAGCTCTAGGTGTTTGTATGTAGTGCAGTTTGCTGCATTAAACGAGGCAGATTATGCAGTGCTTACATCCCTAATAAGAAAACATTACTCGATTTCGATGCTGTCCGAGTACTTTGCTAAACAATCGCTGAAGCAAATGCCAAACAATGCTTAATGACTCAGATAATATGATTTGAGCAGCACATCTCTGCGGCTATGCTTGTTGAGACAAATGTTTATTTTGCTATTTTACTCGTTCTTTTTTCAGGTACCCGGTAATCATACATTTTCGCTCCTCTGCTTGAAGTGAATTGAATTGAATTGATGAGGCTTATTGTTACTGAAATTGGCAGCCCAGAGGCTGAAATGCATTCAGTTTACAAAGTATAGATAAAAATCACAGTGCTTCACAAATAATAAGATGTTTGCAATAAACATATGAATCTGCCAAAAAAAAAAAAAAAAATATGCAGCGGTATGAAAAAAGGAGGGGACGTTATTGCACAAGAAATGTAAAACTTTTTACCTGTCGTCCAGTTAAAATTACCAACATTTTGGAAAAAAAAAATCAATGAAATTATTCAGCACCAAAAAAAAAAAAATATCATAACAATATATTTCATCAAATATTACATTTTCAATTTACTGTGTTAAAGTTTCAGATGAAAAAGACAAATAATATACATTGCAATATACATAATAAAAATTATCGATCTCTTATCTGATCATATCAAAATCTATATTATTTAAACATATATCAAATACTCTATATTACAACTACATTGCATTCTTTCAACATCTTACAAAAGTACTTTTTTTTTACTAATTTTTAGATATATGAATATACAATAGATTCAAAATCGCACTATATATATATATATATATATATATATACACAATATACTTGTACATACCAAGATGTCAATGTACCTCATAAGTCATCCATAAAGAGTAAAATGAATGTACCTTAAAATGCAGTCTGATAAAAAGGGTAGAGGGGAGAACTAAAGCCTGAAACGTTTCTAGACAAACAAAAATGACTTTTCATTAATCAGATACTGGTGGTTTTTTTAAGAAAAAAAAACACACACACACACATAAGGAGTACAACATACGTGTGTGGAAAAAAGATAGGGAACAACCAGTCTTGCAACTTTTATATACAAATGTAAAACAATTTAAACTAAATAAAATTTGAAAATTAATGTTGATTAAGAAGGCGAACTACAGACGGAATAGTGGATTTACGATAGCGTTCAGTTTTACAAAAAGGAGTGTTCAGGGCATGAGAATTACCAAGTTGACGTGAAGGTGGCAAGAAGTCTCTATGGCGGGGGGAATGGCGAAGACCACGTCCGAATGAATGGAGGAGCTGCTCAATTGTAATTCATTGAGAGCGTTTTCATATGAGGTGTACTCACTGCCTAGGATGATGCGACAGACTCGTTTCTGTACTCTTTCCAAGGCATTAGCCTGTCCTTTCATTATGCTAGGACTGTAGGTGGCAGAGAGGTGAAGCGTACTCAAGGAGAGTGCGAATGTAAGAGATGTAGATAGTTACCAGGTCAGCCCGGCTCACACTATACACCTACGCAGACGGCAAAGAATAAAGAGTCTCCTCCCCGCCTTCGATATCACGTCAGCGACTTGCGTGTCCCACTTCAGGTTTGACTGGACGGAAAGAGCAAAAATCTTCTGGCGCGCAGTTTCCTCCAGAGGCACACCATCGATATCCAAGGGCACTTGATGGATCTCGCGTCTGCTGAAATTGATAGCCATTGAATTCATGACTTTTTGTCACATTGATTTTGACGTCGTTTCCAAGACACCAGCCAGCAAGATCATCAAGATTTCTCTGTAAAAGGGAAACTGCTGTGGACGGACGAATTTCAAGGATGCTAAAATCATCAACGTATTTCCAGCAATTATTGGTGTTACATGCAGCGTCATTGACGAGCGTTAAAAACAGAACGGATCCCACCTTGGTTCCTTGCGGCACACCACTGGACAAGGTTTTCATATCCGAGATAGCAGAGCCAATTCTTACCGCCTGGGTACGATCACTCAGGAAACTACAAATAACTGGGAGAAGAGCTTCATCAACACCATACTCAACGAGTTTGCGAATGACGATGTTGTGATTCACTCGGTCGAATGCCTTTGAAAAATCGATTGTGCAAATTGTAGCGCAATGATTCACTTTCTTCAAGTACTTCAAAATTGTATCGAGTAAGCTCACAAGGAAGTGTGTTGTTGAGCTACTTTGTACCGCGAATATTTCACAACTGACGATTGTCTAGGTGAGGTGCCAGAACTCTCATCAAGTGCTGCACGACAAAGGTTTCAAACATGGGAAAACAAGGGTGTAATCGATCTTGGTCTCAAATCGGTGCAGCCAGAAACCGGCAACTTCTTCGGTATTGATGTCACGACAAATGATTTCCAACACAGAGGAAACACTCCAGAAGTGAAGGCAGCATTGAAAATGTTGGTAAGTGGTGCCGAAATCTCGAAAGCGAACTCACAAATCAGCCCCATGGGAATGTCGTTTGGGTGGACAGCTTTGGTTGGATCGAGTCATTTCAGATCCTTGAAGACTTCGAGCCGGGGAATAAGCGGAAGTGGTTATCTTGCAGGGAGAAAGGCTGGACATGAAGAAGTGTCAAGGTCAGGTAGATCTCTGCATATCTCTGCAAAAAAAATCGTTAACAAATGAAGCTCGTTGGAAGTCGTTGTAACCAAACTCGTTCGAAAAGCTAATGGGTGGTTTCGTGTTCATACCAGCCATAGATCGAATTCTGCGGTGCAATTTTGCTGGATTAGAGCTTTCCAAGGTAGTGATCTTTGAGTCTTAGAATGCAGCCTTCCGTTTCTTGATATCACGTGAAACACGATTTCGCAGAATGCGAAATGTGACAGAGTCTCCTTTATTGTAGTCATGTCTTTTTCGGATGAGCGATTTTAGACCATCAGTTATCCAGGGTTTATCGGTTTTTGCACGTTTGCAGATCACAAGAGGAACATGTTTCCTGTAAGTCTGTGAGAGCACGGTATTGAGATATTGGGCCATGTCCTTCGGAGTATCCAGTTGTGATATCACATCCAAAATCATCCAAAACTCGTAAAAGCGATCCAGTTGCTCCCATATTCATTCACAAATACTTCACTCCATAAATGACAAACCAACAGCCGAAGTAACTCTCCTACAATTTAACAGAGCTCGAAACGAGTGGCAACCTCTACGGCGCACGCACTTATTGTACATGTGTTGTGTTTGCCCAGGGAGGTTTCCTCTCACCTCCCTGGTTTGCCGTAGCCTTTGAGAGAAAATTGCTCAATATTAGATAGTTATGTGATGGGAATGTCTTTTCCTTCCCTTAACCAAAAAAAAAAAAAAAAATTAAAAATAACAAACTTAGTTTTTCATGTTCATGACTGCTGCCATGCTTCAGAAGAATAACCATGTGCCACATACTCTCTCACACACACATACACACTCGCACACACAACGTCACTTTCAGAGGCCCTATTTAGGCTAATGGATTAAGGGTACAGGAACTTTTCCTCCCAAGAAATATAGTTCCGTTTAAATGGATGAAAGCACCCCGAGAAATCAGATATACAAAAGTTAGAAAATGATGCAGTGTTAACTATCTAAAGGCATCAATTTTTGTTTCTGACCGCAATAAGTCATTTATGGACAATGGACAATGGATGTCAGGAAAAGCGAGATTGTAGAACTGTATAACATTCTGTAACCCCCCCCCCCCTCAAAAAAACAAAAAACAAACAAACAAACAAACACACACACACACAAACCACTTTTAAAACAATATCGCCAACCGAAGCAATTTGCCAACTTACTTTACAAACATAATAAGATCAGTAAAAGGTTAAAGGCGTTTTAACATTGTTTGTTCATTCCTTCCTTTTCAGCAATTTCTGAGACGCGGGTTTTTGCTGGGTCTATTTCTGGTTTCGACACTGATGTGTATTTGCTCATGGTCATTAATGGCTGCTTCCGACTTGCACAAGCCTACACCACACCTGGGCAGCTCGCAGCCGAGCCGCCTGCAACACGCACAGAATGGTGACTTGAGGTGGGGCCACAACAACTCGTCTATCGGCAATGTCCTCTTTCGCTTCACCAAAGAACCGAGTAAGTTCATAATTATAATGATTCTCTTAGTGGCCTGCCGCCACGAAAGTTTACTCTGGGAATAGTGCTTGCAATTAATGTCTTTTGTGAGAAAAAAAGCTCAAAAAAACAACAACCCATATTGGACAGAAGGGAGAAGAGAGAGAAATATAGAAGATAGATAGGTATATGGAAATTAATAGACGAGATGAGTTTTGAAGTGTAACGCCATAATATAACCCAATAGTCAAAACAAAGAGGTAATTCTTACAAAGCACTCCCGTTATAAAGGAACACGATTATAACGAAATTCCGGTTACAACCAAGTAAGAATTCAGACCACAATATTATCCAGTTTATGTTATTTCTGTTTTTTATTTGTTTAGTTATAACGAAATTTCGATATAACGAAAGAAAACGGCCGGTCCCGAGGAACTTGTTATAACAGGAATACACTGTACAACTCGACTAGAGTTTTGATCAACAAAGGGTGCGTTTTACACCTTCACCTCTAAAGTACTCAAATATGACGGAGGGTTTAGGCAGAATGTATTGAGAGGAAGGAGTTGATAAGTGTTCTGCTTTAACCCTAAAAGGGCCGGGCTTTTTTTTGGGGCTATGTCAAGACCGGGGGGGGGGGGGGGAGGGATGGATTCCGCCCCCCCCCCCCCCCGAGATCTCGGCCATCGGTGGTGTGATCGCGATAAAATTTTGCATGTGTGAGACCCACGTCATAATCTACAAGACTGTGTCATAAGATTTTTATTTCTAATTTTAATTAATTAATTAATTATGCAAATTAGGCTCAAGATCATATTTTAGCTTAATTAAAAGCATTGAGAGTCTAATTTTTGATCTGTAAATCTGTTTTAGTATATTCAACACTTGTACATCACAAAAACTTCCAAAAGTCATTTCATTTCTTATGTATTTTATTGTTTTCAGAATTTCTCATGTATTTCTTTGTTTTTCAACTTTTTTTTTCGTTGTTTTTCATTGGAAATTGTCACTGACCACTTTTCTACCATAATTAGCATAAGATTAATCAATGAAAGTGATTAATTTTAAAAATAATCAGGTTTTATGACTTTCATGACAGAGCAAAATTGTGCCCGTTTTGGGGCGACGTTCCGTTACAAAAATGGGCGTGGCTTCGGAAAAGTATGCGCGGGCGTTGCAAATTTGGTCTCAAAAATTGCGCGAGACTTGAACAAACAAAGTCAAGAAGCCTCGCGACGAGGCCTTCTCGCGTTACAGAATTATAGCGCAAAAAGGTCGGGGGGGGGGGTGGATTCCGCCCCAACCCCCCCCCCCCCCCGGCCCTTTTAGGGTTAAAAGACGAATATTTCGCCTTTATAATCAGATGTTATATTGATCTTTTAAAAGATTCATCAGAAAAAAAGTCCCAGTCACAATAACCAAATGCCCCAATGTGTCTCGCCCATTGTCTTTTCCCTTTCCAGAGTACGTGGAGATTTGTATGGAACTCGTTTAAATTTCATCTGTTTATTACTTTTCTGATTATTCTATTACAGTTGTACTTGGAATTAACAAACCCTAAAAGCATGACACAGTTGGAACTGATAGTAAATAAGCACCGAATTGATCGGTGTTTTAGTAATAGCCATAATAAAAAATCATGGGCGTATACGTACTCTCGAAGGAAGAATTTCGTGAATTTGAACATGACCCAGCTATCAAGCATAATTATTAGTACATTGACCAAGCCATAGTCGTCAGTCTATTTCATGCAAAGGAATGGAGTTAAATTTGTAAATATAAAGGTATTTATATCAAAAGAAGTTTCTTTGTGATAATAGCCATAATAAAAAATCATGGGCGTATACGTACTCTCGAAGGAAGAATTTCGTGAATTTGAACATGACCCAGCTATCAAGCATAATTATTAGTACATTGACCAAGCCATAGTCGTCAGTCTATTTCATGCAAAGGAATGGAGTTAAATTTGTAAATATAAAGGTATTTATATCAAAAGAAGTTTCTTTGAGTCAAAGTTTGCATACAACATAACTTCCCATTACAAAAAAGACCCCAGAGTCTAGCCATAATGTTTACACACATACTAATCGTCTTTTATTTCAAGAATCACCGTATCATAGTACCAGCACGATTTTGTCATAACGTGCAGAGTAAACATCCAGTGGGAAATCATACCACAAAAAGTAAGTGGAGAAGGAAAATTGTAAGTGACAGAAGTATGCCATTCCGCGACAAACAAATGACTTAAAGCTGTGCGCAAGGCAACTACATCAACATCCTATGCTTACGCCTTGCGAAAGTTCATTCCTAATAAAAGCGCAGGCATAGAGATCTCTGCTCGTTGTTCTTGTTTTTGTTTTCACCATTATGGTTTGTGCGCATCGTAAGCGATACGCAGCAAAATCTCGACCTTTTTGGCGGATGTCGAGATTTCGCAAAAGTTGTACAGCTAATCCATCATCGAATGGAATGGCGGAAACTGGAAATTCCCTCCCTCCGTTAGGCTCGCTGACTCAATCCAGGGTAAATTGCGGCTGAATTTTTGTTTTCATCCCGAGTACAAGAGCACAACTGACGTCACAGAACTACTTTCAGTGTCCTTCTGTCCAATATTTTCATTAAAACCATTAGACATACATGTAATATCAATTAATTTCCAAATTACGATTGCTCTCATTTTGATAGGTTGACTTTCAGCCACAAATGTCCTTCACCAGATTACAGTTGAATCATTGTTATTTAATGAGACTTTTTTTCATTTGTAGATTTATCCAACTTATGTGTTTTATGTACATATGCGTTTTGGTGTTTTTTTTTTGAGGAAAAATTTCAAACACGAATGATTTTGTATAGAGTTTTTCGTGTATGCGTGGGTAGTGGGGTGGGTACCGGATTGGTGATTAACTTTGCAGCCTGTAAACTCAAAAGTTGATGCTGTCTTTTTTATGTTGTTTTGTCTTTCTATTTCATATCATTCTAGTTTTTGTATGATCTCTGCATAAGCATGTTCTTGTATGTTCTTGTATCATACTATGTGACTACTTTTTTCAAAATGCACGGACCTCTGAATCAGAGAACAGACTGTGGCCGAAGCAAGTGCTCATGTGGAAATATAAAATGATGAATAAAATGAAATTAAATGAGATTCCTTTGTTTGTTTGTTTGTTCAAATCGGTTCAATCTTTATCTAGTAATTTGCCATCCAATGTTTCACTACTTCAAAGCAGACACATTTCACACCACGAGAGATGCAGTGCATGAGACAAGACCGGCAACTGGTTACTATGGAGACGGATATAACATAAGGAAGCTGCCTCCAGAGCTCTTCAAATTGGCACCGCAAGTAAGATTTTTTTTTTTAAATCATAGGGAAGTGCACACGTCGTTGATTAGATGATTTCTTTACCGTTGGTATTTTCCGAGAAATGTTTCCATTATGCACAGTGACTAGTGACATGTGAAACATTGTAGAGTACTGTGTATATTCCCTCCGATTAAAGTAAGATATCCGTTTTGTGCTGTGAAAGATTCTTTCAGTTTCTCTCACCACAATTTTACGATTGCGGTCTTCTGATACAACTTTCATTTTATTACGAATTACGGAACACTTGCATTCTATATGAATCTGTATGTTGCAATGCCGTCTGCTTCCGTCAATTTGCCTCTAGTTCAACTTTCAACTTTATTTTTCATTTCCATCAAATAAACAGGGAACATTATACTTAATGTATTAACAGAACATATTCGTAATAATTTCAACAAGTACATTAACAAAATACATGTGATCATGAGTAATAACATAATTGCATTTATAAGGTATACCATATGCATAGTACAAGGATGGGAATGGAAATGGAGGGTCCCACTAAAAAGCCAAGCTTGTACGGTATGGGACCCTCAGAAGTAGTTGTACATCAGAGGTCATTGGTCAATGCGTTACTGACCATCGACCCGTTATGATCGACGAGAGGCGTTTTGTCCATTGATAACCATGCAATCATCAGACCACCCCACTGATGCGAATGAAGAGATCCTCATTATCAATATGACAAAGAAATGCAAACAGTGCATTCTTGCGGAGGGTGCAAATAAGTATAATGTATGGTAATGAAGCAGCCTTCAAGCAATTCTAATATACCATATGTGAGTTGTAAGGTGATGACATGATATATCCAAACGATTTTATCAATCACACACACAAAAAGTAAATCACAAGAAATAATAGCTTGCAAACAGCACACGCGCTTTGAACTATTATTTACATCGCATTTTACACTTCTACAATACCTCCCTCCTGGAAAGAACACAGTATCCCACAGTGTGAGAAACACAGTGTGAAATCTCTTCACATTGTTAAATTCGAGCGTTTTAAAAGTGTGAACACAATATGAGTCATCAATTCACAGTATGAAACAAAGCTTGAATATTCTGCGAAAACCACACCACAGTGTGAATCATCTTCACACTGTTAAATCCGAGCGTTTTCACATAGTCAATCATGTGAACACACTGTGTTCTTCCAGTAGGGTTGGTCAGTGAATCTCTAGAATAATCCAATTCAAATGACCCACCCTTTGACAAAAACTATGACACTCATCAAATAAACTTTAAATTCTTCATAGAATTGTATTCTTTCTCGTGTTTCATATAAGTGGTTTCTAATTATCTCGCAAAAAGTTAAAAATGAATCCCCATCTCAACCGGAACGATTCCATCCGTTTATAGATGCAAAGAAGAAACAGAGGGGAAGAGATGCAGAGAGAGAGAGAGAGGGGGGGGGGGAGAGAGAAAGAGAATAAAGAGATTGGAGATAAATTCGTTTAACTTGTATGTGCGTGTATGTTTGCATTCTGTATCTATTAAAAAAAGACTTTTAGTGAGTTTTGTATATTTGGTAAATGTCTGGTAAAGAATATGCCCTTTACCATTTTTACCATGAGTTTCACAGTATGTATATGGGTTTCACATCCGTTTACATGTACCAGGCACACTGCCGTATCGTCTACTGAGCCAAATTTAGAGACAATTCATTTGAAGAAGAAGAAGAAAAAAAAAAGAGCCTGGTTTGATAGATTCACTCAGCTATGGTTGATGAGGGTTAATTTTCCCCAAAGTGCACCCCATTTAGAAGCTATGCGGGTTTTTGTCATTTCTAATGGCACCGGAACGGCTTTGGTAGTGCTTTACAAAGGTGTAATTTTGAATGCAAAGTAGGGATGTTTTCCTGAAAGACGCCCAGAGAATTTTAGTAAACTTAACATCTACCTCAATGTAAAAGTGTGAGTACCCAACGCATGCATGACATTTGAATTTACTGAACAAACTAGGACTCATTAGACATCATGTTAGAGGACAAGTACAAATAGAACCTGAAATTAGCGAAGGTTCCAAAGTTTCAATATATCATTACAAATAGTAGAAATGTATTCAGTGCTATATTACCATGTCACGAAGCAATGACTATCAGACAAAGAACCCATTAAGAAGTGAAATTAGATAATGTCGCAAATTACCGATGACCTAATCGTAGTATACCACCATTGACAAGATAAAGCTGAGTTTCACGGGATTGCTACTAAAAAATGAATATTTCACTGTACAAATATTGACTGAAAACATTGCGTAACCTCAAAAGTCTACGGATGACTGTTTCTTTCTTTCTTTCTTTCTTTTAAACTTCTACCATCCCTCCTGGAAATGATGGAAATGATGGAAATGATGATGGTCCCCTGCATTTCATTTTTATCATTTCCTATTGCTTCCTTTCATATATGATATTCGTTCTTCAAAAAAAAAAATATGTAAGATCCAAACGTTACGAATATTAGCTGTGTAAATGACTATGTAAGTATTTTGTTGATTTGTGGATTTGTATTGATTTTGAAATGCAGAAATAAAAACTGAACTGAACTGAACTGAACTGAAAGAACACAGTGTCCCACAGTGTGAGAAAAACAGTGTGAACATAATGTGAACACATTGTGAATCATCAATTCACAGTGTGATACAGAACATTGCTATATGAACACTTTGAAAACCAAACCACAGTGTGAAATCATCTCCACACTGTTAAAATTCGAGCGTTCTCACATAGTCGACTATGTGATCACACTGTAACCACACTGTGGCACACTGTGTTCTTTCCAGTAGGGATTTCACTAGCCTCATCCCACTATCTCCATTGAAATCATCTTGAACACGGGGTTCAAATGAACTTTTATGGGGAAACAAACTACCTAAGCATGATGCCAATATATGAAACATACTTTGTGTCAAGGACATCTTGTTTTTTTTAATCTTTTTTTTTTTCGAATACTCTCCTACATATGGGACCCATAGCCTACCACATATGACGAAACGGTATGGAGGAAACGTTGGCAGAGAATACACAATGCCTGCTGGGACGAGGATAATGTAAAATGAGTGACCTTGAACGATAACGGGCTCCGTTTCCCTGGTCGGAAAGTGCGGCCTGACACGTACTCGGCCAGCCCCCATGCCAATAGCGATGACTTCGGCGATTAGCGCCATCAAAAATGCACGTGTCTCCGCCAGGTAGGTGTTTAAAGGCACCTTGGAGTGAGTTGGGTGGGAGGTACACGTCTGTAATCACATCGACGAGATGAAGCTGGCAAGATGCTTTTAGACAAATTAACTAATGATGGACGCATATGCTATGCCACGAGATTTAAATGATGTAACGCTTAACTCAGCACTCTTAAATACTAAATTCGTCCATTTTCTCCCCTTTTAAGATTCACGAATGCTATCTAATGTGCATTTCACGCGTAACGCGTTTACAGTCATCGATCAAACAAGAGTGCAAAACACACACACACACACACACACACACACAGACACGTACACACAATGACAGAGAGAAAGATATGAATAAACGTAGATTGGAGAAAAAGAAGAGGTAAAAGAGGAGCAGAGAAGGGTAGGGGTAAAATATCTTGATGAATCACGTTAGACATGCTGCACATACACTTAGCATACAGAATTTCTGGTTAAATATCCCGATTAACAAATAACAAGATTGATATAGTACTGATTATTATTGTAATTGATAAAATTGGAAGATAGGTACAGCAGTATACAGCTAGAAAGAAAACATTGTATATTGGCAAGCTGGAGAGACGCACACTGTAAGACAATAAGATGAGTAAAACAAATGTCAGAATATTTCCGCATGGATGAATGATATCCCCCCCCCCCAAAAAAAAAAAGTGTCAAGGTCAAACCATTGACGTAGTTGGCAGGATGTTAGTCTAAAGCACTCCCTCTAGGGTAGGGTAACCTCAATAGCCATCACTTTTAGATTATCGAGTATGAAGAATACGCACAAAGTCAATTTACTACATTGATTATGAAAAAAGGGGTTCTAGGGCAATTACTATCTGGACAATTACGCCAGACCCTTCCCCTTGCCCTAACTATAATCCTATTCCTACATAACCCTTACCCAATTCTAACCCTAATCTTTACTCTAAGCTTATCACTATAAGTCATTATTTGGGGGGGGGGGGAGGAGGTAATTGTCATCAGGGGGTAATTGCCGTGATACGAAAAACAAAAAAAAAAGATCGAGATTATTACCTGTCAAACACTGTGTTCACACTGTGTTTCACTGTATTTAACATTGTGTTTTGTGTATTTTATATCTTATATCAGAATCTCTACAGATTAAAATAGTAACATAGATGCTTCTTCATGATATCGAGAGAGAGAAAAGTTCAGTATCCGACCAGCGTGGGTATACCGGCAATCTGTAAATCGTAATAGTTATTTCTACGAATTATCAAACACACCATATATCTATACACGTCGTTTTTTTCTTCTTGTTTTCTTCTTCAGGTATTTGACGAGATCCCGCAGACATTTCTACCCATGTACAAAAATCCATGTTTTATCTACCGGGGAGCTTACCCCCCGGGCCTTCGCTGCCTCCCGTACTTCTATCTGATCGGCATGCAAAAGTGTGGCTCCACGGACATGTGGGAGAAGATAAACGAACACGACGAGGTGCAGCGAACAGAGAAAGAGCCGCATTGGTGGGCTCGCTACAGAGTGAGTAAGTCGTCTTCTTCTTGCGCGTAGGCAAATCAAAGCGCGTACTTGCCCGTACTTACTTATTTTTATTTGAAATATATTTCTTTATATCTGTTTGTTTGTCTGTTATCGATTTATATTTGTTTGCTATTTGTTTTATGGATAGGGTTCATTTACAGTGCATTGGAATGCATATGCTAACAATTGGTTTCACAAAGTTTTGAAGCGCAGTTTTCACCAAGAATAACTTGCCGCCTATTGGATCTGTGAAGAGTTTACATGCTAACTGGACATTGATGGAGTTGAGTTGTCGAAAGAGAATGGCTTAACTCGAGAAAGAAAAGATTGCGATTCACCAGATATGTTTAACCCTGAGATGTCAGAGGTTGAAGAGCAAGTCAGTTAACTCCTTTTTGAGTAGTGATCCCTCTTTGCATACAGTGAACCTATTGACATGATTGGCCCGAGTACGGCTCACCTGAATAATCATTATTATACATGTAAGGCCTTAAATTGGGAGGGGGGGGGGGGGCTTGGCACTGCCGGTGTCGGACTACCTGCGTCAGTAACACGAGCAAACAAACAGCCAGAAGTACACTTGTACTTCAGGAAATCCTTCATCCACTACTCAACCCGCACCAACTGTTTCAAACACTCGTAGATTCCACGTACCATCAAGGATTGGAATTCACTACCACCCGACATCCAGAGTGTAGTTGGCAGTGACACTTTTAAACTACAAGCGACCAACTTTATCCGTAACCAAATTCAAGCTATACAAGGACTTTACTGTGCACTCCCCCTTCCTCCGCGTTTGGTTCCAGATGGGACGTTGAGGAGCATTTTGAAGAAGAAGAAGAAGAAGAAGAAGAAGAAGAAGAAGAAAAAGAAGAAGAAGAAGTTTGGACTTTGAAATCATTACCTATGTTTTGTTTGTTTGTTTGTTTGGTTGGCTTTTTTTTGGGGGGGGGGGGGTATCATGGTACATTCTTGTGATCTTTCTTCACAATTATCTGATATACACGTTTTGATATTTTTCCAGTAATGTATGGTAACCATTTACGACAATTTTGATTACAATGTTGGCTATGATTATCACCAGTTCGCTATGAGCAAAATGGTTTGAATATTTTTGATTGATAACTTTCCGTCAGTCACTCTTTCTTTCTATCTTCTTTCTCTCTCTTTCCACGCTGACTTGTGAAGGAGATCTCCCACCGGACTACGGTAACTATACCACCCCTTTGTCCCTGGGCTGGTATCTAGACGCCATGTCATACAAGATTGTACCCAGACTCGTTCAGACCCCAGAAACAGCGAGCTGGCTCGTCATTGGTCAGTATAGAACACCATTTGTATATTGTGTAGATGAATGTAAGTGCAGTACAAATTAATACACTGTTTCCTAAAAAAAGTAACCGAAGTTCAGAGGTCAACAATGTCAAGAATACATGGATTATTCTTGTCAAATGTTTACTAAAACACAAAGTGCATGGCTTATCTTTAATTTGGCACCTTGATTGCGCCACAGTAAGTGAGTTCGGGTCCTTAGGAGGTGAAGGGTACAAACCTTACTTTTAAGAAGTTTTTGGTTTATGAGAAACCATCATTTCGGTAAGTTTTTGTTTCATCTTTTGTTTTTCACACCAATTTTTAATGAAACGGTATCACCTCTTTTAACATTTTGTCGAGAGACTGTAATTTACAATGAATGGTGAACACATCATTCAGCCCTTACCTTTTTATGCACCGACACCTTCGACGTGTCAACCTTCCCCTGTTGACACAAAGCTGTGAACGACGCTGCATGTCTCGCATTGCTCTTCTAACCATTGCGGGATCATGACGTAGAACGTCAATCTCATGCCAAATACGCGTCTGCAAGTCATCCAGATCACGTGGTAGGGATGTGTATACCCTGCTTTTTGGATATCCCCAGAGGAAAAGGTCGCAGTGTGCCAAATCAGGAGATTGTGGAGACCATTCCACCTCATGATTGAAGGCTATTATGAGTTGGCCAAATAGCTCTACCAGACGGTGAGGTGGAGCACCATCCTGTACTCACCAAAGGTGCCGGAACACTCCTCGATACTGTCTTTCAAAGTTTTCTTCCAGCTTGGGCACAATGTCCTCATTGATCAAGTCGGCAAGTCTATGCCACCTTTCATGTTAGTGTTGAAGAAGAGTGGTCCAGTTATTTGGCCACTTCTATACAGGCCAGCCCACACACTCCATTTTTATCTGCTCATGCTTACGTCGTAATTGAACTCTGCTGGATGTCCTGCAGCCGCGTACTCCACGGTGGGTGTTCACTTTCCCGTCCATGTTAAATGCGGCTTTGTCGCCAACAACAAGGTATCGCAGGAAATTGGCATCGCCCTCAATCCTGTCGAGGAGCCACCTCTCAAAGTTGAGCCTCCTCTGGACATCCTTCTCCAGCAGTTGATGAGGCTCATGCAATGATACATATACACATCCTATTAATTGTGCAATACGATGGAAAGTTGTTGACCTCATCCCTAAACCATTATGGAGTGCAGTTGTGGTCCTTGGATGGGCCTCCAGTTGTCTCCTGACAGCCTCAATGTTTTCTGGGCATCTCCCACTCTTCCACCTGCCAGAATTGCCATTGTTTCTGTTAAGGCTTGTTCCTTATTGCTAGTATTTGATCACATTCGCATAGATAGCGTTGTCACCACAAAATAATGTCCTTTGCTCAATTGGAAGTTGCACCATGATCAGATGTCATTTGTCGTCTCCTGTAACAGTTAAGACTGCGCTTGTCCCACTTTAATACATGCAACTAAGTGACGTGTAATTAGAAGTGTACCCAAGGAGGTTTAAGAAATGGAGTAACAACAGTCTCATTCCCTTTCATCCTATGTTTCATGCCGCCACTAAGAAATATTTGAAGTATGTGCTAAACTGGAGCTGCCTCACAGATAGGAAGACAATTGATTCATGTGGCATTACATCATGACTCGTCACTCTCAAAGGAAGATATGTCTTTATGATGGTAATTGCTTTTTACCGTCCCTTCTTAGAAAACAAGCGGCACATTAACAGTACAGGCACGGGGAAGTGCGAATAAAAATTGTACAAAAATTGATGAAATGAAAATCAAAATCACTCGTTTTTACATGACTTTACACGAATCTGACATATAAATGAATGAAGAACTGTACTCGAAAATTATACCAAATCAGCTTCATTTGTCGTAAGCGATCCGAAAGATGATAAAATCGGCTTTCTAGTGAGAGCACAGTTTCAAATATTTTCACGACATACAGCTCAGGTTTACATTTTTGCACATAATCTTGGACGAAGTTTACTTATGTTTAATATGCTTTATCATTAAGACAGCATTCATTCTATTTGACAAATAAACAAGCAGAATATAGACGATATAATGTTAGCGTTAAAAATCAATCTTCAGATTGCTCAAAAAGACGGCGGCATGGAACCCTGCTCATCAAAGGCACAAGTGCACCTGTGGAATTCTTTTGTGCATCAATACAACAATTTCAGCTGTTTGAATAATCACAGCCATCTGGAACTCCATCTCTTAAACCTCCTTGGTGTACCTTACCTTACTGCCAGAGCAATAGGCTGTTACATGAAATCGAAGCAAATCAATAACATTCTTTAAGAAGAATGTTGTCCTGTGCTCTCCTGACAATGCAGCTGAAAATTTACCCCGTTACATGATAGTGAAACAATGTCAATAATTCAGAAGAATGCGGGGATGTATAATATTCAGAGTTATTTTGTAACGATTTTTTCTTCTGTTTTTCTTCAGATTACTTGGGAACGCCCAAAAAAATTCCTTCCAAACCAATATTATCATGTTTTCGTTGTTTTTTTTTTTGTTTGTGTGTTTGTGTTTGTGATGTAATGTATTTTGTAAGGCAGCTCACCACAAGCTTTGCTTTTTTGAGGTTCTGCCTTCCTGTACAATAATTTCATGCATGTGATTTCCTACATGGAAAAAAAGATGGAAAATAAATGTTATACAAACTTGAACTTGAACTTGAATATTCCTCAAATGACATCATCTGTCAATCATTGCTAAGTACTGCAGTGTTTAACAAAAGACATAGGAATGCACCTTCCCCTCGACTCAGCATAACTTCCATGTTCCCTCGCCATGTCTTTGGTTAGTCATATTAATATCCCAGAAACATGAAAGTTATGCTGAGTCGAGGGGAAGGTGCATTCCAATGTCTTTTGTTAAGCATTTCAGACAGATGCGGTCATCTGCGGAATATTGGTTTGGAAGGATTTCTTTTTTTTTTTTTTTCGTGGGCGTTCCCAAGTAATCTGAAGAAAAATAGAAGAAAAAAATTGTTGAATATATATGAAATGTTTCTACATATTCGTTTCACCGCAAAAGTGATGTTGAGGGTATCATAAATCAACACATATCAACATTGAGTTGAGTTGAGTTGAGTTGAGTTGAGTTTATTAACAACATACATGTGAATATGATAAAATGATAACGTGAAATTACATAGGGTAAGATACAATAACATGAAAATCTGTTATGAGAATACAATGATATACAAGGCTCTTACAGCTATGCTAGCATATATTTTAAAAACTTATATCTATCTTACATAAGAATACATGTGGTAGGAATGTGGTAGATTTAATTTCATTTTGATACATTTATCACTGAAAGGGCAAAGAGAATGAATAGGTATGTAATATAGACATATATACATAGAAAAAGGTTCTGAACAAAAAATAGAAAACAGAAGATAATGTTGTTAAAGGCGTAACCAAAAATTAGCACAAGTGCTAGTCGAGAATGGTTCTCCCATTATAGCTACATGTATATTTAAGATGCTTATTGCAAGGTCTACACTTTGCATTTGAATTTCAGGGGCCCTTTAAGTGCCGCATCAAATATACAAATCTTATTCGTTTTAGCCTGCCTTAAAGAGGATTGTGTGCTGATGTATGCAGATGTTTGATTCCTTTGGATTTTATATCAGTTGATGAGTATGGAGAGGAGCTTTTATAACCAGTCTATGGCCATGGCAGCCAACCATACTTAATTTTTTTTTTTTTCAGGTTTTAATCTGACGGTTGACGTCTAATCATCTTGTGAGTGTCTGAACAAATAAAATTAAATCAGTGATATTTTTTTTTCCACTCCACCCTTTGACCCCGCCCCTTGAAGGAGATGGATCCACCTCCACTCTCTGGGACAACCAATGGCAAACGCTGTCTCCGACTCAGTTCAACGGTCCTGAGTACACCATTGCTGACGTCATGCGCGTGATTCAGCCGAATGCAAAGTTCATCGTCGTGCTGCGCGACCCCATAGCGAGGTATTAAAGTAGAAATTGTAATCTCTCAGTGGCCCTCACTCTTTCTTTTCATTTTGCTTATGCTATTTTTTTTTAGCACCGCCAATCAAACTCTAGAAATGATCGAATGCTGAGCGCGCATGCGCTCTGTCTTTCCTGACGTTGGGGACAAATATCCGTCTCACCGTCCCTTTGCATCCCTTTATCGTCGCTTTGCATGCAATTACTGCAGCAAGAAGACCCTTCACAGTCTACTTAAAAGTCGTCAATTTTGTTTATTGCTCTGAATTCCACAGCAGTGGTAGGCTAATTGGGCTACGGAAGTAGTTGTACTGTATACTAGTAAAAACAAAAAAATAGTTGGTGCAGCAGTTGTTGTTGTTGTTGTTTTTTTATAAGAGTTATTATAACAGAGACAATGCTGAATTATCTATATATATATATATGTATACAACGAAGAATCAAGAAATAAACTAGTAATGCATTATTTCGCCAATAAGAATGAGTTTATTGAACGACTATTATGTTTTATATATATACACATATATGAGAAAATGAACAGCAGATATAACAGCAGTCCTTTCTGTGAGCTACGAAAAGTGATTCCAGTCCCCATGGTTTCAATCATAAATTGAAAGGGGTCTATCCTGGCTTTATTGTATTTAAATTTTGGAAATGTGTAAACATTATTATGAAATTCGTGGTTTTTGCTTATTCCTTTTGACGATATCGTCATCATCATTTCACTTTCATACCAGTATATTCTAATTGCCACTAACAGCACCATCCAATTCTATAAATTCAAACTGCAGTCATAAAGTACACACGAAATCTCATATTTGTGGTAACACAGTATGGTTAAAGGGGATGGCGAGTAACTGATCAGTGGGAATCGGTGGGAATGCTGGGAAATGATTGTTCCAATTCTTGTGTGATTCATTTAAGAATACATTATATATCTATTGTTGTGTGAAAATTATTTGCTTCAGAATGGTCTCATATTCAAGTAATGTGCAGTTTAATGGTTCCAGGCTAGCATGCCTGTACAGTGGCGGGGCATAAAACTGCACTTTACTTGAATATGAGACCGTTCTGAAGCAAATAATTTTCACACAACAATAGATATATAATGTACTCTTAAATGAATCACACAAGAATTGGAACAACCATCCCCAAGCATTCCCACTGATTCCCAGTGATCAGTTACTAGCCATCCCCTTTAAGATGTAGATGTATCCCAAATGTTAATTCCCTGTGTGCTTTGAGAGTCGAATGGTTCAGATAAATCCAAAGCGCAGTACTGACTGTCAAAATATAATTGTATAAAGTCTCTTTATGCATAACAGGAATTAACATTTACATGTATGTTGACACTTTGTCACATTCTGTTACAATGTATTGCAAATTAAACACAAAGATAAAACTGAGCTTAACTGAACGGAAGAGTCCATGACACAGAAGGGTTAAGGTTATATTCGAGTACTTATCACTTCCACTTGCTGCAGAGTTTATTCAGATTACCTCTTCTTTGGAAACGAAAAGGATGATGTCGTCTCAAAAACGCGTTTCCATGACATCGTCAGCGAGGGCATACAGGTGTTTAGGCAGTGTCTGACGAATAACAGTGAACGAGCCTGCACCTACCTGCACGGGACGCAACATGCCGTACGTATCAATAACCCAACTTTCAATCATTAAAACCTTAATAATTCATAACTTTTGCATCGATTGTCCGATTTTCCTCAAACTTTCACTGATGTGTTCTACTGATGCTGCTGCTTTCACTTAATCCACATTTCTCTTTGGATTTGGGGCTTCTTTTAAACAAAGTAAGCTCCTGGTATTGGTCAAACCGTAAATAATATAAATGGTAGTAAATATCATTCTCGTTCTTTTCATGCAGCGGCTTCTCCTGGGAAATTACGCAGTGTTTCTGCATGATTGGCTGAAAGTTGTTCCACGTGACCAACTTCTTGTCTTGCGTCTGGAGGACTGGCAATCACGCTGCCCGTCCGTACTGCGTGAAATCTTCGCATTCCTCAACTTATGTGAGTATTGTTCCACATTGAAAGGAAAAAAGAAAGAAGAAAAAAAAACATCAAAAACATTAGTGAATCGTCGCGATAGGCTGATTTGGCTCTCGGAATTTATGCTTACACAAAGGGGGGGGGGGCAATAATTTCAAATATAACTAGATCTGTCGTCTTTGGGACACGATACATACATGGTATAAGTTTGAACTTGATAGGCCTAGCACTTTCTGAGCTAACCTCTGCACAACTTTTGGGGAGAAATAAAGAAAGAAAGAAGAAGAAGAAGAAGAAGAAGAAGAAGAAAGAATCCGTACAGATACAGAAGGTGATCCGAGAGGATACTCGGATCACCTAATTAACATGGCCCGTATTCTGATAAAAAAAAACTTAGACCGAGTTTAAACCCACGTCTGGGTCTAAAGCGGGTTTAAACCTGGGTTTAAAACACCAGTTTAAACCCATCTTTAGACCCAGGTTTAATTTGTATTCTACTAAGTCTAGCTGTGGTCTAAATCGTATTTAAATTAAACCTACCCAGGAGGAGGTTTATTTCGAGTTTAATTCGAGTCTAACGATGACTGGATCTGGTAAGGCAGTGTATGTGGCTGGATGATACAGCAGCTATCCGGCCACACGCGTGTACACGAGATACGCAATTGTACACTAGACATAGACTAGAAATACTTCATAACCTGTACTACAGACGTATAACTTTAGTCTAGACCTTACGATGAAAATAACCCGAAGACTAGACCAAGAACTCAATGTAGGGGGTCTAGAGGGTAGAGCCTGAGGTCGATCTAGGCCTAGACTAGAGAACCTAGATCTTAGGACCTATTCGAATAGCTAGACTACACTTCTATAGTTCTAACGTTAGGACTCTACGTTACGCCTAACAGTTAACGTTAGATCTAAAGTTAGGTTAGTGTGGTAGGTAGAATCTACTTCTAATATCGAGACAGCGTTGTTATATTTCTAAATCTTAGAATGGTTTCCATTTTTTATTAAGTCACAATCTTTCGGGTGCTTAAGTGCACGCCTTCGAAGAAGAGTTTTTATTTAATGTCCTATCTCAAGGTCCTGGTTTGGTCAGTCGTCAATCCATTCCGAATTCACGATTCAATCGACAGCCACACAGCAACCGTGCCGCCGGCCGGCGCGGCGCGATGGCTTTGCTGGCTACTGAGCATCCAAAGCTAGCTAGCCATGATTGAAAATAGCCGCTACGCTTACCATGTATCCTGTGATGTGCGCCGCGCACGTTCACACAAACAAGGAGGTACAGTATACTAATGTACAGTGCTTTACCGAGTCGTCGCAAGCAAAAATACAGCATGCCCTTATTCGATATAAAAACCGGTAAAAACAATTCACAGTCCAATAAAGTCACACTCATATGGCTGATACACTGCCGATAATAAATTTAAGTGGATTTGTGGAGCGAAAAGTACTCGGAGAGAGAGTTTTTTCTTCCACTGAGGGCACCAAGGTGGCTCGACCCAAGAATAATTCGGGTTTAATTTAAACCCGAAATAGACGTGGGTTTAACTAAACCTCGCTAGCAGAATACAAAATTAAAATTCAGGTCTAGCTAAACCATAGGTGAGTCTAAAATGGGTTTAAACCTTGGTCTACAGTAGAATAGGGGCCCATGTGTTCAAACCTATGTCGAAGAGTTTCTCCCCCTGGGATTTTTACACAGCCTAGCGTTAATTTCCTGACCTTCACTTGATTAGGACTGTGCAGCAAACTTGTCATTACACATATCTTCTGAATCGGATCTTAGTTTGGAAATTCTGATACCTTCGTAATTTACTTCAGTAACGCTCTGATCATCGATTGATGACGCTAATGATTTATGAAAGAATTATGTCAATATACATACACAAACAAAGATTGTTCACGTCTTTTTTTTAATCTCTTCCTTTACGCAGCTCCGTTGACTGATTCTAGGCTAGTGTACATCTGCGCAGGAGAGAGAAAAAGAGTTAACGCGCAGATGAGGGAACACATTGGAGATATGCTAACAGAAACAAGGACGTTACTTAATGACTTTTATGGACCAATGAACAGGGAACTTGCGATTTTATTGAACGACGAAAGATATAATATGTGGTTCCAGGAGCTGTAACGGTAGCGTGAGTAAGATTTAGTCTCAGTTTGTAGACCTTTTGAATAGTACTTAGCATTCTAGCTGCACGATAGAAAAGAAACAAGACGGGTAGTACTGTATCACTAACCAAATTTTGAGTATGACCGAGTGAGCCTGCACGCCAGCATAAGTGTTTTGGCTTCCCACCTTGAGTTTAAGCATTTTGAGTCTGTAGTAAGCATTTAAAACTTGTGTGCTTATTATGTTAGTGGCATCTGAGACAGTTATACGAAGAAGCCCGATTTCAGCGAACTAACTAGGGCATAGCGAATGTTCTTCCAAACGTGGACACTTTGCTTCATGTTATCATCGCGGACTGAAACCCAGCAGCGGAGGACTCGAGGACATGATTTATTTCCAGTCGATGTGATAGTTTGACTGCAGTGGGCATAAGGAGTTGACATATTACATCTGTTTGACTGAATGGCTACTTCCTCTTGGAGAAGAAAGATGGATAATGCTTTGGAGTGAGGAGAAGGCAAACCAAACAGGATTTCAAAATGGCATAGAGTCTGTGCATCATGTTTAAACTTTTGTCAAAATGCATCGAATTATCCACACATTGTGCTCACCATCAATCTTACAATGTACTTGACAATCTTGTCTCTAATATCTGCTATTTTCTTTGCTGAAAGACACACACGTACAATGTCGATTCATATGAAGAAGGCAGATGTTATTTTCCGACGAAAATGTTCGCTCCGCTTGAGCGGCAGTGATTTCAGTTAGGTTATTTGGTTTATGTGTACCTGCGAGGGCGCTATATAGTGTTTATTTTGTAAGTGAAAAGCAATCTACAGAGAAAGGGGATTTAATTTTGAAACGGAAGATTCATATAGCTAATAAAAGCTATTCTTCTGAATTTGATAGCTTGCATGAAGACGTTTTTCAAGCGCAGTCCGCCATTTGTCCAGCCCTAACAAAACAATAAAAGAATGTTACAATATTGCGGTGCTGCCTCGACAGGTATTGGATTTGTTTGACGTTATTGTAACTATTTCCGCAACAAGATGAAATTCACGGGATGTTAGACTAATGTCAAATATTTCGAGTAAAATGTCTTTTAACTGTTCATGGATTAATTTCTTTAAAAACACATTCACTCATTCTTTCGGGCATTCAGTTATCCATTTGTCTCCTCATACATCTGCCCGTCAATTCATTTGCCAATTTCGTTCGTCTACAGGTTATCAAAGTTGAATTCTTGGTCTTCTTTTAACCTCCTTCTTTATTAGTGCCACGGATTTTGGACAGTGTGTACAACGCTACGGGGTTTTCCTGTGCAAAGCACACAAAATGTTAATCGATACATCAAGTAATAACATGACACGATCTTTTATCCATATTTGCTTCGCTGTGTGTTCTGTGGACAAAAAAAAAAAAAAAAAAAAAAAACCTAAGGCATTTGAGATGCGATATTGTCTGTGTGCCGGGGAGTAATATAATAATACATGCAAAAAAAAAAAAAAAAAAAAAAAAAAACACGACAAAAACAAAAGCAGCAGCAGCACCAAAAACAACAACACTCTTTTCCAGGTCACTCTGGTTGCCCTTGTCTACAATACGGACTGAATAATTCTCTTGAGGACGTGTGACGTATGGCGAACAGGTCGGAGAGAAGATCGTGAATTCTCGAGAGAAAACCCAAACAATTTGGATGTGGTTGATAAAACAAATGTATATTTCCGATTTTTTTCTTTAATTGATCGCTATTAATTGCATTGCTGTATTGATTGCGATCTTTATATGCAGGCGACTTTCAATCAAGCTCATGGCCAAAAGTTTACCGCCTAGCTCTGAAAGTATTATCACACTATTGTGAATGCGGTAACCAAAATGGTGATATTCAATTAAATTAAATTCAATTCAATTCAATTCAATTCAATTCAATTCAATTTATTTCACATCTTTCAAAAAAAAAAGCCCACAAAAAATTGACATATACGTGTAATATGTACAGAACATAATACAGAAATATACACAAAACAAAACACAAGCAAGACAAGGACAGTTACAGTAAAATATATACAGTAAAAACAGTAAGAACTGCAGCAGATGTGAGGAAATGACGATGACCATTGGCCTGTCAAAGGTCAAACCCTTGATGGACAGCATCTTACAAGTTTGCATTTTAAAAATTGTGTTTCTTAAGTTACAGAATATAAACGGAGACAAGGAGAAAGACAGTCAAGATAAAACGAAACACTGACAAGATTTACAGGTTATAAACTCAGAAGACTTAATACAAACAACTAGTGAGCTACAACAATAACAAACAATACATGAACAAAAACAACAGGCAATCAATAAAACTTACATGTATATAAAGATACCTCACAATATAATATATTGCATGTTAGCATTTCTGTAGTAAATACAGCTTATATACTTGGCTTTGTATTTCCTCTCGCTCTCTTTCTCTCTCCCTCTCTGGTAGGCTAGCAGAATACAAAAAGTTCAGCTTCTCATAAGCAAAAAATGGGAATGAGATGAAAATCTCCTTGGTGGTATGGCTAATGATAACAATTAACTTTAGACTGATTTAAATTTATTTTTTAAAATTAAATTAGATTAAATTCATGACCACCAGGAAGAACAGTGCCTGCCTACTGATGGGGCCACCCTGTTGAAAGAAGAATGAATAAATGAATAAAATGAATAGATTTATTAGAGTTAGTTCCTTGTTTGAACACAGACAAGCAAACAACACAAACCGAGTAAGATGCATTGTGTAATAATGATCAGCTTAAAACCAATATCTAACATTCGCAGATGAAAAAAATAAACAGCTTTAGTGCTTAAAAATAGTTCTAAAATGTGAGTTAGGTACAGAAGCAACCAACTTGATAAAAGGTAAATCAGTGTTATCAATGCTAAGTATTGGTAAATATACAAAACGTGAAAACGGTTTTATTAAAATCATTTCTAGATTAAATCGTCTACAGTAAAAATGTTGTGGTCTATCATTTTCATTGAGAAAATTAGTGATTTCTCCATTTAAATGTTGCTTTATTGCAAAATTGTTATATGGAAGATGTTTTGTGATACAACTGAACTTTATATATGTATCAAATGTGATTAGTCCAATTTTTTTACATCACTGCTCCAAATGGTAAACAGTGGCTTTAATCTAGATAGAGAAACCGATATGCAATGTACTTGGATCCTGTCGAAGTTGTGCCATTATGTGCAGTCTATAATAGCCTGTACTATGGTGGTTTCCCGTTGCGTTGCATGTTGTTTTTCGGATAAAATGAAACATTTTGTCCTACTCAGCCTTACCGTTGAAAATGCTGCCTTACACTTCAAAAACGTGATGGAGACTGGGTTCATACAACTGCTTTTACTTGGAAAAAAAAAAGTTATCACATTAATTTGATGCGGAAGTGTAGGTCAGTTGTATCTCAAAACATCCTACCATCAAAAATTTCGCAATAAAGTCTAAAGGAGATATCATCTTTTTTCTCAATAAACCATAACTGTAGACTGTTTATTCTGGAAACAACTTTATTCTCACCATTGTTCACATTTTGTATATATAACAATACTATAAACTGATTATACTAATTAAGGATTTTACGTTCTTTGTTTCTATTCCTTACATTTTAGAACTATTATGTAGAATTAAAGCTGTACAAAGTTAGTGTTTACTGATAGACCATTTATGTATTATCGGTATCAAAATGAAGCTTTCCTGCTATCATATGCAGGAAGTGGTGGGGGAGGAAGAGAGAGAGAGAGAGAGAGAGAGAGGGGGGGGGGGAGGTGAGATTTCAGGGGAGAAAATTTAAGGTTGACCAAATTCGAGCTGCGGATTATATTCTACAGATTTGCTGAGCTGGTGTTGTGTAACGGATCAAGCTAATAGATTGACATACCGAAACCTGTTTGATATGCGAAATAACAATCGGCCCCCAAAGCATTGATACAATTGTACAGGTATAAGCTCTTTATATGTGTAATATCAATATTCTAAATGCTGCTGCTATGGACACAGCTCTACGAAAAAACGTCATAATGTAAGTGTCCTGTATCTGAGCCGTCGAGAATCGTGAATATGTGAAAAGCATTAAAAAGATTGCTTTCTCGTAGCAGATCACAAGCAAAACCATTTGATATTACACACAAGAATCATTGATGTCATGCCAGGAATGACAGCCAGCTAGTCTAGGTTGCAATGATGATTTCTTGCACTTCTGTAACACCACCGATTCAATGTCAAACCCGGCGATAACTTTAGCTTCAGTACTTGACACACAGTTCACAGTTATTCAATGAACTGCAATGATTTCAGTAGTGCATGATATACGAAGAGGACTGATTGTCAGCAAACAAGAAAGGTTAAACAAAAACTGTGCATTTTATTTTTGACAACTATCAAGACCAACATTTGAGTATCTCCTGGTGCATGAACCAAATATCACACACATTGAATAAATGAATGAATTAATTTGAACTTGACCTTGACTGACGGTGACAATGATTTAAGAGTCGAAAGGACTCGGTAAATATCGTACGCTGTACAATAACCATTCAATTAACGAACGTGATGCAAACGACCATGACACCGTTCATTGATCATGTGACTTCAATCAGAGAAAAAAAAAAACCTTTCCAAAACGAAATGAAAGAAAGTTCAGAGAGTTATCATTCCCTTCATTGCCAAGATGTATATGCAGAGTTGTTTTTTGTTTTATAAAAATGCTAAATCCCATTGATTTTTTTTTTTTTTTTTGGGGGGGGGGGCATAAATGTGATCATTAATTTTAAGTACGTGTAATCCCATACAGTAAACTCTTATAAAGAATATTGAAAACCTTGTGAGAAAAGGGATTAATCAGACAACGGAATTTAAATTTCATTCCAAAGGTGCTAAATCCATGAAATTCCACCAAATGTTATAAGAAATGTACAAAGATATGGTTTCCATTATGGGGTGCTATTATGGGACATAAAGTCAATGCATGCAAACCTTTAGAAGCATGTGATAAGAATCCAGGGGAGTGTTTCATCAACGTTTTTCAGCGCTGACAAGTTGTCATCGCTGACAATCACCATAGTAACAGTCAGTGACCAGAGCATCTCAGCCAATCAAAACCAAGGATTTTGCTGAAATTGTCAGCGATGACAACTTATCAGCGCTGACAAACGTTGATGAAACACCCCCCCCCCAGGTTTTTTTTCTCCTTTCAATTATCTGAAGCAAATGCGTTTATGGAAGGAAGCTATCCAATATTAATGAATACAATCATATCTGAACATACATAACCGTGGTGCCTTAAAAGACCATCTACCCTGTAAGATCCAAGTATGCTCTGCCGGAAACTACTGTGCTGCCTTTTTCGGGAAGGTTGAGGTGGCGATGGGTCGGGTCATCTGTAGTAGCCATAATGCCCTTACAGATCGAAGTGCTGGCCATATATGTTTATGTGTGTTCCATTACATGTAACGAGTTTGCCCGATTTAGTAACGAGGCACATTCTCAAAAGAAAAGTCGTGGACAGTGGATAAGACACGATCCGCTCACCCAAAATAGCGCCATCACACGAAAGCCGGTCAATAGTGTGCAAACCCTCCTCCGGGACTGCGTACACCATAAACAGAGAATTTGTTAGTGGGTCCACGGTACACTGGGGAAAATGCCTTTCTCCGTGTGGGATCACGGATTGAATGACACCAGTTTTGCCAATGATTGTGAAGTCGTAATTTGTTGTTGCTAGGACGCCCCCACAAGGCAGCGATTGCACCCGACCATCCATGAAATGGATCTTTTTATCCACGAGGCTCAAGGTCCGTTCTACCTTCCCATAATCCGGATCGATTACAAAAATGCTCGATTCGTTGTTCATGCAAGCCAGTATCTTCCCGTCTCTGTCGACATCAAGATGGACATGTCGATCACATTCTAAGGGCCGTGCGGACAGTGGAATCCTTTTGCAACATTCTCGTTGATCGTCGTATACTTCAATGGCATCATCGTAGATGGCGACTTTTATGCTCATTCGTCTACCCAGGCTGCGCCTAATTATTCTACCACATGCCAAGCGGTTACCAGTGAGTGGAGCGCAGGATGCAAAGGACTGACTGCCAGGAACAAGCTGCTCTGTTTGGCCACTTGCTAGACATGTTACATATAAGCGATCCTCGTGCCTTGATATCACTTCATTGTCTCTCATCAATCCAACCATTCGCATCTGCTGGACATCCTTGGAAATGATGACGTCACTAAGCCATTGCCACTTTCCCCCTTCGATTCGACCATGAAGACCGCCCTCACCGACATCTTTCACAAACGACAGACGATGCACGCTTTCCAACAGGTGACGGTGATCTTGTAAAATATGTTCAAGCGCCATTTCTTTCGAAAGAGCTTCAGAGTTTTTGTCCGCGGGTTCAACTTTCTGGTCAACACTTTCGTCGACCAGTGCCCTGTACAAGGTACATGACCTCTTGCTGAGTTTTTCAATGCGATTCGACACTTTGTGATCAATAGCTTTGATGTTTCTCATAACTTTCTCCCTTTGCGTTTGCAATGGTAGGACCCTCTGTTCACTTTCGAGGCTTAACTGACGTAATCTGTTTTCCAGCTCCTCTCTGATTCGTTTTATTTTTTCCTCGGCTTCATTGTTGATGTCAGCTGCTTCTCTCTCTGCTCGTCTGGATTCGCGAACCAACTTTTCATCGAAAAACGAGTTGACTCCGTCCTCGAGCTCTCTGAGATGCTGAAGCACGCCCTCTGCGTGCTCTTTACACTTTTTCTTGTGTAATGTAATGGCCTCTGTTGACAACAGCCCCCGCGCAAAGGCACAATCGTTACACAATGTTTCCTGTACTTGCTCGAAGAACCTCAGTTTGTTCCGTTGATGACACTCGACAGTCTGACATTTGCTCCCATTCTCTACAAAGTTACTCGCCATTCCACCTCTTTAGAATTGACGCCAAAATCGCAAATATGGTATATCATGCAGATATACATATATCCAGTCCAATACAGAAATCACAGAATGGTGAATACACTTCCTGAACGTGCACGCCGTCTTTCTTTCGATTTGCTACGTTTTCATATCTACGAACATTGCAAGAAAGGGAAGTTAAATTGAAACAAGCCGTTAGTGAGTCCACTTCGTTCATAGACTGTCGAGTTTTGATACTTGATCCGATAAACTGATGACGATAATGACGATACGTCCAGTTTCCGGATCATAACTTGATCTGCATTTTTTTTTTCCCGGAGGCGTTGGTAGATCATGTCTTATATACTCGGATATCTGGTGAAGCAAAAAAGAAATTAATCGACGGTGGGGAAAAACTCTTTGATCATGTTGATATACTTACTAGTACATCACGCGGTCTAAAGTCCTCGCTAATGTTTCTGTTTGTTTTCACGGAGAATGGAGGAATATTGTATTCAGCATTACATACGTGAATGATAATGGCAAACATAGTAATGATAATGGTAGCACATATGGTAATGGTTGAAGTGATAATAAGATAGTAATGACAAAACAATGGTGACAGAAATGATTCATTAACGGGAACTATGACAGAGTCAGCACTGTCCCTTAACTCAGCACAGACTGTGTATAGACTATAGCGTCAGTTGCTTTTTAAGACGCGAGTTTAATAGGAGACTAAAAGATTCCCGCCATTCTTAGAGACTAGATAGTATTCAGTTCAATTCAATTCATGCTTTATTTCATTTTTCGAAAAGAACATAAACATTTCACTTTCTTTGGTAACAGAGAATAAGGTTGCATAGTCAAGACAAAGTAAATTGAGAAAAATAAAATCGAGGAACCTTGGAATAAGAAATACGTTGTAATGAAACTTGACTGAAGTGCTAAAGACGACATAATACGTAAGACATCGAAAAATGGAGGGACCCACTAAGAAGACAATGCTTGTAGAATGTGGGCCCTTCAAGTACAGAATGTCAATAGAAATTGAACTGATGCAAAAAGGGGAAGAAAGACTGGGAATAAAGTAAAAAAGAAAAAAGTCTGGAAGCCCTCTAGGAAGATAGAGTATCAAACAGACATACATACTCAGGCGAGTAAACAGAAAACGAAACTGGGACGGCGAAACTAATAAAGGGGGACTCATAGACAAGACAGAACGAGACAAGACAGAACGAGACAAGACAGAACGAGACAAGACTAATATAACAGGAAGACAATACAACGGACAGAAAGACAGAACAGATCCAGTGATCCTCGACAGAATTCATTGAAAAAAATGATGGGATGCGTGAAAAGGATACCATTATATAGAAAAGTATAGAGAAATAGATGCAGAAATAATATAAATGAAATCAAACCTACTCTGTAGGTGTCTCAGGACAAGAGAGACGAGAAAATACGGTATATCACTTGTAAGCCAAGTTCTTCGAAAAGGAATTGAAATAAGCCAACAGGCTAATTCAATTCTGTGGGATCACAAAATTGCAATAAAGAAAACTTTAATCTTCTTTTAAATGAATATATAGAGGGGGAATCTTTTATATCATTATTCAGGGAATTCCAGTAAGTTGGGCCAGTGTAAATAAGTGTGTTCTTAGCAAACATCGTTCGTAAAAGAGGTAAATGAAATTCATTGGAGCGTCGAGTGGGATACTCATGGAATGATTGATTTCTTTGAAACATAGACTGCGCGAAGTAGTGCAATATGTGTGGACAATGCGACCAGAGTTATAAATATTGGGGAAAAGTGGAACTGTATGTCTTCTGCCGTATTCAGTCTGTCTCATGTAGTCTTTCTATTCTCGTTGGGTAAATACAGAAAACTCACTTAAAGTTAGGTATACTTTCAACGCGTATTTATGCAACCGACAGATATTCTCCGGTTCCTTTCATGCGTGCAGATTTACGCAAGGCTTACTGTAATAATCGACGTATTGATATAAGAAGAAGTCACGGAAATATTAGTTGGCTTATTACATGACAACTGAAAATGATCTCCAAATGGGAGAAAACATACACACTTATGATAAAGAGAGAGACATTAGAGAAATACATACATTATAACAAAGAGAAAGCTACCGAGAGAAGAAAGTAAGGGACCAATAAAATAATAACTGATAATAAGAAAACAAGAATACAAAAGGAAATATATATATATATATATATATATATATATATATATATATAACTAACTTATTGCAAGCTATAGACAAGATGTAAATTGAACGAAAGCCGGGGGACAAGGAGTATGAAAGAGAAATGTGATTACCTGCACGTATAGAAAACAGAGAAAACCACAGTTTAGCGTCGTCTAGCTCACATACACAGCAACTCCCACTCCAACTTCCCGAAAACAAGTCTCAACAGAGAGCAAAGTGCCGAAAGTGCTGTATTGTCCATAAAACATACGATTTCTCACAGATACAGTATCAACAGTGTGTACAGTTACTATGACTTGGCAGAGTCATGTCTGAACCCGGGAGAGCAATCTAATAGATTTTAAATGCCTTCTTTCTATTCTGAAAGCACATTCATTGTCAGTTAAAATTAGCATGAACAAAAGTTATTTATATTCATATGCAAAACATTAACTTTTTGTTTTCCCCTATTTTCGATTCTTGCGGTGAGTTCGTAGTCCCTAATGTGTTTCCGCCTTCTTTCTTTGATTGCGATTGACGCCTAAAGTGGAAATAACAGTGTGTGTCAATTCCTTTGTTTCTCGTCAGTTTTTTTTTTTTTTTCAGCACTGGAAGCGAAAGTGAAGAAATGAAAGGAAGTGGATAGTTGTACACCACTTTTAAACATTGACCGCGTGGCATGGCTCCAATAATAATTTTCAAATGGAGGAGTGATGTTCTGCAAGCAAAAAAAAAAAAAAAAACAAAAAAAAAAAAACACACACACACACAAACAAACATACAAACAAACAAACAGCAACAACACAACAACCACCAACCAAACAAGCAAAAAGAAAACAAACATACAAACATAAACAAAACAAGCAAACAAAAACAAAAACAAACAAAAAAAAAACGTGCAAATGAAAACAAAACAAGACGAAATGCTAATAGGGATAATTACAATGCTTTTACTGATATTTGACAATAGCAGCAACAACTACTATTACTACTTCACCTTCATTTGACACGACTCTCATAATATGATATGTACGCTTGTTGATCTGTAGAGGTGTAGAAGAAGTATTAGTGGGCGTAGTAATAGTGATAGTAATAGTGGTAGGTGTAGTAATGGTATAGTAGCAGTAACAGTAGTAGTAGTACACGTAGTAATAGTAAGAGTAGTTGTTGTTACTGTTGTTGCCGCTGCGGCTGCTGTCAGATATCAGGCGTAGCATTATTACTATCATTATTTCGTCTTGTTTTGTTCAGTTTTTGTTATTACATTGTTGTAGTGATTTCGTGATGTTATTTGTTGGAGATGAAATGAAACAACTTGAACTTGTACTTGAAGATTACAGACTGACTTGGAAAAGTTATATGTGTCACCGAGGAAAGGCAGCCTCGTAGCCTTTAACGTTTTTTTTTTTTCGATTTTGAGAGCAAACGAATAAATAACACAATATTAATGCTTACAATGACCAGTAGGAGTGATAATCAAGATGATGATAACACGATACAAGTTATTATGTTAGCACATAATAACAATGAAATGACGACGACGACGACGATGATGATGATAATGATGCCGATACAGTTACCTGCTGGCCTCCTATGTTTTATGGAGATAAGGCCTGGGAGACATATTGTGTGCTGATAATTATTAGCCTACATTGGAGACTAACTCCATTTTCATATCTATAGACATTGCTACGTCGAATCAGTGACTGGCTGGATTCCTAGAGGGGATATTATTTTGATACTGTATTATCATTTACGCATCGACTGGACGCGGTCGTCATAACGTCTGGATTCTACACGTATCTCTGTGGATTTACAGTTAGGATTACAGTAACCTGTGCAAAGTGATTTACGTCTGACGGATTATTCATCGGTGCTTCGAGAATCATTAAATCTGTGCCTCGAACATCATCTTTTTCAAGTGGTGTACATGGAACTTGTGATTTTTACTTTCGGCTCTAACACATATAAGTGATCTTATATCAATTACACTGATAGAACAGTGATTGTACCGGAAATATCACTGTTTAAACCGCCTGACGAACAATATATTGGGTCTTTTGTGCGATCATTCTCAGTGTGATTTTGTTTGTAACATAGTAACAAGGGGTATTTTGCAAAATATTCCTCCAACAATATTTTTTCTTTAATTTTTTGTACTAATTAGTTTCCACTCGAAAACATTTTCTCACCTTGCTTGCTTTACCAACTGACACATTCGGAGATACTTATAAGCATAACCGTATTACACGGAGTCTTTTCTTGGATTTATATGCTGTTAATTGCTTTCATTGTTACCGTATCGTGTAACTATGATCTTGTTTATTTAACAATACACAGAAGTAGAAAATGCCGGGTCATATCAAATCGGATTCATGTCTTCATAAAAGGTGGTTAAGGTGCTCTTGCCCATCCTAGCAGGCTGCCCTTAACACAGATTGTCTTGGCGAATACATTCTTCGGTTTTGCCATGTACTGCCAAGCTGGTGATCTGTCCACTTTTGAAATCCAAGCCTATATTGATAGATTGAGAGGAAAAAAAGAGGCAGTCTGAAAGAAATCTCTATTAAAAGCAATAAAATTATCGCGTCTCTGCCTGTACGTTTTATCCCCTTTCTTTTTTATCGGTGTGTTTGCATACATGTATCTGCAGTGCGCGGTTGTCAGTATAGATTGACACATTATCATCATTTGGACCATATAGCTTTAAACCTTTGATACGGCGGAATTCTCATATCACATCTTTCAATGATATTGGGGGAAAATTTACAAGGAAGACACAATGAATTGTAAGTAGGGATTGGATGGGATATACATATGAATATATATATATATATATAAAGAGTTTGTTTGCAAAAACCGATAAGTCCATGTTTGCCAAATGGAGATATTTGCGATTAAAAGTCGAGAAAAATAAAGAGAATAATAAGAAAATTTTTGCTTCTTTTGACCATAACTTCAAATATGTACCTTTATATGTAGTGACTAATATATCATTTAAAAGGTATTATTTTGTACTTTACGACAGAGACCGTACTTCAAAATCTTCAAAAATGGACTTATCGGTTTTTGCAAACAAACTCTTCATGTATATATATGTATATATATATATATATATATATATATATATATATATATATAATAGGATGATAGGCTTTGCTTTATTAGTGACTTAGCCTCGTCAGCAACTAATATCAACTTCTTTGGTGCACTCAACAATAAAGTTCATAATTAAACTGGTACTGGATTTAACGTAAGGCAGGGGTACAATGGCTTGTTATATGTCGGCCGGGGGGGGGGGGGGGTGTTCTAACCGTGCTCTGCAAGGAAAACCTTGTCTCATATTTACAGGTTGAAATGAGTTCTGTTCTTGAGTTCAGAATGGCTGGTTTCTTGGCCGTGATGATGTGGTATTTCTCCCATAGACACAGGTTGCACCGGTTTCTTTTGGGTGAGTAGGGTTGGGCATTGCTGTTGCTGACGAGGCTTCGGCTGAAACAAAATGTCCAGCTAAGTCACTAATAAAGCAACGCCTTCCATCCTACTACTATTGTACAGCATGAGCTCCTATATAGTTGAGCACTGTCAGCCGTATTGAAATTCACACTCTACTAACGTACTATATGTATATATGTATACATTATATATTTATATATGCAATAATTGCGTGTGTGTGTAGATTCAGCTTTAGGGAGACGATTTAATCATAGTAAAAATTACTTCATTAAGGAGACACATCACCTCTAGGAGACACTGTGTGTCTCCTTAACGTTTTTAACGTCATCAAATCCCATACAATCGCCTGCTTTACCGCTGACATTGCTTTATCTACACAATGTCTCCCCAAAGCTTGGTCAACAGTTAAAAGTACAACCATACATGTTCAAACGTATACAATAATCATCCATCAATATAATTATATGCATGTGTAAGATAGAGTGAGAAGGAATGTGGCTGTGGGGGGGGGGAGGAGAAATGAATGGTAAAAGATCACATGGCGTACCGCTATTCACGCTGACGAGGGGGACGCTCGTGCCGTCTGGTGAGTATGGACATCTCCAGTCCCCCGTTGCGCTTCGGCTACTGCTTCTGCTACCCATGATGTCCTGTTAAGGCTTGACGGCCAGCAACAAGAGCAATCGACCCAGAAAGGCGAGGATCCACCGCACTGTCTCTCAACGGCCGCCTGGAGGGCAAGCAAGAAGCCACCGTAGGGCAGAGGTATGCGTGCACCACGAGCTTTGCACAATGGTGTGCGAATTGAAAGGCGGCCTCGCCGCAAGTAATGACCTCTAGGCCGAAGCGGGCAAATGAAAAGAAGAAGAAGAATAATAAGAAGAATTGCATAGCTTTATCGAAAACATGACACCGTGGAGTGTGCTGATATTAGTGAAGCACTATTTTGTTTGTTTGTTTTTTTGCGTGCGTGTGTGTGAGATTGTGTGTATTTTTTATCATTATTATTATTTTTTTTATTTTTTTTTTATTTATTTATTTATTTATTTTTTTTATTATTATTTTTTTTTTTTTTTTTGGGGGGGGGGGGGCATTTCTTTCTTCTACTTTATGCGAATTATCGGACGCTTATGACATCAGACCTGAAGAGGAAAAGACACACAAAACCCCCAACTAATACCGGATTTTGACTTTTTCCGCTTCAAAGAAATTCACAGTACTTTGCAATAAGCACATCAGACATATGCACGTAACGTTAAATCCATATCCAATTTATTTCCATGAGACAAAAAATAAACTACAAAGTATGCATTTGTCATTAAAAACAATTTTAGAACTGCACAAGTCACATAGTGAATTACAAAATATAGGTTTGAATAATTATAAAACCAGAAAACGATGCCCACTTTGTACTGGTGACAAGAAGAACAGCTTGCTTTCGAAAAGAATGATCTACTGAAAAACGGAGCTTGTATGACGCACATTACAAAAAAAAACAACAACAACAACAGTAAGCTTATTACATAGAATATTTGAAAAAAAATCAATCTATGTATCTTCAGATCATTATTTTGATAACTTATATATTTGATGCTGATAATACTAAAGTATTTTGTCGTTTGTGACCAATCTTCTTGTAACTTTAATTATTTCTGCGCAATACCAAGAGCGCTTTTGTGGCACTCTCATTGAGTAAACAGAATAACCTATATTTTCTATGTCGTTTGTGACCAATGTTATTTTCTAAGGAAATAAAAATGATATTAATTATTTATCATTTCCTACTGACACAAACGTTGATACAGGAAATAATATTCATCGTACACAATTTCATTTCTTAACATTACATCATGGTTTCTATTGCAGTTCAGTTGTTTGTTTTTTTAATAAAAAAGGAAAAAGGTACTACCTATATCAGTCACGTCAAGGGTAATGTGAAGTGGTCAGAGAATCTGTAGAAACTGAAAAAAAAAATGAATAAGACGCAGTTTACCCTTTCCACGTGTCATATTGCGGGCAGAACTCTGAAATTATTTTGCTGCTTTTGCCTCTATATCTAAGCAAGCTGTCAGTAACCAGAAGGGAATGTATCCACAACATACTTTTGAGACAGATAAACCTAGTAATGTTATAGAAAGATTTCGTTTTTTTTTTTATGTAGGCCTACCGTTAAATTCAGTAAGCATTAGTTTTCTCGAATCATTAAGGAATTCATTCCTTTGTGTGTGTGTGTGTGTGTGTGTGTGTGTACAATTTAACCCCAGTGAGTAGAGATTACTAGAGAACCCTCTTCAGAAAGATGACTGTTAATGGCTCTGTTTTCTTTATCTTGGTAATGAATGGATCCATTGCTGATTCAGTCAACAATTAATTCATGTACGCTTATTGTCTGACATTTGAAAGTCATACACGTAACGACGATATGCGTATAAAGACTCTTTAATACATAATTCTAAAGTTAAACGAGTAATAAATCCAAAGAGGAAAATGACCAACGGGAATGATGATTCTATTCAGTAGCTCTTACAGCAGCGATGATGTAATGAAGCTCACCGTCATGAGTTGTTCTTTGATTGATTTGATTTGATTTGATTTGATTTGATTTATTTCTGCATGTTTCACAAAGTATATACAATGTAACAAACAATTTTCCCATACTATACATATCACATCTAACACAAGATGAATAGAAATATATTGATCTGTAACAATAATGAAATATTGCATAGATGAATTATAATCATTCAAACACAATTAAAAAATCATTGATCATTCAATCGAGCTAATACATACAAAATGCAGGAGACCGTCATCTAAAGCTAAAGCTTGAGTTTGATAGCAGCCTCTGGAAAAGCATATGGCTTACACTTCTTTACAAATCATTTAATACATATCAAATTGGGTAACCAAATAGGGTAACTTCAAAATACATCAGTGCAACCGCTACGGTGAGTGACGGTGCAAGTGCATATGTGCAATTTGGTTATTTTATCATATGCAAAAGCCCTTTAAGATAACAATGATAAAAAAAGACCAATAAACCAATGAGAGATATGAATGAAATGGCAAAAAAAAAAATTTACGTTCTCGTCATCTTTTTATAATCTCAAATAAAAGTGGGAAACTTAAGAGGAAATAAAAATGTTCTCTCAAGTAAGGGCACGAAGATGATGAAATGAATAGAATATCTTTATTTCAGTCATTCAATTTAGTAACTGGAGAATTCATGAGACAAATTTAAGAACCAAATATAATTTACAAATTTCCTGACTTGAAAAATCAATTCAAAATTTTACCATTTTTGTAAATGTTGCTTCTTCTTTCATTTCATTTGAATTTGGATTTGACAGAATATTCTTTACTTTCCTTCATTATTGTTTCAGCCTTTGTTGATCTTTTGGACTTAAAAGATATCGTAGAGATCATAGTCATTTTTTTTTTTGTGAAAATGAATCCATGTTATTTATTGTGTTAAATTTGTCTTTTGTTCTTATTGTTACATGAAAGAACATTTCCGCATGTATGACAACTTGGATCATTTTTGCAATTTTCACTTTTGTGCCTTGGAAGAGAAAAACAAAGGTATTCACTCTTGCGTAAAGTTGTCCTTTTTATTGACTTACTAAGTTGATAGCCAATTAAATTACCTTTCATATGGTATATAAAACGTTAACATTTCCCCGAATAAACTTGAAAAGGTGTTGATTTTTTTTTTTACTTAGTGTATCTAAAGATCTTGCTTCCAAAATGCGCTAAATCTATTGACAAATGATGGATTTAGTGTCTTTTGGAAGCAAGCTCTTCATTTGATGCTAATAATATAAAAGCATGTTGTCGTTTGTGACCAGTCTTCTTGTCAATTTAATTATTTCTGAGCACTACCAAGAGCGTTTTTGTGGCACCTTCATCAAACAGAATAACCTGTATTTTTTATGTCGTTTGTGACGTATGATTCATTTTTGTTAAGGAAAAAAAAATCAGATCATTTTATTATTTTCTACTGCCACAAACGTTGGGAGAAGAAATAGTATTCATAGTAATACACAATATTCTTAACATTGCATCATGGTTTTCATTGCAATTCACTTGTCTAAAAATGGGAAAAGGTATTACCTATTTCATCCACGGTAAGCGTACTCGAAGGTGAAGTGGTTAGAGAATCCGTAGAAACTGAAAAAAAAACCCAAATAAGAAGTATTCAACTCTTTCCACATGTGATACTGTGGGCTAAAACTCTCAATTAATTCTATCGCCTTTGCCTCTATATTTTATGCTGCCAATAACCAGAAGGGAATGTAATGTCTGCAATGTGCTTTTGAGACAGACAAAACTGTTAATGTTTCATATGGATTTCTTTTTTCATGTACCGTTAAAATCAGTGAAAATTATTGGTTTCCTCGAATCAAAAAGGATTTCATTCTTTGGTGTGTGTATACAATTTAACCCCAGTGAGTAGAGAATCCTATTCAGATAGATGAATCGCTCTGTTTAATATATCTTGGTAACGGATGGATCCATTCTTGGTTCATTCATCAATTAATTCATGTATGTGTATTGTCTAACATTTTGAAAGTGACACACATAATGACGATATGCGTATGATAGACTCTAATACATAATTTTAAAGTTAAACGAGTAATAGGAGGAAACACGAGAATAATGATTCCATTCAGTGCTCCTACAGCAGCGATGATTGTATGCCTGAATATGAGGAGGCTCATAGACATCAATTGTTTTCTTTGTTGTCAGGAAAAAATAAGAGAACCCACGTGACTCTTATCGAAACACTTTCTTAAGTACAATGAAAATGAACTTAAATGTATAGTTTTATCACTATTTGTAAATATACATTGTATATGTGTATACGTACTTCATTCGGCATCCATAGAATAGGGAAACTCCGAAAGTACCTTGACAAAAATTCCACTGAGAGACTGGTCAATGCATTTGTTACTTCGCAGATTGACTATTGTAATAGTCTGTTGATCAACTTCCCTGCATCTCACTTGTCTAAACTCCAGCACATCCAGAACACAGCCGCACGTCTAATCACACGCACAAGAAAGCACGAGCATGTTACTCCTATTCTTCGTTCACTTCACTGGCTTCCTATTCCACAACGTATTCAGT
The DNA here is from genome assembly GCF_964275005.1 of Diadema setosum. NCBI lineage: Eukaryota > Metazoa > Echinodermata > Echinoidea > Diadematoida > Diadematidae > Diadema > Diadema setosum. The sequence goes on from NC_092687.1 coordinate 23,851,569, forward strand.
TCAAGATTCTTCTTCTAACCTACAAGGCTTTCAATGGACTCGCACCATCATACATCAAAGAACTCATCAAGCCCAAGACGCAGACCACTTCCATCCGGCTCCGTTCATCATCATCAATTCACTTACAGCTAGCACCGGGTCCACGTACTAAGACTCGCTAAGGTGACTGTGCTTTCTCTGTGTGTGCCCCCAAGCTTTGGAACGATCTCCCAGTGATAATCCGTGATTCTCCTTCTGTTGATACCTTCAAAATCAGACTCAAAACATATCTATTCAATGGACTGTAGTTCGATTCACTGATCCCATGTCATCCGATCTATTTCGTTTAATTACTTATTATAATGTCATGCAATGTAATGTAATATAATGTAATTTAATGTAATATCATGTAATATTATGTAACGTAATGTTATATACATGTAATTCATTATGTTTTTCATAATCCTTATACATGTATTAATTTATGATTTAAATGTTAAGCGCTTAGAAACTACTGTAATAAGCGCTATATAAATGTACATTATTATTATTATTATTATATATAGTAGGGGCCTATATATATATATATATTTTTTTTTTTGGGGGGGGGGGAGAAGGGGCATAAATTTGTCGCTAAAACCAAATTCATTGTAACAGGAATTATCAAATACAAGATGTATTTGGGAGTGCTTGTTTATGTTTGTGTGTGTGTGTGTGTGTGTGTGTGCGCACTTGTGTGTGTGCACGGGTGTATGAACTGAAATTATACACTGAATGATTATGCGCTTAGAAACACATGTATTAAGCGCCTTATAAATGTATTGTATTGTTGTTATTATTATCATTATGACCAAAAGTACACTCTACCTGTTTTACGACGCGGTAAGCAGGCAAAATGTCGACCAATACCCCTGAACATGATTGAAGGTGCGACTTCGACTGCAGCAAACTCCATTCCGATTGGGGCGATGATTCCGCGACAGGGTTGTTCTCCTTGCACAACCTGTTAACCTCTGACGTTCCTATCCCAGTGAATACTTCGTGGGAGGCGGGGAGAGGGAATGACGATACCCAATAGAACTTGGCTAGATGGCGAAAAGAGAATGGAGAAGAAATGATGATGCAACACTACGGGGGAAATTGCCAAACAATTATTACGTAAAAATTCACTTGCAAATACTTACATCCTTTAGAGAAAACAACAAGAAAAGATAATGATAAAGATGCGGCCCTCTTTATTCAAGAGATCACTATACCTAACAGTGGTCACTGAGGATGGTTCTGCTGATTTACGACTACTTTCCTCATACACCGCCTATAAGTTGTTTGTAGGCGGTGTAACCAGGATTGAGAAGTCTACAGGACTTTCTTTTATCTTTTAATGTTTTTCTTTAATATGAACCTGATGACATTTTTTTTTTTGTGTGGCAATTTATGCAATCTATGTAGCGTTCAATGCTTAAACAGTTTTTTGTTCATTTTACTTTGAATTCTATCTTCACTCTAATGTATGAGTATTAATACCTTTTGTGAATTCGAGGCCCACGGAAGGCCAAAGGTAACAATCATTGCCACTATTGAGTATATCATTTTTTTTCTTCGTTTTCCATGTTCCTTTCATGTACAATGCACTCCCGTAGAGTGTTTACTTATGCAATCCATGTAGCGTTCCATGCTTAAACATTTTTTTCCCATTTTGCTTTGCATTCTATCATCTCTCTCTCTCTCTCTTTCTCTACTGTACTCTCTCTATACTCTGAAAATATCAACTAAGTGGAAATACCAATACCTTTTCAATTGAATTCAATTCAATTCAAATTTATTGTCCGTTTCCGGAAATTTGTTTTGTTTGCATACATATCCGGTTACATCGATACATTATACATTTACAAAGCACGCGTATACATTGTAACGTAGATATATAATTATGATAGACATACAAAAGATATACATCGATACAATATCACTATCAATTGTCACAAATATATAACATCAAAGAAGTATTAATCTGTATGAGTCAAATAGTATTGGATGTGGTGTACATATGATATATAAGGGTGTATAAATATGTGTCAATTGATAGTTGGTATGTTTGCATGCATATCCGGTTACATCGATACATTATACATATACAAAGCACACGTATACATTGTAACATACAATTTGAATTCAAGGCCCAAGGAAGGTCAAAAGTGATAATTGTTGTCACTACTGAGTATATCATTATTTCTTCTTTTTCCTTGTTCCTTCCATGTTAAGTACACTCCGGCTATAACGAACAAGGTTTTAACAAAATTCCGATTACAACGAAGAGAAAATAAAGGCCGCAAAATTATCCACTCTATGTATTTTTATTGTTTATTTTTTCTTCAGTTATAACGAAATTTCGATAAAACGACAGAAAACTGCCGGTCCCGACGTCTTCCTTATAACGGGAGTCCTCTTTAAGATTACTCATCTCACTTGCATTTGAATATGATGATGAACTTCTTAATAAAGGGAAATAAAAGCAACAACTAGTTCCCCTTTTGTGTGTCTTGCTCTTAGACTGGTACATTATCATCTCTGCCCATTGTTTTTGGTAATAACTTGTTGTGATAGTACATGAAGTTTGAATGAGACAGAGAGTAAATTTGAATCCGTTTCTCATGTAACAAAATGAGGAAATGCAAACACAGAGTCAAAGATCTTACCTGAATGGGAAATCATACAGAGAATGACCAAGGCAATGATTCTAGAGTAAGCAGGACGAGGTTTTATCTGAAACGATATGGAATCATATTGTGTTAAAAGATCTAAATGTAAAGTTAATGAATTCTTACGTCGAACCGTTTTTTATTGCAGCTGATTGACGAATTGCACTTGATCAACGTAAACACCATTATTCAGTGTTTTAGACGTAGCCTCTGGATAGCATCTGGTTGGCATCGGGTTAGATTCAAACCGAAGATTTCCTGATTACCTATTATCAAGAGATCGTTGGTTCGTATCGAATCCTGTATATATCCAACATATAACCCCTTCCTTGTATGTTCCTCACGTCCTCAGGACATGCCATGGAATGACGTAACAAAAGAGGCTTCTCAAAGGCCAACTCGAAGTACCAACAGTAAAAGGCCCGTCCCCAATGAGAAAAAAACAACAACAAACTAACACACCAGCAACAGACAAACAGAACAAATCAAAACAGTAAAAACCATCACCTTCACCACCAACAAACAAAGAAATTGACATCAGAATACATTGCACAATACGTCTGAACTACAATGTCTGTTTTATCGAACCTTATTTGACTTTAGAACCTTATTCTATTGTCAGGTTAAGAAGCCCTATTTTAAAAACAAGTCCTGATGATTTGTAAGTTGAACAAGCCATATTTGATTGTCAAATTTACAAACCTGGTTTCATTCTAGACCAACCAACCATTTTCTTTTCTCTCTGCAGCAAGAACCTTCGGCATAATGAAACTTTGGAATAACGAACCATTAAATTAATGCAAGAGGATGTAAGACAAACAAACCCCATTTCACTTTGTTAGTGGAAGAGTTTTTAAGCTTATGTTATACAGTGATGGTCTGATTGTATTATATATATATATATATATATATATATATATATATATATATATATATATATATATATATTGTAGCCTTCTCTCCTTCTGTCGCTAGTGTATAATGTTGTTATACGCTGTGTGCCATCCGGCCCCCGGCAACTAGCTGGAGAAGGGTCAGGATGGTCCGAGCTAGGCTGGGGTCCGTTTGGTTGAAATATACAACCAGGCGTGGAGAACGGCGTTGAAATGTACCATGTTCCTGGGTTACTTACTACCAGTCTATTCCCATTACTTGCTTACTATACCAGAATACTACCAGTCACAATTCATCCAACGAAGATACCAGTACCAGAGCAGCTCATCCAATCGCAGATACCAATACCAGTGCAGCTCATCCAGCGCAGATACCAATATCAGATACCATCAGTTCACTCGCATATTACCTAAGCAGCACCATAATTGCATTGCACTACTCACCGATACTTATGCTATACTGCAGCAGACTTCAAAGGAAATGGTCCAGGCAGTAGTGTACACTTCAATCAACGCTTTATTAACACTCACAACACTAATCATCCACACTTTGGCCCGTTTTCGGGCCCACCCAGCTGTTTCGATACAAATTCGACCTCTTCTTATTCTCTGACCGCTATATTTCCGAAACAGTTACGCCTTTTACTTACTGACCTTTTCTCAAATACTAACGCTTATTAACCCTCCTCATCATACGGAAATGATTAGATAACGAAGCAATAACTGTATGAAAGATTATTACTGAACATAATCGCATCTCCAACAATTATTACCCCTCTTAATTTTCTATCAAAACAATCCATAATCGTTAGTTTCCCTGAAACTGATCGATTCATGATCGATTGCTAAAATAATCGATCGATTATGTAATCTATCACGGAACTCTCAATATTTGACTAATTTTCACCGTTTCCTTACTAATACACTAATCTACCAATTCTTCATTGGTTACACGACACCCCTCCCTCGCTAAGCTCGGTCCCCGAGCTGACAAACAACAACTCGACAACTTGAACTGGTAAGTATAAAATACAACCAAATGCAACACTCGATAAACAAATCTTGCTACTATCTCAACGTCTTGATAGCATTTTCCTCAAACATCCAACCACGTAACGTTTTATACCAAACATCCCTACTTTCTAACTTCCGCACGAATGGAAACCTCATGAGCACTGCTCAAATCACAAAATCCTACCGAGTTTCACGTCCTATAAACATGAACATGAACATGCTGTAATCTGTCTGCTAACACATTGTGTTGAATGAGCGAAACATGGCACTTCCCGTTTTAATGGGCCCTTACCGTTTGATTTTCATCCTAGCAAATCAAGTAAATGATACCAGCCTAATCAAACATCATCCCAACTTACTGCTAAACTCTCCTTAAATAAAACACGGTCTCTACCACTTTGGTCCTATTTCTTCTTGAAAGAGAGACAAAACATAATTCGATGTGATTATTCCAAAACAACCCGGTTGTATCTAAACCGTAACTAATATAAAAATCCACAGTCTACACTGTTAATCCCAATATACCACTTTGGTAGTATGGTCTTTGCAAACATTGTTATCTTCCATCACTACCAATTAAGTGAATACCTACTTAGTATAAACTGGACTGCTTTTGGTTACCTATGACACATAGTGCTGGTATAAACAACCGACCTGTTCACCTTATGCCAGCCACCGCTACCAGTTACACAGCATTGATAACTGACACTCAAAAACCAAAACCCTACATCTGGTATATGTGTGAATAGTTAAAATAACAACTAGGTGCATGAAAGTTGTACCATTTTCACACCATTTTATACCAACAACATACCATATATGAGCAAAACATAGAATCTTAGCATGCAAAACTGAGTCCATTGCGATACTTAATGTCCAATGTTTACAGCTCATAATCAGCAAAGCGTCCATCGTAAGCCTGCTCATCCCGGCTTTCGTCCTTTCGTTTATTTATTGTCCATAAATTCAAACTAAATTTGTTAAAGTCCATAAACAAAACAGGCATGCCGACTTGGCATCACTTTTTTTTTTTTTGTATGTATGTCCAAAAATGTTTCAAAATTTAAACCAAAACAGAAAAACACTGATTGCTCCGTTAAACTGGTTCCCTTGCTCAATCGTCGGCCACGATATCTGTCTGCACCTCCAGCCACTCCCCGGCTGCAGTGATGTACCGCTCAATACGCCTCGTCCACACACGCCCTGGCCGCAACACCCGCCTGGTAGTGTGATCGATGCTGTCCGTCAGACTCGTAGCCTGCTCCCACTGGCGCAGCTGCGACAGTCTGTCCCTGATGATGGTCCCGTCCAGATCCGCTGGCCGCACCTGTACCTCGGCATCAACAGCCATCTTAACCTCTGACCCTCTGGAGGCGGAGGCGACCGGGGACCGTGGAACCTCCCTCTTTCTACCCCCAGTCAGGTCCAATAGCTCACACTCGCTGTCTTGCTCCAGACACGCCTCGTCAATTAAAGGCGTCTCACCCCGTGACGGTGAAACGCGCCGAGCGGGTGACATGCTGCGAGATGGGACCCTCTTACGTCCCACTGCCACAGGTGGCCGGCTCCTGCTTCTGTCTTTGTTGGGCGTGCTTGGGGCCTTATCCTTAATCGGTGCGGTAACGGGGGTCTTGGTGTGGACCCTGGTCGGAGCGCAATTAGAGGCATGCTCCCCATAATGTCTTTCCAGTTCCCTATGGTACGTGGTCCTAAATGAGCAACGGTCGCAGTAGTACTTTGGAGAATGTACGTCCTGCTCGTGTCTCTTCAACGAAGCCCGCGAGGCATAGACTCGTGAACACACCGGGCAGCGGTATGTTTTCTTGGGGTCCTTTTCGTCTCTTCTCTCCTCGGTGGGCATGGTCTTAAAAATAATGATAACACACACACACAAAAAGGCATCATTAAATTGTCCGATTTGGCACTGGCGTGTATGCTAAATTTATCCAGTCATTCCACATACAACGACAATCACTGTTCCGGCACTGATATCACTTGCAGAATCCGAAACACCAACAATCTGCGCGACCAGTATCTGGCCTAGCCCATACCGGTTCCTGTACTAGACGAGGGTAGCACTCGTGAGTCCCACATGGCGTATGGAGTTTATGTCGGTAACAGTCTATGACGGATCTGCTACCACGCAAGAAGTCAAGGCCCAATATTCCTTCATGGCGTATATCAGCCACAATTACGTCTGCCGTATACGATAGAAGTCCCAATTGTAAAGCGACTGTTGCCTTCCCATCCATTGCCAATAGCGATCCGTCCGCCATCATCATCGGCTCATCTAGTGGGCTTAACGGTGGCTTACTGCTCGAGTCAATCGTGTCGTAAATCCTCTTGGCTATGAAGGAATGGGTTGAGCCGGTGTCCACCAACGCTTCAACTCGTGCCCCATTTACTCTGGCTCTTATAAACAGTCCGTGCCAAGTCCCATCGAGAACTGTCCTTTGCTCACTTTCAGCAACATTGCTGGCCCCAGCGGACCGCTGTTCACCCATCTGGTTCCTTGCCATGTCGGAAATGCCCTGCATGAATGCGAATACCAAAATGAAATAACATGAGAGTTCAGTCTCAGTGAGAGTACGACATGCCGATACGTGCATGCCTAGAAGTATCTGGGGGGACGTCTGTTCCGTCTGGGGTATGGGTGCGGTTCATAGCTGGAATCCCTTCCAGGCTCATCACCTTCCAAAGCCAGCTCTGTTGATACTGCCTCTTCAACTTGATTTGGGTGGGCATCTGAACCTCCACCAGACTCCTCGTCGTCTGTAGCTGGTTCTGGTACAGCCTCTTCTACTTGTTTCGGTCTGAACTCCCACGTTGGCCTCTGCACCCCTGTGTATGGTTTCAGGCGGTCCACATGAACCACCAGCGGCCTGGCCCTTGGTGATAGCTGCAGCCGTAGCGTAACATCTGATAGTTTCGTGACTATCAAATACGGCCCCAACCATTTCGTCTGCAACTTGGGACTGCAGCCCTTCTTCCGCATCTTTCTCCGGAGCCACGCATACTGCCCAACATTGTATGCTGCGACATGGGCCCTCTGATCGTAAAACCGCTTCTGTTTTCTGCAGGCCAGCCCCAATCTAGCTCGTGCACGCTGATGTGCTTGTCTCATCCTTGTACGCAGACCCTCTGCATAATCTGTGCAGACCTCCTCCTGGTGGTCAGCACCATCTGGTTCATCGACATCGCCTGGCATCAGCACCTCTCTTCCCAACATTAACATGTTGGGGGTCTCCCCCGTTGAATCTTGAGGGCAGCTCCTGTAAGCACTTGTAGCGAATGGAATCAGCTGGTCCCAGTCCTTCTCTCCGCTGTTCATATCCAGAAGAGCTGCAACGGTGTCTACCAGGGTGCGGTTGTATCTCTCGATGAGGCCATCCGATTTGGGGTTGTAGGCTGTGGTTTTCGTCGTGGTCGCCCCAAGCAGCTTGCACACCTCGCTAAAGACTTCGGAGATGAAGTTCCGCCCTTGGTCCGAATGGACGAACCTTGGCACCCCGAACCTGCAGACGAACTCTACCACCAGTTTTTCTGCAATGGTTTCAGCACGCTCGTCTTTGATGGGATAAGCTTCCATCCATTTTGTAAAGTAGTCCCCTAGTACGAGGACGTACTTGTTTCCTTGTTTCGTTCTCGGGAACGGACCCAGAATGTCAAGTGCCACTCTTTCCATTGGGAAGCCGCTGATTCTCTGCTGCAGTGGAGCACGCGGTGTTCTACCAGCACCCTTTCTCCTTGCACATATGTCACACTCACGCAGAGCAGACCGGAAATCTGCTGCCATCCCAATCCAGTAGTATCGTAGCCGAGCACGAGCTAGCGACTTGCCCATACCAAAATGGCCACCAGTCATAGAAGCGTGAACCGCCCGAATCACGTCTCTCACAAGGACTCTTGGTAGGATAATCTGCCTCCTCACAGTGCTACCATCTGCTGCCTCCCAGCGACGAACAAGGACCCCGCTGCTAACCTCCAGCACTTCCCAGTGATCCAATAGCTGTCTTGCCTTGACAGACCATGATGCTGCTTTTTCATCAGACGGTCGCTCAGCTGCCAGTTTAGCGGCACGAACCGGATTGATGTCCTCGTCTTGTTCCTGTAAACTGCCGATATCGGGAGCCTCATATGCTTCTTGCTCTACCAGTACCCTGGCTTGGTCTGCTGGTATCTCCTCATCACAACCGCATTGTCTACACGGTCGGCGTGACAACCCGTCTGCATTGCCATGACTTCGCCCCTGCCTATGACGGATCTCAAAATCATATTCCGAGATCAACTCCAACCACCTTGCAAGCTGACCCCTGGGGTCCTTGAATCTGACAAGCCACTGCAGCGAGCCATGATCTGTCCGTATCACCACATGACGGCCGTATAGGTACTGACGAAACTGCTTCAGAGAGACTACCACTGCTAGGAGCTCCTTCCTCGTCACGCAGTAATTTCTCTCCGCTCTCTTCAGTGTGCGGCTTGCATATGCCACCACCCTCTCAGCACCATCTTGGACTTGGGAGAGCACGGCCCCAACACCAATGTTGCTGGCATCAGTATCAAGGATATAACTGCCATCTGGTCGTGGATAGGCCAGGATGGGAGGCGATGATAATCTCCCCTTCAGCTCATCGAATGCCTCTTGGCATTCTTTCGTCCAAAGGAACTTGCGATTTTTCTCCATTAGCTGGTGGAGCGGTTTGGCGATGGAGGCGAAGCCTGCAACAAATCTGCGGTAGTACGATACCAGCCCCACAAAGCTCCTCACTTCCTTGGTGGTCCTCGGTGTTGGCCATTGTTGAATGGCGGATGTCTTGTCTGGATCTGTTGTCACTCCATCCTTCGACACGATATGCCCCAGGTACCTAACGCTGGTGTGAAATAGCGAGCATTTCGATGGCTTAAGCTTCAAGCTGGCCTCACGGAGTCGCTGGAAAACCACTCGAAGTCGTGACAGCTCATCTTCCACTGTCTTGCCAAAGACGATCACGTCGTCCAAGTAAACAAGCAACATTTCCCAGGTCAGGCCTGCCATCACTCTATCCATCAGACGCTCGAAGGTGGCTGGCGCATTACAAAGCCCAAAGGGCATAACGCGCCAGGCATACGACCCGCCATTAGCGATGAAGGCCGATTTCTGCTTAGCCTGCTCGTCCAACTGCACTTGCCAATACCCACTGGCAAGATCGAGGGTTGAGAACCACTTTGCACCGCTGAGTGCATCCAGCGTGTCATCTATTCTGGGCAGCGGATAAGCGCCTTTCAGTGTTGCAACATTCAGTTGGCGGTAGTCTATGCACATCCTCTTGCTCCCATCCTTCTTTGTGACCAGGACCACGTTGGAAGACCAAGGACTGCTTACTTGCTCAATCAGCCCCTGAGATAGTAGCTGATCTATCTGTCTATCAATCTCCGCCCTCTGCTCCGCTGGATATCGTCTTGGTGCTTGTCGCACTGGTCTCGCATCACCAGTATCAATGCTGTGCTGGACTAGGTCAGTTCTGCCCAGATCTGTTGGTCCGTGTGAGAAGACATCTGCAAAATCTTGCAGCAGCTCTGCTACCTGCGTGTGGTACTGCTCTGGGACCTCTTCAATGCTTCGCTCGTACAGCTCTACCACATGTGATGGCATGCCATCACCACCGTTCACTTCACGTGGAATTACCTCGACCTGTTCAGCGTTTTGGAGCTGAGTCAGACAGGCCACCATAGTGCCCTGCTTCACCACTCTCTCTTCCTTTGTGGGGTTGTAAACTCTGATAGGGAGTACCTCAGCATTCGCCTCAACGACAGCCCTTGCTATCAGCAAGCCCTTACTGAGGGTCTCAGCCTGGTTGGTAGGAGCTTCCAACAGGCCAACTCCTGCGATTGGTTGTGGCTTTCCACCTGCCACCATGCCTTTCAATATTGCCTCGTGCCCTGCAGGTACTGAACTGGTCTCGCTTGCTATGATTCTGCGGCAGAAAGGCTGACCCCGATGATCTTTGCATTGGATCGTATCCCATGGCAGCTGCAGCTCCAATTTGCGGCAATCCAGCACAGACTGTGTTTTCATCAAGAAGTCCAGCCCGATGATACCTTCATTGTGAAGATTGGCCACCGTCACCTCAAACACGAACAGCAAATGTCCCATCTGGATTTCAGCCAGTGTTTTACCACTGGTCTCGAGTGGAGAACCGTCTGCTTGGTGCACTGTACGAGTTGCTCGCTGCAATACCGGCTTCCTTGCATCTTCAATCTTGCTGAAGATCGCTTTGGACACATACATCTGCGATGAACCGGTATCAATTAGGAATGTGATGGGCTGACCGTTGATCTTAGACTCAACATGAAGACCATGATATCTGCTATTGCCAACTGGCCGTGCTTGCCCCGCTTGTTCAGCTTGGGGTGCTGGCTGTGGTTGCTCTGGTGTCCTTTGTTGCACGCCACCAACATCACTACGAAGTGGAGCTGGTCCCCACTCTGGCTGACTGCGCGCTGGTATCTGCTCGATATTTGATGCTTGGGGGCAGTGCCTCCAACCATGACCAACTTGATCGCAGTGGTAGCACCTCCTTCTGTCTGCATCGATGCTTGCTGGCATACTTCTAAGTGGTTGCTTCGCTAGACGTGGGCAATCTCGTTTCCAATGGCCAGCTTGGCCGCAGTTGAAACAATTGTTGCTCTGGTCCCCAGGCAGTGATGATGCTGGTACCCTTGCAAATTGTGCTGTCGTGTTGGTTCTCGATCGTATTGGTGGAGAAGATTCCACTCTGGAAATCAACTCTTCCACTGCTTTCGTCATTCCCCTCATAGCGCCGTCTTTCTCCTTGGTTGTAGGGCTCTTCTGCTCGACATCATCAGTCGCCAGTGCTCTGCTATACCGCTGCAACCGGCCATCACTTCTCTCCGTCTCCATCCTCAGGAAAGCCTCTGTACTCAGTGCTGCTTCGATTGCCTCATCAAGTGTGCGGGGCTGGGCGCGGAAAAGACCTTCTCGTATCTCTGGTCTTACGACCGCGTCCATGAAGTGGCCTCTTGCTAAGCGATCTTGCCCCGCCTCGTCAAATTCTTGGTAGGCTAATGCAGTCAGCTCCCGAATACCTTGCCCCAACTCCTGCAGAGTCTCCTTTGGTTTCCTCCTCCTGGTCCGCAGCTCAGCCAAGAAGACCTCGGATTTGCCTGCTGGGCCGAACCGTTGCTTAAGCCTATTTACCAGCTCGCTGTACGTTAACCTCCTTCCTGTCTGTTGAACAAGGACCTTTACAGCTGGGCCTCGCATGCTGGCAGCCAAATACTGCAGTGCTTCATCTTCGGACCATCCGTTCACCCCTGCGCAGGCCTCAAAATGACTCAAATAGTCAAGAATCGGCCCCCTGCCGTCAAATCTATCGGGAGTCATCCGCAGCTTATCTCCACCTCTATATCTGCGCTGGTAACTGCCTTCGTCCCACAGTTCTGGTCTTCGCCACGGTGTACCCATTGCTGATGGTGCTGCTGATGAATTACCTCCACCACCTACCAGAACTTCATTTACTGGTGCTGGCTGGTTGCCCGTTGCTGGTGTCTCCCAACTGGTCTGCTGGATCCTGCTGGGGCCGCCTGTCATCCTACCTTCACATGTAGGACCACTCTGCCATTGCTGACTTCCAGTCATCATGCCGACACCAAGCCGTTGCGCTGTAACTGGTTGTTTGCAATACCTGCTGTATCCATCGTTGACTGGTCTGCTTTCAGGTGTTGCAAAGCTACTAGCAGGAGGAGCTTTACTTCCGGATGACTCTGCTGCCGCATTTGGTGCTGTGGTGAAGTCATCCTGGTCTAGTGGTGTGCTGCTGCTAATTCCTGCCCTTCCTGAACTCATCATCCCTGAGCTGGGGTAGCTGGTGGTAGCGGGTCCCTGCGACGGAGGTGGAGTTCTTCTGAGTGCTGCACGAAGATCTGTCATCATCGCTTCGACGTCTGCCAGCTCCTGTTCTAGCTGCCACCAAATTTCCGCTGGAGTTTGCTGGCGCAGGCCAGCAGTCCTTGCTGAGTGATGCATGTTGCGCTGCCCTGTCTACTGCCAAATCCCACTCCTGACACCACGTGTAGCCTTCTCTCCTTCTGTCGCTAGTGTATAATGTTGTTATACGCTGTGTGCCATCCGGCCCCCGGCAACTAGCTGGAGAAGGGTCAGGATGGTCCGAGCTAGGCTGGGGTCCGTTTGGTTGAAATATACAACCAGGCGTGGAGAACGGCGTTGAAATGTACCATGTTCCTGGGTTACTTACTACCAGTCTATTCCCATTACTTGCTTACTATACCAGAATACTACCAGTCACAATTCATCCAACGAAGATACCAGTACCAGAGCAGCTCATCCAATCGCAGATACCAATACCAGTGCAGCTCATCCAGCGCAGATACCAATATCAGATACCATCAGTTCACTCGCATATTACCTAAGCAGCACCATAATTGCATTGCACTACTCACCGATACTTATGCTATACTGCAGCAGACTTCAAAGGAAATGGTCCAGGCAGTAGTGTACACTTCAATCAATGCTTTATTAACACTCACAACACTAATCATCCACACTTTGGCCCGTTTTCGGGCCCACCCAGCTGTTTCGATACAAATTCGACCTCTTCTTATTCTCTGACCGCTATATTTCCGAAACAGTTACGCCTTTTACTTACTGACCTTTTCTCAAATACTAACGCTTATTAACCCTCCTCATCATACGGAAATGATTAGATAACGAAGCAATAACTGTATGAAAGATTATTACTGAACATAATCGCATCTCCAACAATTATTACCCCTCTTAATTTTCTATCAAAACAATCCATAATCGTTAGTTTCCCTGAAACTGATCGATTCATGATCGATTGCTAAAATAATCGATCGATTATGTAATCTATCACGGAACTCTCAATATTTGACTAATTTTCACCGTTTCCTTACTAATACACTAATCTACCAATTCTTCATTGGTTACAATATATATATATATATATATATATAATATATTCCATTTTCTTATTGTTGTTTTAACACAACTTTTTTTTTCTATAGTGTTTTGTCATTATTTTTCTGCATCCGGTTACTACGGACTTCAACTGCGCGATTTGCTCTTTCAAACTTTGTATTAAGTTTCCTAATATTTATGCAATGTGAATTTACATTCATGTACTTCTATTGTACAGGACCTTGATGTTAAACAGCATTCACATGCTGATCTTGTTATTCTGTCAAATCAAGTTGAAATAGAAATGAATAAAGATAACATAATTTTCGGATTGCCAAACTCCCGACATGCTAAGCTGTTTTCTGTTTTCTTTCACCTTTACTTCTCCGCCACATGGTAAACCTGCGCTCCATTTTTTGTTTTGTTTTATGAGGATTTATGATAAATGAAATGTTAGAGGTAATAAAGCTGTAATTAATTAATTGGCAAGCAATGAGATAATTTGTTTTTATGCAAATTCGATGGTTTTGCACGAGGCTGTTTGCTTGCATGGGAACCGCGTTAAGTGGATTCAGGTTACTGAAATGGGCCTACTGCCATGGGGATAATATATATATATATATATATATATATATATATATATATTATTTTTTTTTTTAGCTAAAATGCTTTCCTAAAAACTTCCTATCTCTTTTATCCGAGGTTTAGGGTTTCATTAGTCAATCATTCACTCCTAATCTCTTGTGTTCATCGCACCTACAATATACATACTCACTCTAAATTTTCTAGTCCTCCACCGTTTTGTCGTGTGAGTTTTCAATTCGACTCGTTTTCTTCCCTTCGTAACGAATCAGGGCAAGAAGATTAGTACAAAGAACGTGGTGCACAAACTTATGACAGAGAAATCACGTGCGTTCCCCCGTGTTTCGGCACCTATAATGAATTAAGGTCACTCTGTAATTACTAAAGGTAGCTGTGATTCCGCATGGTGAAGTTTCAATCTCAAATGTCTGGACAAAGCAGACAATAGATAAATCATATTTCTCTGATGTAATTAGAATAATTAAATCTAAAGTAATTATACATTGAATCTAAAGTGATTTTCAAGGCGTTCCTTGGTAGAGACCAGTGCATCCATATTTGATTACCATCAGAATCAATCATTCAACGGACATACAGTCACCTTCACCAGGCGAGAAGAATATTGCAGCATATATCACTAATTAACACGCCGTTGTTGCCTGCAGGTGGGTTTATGAGAAGGTACAAGTCTTTCAATGTAGGCATAAAAGTGGATCTGTCAAACAAGTCGTTATTACTATTTTTTTAGCTTTGTTTTAACTTGTTTATTTTTGAATGCGTTGTGTAATTCTAATAAACACTTTTCGCTCAAGACAAATCAACGGAACCCAATCTCCTTGACTTTACATTGATGAAATAGCAAAAATACAACGATGAAACACCCATGGGTCTGTTCTAAACCATGATGATAATTTGGTTCACCCCATTTCGCCGTAGTTTGCATTTGAGCTACCAATCTTCCACTACAGAAATTACATGAAGGGAGAATGATCTTTAACACTAAGAAGAAATCAATGATTTCATATTAAAAAAACACACACACACACACACACACACACACACACATGCAGGTACGTTTTCCGAGATATCAGAATGCCGGGAGTAGAATAAAATAGATACCTTAAAATACAAAATGTGTAAAGCATTCTACCCATGCAAAAGTAATGTATAATTACTGTTTGCTTGTGACCCTGCATCACAAAACCAACACAAAAGTCACCAGGATAAGACATTTAGTTGAGGCAGATTCTAAACGAACAGACTTATAGCTTTTAAAGGGGATAGGTAGTACCTGATCAGTGGGACTCAGTGGAAATGCTGGGGGATGATTGTTCCAATCCTTGTGGGCAGTTTAATCGCCCCGTCACTGTACAGGCATGCTAACCTGGAAACATTAAACTGCACATTACTTGAATACAACTTGAACACAACAATAGATACATAATGTACTCTTAAATGAATCCCACAAGGATTAAAACAATCATCCCCCAGCATTCCCACTGATCAGTTACTAGCCATCCCCTTTAAATGATGTAAACCTCAATCTAAATGGACTCTCTTAAACATTTGGAAGTAATGCAAACATTCGGTAAAAGTGTATTCTGTGAAAAGGGGATCTGAACTATGGGGCTTGGTCTAGTCAAGGGCTTGGTATTACTAATTCCTGTTTTTTACCATTAATGGGATCAGAAACAGGAAGCAAAAACGCCTTGATAACAACTGTGAAGGAATTGTTACATTAAGCTAAAATTGAATAATTTATGATCATTTAACACATTATACCAATTATCAAACGGCATCTTCGAAAGCAATTGCATTCGAGTTGAAAGTAAAGAGTGTGTAAAGTTTGAATTGAATTGAATTGAAAGTGCTTTAAAGAAATGGTGAGAGGCCTGTAAGACATACCTGCTCACACTATCCTATTAGAAAAAAAAAAAACATAAAAAAAATGCGAAAAACACTTTTTCCCATGCGCTGTGCTTTATGATCCAAAATTTAAGAATAATGTAGAAGAAGAATGGCTCCTTCAGAAAGTATAAAAAATTGAAGATTTACTGTTTTGACTGGTCTATCTATGTTATTGAGCCCTATTTTCAGTCCTACTTTGAGTCCTATTTTGAGTCCTCACGTATAATCAGGGCGGGCAACTTTTTATTGCTTCTGTGACGCACGATCACAGTTTATCTACTCATATTTGATTGTGTCTCTCATATCTCTCAAATAAACACAGCAGTACGTCTTCGTAAACGTAGCTCCTCAAACTCCATCCTCGCATCGTATGTGTCTCTCCATCTCGACGCTTTGCTTGCCGTCGTAAAACAAAGCGTAGTAAATAAACAAATTATATAACAAAATTTCGTAACAACATAAGCAAATCACATAACAGTCAAAAAGAGATCCTTGTCATTTCGATTGCTTGTTTGATATTGGCCATTTGTCCCATTTTACTATTAAGTCGTCATTCGTGCAAGTCGGACTCCAAAAATGGACAGAATATATTCCTTATTCTGTGAAAGTCCCAAAAATAAATACATAAGTTGAAGTTTATTCAATTCATGAAATTCTTCTTTCGAGACGATTTCATTGCAACCGATTGACAAATCGCCCCACATCGACGCAAATAAGCAATATATATATATATATATATATATATATATATATACATATAATATATAATATATATATATATATACATATATATGTATATATATATTATATATATTATATATATTATATATAATATATATATATATATATATATATTATGCTATAGGGATTTCGACCAACACTTGCTGTCAGGCGGAAGCTTGGTGGTCTAGTGGAGATGGCGCCTGTCCGGAGGTCAGGAGGTCGTGGGTTTGAATCCTATTCGAGTGTGTAAGCCCATTATCTTTATCATGGCTACTACTAAAACATTGATCAATTCAGTGCTTATTTGCGTCTGTGGGGCGATTTGTCAATCAGTCGCACTGAAAACGTCTCGACGGAAGAATTTCATGAATTCGAAAAATATGTTGAAGTTTACTGCCTAGGATGCCTAGAGTCAGGAAGAAATTACAGTCCTCAGGCAGAAATCACGAAGAAGAAGTTTATTATGACGAATCATTCAAACTCATTTACAGGGATGAATTCTGAGAATGTCTCGTCCGGCAGAGAGATGTACGGTGCAGAGATTATGACTGGCTGTACGATAAGATAACACGACTGGAGATCAGTTCTGGGCTGGTTGACTCTATATCTCTTTCGTTCATATGGTTATTCTCTCGCTGTTTAAACACGGGTTTCACTCTTAGCTGACAAACTCTTCACTCCATCTCCTCTCGACAACTTCTCTTTTAGATAAGCATAAATTCTGTCTTATATTCCCCTTTCAAACAAGCTCCTCTTGTTCGAGAGATGCTCTCAGTTTGGAACATGGTTGCCTTTTCACGAATTTGAATGACCGACGAGATTCCATCCCGCGGCGCGCCGGATTGAAATGAATTTGAATGCTCATTGCTGGAATGCGTGCTCCTATCTTAGACTGAATGACGCAAATGAAAAACTGATGGCTCCGATAGTAAATTTGAAAGGCTAAATTTTTAATTTGATTGTTGTTTCAGTACTGCGAGCATGCATTGCGTGAACTTGAATGCCAAAATTATGAAATTGACCGAAAACCTAGTTATTCATGTATAAGTAATTTCTCGTCTTGGTTTCTGTGATTAACTATAGAATATTTCATCATTTCAAATAGGTTAAATATCCGCCGCATCTAAGACATCAAGGAAGAATCCAAGTAACCAGTCTCGAGGAAAATGTGAACACAAAGGCAGGTTAAATACCCAGTGATGATTTTATGGATAAATGAAATTGTAGTCAATATTACAATCATGTAGTACAACACTTCATCTTAATTGTAATTCAAAGGATACAAATTCGATTTCTCTCGTCTAGAACATACATATTAGCTATTTAGAACTCCTGCACTGTTTCGAATACGAAATATGTGGATGTGGCTTGAAATAATATCTCAAAGCCGTATTGCCACTAATGATACCTTCAAAATATGATTCAATTTAATTCATACCTACACATTGTAAATTCTCGTACTCTCTTATCCTCGCTTCTTATCACAATGTTCCAAATTTAAGACAAAAGATCTAAGAAAAAAGCTACAGTATTCACTAGCTGCATCTCAAAACAGCAAGACCACTTGGCTCTATCTCAAGAAAGTATATTGTTTTTTACTCTGATACAAATGTTGACACAGCCATATTCGCATATCATATCCTATACAATTCTAATAAACATGTGCCAAAATAACAGAAGAAACTGCTGTAATTGCAACTAAATGCATTCACAGTGCATGTCAAACAACAAAAATAATAACAAAGCAGTACCCGCTGCATGCTATAAGGATTAGAACCAACACTTGCTTTCGGGCGAAAGCTCGGTGGTCTAGTGGAGATGACGCCTGTCCGGTGATCAGGAGGTCGTAGGTTCAAATCCTGCTCGAGTATGTACGCCCATGATTTTTTATCACGGCTACTACTTAAACACTGATCAATTCAGTGCTTATTTACGTCGATGTAGGGCAATTTGTCAATCAGTTGCAATAAAAACATCTCGACGGAAGAAAATCATGAATTTGAATAACAAAGCAGTATCCGCTGCATGCTATAAGGATTAGAACCAACACTTGCTTTCGGGCGAAAGCTCGGTGGTCTAGTGGAGATGACGCCTGTCCGGTGATCAGGAGGTCGTAGGTTCAAATCCTGCTCGAGTATGTACGCCCATGATTTTTTATCACGGCTACTACTTAAACACTGATCAATTCAGTGCTTATTTACGTCGATGTAAGGCAATTTGTCAATCAGTTGCAATAAAAACATCTCGACGGAAGAAAATCATGAATTTGAATAACAAAGCAGTACCCGCTGCATGCTATAAGGATTAGAACCAACACTTGCTTTCGGGCGAAAGCTCGGTGGTCTAGTGGAGATGACGCCTGTCCGGTGATCAGGAGGTCGTAGGTTCAAATCCTGCTCGAGTATGTACGCCCATGATTTTTTATCATGGCTACTACTTAAACACTGATCAATTCAGTGCTTATTTACGTCGATGTAGGGCAATTTGTCAATCAGTTGCAACAAAAAATGAGTTTCACCTTTCAAATGATTTTAAAAAAAGTCAGGTTGACCAGAAGAATTCTTTCATATTTTGTGATTAATTTGAAGGGATGCAAGTAAAACTAAGATGAATGTTAGAAAAATCAATATCATAGAATGTATGGTACGTATTCAAATATTCATTTTGGTGCTACAAAGTGCGCTTTCAATCAACACAATTCAACAATCTCATGTATTTACACTACATAGTTTCTTAGAGCATAATGCATTTCATATTTACTATGCGTTATAAGTATTTGAATATGTGCATTTAACATATCCAATAATCGGAAAGATGAAACAGTAATTCAACCGGCGTCCTTGGTACAAGTTGCAGAGTGTATCGGTGACACCTCCAAACCGTAGCTGGCTGCCCTACACACAGATTGCTGGGACGAGTGCTCGGCTTCCAGCTGGGCTGTAATTTAGTCCATTCACTGTCAAGTAAGCTTCAAATCCAAATGAGGCGATTACGTCTTGAGGTTAACGAAAAACACAACGGATACAACGTTTCACAACAATGCTTGAAAGGTTAGTGTTCAGACGAACACAATTAGCATAGGAATCATAATTACATGTGCAAGAGTTATAAGTTTAATCAGGGCTATAGTCACAAGGAATACATTTCACTGATTTTCTTTTCTGAACTCACAGTGTATGTTAACTGCAAATAACATCACACTAAATTTCATTTTGTGTAATTTGTGTAATTGTGTTAAACGCATCTGGCCTTCTTCATTTTTTTTGTTTGTTTTGTTTTGTTTTTTTGCCTTTGCTTCTTTGTATGCTGTATTGTTCTTTGATTTCAAGTTCTTTTTACAGATTTCTTCCATGTCATTCACCTTTTCCTAAAAGATATGAGTATTGAACTGGTCATAAACTAATATTGCATTTTACGCTGATAAAGTGTAATGCTTATTTGAGCCTTTTGCCGGGCCAGTGCGGGAATATCAAGATATGTTAAATATAAAAAATAATTCGTTCATACCCATCTTAACGGCAAATATTGTAAAATTAAGGAAAATATTATTTCAAAGAATTATACAAATACGTTGTGATTATTTTCAGTGAACTTGTCCTCTTCTCATCTGTATTATCTGTATTAGTTTAAAATATTTATACAATACTGATAACATACATATTTGTGAATATAGGTACATTTTTTTTTTATTATACTACTGCATGCAAAATTTGGGAACATTAGCGAGATCTCAAGGATATAATTTGCAAAATTACTCATCTCTGTGCCCACTGAAGTGTAACGCAGTGGGATCTTTATCCAAAAGAGATCAGTAAAAGAATGCTTCAATACTCAACCAATAGTAGCTACTTTGATTTTAAGCCATTAGCTTAAAAGCGGTTTTCCAGACCCACATGCTCATAGAGGCGTAAAATTTTGGGGAAAAACTATGGAACTAGTGATACACTTACATCATGAGCACACTGATGAAAATGTTACATAATTTTTTTTTTTATGCACGATATTGAAACAATACATATTGCACGATTTCAACGTGGTTATTGTATTTTTTTATAATGTGCTCATTCAACCGTAAAGTAAAAATACGTTGTGCCAACACCGTATGTAGTTTTCCAAATTAATATGAATCCAATCTGTTAAAATAAATTTTACCATGGAAAACATGTCACAACTGCAATAATTCGCAATTTTTACCCCGTGGTCACTCAACAATAAAATTTTGCTGACTAGTCTGCTGATGGTACCATTGGAAGCACATACGTTTTATGCTGCCTGACTTCTTATGCTTGGAATTTGATATCTATGCCGATATCATTAAATCAAAGTTACAAATTCGAGATTGAGAATTTCAAAAAGTATTCATTTCACCTTTAGAGTATGAACACTGAAGTGTAACTGATTGATATCTACTGAATATCACATGAAAGTTACCTGAGAAATACAGCTACATGGACCTCTATTCAGTTTTCCTGACAAGTTCTAGGTTTAGAAATTACAGCGATTAGTGTAAGGGAGGAATTATATTTATTTTATTTTTTTTTTTGCTAAGTGTTATATACTATCAGTACATGTAATATACAGGTAGATAGATATACTATACATGGGCCTACTTCTTTAAAATTTTATTCACCCATTTTTTGTGTTATAGCGAGGTAGAGGAAATGATAGAGGAAGGGGAGAGAAAGGAAAATAAGAGTTAATAGGGGAAAGTTATGCGGCGTACTGATACTCAAGTCGCGAAGTCGGAAGCTGCTGCCATCGGGTGGGTATAGGCACCTCCACTCTCCCTGCCCTGTTTGATCGTCTGGGATCCAGGACTCCTGTCCGGACGGCCAGCAGCACGAACAATCGAGCCACCAGGATTTTTCACCCAAGTTGCACTCTTCCCTAATGATGGCATCAAGGGCGAGCACGTAGCTGTCATTGTAGGGAACAGGTAGGGTTGCGTTACGACGTTTGCAGTAGTCGCTAGCAACTTCAAAGAGCATCCCATCACAAGAGATACCTGTCGTCAAAGAATAGTTAACACTAAGCTTTCGGAAAACCTTTATTCTATATTTCAAATCATGAAAATCATGAACGTGTGGAAAGTGAGGCGTCAAGAGAAGGCATGTATTGAGTAAAGCATCGTTGTGGTGTCATATTTTGTTAAACGTCAAGCATTTTTTTGGTATTACACAGACTTAAAGAGAAAACTCCGAACAGCAGCAATTTTCACATTGTTGGACAATAAAAGTTTTTTGACAATTATGCCTCCACGGTGCAAATAGAATCTTGCAGCCCCAATTTCTTTAAAGGGGATGGCTAGTAACTGATCAGTGGGAATCAGTGGGAATGCTGAGGATAATTGTCACAATCCTTGTGGGATTCATTTAACATGTTTAAGAGTACATTGTATATCTATTACTGTGTGAAGATTATTTGCTTCAGAATGGAATCGTATTCAAGTAATGTGCAATCGATATTTCCAGGTTAGCATGCCTGTACAATGTCGGGGCGATCGTCGACGGGTTGTTAACGATCACCCCGACACTGTACAGGCATGCTAACCTGCAAACATATTGAACTGAACATTACTTGAATACGAGGCCATTTTGAAGCAAATTAGTGTCACACAACAATAGATATACAATTTATAATGTACTCTTAAATTAATCCCACAAGGATTGGAAAAACCATCCCCGAGCATTTCCACTGATTCCAACTGATCAGATACTAGCCATCCCCTTAAGCAAAAGGAAGGGTATACTAAGGACTTATATGAAAGTTTGCAATCATAGGTTCCCAGATGAGGGTAATGTGAAATTTAATGTTTCATTATTTTTCAGTAGGTCCAATTTGATATTTCCTTTTGAGATATCTGATCCTTAACGCTGTGAAAAGACATAATCACTATAACAAAAAACAAGAGACGTTGTAATAGCACACACACTATTGACGTAGAAAACACACACACACGCGCGCACACGCACACACACACACACACACACGCAAAAGACAAACACCGAAATACGAAATAATAAACCAAATCATGACGCAATTTGCTGTATCCAAGCGTGGTACTTTTGTATCTCCCCAGGATGTTTATTTTATTTTGCCTTTTGGAAGACAAATATTTTACTCGTAGCATAAAAACGAGTGAAGTGCAAAATCTAAAGTGCACTCTTCGGATTGATTATTGTCTGCTCATGTATTTTTGTCACATAGATGCATTTTACACACGTTTAGACAAATCTCGCATTGATTTTGGGGAAGTCAACCTTAGTATAGTAAAATGCACTTATGGTTCCACATTTATGTGCAGAGTAAATTGACACATAATGATTTTGAGAAGCATTTTTTTTTTCATTTAAGTTTCCTGAAATTCTTCATTAATCAACATTTCAGTTTGACAACAACGGCAAAGGAGGACTCAAAGGGGACGGCTAGTAACTGATCAGTGGGAATCAGTGGGAATACTGGTGGATGGTTGTTCCAATCCTTGTGGGATTCATTTAAGAGTACATGTACATTGTATTGCTGTGTGGAAATTATAATCTTTAGAATGGTCTCACATTTGAGCAATGTGCAGTTTATTGTTTCCAGGTAAGCATGCCTGTCGGGGCGATCGTTAACGGCCCACAAGGATTGGAACAATCATCCCCAAGCATTCCCACTGATGAATCCGAAAAAAAACAACACTTTTTTCTTTATTTAAAGCTGCCACCAATGGCAAATAACAAGATGATAATAGAAGTAGAAAATGATCACGGAATACAGCAAAAAATACTTTTGCCTTTAATATTGGCAGCCAAGACCGCTTTCATCATACTTGCCATAATTCTCTGTATGATTATTTGAACTGGTGTGTGTGTATTATTATCTCATTATCACAGCTTAAATAATAAATTATAAAAGCGGTACCCGTTTTTCCACGGGGTAAGCACATGAAATGCCGGGCAATGCCCCATAGATTGACTACCGGCTCGACCTCTACGGCAGCAAACTCAAATCCCATTGGTGCGATGATTTCGGGACAAGGATCTCTCACCAAGGACGACCTTACCTTCCGACGTAACAACAGGGAAAGCGGGATGATGGAATGATTCCACAGGACAAAGCTTGGCTATGTGGCGAAAACAAAACGCTGAAGAATGAGTTACACCAAGAAGACAATAACCAACAAATTTCACGTTTACATGAAGACTTCAGTAATCAAGGATGGAAGAAAATTTATTACGTCCCTCATTATGCAAGAAATCATCTACACAATACACGTATCGGCATGCGTTCGTTTATGCTCCTGGTTTCATAAAAGGCATTACAACCATGGGAAAAACAGCCCAATTTACATTCATAGAATACATAATACATGTATAACAAGTGCACAAATACGCGCGCGCGCGCACACACACACACACACACACACACCGAAAAGGATGGGTGAAAGTTCACTTGGGTGCCTAAATTGAATGAAGGGGCTGTGGAGCTTGCCCTGTCGGATTGTCTTTAAACCCTCCCATTACCGCAGTGGTGTTTTCTTCCCCAGTTGGTGGCCTTCGTACCTCTCCTCGCCCCTTCCTGGAGATGATGTCAGTTCCACTCTTGTTTGAGTTGATGGACTTGCAAGTATAGAGGGGGGGGGGGGGGTGGATATTCTCTTCGTGGTCTCCCGAGGTAATGCCCCTAATACTTGTATTGGGACCAGTACCTAGTTTCCCGTCAGGAAGCTGCAGATTGTCCGCGATCCTTTTGGCCTCAACATACGTGTTGTAGGCCTACTCTGTTTGATGGTTTGTATTTCATCCACTTGTTTTCTCGAGGAATGCCTGAGGAATATAGGTCCTAGTTGTCGTTCTGTCGGCAGGCATTAAGTTATTGCTTGTTTGTTTGTTTGTTTTTTTTTTTTTTTTTTTTTTTTTGTAACAATGTCTTCTTCTGTCGTATGATGTAATATATTGGGGTCGCCAAGAGGTTATAGACTCATAAGTTAATATCTAAGCTGCGGATCCAGTTCAGGGCTGCACCACTTGCTTGAGCGAGTTCTCCAAGGCCACCTGGGAACTTCCGCAGGCGGTAGTCTTCCACAAGTTGACGCAGGGTTTGGGCAGGATGGCTGCAGTCACAGGCCAGGCTAGCCGAGAACCCCCATTTGTATAGACCGTGGCCTGTTCTTTTATGGAGTGTTCGGATGTGGGTCAGGGCAGGGAGGTGGGGCGTTTTCCCACCTCCCTGGTCAGGGTGAGACTCTGAACAGTGTCCCAATCCTTCGCAAATCATCCAAGTCACTCTGTAAAGGCTGCAATTGAGGGATGGACTGTGGGTACATTGTGCTTTTGAATCCATAATAAACATTGTTCTCTGTGGTGGGGCTTTGAGTCTGCTGCGTTAAGGAAGTAAAAATTCACCTCTACAGTTCTTTTATGAAGTCCTCACTTTTCTAACTCAGTATCTTGATGATTATCGGTCTCCTCGCTGTTTAGAT
Organism: Diadema setosum; assembly: GCF_964275005.1. Classification (NCBI taxonomy): domain Eukaryota; kingdom Metazoa; phylum Echinodermata; class Echinoidea; order Diadematoida; family Diadematidae; genus Diadema; species Diadema setosum. Next base: position 23,876,766 of record NC_092687.1, read on the forward strand.
ACACTCTTCATACTGTAGGCGTATCAGAAGCTTAACCTTTTTGTACCTCCTTGCATGAAAAGCAGAGTCATGTGCTCGCACGGTCAGAGCGATGTTGGTACGTAAGCAAAGTATGAACTGCAATAGCTGACAGTGTTCAACAATCCAAATCCAAATCTTATACAAGTGTAGGACGTAAAGTATAAAGAAAAATAACCATTTACAGCATGGGTGGGAAGACTATATAGTGTTGGTTTATTAGTGATTAAGATGGTCAGACTGAAGGGGAAAAGTTTTTATTGTATTCGCAGGTTGTAATGATTGTAACAGATTGACAAACTGCCCTATATCGACGTCAATAAATACTGAATAGATCAGCGTTTAAACAGTAGCCGTAACAAATAAAATCATTGACATACATAGGTGAGCAGGATTCGAAACTATTATAAGATATCTCGAGGTCATATGGTGTAGTTTTAACCATGTCCCTTGAAGCAGTCAGTGTTTATTGAGCAAACACACACACACACACACACACACACACATAAGCACACGCACATGTCTGACATTATTATTTTACCTTCAGAAAATACAGCATGTGCATTTTAGTCTAGGATTTTCTAAGATTAATATATATACCTCTTTGCCAGTCGTTATATCAATCAAAGCTTGCTTTAGTAATATGAAGAGTGCACGAGACACAATTAAAGATATTTTTGTTTCTATTTTGAATACAGCTAGAAAGAGGAAAATGAACCCGACTTCAGTTATCTCACCTGACAGAGAAAAAGCACAGAGAACGATCCATGAGAGTTTTCTAGAGGGTGGTATCTGACATGAACGAAACGTAACAATATAAATACAAAGACAAATTATAACACAAACTGGAACCCCGCCCAACAAGGGATTCTACCAGGTGTTATAAAAAAAAAATTTCCACTTTTGATCCTTGATAGTTCAAAAACTAGAACTATGGGTAATAGCTGAATAGTGTACAATTTTATTGGAGGTGATTTGAATAATATGAAAACCTATATTAGTTTCATGAAATCCATGATTTATTTCAATGTTAGGGTACATATTTTGATCGCATTTTAACCCTCGGTACAGAACTTGAACTTTACACAGGAACCAGTGGTGTGTATGTGATTGTGTGCTTACAGTGACCCTGGACAATGGACATGGTTACAACCTGTTAAGAGCTCTGCAGCTCCAAGGCACACGAATGCTTTATTATTTCATCATGTGGATTGCCCTGAGAACTGCTAGTCTGAAATCACGACAAAGGACGAAATGCATGCATATGAAAAAAAAAAGTAAGCACATGTTTCCATGTGCTTGCATAATATGCACCACATTTCAGAATTAATAAAGACTAGCTGTGATAGTGGAATTCCTCATGAATATGTAATAGAGTATTTCAATTCTGGCCATTGTCCAGGACCATTGTCAGGGTGTCAACTACACACTCCTATACACACCAATACCCCCTGTGCAACGTTGACATTTTTTACAGAGAGTTGAAAATAGAGCAAAATCTGAAACCCAACTGAAAAATAATTGTTGAATTTAATGAAACTGAATCATGCTTTCATTTTCAAATTACCTCCAATAAAAACGTAGACTATTCAGCTATTGCTCATATCAATGTTAGTGTTATGTGATACATAGTTTTTGAACTACTTTTAAGGATCATGTGGGAAATCTTTTTTTATAACACCTAGTACTTTTACAAATAACATTTCGGGTATTCCATAGAAAAAAAAAATGAAGATCGTAATTAGTTTATGTTTCCTTTTCAATTCACTAGTTGAAAATAGGCTACATACGATTCTTGTAACTGAGCAAGGATTATAGGGGACCATGCATCACAAAACCAACAAAAAGTCCCCAGGCATGGATTTTCAGTTAAGGGCAGATTCTGGAAGACTAGACTCTAAGTTTTAAGATTATGTATGTCTCAATTTGAATGGACTTCAATAACCTAAAATCCAAATGCTGGAAAGAAAGCACACGCTGTGGAAAAGTGTGAACTGAGAAAAGAGGCTCTGAAGTACCGGGTCTATTCAAGCGCTTAATCTTTACCAAGCTGTGCTAGCTGTTTGATGAAAGGGACAAAACGTAGGATGCAAACCACCGGAGAAACAACAATGAAGGGATTGTCATATATTAAAACAGAAATTGAGCATTCTCTATTAACACATTATGTCCTTGACTATTGCTAGCTTTCAAAACAATAGAATTATCTTTTTTAAAAGTTATTGGACTTGAAAGTGAAGAGAGTGCAATGGATTTCAAGAAATGAAAAGGGACCTCTGAGACATACCTAATCATTCTACACTGCCCCCCCCAAAAAAAAAAAAAGAGCGTAGCAGAAAAACTGCTGAAAACACGCTTTCCCATAAATGTATAATGTATAATAATGCAGAAGAAGGAAAGCTCTTTCAGAAAATATGAAAAACTCAAGATTGACGCGGTTGAAATCAAGTCCTCGGTTGAAATCAAGTCCGCACTTGAAATCAAGGCCTGCGACTTTTTGTTGATTTTGTGATGCACGGTCACATAGAGAAACACAGATTAATTGCAAATGAAAGAAGAAAATATTTTTGGACATGAAGGGCAGCTTGATACGCAAACGTGTGTACTAAATAAAGAACAAATTCATCTTAACATACCTGTGGATTGGAAGAATGCAACAGTATGATAATAGAACACATCCATAAAAGTCTGAGGAATATCGCACAATCAGTTCGTTGCGTGAGTGAACTACAACAGTTTGTGGTGTCTCGTGTGTACAGCGATTTATAAAGTAACATACATTCACTTTTCTCGCATTTCACTTGCTTTTCCAGTTGTAAGGGGAAATCATATTTACTCTAAACTTAAATCAGTAACAAGCGTGGGGAACGTGAACTTTTTTTCAACAACTGAAATTTTGGGGAATTCTCTATTTATTTTTCATTCGGGAACCTTGAGGCTTGTGTAGTCTGACGATATTTCAGAATTCAGTATAGAACGGGTTAACACAAATCTTCTTTTTGTTTTGAAGGATTGATAATTTTATGGAAAATGTGGAAAATAAAGGACCTATCTAAAATGCCACCATGAGTTCGAAGGCTCCATTTGACAGTAGGCTTGTAGCTATGTATCTATAAAAGCCTGTGTTAACCTTTCAATTATAATACACAGAAATACTTACTTCTCTACCGTTCCTCAAACTCCAGCCTCGCGTCTTGTAAGTCTCCATCACAATGTCTTTACTTCCCGTCGCAATTGATCAGTGCAAGAGAATTATTTCAAAGAACCTGGCTCAAACACTTGCTAAAGCTGTGAGAGAATCATTCGTGTATGCTCTTTTCCCTCATGTTGCGACATCTTTTATACACTTAAAGACAATACGCTGATGACAAAACAGTAGACCAAAAAACAAACAAACAAACAAACAAACAAACAAACAAACGAAAACAAAAACGAAGATGCACTAACATGATGGAGTTTCAGTTCAATAATTTAATATGTGTATTGTCGGGGCGGGCACTTTTTTTTTTTCGTAACCAAGCGAGAGATATGAATTATGCATACTCAGCGCACCTGCCACAACATGCTGTCCTATAGAGTGCACATAGAAACGTGTGTGTGTGTGTGTGTGTGTCTGTGTGTGTGTGTGTATGATACGTACGTGTCTGTCTGTGTACGTATTTGTGGTGTCACAGTGTACACGCTTGTACAAATTGTATGCACTCGTGGCGCAAGCCTGTTTTAGTAACCATGGACAGAAATTTAAAGTTACATGTAAGATAATTCATCTTCCTCTACGATTGGTATGGACATCACACATTTGCTAAACTTGATGGCCTTGCATAGATGTTGGAAGGATGCACCGTTTAGAATGGGAGAGGTAGAGAAGGAATTAATCACGCAAAGAATGTTTCACAGATGCCAAAAAGAAGTTTTAGGCAGATTACTTCTTTCCATATAGTAGGCCATCCATTTATACCTAGGTTGATATGTTTGGTGGTTGTGCAGTCACCTATCGAAATATGTTATTTTTTATTATCACCACTCATGTGAAAGTGTTGTCTTATCGGAGGAATAGTGATACATAAGGGAGGCAAACCAGTCGCCAGAGTGTGTAGTTCTGTCAGTTTTCAAAAATATGTTACATTTCTTTATTGTGTGTGTTATACTAGCCAGTGTTATTTCAAAAAAGTCATTTCCCACTTTTGATCCTTAGTACACGTACTTTGAAAACTATATGTCAGATTACACTGTCATTGGTATGAGTAATAGCTGAATAGGGTACATTTTGGTTGAGAATGTGGATGATAATGTGAAAGCTGAAATCATTTCATTAAATCCATCATTTATTTCAAAGTTAGGTTCTAGATTTTGGTCAAATTTTAACCCTCTATACAAAACATTAACACTACACAGGAACTAATGATGTGTATGTGAGGCTGTGCTTACGATTACCCAAAACAATGGACATGAATTCTGTTCATTACATTTTCTTTTACTTTAATGGACCATGACTTTGTGGTGTGCTATAGAGCCTATTGTCTAATTTCTTCGTGACAATTCTTGTTATTCTAATCATAGAACCTCTTCTGTTTTATTCTTGTGTCAGTGTCAGTGCCACTGTGAAGCTATTCAGTTTATTACTCAAACCCTCTGACGATCAGTGACGATAGATCTCACATTTGGCCTACCACTGTAATACCATGACAATTGTCAAAAAAAAAGGAAAAGGAAAGGTGTCAGGGTTTTTTGTTTGTTTTGTTTTGTCTTGTTTTGTTTTTTCCAGCATTAATGTTGTTGGCGAGTCCGGGGTCATGATCTCGGTAAGGACAGTCAAGTTGCCGCCTCGCTCGGCGCAGCAGAGCCTAGTGTAAGTTCTAAAATGTTTCAAGGAGGTTTGAATTGTTATCCCCCTGAATATGTCGTTAGATTGATGGTAGATCCTGTACTCATCCCTGTGTTTACACAATGCTTAGTTCTTCACGATGTCGTGCCGACCACAGAGCTCAGCTCAGAAAGCTTGCTGTGCAATTACGATTTGTACACGGGTACACACACACGCACACACACACGCACACACACACACACACACACACACACACACGTTTATTATACACAATACTATGACTCTTTGCAAGAGTTTTGCGTCCAGCGTAATGAATATTCACGAAGGGCTCGCACTTTTGGTGAGGAGAATGGTACATTTGCGGCTGCGCGTAATGAATAACCATGAGGTGGTCTCTCGTTTGGTTACGAAAAAAAAAAGGCAGACATGTTGTCAGTAATCATATTTTACTGATGAAATTATTATTATTACATATAAACAAAGAAGTGACTTTCAAGGCGTTCCTTATAAAGAGACAGATGCCTTCATATTGTTTATTGTCCATAGAGTCAAAAGACATACAATCATCACTATACAAGGCCAATGGAATATCGCAGAAAAAGAAAAGGTGTGCTCACATGATTGAGTTTCGATCTAATGTGCATTGCCGGGGCAGACATGATGTCATTAATCACATTTTTTTTTTTTGATGGAATTATTATTATTACAGATTGACAAAGAAGTAACTTTCAAGGCGTTCCTTATAAAGAGACAGATACCTTCATATTGCTTATCGTCCATAGAGTCGAGAGACATACAATCGCCACTACAAGGCCAATGGAATACCGCACAAATGTTATTGATTAACATGACCTTGTTCAGTACACGTCAGTTCATAAAAAGGGAAAAGCCTTTCCATGCAGGAATAGACATAGAGTGTACTGTATGTGTCAAAGCAAGTCGTTGTCAATGTTCTTTGTTTAGCTTTGCTTCAACTTTTTAGGGTTTTGGATACAGGCATATTGACTAAACCCTCTTTCAAATGGACTGACAAAAATGCGAAAAACCAAGGAAAATATCAGCGAATGATAACTGTCACATGTGTGAAATTTCCTACAGGAACCAACGCGCACACTCAGCACTGCGAACAAATTTTGGACAATTCACAATAATTATCTCTCACGTCTAAGCTCAAAACATTTTTATTCTGAGGAAATTCAGTAAAATAGTGTCGCAAAATACAAATGAAAGTTAGAAAAAAAAATGTGTATCGAACGAGGCGAAGTTGCTACACACAGAATTGTTAACAGCTAATCAGCAAGTTTACTGTCCAACCAGCCTATATAACATGCAGATCTCACGAAATTGAAGACCACACATACTGTACTCGATTGGAACAACACGCACGCGGCCTCCTACTATATAGATACGGGGTGAGAGCAAAGAATAGTGGAGGTCAAAAGCTTTCAAAATACGAAATAGCTTACTCTGATTTAGAAAAAAAAAAATCTCAGAACAGAGTATAAAACAAAATAAACAAGATACAAACGACAAATGAAGAGCTTTTTCGCAAAAACCGATAAGTGCGTATTTGCCAAATGGAGATATTTGCGATTAAAGGTCATAAAGACAATAATAAGATTTTTTTTTTGTTTTTTCTACCATAACTTCAAAAATCTACCTTTATATTTAGTGACCAATATATCATCTAAAATGTATTATTTTGTACTTTATGGCGTACTTCAAATCTCCAAAAATGGACTTATCGGTTTTTGCCAACAAACTCTTTAAATGTACCAACGGAGTAGCGACATATGGACTGCGGCACCAGCTTTGGAATTTGACCACGCGTCATCTGACATTGCGTATGAACGTGCGTAGAGGGGCTGCTTTATCCACAAATCAAACAAAGCTTTACTCAACTTATAGATGTTACTGATATCATAGCATATGCATTTGTGTAAACAAATAAACCTGATTCCAATGTCATTGATGCAGAAGATGATATTACTTGTAGTATTTGAAGGAGAATCAAGATCCACAATCAATCAAAGTTCAATGAAAAAGCTCTGCGAAACATTACAAACATTTGTTGCATAATAAAGCAAAACAAATGTGCACTCAAAACTAACCATGTCTCCAGTTGTTGTTACCACTATTTCTTACGTTTGTACGTGTTACACGATGACAGAAAGCTCCTGAGAACAAATTAGTATCGTTATCCACTCTATAGCAGCGTTATCCACTCTATGTATTTGTATTCTTGATCTGTTCGGTTATAATAAAGAAAACTGCCTTTCCCGAGGACTTCGTAATACAGGGAGTCTACTGTATACAGAGTGAAAATCTGCTCATGTCGAATATTGACATTTAGGAAATGAAATAACCTCTAAAACGGCTTCATGAGTGTAAAAGCATACCAGAATATACAGCTAGAGTTACTTGAGGTGAAATGTTCTTACAACTATTTTTAAAACTTCTCTCTCTCTACTTCTTGCTTTCATACTACATTTTTAATATTTTTTTTATGTTAGCAACAGCCTGTGAAGATATATTCTTCAAGATTGACAACGTGAAATCAATGTCAATATATTCAAATTAGTGGTTTCAAGCTTTGTAAAGCACTCGTCTCACTCACCTCATTCTCTCTACATATACATGTAATATCTACACATTTTTTGTTGTCGCAATGTGATGGCAGAATGACTCTTTTTTTTTCTTTTCTTTTGTCTTCGAGAAGTATGCATGATGTATGTTTTTGAACATTTTCTTTTTTCCTTTCTCTTGTCGTATCTTCAAGCTGCATGTTCATTTGACGACAGTCTTGTTGTTGTTGTTGTTGTTGTTGTTGTTCATTTTCCATCTGTGAAGATGGCTGGATAGCCCATATTCAGTTACACTAAGCTGGTCTTCCATGGGGTCCAGTTGGATGTGGGGTGGGACCACTTCACCGGGTTAGACACCCTGCTCTTTGCGATGAATGAATGAAGCGGGATCTTTTACGTGCATGAGCTGTGACTCTCTCATACACGGGGCATCCATTTTATGTCCTATCCGAGGGACAGCGTGTTTTGCCTCTTACTAGAGGGGACGGTATGTTTACAGACAACATTGCTCAGTCCAGACTCGGGTTCGAACCCGGGCCGCGTGATCGTGAGGCAGACGCGCTACCACTGTGTTCTGCATTTACACTCCCAATACATGTACATACATAGTTCGGTCAGATCTTGATTTGATTCATTTGATTCACTATATCCCGAGGGGTTCCCAATTGACGTGCTCTCTTATTCTTTTTCTTCAATATGTACACGTATATCTCATTTATGTTCGGATGTAGGCCTACACACTGTAAGTCTAATTGTCTTGAAAATAAAAAGAAATAATTGTTGTTCACTTGCAATATAAATTCGATGCCGAAAATTTCCAATAACTTCATTAGAAATGAATTGAAAAAAAAATCGAAGCTGCTCTTCTTATTGCTCGGCAAAGATCGTAAGATCCCGAACACAGTGGTAAAACGGGGAAATGTCTAAACATTACTGTATTGTACTGAGCACTATCTGGACTTAAAAATTGTAGGGTTTTGTTTTCACTGTAGAAGCCTTTATATTGATGTTATTCGTTGAACAACTCTACAGAAGTCCACATGGTCACGCCATATCAGAATAAGGGTGCTGGTCCCCCGGCAGGTTGCGACTAGGTGAACTCCTCCCTACGGTAGCTGGTTGCCCTGGACGCAGACGGTCATGACGTATTGTGGGGTCGTTATGCTGATGTATTGCGGTATGCTGCCCGCCAACATCACTGCCATATCAGATCTCCCATTGTGCAGCATTGTTGCTATATGTTGAGAGGGGAAAGCGATTTTAAAGGAAAACTTTGTTGAAGCCCATAAAATTACCACTTTCTTCCGCTTACAGTTGCTATGTGTGTGTATAATCCATTGTGCAGACAAAATTATTTGATTTGTTTTAAAGAACTACTTACATGTATACAGCAAAATTGCCATTACATTGCTTTAAGCTTTTCATGTTAGAAAAGTGCCACCAATATCATAAAATTTCCAGGAAAAGGATACCATTTTTACCTTTATTTTTTCTTTTCCTTTCGGTTGAATAAAAACTATGTAGGATGTTGGCATATCAAATTATAGGTTCCTAACATAATACTAAACCAACAGTGAATGGACAAAGTATCCATTTTAGTGTTTAGTTAGATTTCTCTTGAGTTGTTTCGCGTAAAATCATATAAGACCGATATTGGTGCCTTTCCTCTATATTTGTTTGATGTTTTCTGTGTTTTTGGATTACTTACTGCGCTTTGAGTTTTAGGATTTCGTTATGCAACGACGGATGAAGAGGTCGCATCACGAATGATAAACTCTTTTTTTTATATATATTTCGTGTCCCCTTCCCAATGCTCTCTTTTTCTTTTTTCCTCACAGGTAAGAGTTGTATGGAGCGAAGTTTAAGGCACGTTTCAGGCTTTACGAAAAAGGATTACAAATCTCGAACAAATTTTGTTTCTGTCCGTCATACCCTTCCTCTTCCACCATAATCATGATATACAAACATACATATGGCATATTTGTCAATTTTTGTAGGCAAAGAAAGACGGAGAAGGAGAGAGTGGAGTTGCAAGAGTTGAGACTAATGGAGAAATAAATGATAGAATATCTCGTAGCGTACTGAGATCAGGCGGGTTGTACAGGTTGGCGAGAGCGACGCTGTTACCGTCGGGTGGGTATGGGCATCTCCACTCTCCCGTCTCGCCTCGGTCTCCAGCTTCCCAAGATGACTGGGTTGGCGGCCAGCAGCATGAGCAATCGAACCACGACCAGGAGTGTATCCCGCACCGTTCATTAACGGCAGTCGCGAGGGCAAGCACGTAGCTATCGTTGTAGGGCACAGGCACGTGGGCGTCACGTTGTTTGCAGTTTGCACGCGCGTCTTGCACGTTCGAGTCACTACAAATGATATCTGGCGACGAAATTATGTCTACAAATGAAATTATGGAATAATTTTATTCATTTACAAATCACCAAAAAGCGTTGGAAAATGACTGAAAAGCGTAATTAACAATTAACGCACCAATTGAAGTCATTAGTAAGACAACATGTCATTGTAATTTCTCTTTTCCAATTGGGTGAAATACAGTAGAGGATACTAGTACTTATTACGTAAGACGTGAGGGCAACACAGTTTTTACTTTTTCTGAAAACGTAGCCATGCTCACAATGTGATTTCCTGTTAAAGAACAAAAAAAAAAAAACACTGTCAAGGGATCAATGATTCATAATCATCATAAAAGTCTACGATCCTTGATAACCAGTCTAGAGCAGTGTATAGTGAAGTCCAAAATTTCCACGATTAATTAGTGCTTTACAGTCCAGACACAACCTTTATGAGATATCATTTAGAGCAGTCTGATGCCAAAAACGTTAATAGGTACAGTAAAACCTGAAATATCAATAGTCGTAGTCTCCAATACATCACACAGAGGTCGATGATTATATCATACATATTTTCTATCAGCTTGTTATGATTTAGAAAAATAACTTAATACCTATTTCAGTCACAGCAGGCGTTGTCAAAGGTGAAGTGGTAGGTAAAGTCGTGGAAACTGAAAAGGAATTAAAAAAAAAACATGGCGCAATAAACTCTATAGGGGCTATCGAAAAAACAAACCCCGAACAAACAAGACGGTAGTCCATATTTAGAACTTTTTTTCATAATTGTTAATTATGGAGAGCGTCATGCTGGTTGTGAGGAAAGGAAAAATCTTCTTCTTTTCACCGATATCTAATTCTGTTGAGAAATGACTGAGCACTTCGATTTTGAAAGCAACAATGACAAGTTACACTTTTTCAAGTTGGAGTGTCATCATGAAAGAACGTTGAAAATCTTACTGAAATAAATGAGATCTGTCAATGAAAGTTGTCACATTTACAAGCCATCCTGTATAACTGCAGGTTTGTGTTCAGGGTTTCTTCCTATTTTTTTTTATGATTCGTCACCTTCAATATTCTATGGGCACCTGTTCAGGTAATCCCACAAATCCACTGTTCTCTGTTCATAATCAAACATAGCTCGATGTGTTGACCACAAGGCCATGTCTTGAATATGAACAAAGAAAATGGATTGTGTTGGGCTTGTCTTTCAGGGAGTGAAGGTTATCGGACAGAAGGCCACGTTGATGGTTATGATCCATTAATGGAAAGAGGAATCCAAAAACACAAACCTGCAATCAAATACGTTCTAAGAACAATACAGACTGTAGCATAATAATGCACAGCAAACAGATACGTCATTTCAACAGGTTATCCCCTCCCAGACAAGAGAGACGTTGCATTTTCAGAATTGAAATTCAGCAATCTCGTGCACACTTTGGGTGAAATATTTGGACAGTTGTCTATCACAAAAAAAGCAAGAAAATCTTCTCATCTCAAGTGATATGCTTGCCCCTTCCCCTTCCGATCGACACCCCTGATATATACAGTGTCTCTGTGAGGTTGGTATATGAATTATCATCTTGCAATTTCAACTTATGCAGTGGAATGAAATATTACCAACATTACTCTGTACCTGTTTTTTGACGGGGTAAGCATGCGAAATGTCTACCGATACCCCTCAAAATAACTGCCGGTTCGACCTCGATGGCCGCAAACTCCATTCCAATTGGTGAGATGATCTCGCTACATGGTCGTTCCGGCATGCACAACTTCGGATCTTTTGATGTATCTACAGGGAACGCTGTGTGGGATGTGTGAGGAGGGCAGGACGCCACACAACAAACTTTTGCTACGCATTGTGAGAAAAGGCAGAGAATTGGTCATTCAAAACAAGACGGAAGCACCAATCAATCATCGTATAAATATTCAATTATTACCATAGGCTATACATACACCACTAGGCCAGTTAGAGGAACAAAAATAATTAAGGCCAGTGCAAGGCCAGTGTTTCATCCTGTCCCTCAATCGTTCTTTCTAATTATAGCTTATTAAATTTATGCATGTACTGTAATTATGAAAGGGTTAAAGGGTGTGTAGAGTTCTGGTTGAAGTGAGGATTAAGCTTTAAAGATTTTGCGAGATATTCCAAAACTACTCTATGAGATGTTAAAGAGCATGCAATTCTAAGGGGTATCAAACGTTTATTTGATGAAAATCGGTTTTTAAATGGCTGAGATATCCAAAAACAAGGTGAAACAAAGAGATCCTAATAAAAGGCGTGGCCTGTCACCTTTTATTATTATCACTTTTTTGTTGATATCTCAGCCATTTGAAAACCAATTTTCATCAAATAAACGTTGAATCCTTTTTGAAATAACATGCTCTTTCATAAGTCATAACAGGTTTCTCATTACCTCACTTAGGAATCTTCAAAACATGAATCCCCACCTCAACCAGTACTGTACAGTCCCTTTAACATTTTATGATAGAATTGAAGAAATTGAAAGACAGAGGCAGTGATCTTACCTGAGAGACTTATGACACAGAGAACGAACCATATGCGGTTTCCAGAATGTCCTGGGCGAATTTTGACCTGAAATGATAAGAAATCAAATATTGAATTGTAAATATAAAATTCAGTTTGTTTCGAAGGAAAACCTTTATATTGCTAGACCCATAGGTCGCACCAGGGATTCTCTTCTTGTTTTTTTCAAGTCCGTGTGGGATATATACTCAAAATTTACCCCCTCCGCCGCCACGGCTTAAGCGTGTCAAGTTATCTACTCATAGTCGCTTGTGTTCATCTTTTCCTTGCAATATGCAACCAGACTTACTTCTCCATGGTTCCTCGTCCTCGATCCCCGTCCCCTTCGGTCCTCCATATCGGCTCCTTTGTTTGTCCTTGCAAAGGTTTAGCATTAAGTACCCAAAACATGGAACACAAGTTAAGTCCAGGAGAGTATCATTAGTGCATGTTCCACATCCACAACCGCATACTTGCTCCGTCCTGTTTCGGAATTTCCTACAAAGGGCAAAGGTCAAAAGCTCGTTGAAAAACAGAAACCTTGGTGGAGCGCAATCTCTTTTGTAAAGACGAGGTGGATATGATATCGTCAATTAAATTGTACTGCTGTGATTACCATCATTACCAAGATTACAGACGAATTAGAAAAGTGGCCTTCACGTCTTCAAAGCGCAGAGACAATATTTCATTATCGTAATGGAGTCAGCGGACGTTCAATTATCACCCGGCATTGAGACAAATTGGCTTATAACAAAGTAATATGAAACACTTTCGTTGCGTTCAAGTACGTCAGCAAGAATGGAAAGGCCTTTCAAAAATGTCGATATACAAATAATAAATGAATACGAAATTCTAAAAAGTCGTAGTCAATGAGTTTTTCTTTGTTTCCTTTGCATGTTTTTATACCTCTTGTGTATTTTCTGATTAAAAAAGAAAAAACACGTTCTGCTGGAGTTGTCTACCTTGACTTTGATTTAGATAGCATAAAGTCAACGGTAATTGAAAACAATTGCAGAAGTTTGTTGAGCTGAAATAATAAACTTACAGGATTCTTCAGTTTCACCTGTTTTTTTATTTATTTTTATTTTATTTATATGTTTTATTTTCACAGGGTGGCTGAAATAATAAACTTACAGGATTCTTCAGTTTCACCTGTTTTTTTTTATTTATTTTTATTTTATTTATATGTTTTATTTTCACAGGGTGGCTCCATCAGTGGGTTAAACACTGTTGTTCTTGGAGGCCCTGTTCTTGGAGGCCCTGCATGAACACATACATACAAATGCATGAACACATACATACAAATAAACACATGATAATCATACAATACCAACATCAAAATCAAATTTGCAGTATCAAATCTGTATATATCTTAATATACTGTATACTGATATAAATTAAAAGCTCAAAATTTAACAAATATTATACAACACATTACATCCTCATATCCTTTTCGTTTCGTCTCAAGCGTCTCAAGTGTGATGTTTTGAACTTTCCCGCTTTCTGTTTGTTTAATTTAAAGGGTGTGTGCAGTTCTGGTGGAGGTGAGGATTTCGCATTTAACGTTTTGTGAGAAATTCAGAAACCACTCTATGGGATGTCAAAGAACATGCAATTCTAAGGGGTATCAACAGTTTATTTGATGAAAATCGGTTTTGAAATGGACGAGATATCCAAAAAAACAAGGTGAAACAAAGAGATCCTAATAAAAGGCGTGGCCTGTCATCTTTATTATCATCATTTTTTTTTTGATATCTCAGCCATTTCAAAACCGATTTTTATCAAATAAACGTTAAATCCTTCTTAAAATAACATGCTCTTTCATATTTCATGGAGGTTTCTCATTATCTCAGTTAGAAATGTTCAAAACTTGAATCCCCACCTCAACCAGTACTGTACAGTCCCTTTGAAGGGTGTGTGTACCTGTTCAGGTGAGTCCTCGATCTCAACTTAATTGCACTGAATTAGAAGTCAGGTATAGTGGGAAGTAGCTTCATTCGTGACAATTTCAATCGGTGGTAGACATTTCATCTTTGTCGTTGTCTTTGTTGTGCTTTAGTGGACGTGATTGCAATGTCAAGAGTATAGGCGTACCTGCGCTTTGGCTAAAATGTTCTGCTTTACCGCATCGAACGCTTTTCATCAATAATCAAAAAATATGTATTCCCGAGGGATACCCAAAGTGTGCAAATATATATATATGAAGAGTTTGTTTGCAAAAACCGATAAGTCCATTTTTAAAGATTTTGAAGTACGGTCTCTGTCATAAAGTACAAAATAATACCTTTTAAATGATATATTGGTCACTACATATAAAGGTACATTTTCGAAGTTATGGTCAAAAGAAGCATAAATTTTCTTATTATTCTCTTTATTTTTCTTTACCTTTAATCGCAAATATCTCCATTTGCCAAATATGGACTTATCGGTTTTTGCAAACAAATTCTTCATATATATATATATATATATATATATGTGACCCGCTTCAACAAAAGGATCCGAAAGTCGGGGGATGAAAATTTTCGAAAATTGCATGAATTCATTCCCTTACTCTTATACTTTAATTTCATATATAGCAAAACTCATAAAAGTACTCGGTTAGGGAGATATCCATGATTTTATTAGCGCATGTCAAGTGGTTGAGGAAATCAGTGTTTCAAGAAAAATGCCTTCAAAGTTATCCTTCCGACGCTATCATGATCAAGGGGAGGCGAGACAGTTTTCACCGCCTGACAGTAGAAGGTAGGCTCCTAGCAATCTCAGCGATGTTCATTCAAGCTTAGCGCCAGCGGTCTACGCACGCCCAATCAGTAATCAGGATGCCACGCACTGACCAATAAGATCACTCCCTCCTTGCTAGGGGCGGAACCTAGCTCGGCGCTAAATCCAAATCTTCGGACACGTTTCTGTTACGTTGAAAGTCGGAAAATCATGGCCCCCCCAAAATCTGATTTCTTACCTTTTCTTTGATCATTTAGCTTCGAAATTTCGGCAGATGATAGATTATGCCAAAAACAGAAATTCGATTGTTTTGACCAATTTTGATGATGTGACTTCAAACTCAATTGTCCCGGCTCAGCCGCCAGCGACTTTAGGATCATTTTGTCGTAGCGGGTCACATATATATATATATATATATATATAATGTATATATATATATATATATATATATATATATATATAAATCTAGTAGCAATGTATTGCTATATATACAGTTGTAAATATAGTATCAATGCATTGTCATTGTTCTCTCAGTAACAACACTTGAGAAAAAGCGATTCGCTCGAAAATTTTGTGCAGAAATAAATTGTTGGTGAAAACAGCATGAACTTTGTTCCAGTTTTTTTTTTTTTTATCTTATATGTAGCTATGGACTACTTTTGATCTTCACCGCAATCATCAACTGCTTAGTAACATCAAGAAAGCCGTCGGTTGCTAACTCACCTACTTGTAACAAAGAAGTTACTTTCCTGCTGGTAGTAGATGAGCCCCAATCTTTGACCATGCGCATTGAGTAGATCAGCTACCTACTACACGCGAAATCTCTGGAGGATTAGGAAACTTATTCACACAATAGTTCATATATTGATTCAGTGTTTTAATGTTTCAGTGTTTAAGATGGTATCAACCAAGCTGGTGTTAATCTATTTCAGAAAATACAAAATGTTGCCTCAAGATTGTGTTCCGTGTTATCATTTAACTCGTCAACTCTATCGTTTCTTGTAAGGAGTAGAATGTCAATCAGATTACTACTGGCCTAACAACAGAACACCGAAATCTATATTGTTGAGTGTCAGGTGCAGCATTCCAATCCAAGGTACACTCGTCTGTCATCTTTAGTTCTCTACTGCTTTTAAGCCCAGCAGGAAGCTCCCTATTCATCTGAGATATGTCGTTCCTGTTCATCAGATATGTTCATTCGAGCAATTCAAACACATTTGGAAGACCTTTTCGCATGGATATAGTTACGACCAAAATCACACAGAGAATAACCGCACTAATGAAACAATAACTAATGTTCAGGCGGTTTAATAACAGTAATATTTTGGGTACAGAGAGTGTTCAATAGAAACAATTATATCATTACAATGATAATGTAATCACTTGCACGAGTTACAATCAAATGTAAATTCACAGGTTCCATGTAATCCCCTGGAATTGTCCTAAGATGATGTTTGATGCACAGATGGAGGATCCTCGATGCAGCGATGACTGATATCCCTCCGACGTAAATCATTAGGCACATGCTACTGTAATCCAAAGTATAAATCCACGGCGATACGTGTAGAATCCCGATGTTATGACGTCCAGTACATGTATGAATGATAATCCAGCAAATAATATCCAGCCAGGAATCCAGCCCGTCACAACTTCAACGTACGAAGTAATGCCCATAGATATGAGAAGAGAGTCTGTCACCAATGTAGATGAATCAATTCTCCGCAGGCAGTGATATGTCTCTCAGACCTTATCTCCATAAAATATTTCAGGTCAGCAGGTAACACAGAACTGACTATAACAAGTCACTTCAGAGCCAGAAGTTAATTGACTCTCAGAGCAGAGGTGTTGGGTACTCTGCCTACTTCAGAATTTCTACGACTTAGGCCTATATTCATGATATATGTCTCTCCGGTAAATTGGCACCTCGTCTACAACCACCCTGTCCACTGTCCACCTAGTCTAATGCCATCTCGTCTAAAGTCACTTCGTCTACTACCAACTCGTCTACCAACCATTTTGTCTATATGCCAATTAGTCTAATTGTCATTTCGTCTACTAGCCATTTTATCTAATGTCCAATTTGTCTAAGTCACATTTCGTCTAACACCCATTATGTCTATTGACCATTTCGTCTATTAATCATAAGGTCTATGAATAAAATAGTCTACAGCTCATTTTGTCTAATAGCCAATTGGTCTACAACTCATTGTCTAATAGTCAATTAGTCTAATAACCAGTCAGTCTACTGCCAACTGGTCTACTGCCAACTGGTCTACTCCCAATTGGTCTAATCCCAACTGGTCTACACCCAGTTGGTCTACTCCCAACTCGTCTACTCCCAATTGGTCTACTCCCAACTCGTCTACACCCAATTGGTCTACTCCCAACTCGTCTACTCCCAACTAGTCTACACCCAACTGGTCTACACCCAACTCGTCTACTGCCAACTCATCTACTGCCAACTCGTCTACTGCCAACTAGTCTACTCCCAACTGGTCTACTACTAGTTATATTCTTTTTTTTTTGTTACTTAAGTCTACTTCATCCAGTTTCTTTTTTCCCAGTGAATTAGGTTGAACACTCTTGGTGCCCCATTTGGTTTAAATTTTTATGTTCTAATTATGACATTTATTTTTTCACAGTGTGAAAAACTTGCTGTGTTATTTTTGTGGTGGATGTGTAATTCATATCAGAAGCAATCATGCAGCATTTATATGTCCAAACTTCAACACTCCATCCATTCAACTTTGATACACAATCATAAGTATGGTAAAAATGAAAAGGAACACATTAGAAGTACATTATCAGTATTCTTTATTCTGTCTGCCACGTACTGATGTATGTAAACGGTTAAATGCACAAAAAAAGGTTGAAACATATACACAAAAATATGATTTGCGATGATGGAAAGAAATTAAATCTTGATCTAAAATATGGTAACGTAAGTTTCACTACATACAATTGGTGACACATTTCATTTCATCCCTTCTTGAAAACAAAACATTTAAAATATAAAAAACTTTGACTATTATATAATGAAGGGATCATGTATGTTTACATTAATTACGTTTTGGGGCAGTGGCTCTTCTCTAAATTTTGGCAAGATACGGAAATTTAGAAAATATTTGACTGGCGACACGTGGTATTTCATTACTACATCGGATGCTTTTCCTGATTTCTCATTTTTTGGCAGAAGAAGGTCATTGATATGGATTTTATCTTCAAGAGTGAAACTTGTATAATAAATAAAACATCCTAGCGTGATCATTCAATGTCCATAAAGCAAAAACACGGACGACACATATTTCACGCAAGTGCGCCGAGATAGTGGGTTTGACCCAAGTGTGACTGAGGTATAAGGGATCACTTTGGGGTCGTTCTGTTCGAGACTCTGTCCGTCCGTCCGTCTGTCCGTCTGTCTGTTACGCGTTAAAATCTTGAATTTCTAGGTGCCATTAAGTGCTCCAATTTCAATCAAACTTGGATGGAAGATTGGTAATACAGACTTAAAAATTTTGAGGTATGCAATGGTCAACACAAGGTCCAAGGTCACCGGCAGGGGTCAATATCCTTTTTGAGGTCAACGTTAAGTTTTTTGAGCAAGTTTCTATTATGGCCCATAACTTTGCATCCATTTACCCGATAATTGGGACTTTTCATGTTTACGTTTAAAGTTGTTATTTATTCAAAAATAAATCAAATGTTACATCACACAACAGTTCAGTTTCTCTCCATTTTGTGTCAATCATCTTCCTTACAAAACAGATTTCCAAAACTCCATTCAAACCATACACACTTCATACTTCATGTATAACTCAGCACAAACACAAACACACACACACACACACACACACACACACACACACACACACACACAAAAGACCTGTTATTTCAAATTTATAGTCAACATTCACGAGAACAACAACTAAAAACAATACAAAATATTTCCATGACATTCATGTATTCATGTCAAATTCTAAAAGTACATTTAATATCGGTTATTATATGCACAACTATACCACCATACGTCTACGAGTATGTCTGCTAGTAATTACAATCAAGCAATTACAACTCAGCATTCAAATACCGCACCTTGCCATCGTGTGATAACAGTCTTTCGCTAAAGGATATTGGTAAATTGCTAATTTTGAATGATCTGAACACTGCGTCTTTTGGGCCACACTCTCTCGAAGGTTACCCAAACAAAGAGGTCACCCCGGCCACTGGACAACAACCTACTGCATCTCTCTCACAGTTACTGTAACCACATCCCAACACTACATACATGTAAACGTAAACACACACACACACACACACACAAACGGAACACAGTACTAGTATACGCGAGCATCCGGTGTCAATCCATCCTAACTACACGCCCACATCGCGCGGATCGTTACTAGTGTACCAAACGCAATGAAAATCAAATTACACTCGTACTCGATAATTCCTCATTCGGGATCCCGCCAAGATCGCTGCATGCATGCGCACGGAGGTACGGGTGGACTGGGGTGGTCGGTCGAAATGTAATTCTGTTTCGTATGACTGACAATTTGTTTGTGATGGAGGATTGTAACTGAGCTAGCTTATCATTACAAACTGTATTTAGTTATTTTACGGCCAGAATGTAGACTGGATAGTCATGTCTCACCATTGATTAGTATGTCTTTATATTCAGCATGTGCGGAATAATTAACAACTAGAATAGTCTAATATTGATTTTTGTGCTAATCAAGGGCAGGGTTTAATATGAATAGTTCATGACAGTGAGACGGACTGGACACTAGGCAAAGTGGTATATTCATTATTAGCATGACCAGATGGAAATGATCAGTTTGGGTAAATTGTTGAGAGTAAAACTATATCAGTTGGGAGTACACCAACTTCTCCACTAATCTGGTCAACCTGTGTACATGCACACAGTTAAGCAACCATGTAATAAATCATCTACCAGAATGTACATTCATAACAATATCCATGAATGTACTGACTGAACTTGCACGGTCCTAGCTTTTGTCGCCTTATGGTTAATTTCTTTGTTCCTCAGCTCAGACTAAATGCGAAGTAAGGGGTGAGGGGAGAAGTTCCCATATGGAATAGACTTAGTTTGTTGATCATTATGTTAATCTTTGTCTTCTCTGCAATTTCCCTATAAGAATAGTTGTGGCCAATCAGCAAACTTATCGTCTAACCAGCCTACATTCAATATGCAGATACATGTATAATATGAGAAGGAAGAATGAGAATGAAGTTGCTGGTGCGCGTAGACATTTTGTTGTCTCGCTCAGTGAAACAAGGCTGTGAGACAACGAACCGTGGATATCAAAAGATGCATGCAATAGGACCTATACTGTGTATGAATCACGTAGAGGCGCAATATAGATGCTAACGCGGAGGGTGCTATATTTTTCTTATCGTCCGTATTCCCCACACTAATACACGTATATCCGCATGAAGGCCTACTGCAGACTCAGCGCGCCAAACCTCTGATCGCGCATACTCCACCAGTCGGTACAGTACTCGGGTATCGGGTAATCGGGTATCGCTTAAACGGGTACGCAGTTATTGGGTAGGCTAGTAATGTCAGAGTCAGTTCCATTAAAATTACCTGATAATCGGGTTACCTCTCTGCATGAATGGGTAAATCTTTTTCTTCTAATCTAATTTATACCAACATTTTATAACACTTTAAGAAATTATGTGTGTCAAATTTTCCACGGCGAATTGCATTTCCTGCTTAATTTGCAAAGAAGACCGATCATTTGGGGAGTGATTAGACATGAAAACACATGTACATGTACCGACTTGCCACACGGAAACGAACATTACACAGTCATGTAGCTGGCACTCACAACTGCATAGACAGACAGGAGATGAACACACTCTCCTCCCTTGCTCCGCAACATCATTCACAATACGAGAAGTTTGCAACGAAAATTAGGCCATGCACAAGGTCCATAATTTTGCTTTTCCCCAGTCACTTCTCGAAAAGTAGTAAACCCGACGTTCTACGTGACTTGTGCACGCAAAGAGACGTGTTCATTTCAGAAAACGCCTGCGTGTTAGCGAGGAGTCTACAGTCAAACGACAAAGTTTTCTGAGGACGTATTTGTCCATAAAAAGAGTGTAAATTATTGCTCGTGACTGAGCAAGTGTAAGGTATGTATAATGTGCCGTGCAAGCACGCGTGTTAAGCATACAATGTATAGGTGTTTGTTACAGTGTACAATGCATGTAAATACACATTGTGTGTGTCAATTGTGAATGAGACCTGTTCTTCTGTTAATCGGGTACTCAGCTTAAGTGTGATACTTAAACCACATGATACATACACGTAATTAGAGTGTAATTTCAGTTTCAGTTACTGATGAATAAGTTTGACTATTTTGAATGCTTAGTCTTTTTTTCCTCTTAATTTCAACACTCTCATGATTTGTTCATTATTTATTTATTTGACGACTTTCATAGCAAAATAGAAGCGCCAAATCCAAAGTTTCTGATTTATCATATTTCCCCAATCGTTTTACGTTCATGTGAAGTGTAACTTTCACTCTTTTGGGTTCTTTTTTTTAATCTGCTCCAGGGTATATATTGTGAATGTTTGCAGGGGTATGTGTGCGTTTATAGTAGGCCTATGGATGCTATATAATAGGTCATCATTGGATGCGCTGTCCCCTGAATTTCTATTTAAGTATTAAAGATGGTGCGACTGTGTGAATATGTGCGTGTGTGCGTCTGGACTGTGTGTGTGTGTGTGTGTGTGTGTGTATTTGTGAGCAATCGGTAGAAACATATTATAAACATTTATTTTGGGATTATGGGCATGTTAAGAATTTGTGGCAGAAAGTGATAGATAGGTTTGAGATGACAGATCTTCGAAACAGAGTGGAAAGATGTTCATTTAGGGGTCATGGGAAGGGACCCAAAAATTAAATTTTATAATACAATAATTTTCATCGTAAAATATATTATTTTCAGATCTAGGACAGAGGGAGAAATACCTTACTTTTGAGGAAATTTATAAGAGAATAATAATATTTCGGGATGAAGAAAAAGAAATTGCGGTAAACAGAAATATGTTGGGATTACATTTGCTGAAATGGAAAAATGTCTCTGAAACAAGGGCCTGAACATTTTTTTTTTCCTGTAGTATTTATCATCGGTGTAGGTAATATCATGTGTTATTGGTTGTGCTGAGCAGGGAGGGGCAAGCTGTTGCTGGCATAAACGTTATATTGACCTTATCAGCAGCTTTGAGTTTCGTGAGTTTGTTTTGAAGGATTTGTATTTGAATTAGGTGCTTGCGTGCGGGCAGATGCTGCTTTTATGCATACGGTCCATTATGTTTTACGTATTAACATTGGGAAGTTGTTCATCAAGAAGGAAGGTGGTATCGGTTCGGGTGTGTGCGTGGGTGTATGTGTGTGTATGTGTGTGTGTGTGTGTTGGTGAATGTGGGTGTGGGGGTTAGGTTTTGGTTAGTCGGGGTTGGTGGGGATGGGGATTTGATTTTGACCAAAGATAGTTAGAAATGGTGTGATAGATATTGTAAGGATTTGATATTTAGGATAGATGTAGATTGTTTCCAGTTGGGAGGGGAAGAGTTGGTCGTTTTGTTTTGTTTTTTTCTTCTGATGAATTATTTCATTCTGGATTTGTATAATGTACTTGTTTTCATTCTGGATTTGTATAATGTAGGTCCTACTTGTTTTCTTTCTGGATTTGTATAATGTATTTGCTTTGTTTGTTTGTTTTTTTTTGCATAATATGTTTTTGTAAGTGAGAAGGTTTCGTACATGTAAAATCTCTCTCGTGAAAAAAAAAAAATTAGTAGGGTTGATTTATAATCGAGTTATTTATGTTGAAGAGAGATTATTTGCAGTACATGTATAAATTGACAAATGTATTTGTTTGTGTTTTAAATTGTAATTGTAATGATTTTTTGTTCAATGTTACACCTAGAATGGGTTGATGTATGAATGATTTGAATGAAATCAATAGATATCAATGAACCCCCCCCCCCCCAGAAAAAAAAAAAATGTGTTTAGAGTCAAAATGTGCACACCGCTGAATGTACATGTCTGTACGTTCGCGGGTGCTATGACTAGCGCATGTACAGTGGTGTGCTTGCGTTTAGGTGCGTTATGCTCAGTGTATGTAATGGTGCTTCAGAGCATGATGTAGGATACTGTAAGTACGTAAATTCTCCTGACAGTCTTATGTGTATGATGTGACTGAGCCAACGGGGTATGTGTGTGTGTGTGAACGTGTGTGTGTGTATTGTATTTGTGAGTGCGTGCATGCTTTTGTCTGCCTTCACCTGTATGTATCCAGTGATATACATGTGTCATAAATGGCGCGACGCGAAGTCTTATCCTTCGGAGTACGTGAGAGTGTGTGTATGGGTGGGTGTGCGAAGGTTACGTAAAATATGCACTCCCTAGGAAAGGACGGGCTTCTTGTTTTCTAAACTCTTGTTTTGTTGTTGATCGGTAATCATAATTAATTGTGATGAAATACAAATCTGTAATGATGTATGTGTTTACTGTATTGTGAGTATAAATTATGCTTGTACGATTGTGTATATATTGGAAATTGTATTCATTTTAATTATGTGTACATGTACATGTATGTATGAAGAGTTTGTTCGCAAAAACCGATAAGTCCATATTTGCCAAATGGAGATATTTGCGATTATAGGTCGAGAAAAATAAAGAGAAAAATAAGAAAATTTTTGCTTCTTTTGACCATAACTTCAAAAATGTACCTTTATATGTAGTGACCAATATATCATTTAAAAGGTATTATTTTGTACTTTATGACAGAGACCGTACTTAAATATCTTCAAAAATGGACTTATCGGTTTTTGCGAACAAACTCTTCGTATGCAGATGTTCCTATGTGTACACCCATTATGCCAACAAGAAGAATTTCCTATATGGACAATAAATGAATCTGAATCTGAATCTGAATCTAAGTGCTTGCCCTGATAACATTGGTCGAATACATTGTATGCAATGATCATTGTATCATATTGTACTGGAGTGAAAAATCATCACGACTGTGTGCCGGCAATACTACTGTCAATTAAATCACCTGAATATCAATATATTGGTTCTTTTGTGCGATCGTTCTGAGTGTGATTTCGGTCGTAACACCGTTCAGCACTTTATTCAGAGTGTGTTAATGGCCAGATCTGGGTACGATCAAGGCTATGATCCTCTGATGTTTTATTCTTTCTCTGTCTTCTTGACATATACATCTGTATCTAACTTGTGCTGTCATGACTGTAAGAAGAAAAAGTTAATCTGCAGTATTGATACATGTATGCCTATTGGGACACGTATGAAAAAGAGGGGCTTTCGAACTAACTCGAGTTGAATAGGGTCTAAAATATGATACTTTTATCATACTTCCTATAATAGTGTGTAGAGAACACAAAAAAGTTACATAGAAATACACGTTAAAATGTTCTCGACTTGTAAAAATGGAAATAACATGACGTAAATTTGAATGAATATGTTTGCAATCTGACTGCCCATTCGCGAAACTGGATGATCAAATATCTTTTTTTTTTTTTTTTTTTTTTTTGCCAGTGATGGCGAATTGGAACGAGCACAGAACACCTGCCAATTTAAATACTCTTTTTTTTAAAACGAATTCGAATGCCGCGTATGCAAATTTCATCGATCGAAACGCTAAATTAAACGCACAGGTTAAACAATAATTGAAAGATAACGAGGGTTTTGGATATAGGCCTATTGACTGAACCCTCTATCAAGTGGATTGACAAAAATACGAAAAATCGTGGAAAATATCCGCGATTGATAACTGTCACATGTGTGAGATTTTCTACAGGAACCAAGGCGCACACCCAGCACTGCGAAGAAATTAGGCACAATTCACCATAATTATCTCACATGTCTATGCTCAAAGCATCTTTATTCTGAGGAAATTCAGTAAGATAGTTTCGCAGATCACAAATCAAAGCAATAAAAAATTAATGTATCGAACGAGGCGAATTTGCTACACACAAAATTGTTAAGAGCTAATCACCAAGTTTGCTGTCCAACCAGCCTATATAACATGCAGACCTCACGAGACTGAAGACCACACATTCTGTGCTCGATTGGAACAACACGCACGCGGCTTCCCACTGGATACGGGAGGAGTGCGAAAAAAAGAAAAGAAAAGTGGAGGTCAAAAACTTTCAAAATGCGAAATAACATTCTGATTTAACAAAAAAAAAAATCTCAGAACAGAGTATAAACAAAATAAACAAGATACAAATGACGAATGTACCCATGGAGTAGCGACATATGGACTGCGGCACCAGCTTTTGAAACTGGCTACGCGTCATCTGACATTGCGTATGAACGTGTGTACAGTGGCTGCTTTACCCAAAAATCAAACAAAGTTTTACTCAACTTATAGATGTTACTGATATCATAGCATATGGATTTGTGTAAAAAGATAAATCTGATTCCAAACAAGTCATTGATGCAGAAGAGAATATATTTGTAGCATTTGATGAAGAATCAAGATCCACAATCAAATCAATGTTCAATGAAAATGTTGTGTAAAACAAATGTGCACTGTTAATCAAACCTAACCATCTTGATGCCTCCAATTGTTTTAATTTCTCTTTCCCATGTGTTTACGTGCTACACTATGAAAGAAAGCTCCTGATAATTAATTAGTATCGTTATCCATTCTATGGCAACGCTATCCACTCTATGTATTTTTATTCTTGATTTGTTTGGTTATAACGAAATTTTGATATAACGAAAGGAAACTGCCTTTCCCAGAATTTCGTAATAACGGGAGTCCACTGTATACAGAGTGAGTGAAAATCTGCTAATGTCGAACATTGACATTTAAGAAATAAAATAACCTTTCAAACGGCTTTTTACATGTGTGTAGAATCATACCAGAATATACAGCTATAGTTACCCGAAATGAAATGTTCTTACACAACTATTTATAAAACTTCTTTCTGTGTACTTCTTGCCTTCCACTATATTTTTCATATTTTTGTTTTCGTTACCAACAGACTGTGCAGATATATTCCTCAAGATTGACAACGTCAATACAGTATCAATAGATTCAAATTAGTGGTTTCAAGCTTTGTAAAACACTTGCCTTACTCACCTCATTCTCTCTATAATATCTACACATTTTTTGTTGTCGCAATGTGATGGCAGAATGACTCTTTTTTTTTTCTTTCGTTTTCGATAAGTATGCATGATGTATGTTTTGCACATTTTCTTTTTTCCCTCTCTTTTAAGGCTGCCGTATCTTCAAGCTGTATGCTAATTTGACGACAGTCTTCTGCATTTACACTCCCAATCATGCGCCATAATTCAGTTAGATCATTTGATTCACTATATCTTGAGGGGTTCCAAATTGACGTGTTCTCTTATTCTTTTTATTCAATCTGTACACGTATATCTCATTTATGTTCGGATGTAGGCCTGCACACTATGCGAATTATGAAAATAAAAAGAAATTACTGTTTTTCATTTGCAATATATATTCATTAGAAATGAATTGAAATAAAAATCGAAGCTGCTCTTCTACTTTTTCGGATAATATCAGAATCCAGAACACTGCTGACAGTCAGATACGGGGAAATGTCTAAGCATTACCGTGATGTTATGCGTTTATCAATTCTACAGAAGTCCACAAGCATATCAGAATTAGGGTCTTGGGCCCCCGGCAGGTTGCGACTAGGCGAACTCCTCCCTATGGTAGCTGGCTGCCCTTGACGCAGACTGTCATGACGTACTTTGGGGTCGTTATGTCGATGTATTGCGGTATATCATTGTCATCCAACAACACTGCCATATCAGCAATCCCATTGTGCAGCATTGTTGCTAAATGTTGAAAGAAGAAAGCGACAGTTCAAATCAAATCTTTGTTATTAAAAGCCCGTAAAATTATCGCATTTTCCGCGTATAGTTGCTGTATGAGTGCAACAAATGTGCAGTCAAAGTTATTTGATTTAGTTTTGGAGAACCGCTTACGAGCTTAAAACAAAAATGCCATTACATTGTTTTAAGCTTTACATGTTAGGAAAGTGCCACCAATATCATTAGATTTTCACACGTAGGATACCATTTTTTTTTTCTTTACACAGTTATTCGGTTGGGTTTTCGGTTGACCAAAAACTACATATGTGACCCTGCACCTCAAAACAAACAAAAAGTCGCCAGACATGAATTTTTAGTTAAGACCATATTCTGAAAGAGCAGACGTTAAGCTTTAAAATGATGTATAACTCAAATCAAATGGACCCTCCTAACCTATCTAAATATTGGAAAGAAAGCGCAAACTCATTGAAAGTGTGAACTGAGAAAAGAGGCTCTGAAGTACAGTGTCTATTCAAGCGCTTAATCTTTACCAACCCATGCTGGCTGTGTGATGAATGGGACAAAAAACAGGAAGTAAACCACCAGAGTAACAACAATGAAGGGATTATCAGATTAAACTGAAATCAAGCATGCCTCATTAACACATTCTGTCCATAATTGATGCCAACTTTCAAAGCAGTAGCCCTATCCTTTCAAAAGTTATTAGAGTTGAAAGTGAAGAGTGTGGACAAGGTTTTTCAGAAATGAAAAAGGGATTCTAAAGACACACCTAATCACACTATTCTACCAAAAATGTTCGAGATAAACTGCTGAAAAAACACACTTTCCTGCCCGTTGTATGATACCAAATTTTAGCATAATGTAAAAGAAGACCCGCTCTTTCAGAAAATATGAAAAAGTCAAGTTCGGCTAGGTTGACCCATTTCACTTATTTTCAGTCCTCACGCAAAATCAGTGTGTGCGACTTTATGTTCGTTTTGAGGTGCACGGTCACATATGTAGGATGTTGGTATACTAAATTATAGGTCACTAACATAATACCAAGGAGATTCAAGAGAATGGAGTCACAACTGTCTTATTTAGTCCATGGGCCAAGAGACGAAAAATTGGTTATTGGTACCATCTCAGGTGGCAATACCTTTTTGGTGTCATTTTGTTTGTTGGGCATAGATATGCTTATCAAGCTATGATAGCATTTCCAAATGAGTAGCTTAGTCCTAATAAATGAATTTTTAACCAATTTGGTCTCGTTTTTATATCCCTATACTTCTGAATCGAGACTAACCGCTATAGAAAGAAGAGCACGGTCTTCTGTATGTCCATGGAGCTACTATAGCTCCATGGTATGTCCACAGGTGTTCTGTTGTAAACGCGGTGCGCTTAGTATTTATTCAAGGCGGCGAAAGGAATATCCAATGGGTGATGATGTCCAGAGCTAAACGCGGTGTGTTTAGACTTTATTCAAGACGGCGAATGGAATATCCAAAGCCTATGATACAGTGTATATCCCTTCATCTAAAGAACAAACAAAAAAGCAATTCCTCGTGGATTTTGCCGTATTTTTTATTATTTATGATTTTCCGGTGAAAACTCTGAGGTGAAAACACTAATGCCACGCCAATGTAGCTTTATTTCCATCAAACAATGAACCGGTACACTAAAATACGTAATAATAAATAATATCGTAAATGAGCAGAGTGATTTTTGTTTAAAACTGATGTATTTGTTGAGAGGGTAGTATAAAAACAGTATAGATAATTCCTTTTATTATTAACTTTAGATATGATAACGGTACATTTTTTGTTTTTGTTTTTTGCCTGATTAACAACAATATTCTGGTAATCACTGCTAGAAAAATGTACCGTTATCATATCTAAAGTTCCTAAAAAAGGGATTATCTATACTGCTTTTACACTACCCTTTCAACATATACATCAGATTTAAACAAAAATCACTCTGGTCATGTACAATATTATTTATCATAACGTAGTGTAGTGTACCGTTACATTGTTTCTGCATTATCTTTCATTGTTGGATGGAAATAAAGCAAAAGTGGCGTGGCATTAGCGTTTTCACCGTAGCGTTTTCACCGGAAAATGATGAATTGAAAAATACGGCAAAATTCACTAGGAATTGTTTTTTGTTTGTTTGCTTTTTAGATAAAGGGATATACACTGTATCATTAGCTTTGGATATTCCCTTCGCCGTCTTGAATAAACACTAAGCGCTGTGGACATCATAACCCTTGGATATTCCCTTCGCTGCCTTGAATAAAGACTAAGCGCACCGCGTTTACAACAGAACACCTGTGGACATACAGAAGACAGTGCTCTTATTTCTATAGCGGTTAGTTTCGATTCAGTAGTAAAGGGATATAACAGCGAAATCAAACGGGTTAAAAATTCATTTATTAGGACTAAGCTACTCATTTGGAAATGCTATCATAGCTTGATAAGCATATCTATGCCCGACAAACAAAATGACACCAAAAAGGTTTTGCCACCTCAGGTGGTACCAATATCTGGCCTGGCCCATGGACTAATTTCCTTTTCTAGATGTTCGATGCCGCCGCTCAGAAATATTTGAAGCATGTGCCAAACAGGATCTGCCAGATATAGGAGACAATTGACACGTGTGTCATTGCATAATCACCAGCCACTTTCTAAGGAAGATATGTCTTTGTGATGGTAATTACTTTTCGCTATCCCTTCTTATACAAGGTAGGTGGTACAGACACAAGGATGTGCGAATAGAAATTGCACAAAAAAAAAAATCTGAAATAAAGATGAAAATTACTCGACTGGGCATACCCGAGCACTAATCTGATATATCTATCAATACAGAATTATATTTGAAGATTATTCCAGGTCAGTTTTATTTGTCGGAATTAAGCGGAAAAGTGATAAAACCGGCTTTCCAGTATGGTACAGTTTTAAACATTTTCACATGACACAGCTCTGATTTACACTTTTGCACAAATTTCTGCACGGGATTGATATTTGTTTTACATGCTTTATCATTAAGTGAAATTTCATTTCATTTAATAGATAAATAAGCAAAATATGGCCAATATTATGTTAACGTTCAAAATGAATCTTCAGATTGCTCAGCAAGACGGCGGCTTCGAACATCGATCATCAAATGCACTATTGCATCTGTGAAATTCTTTTGTACATCAATAGAAATCTGACGACTGTTTGAATAATCACAGCCAGTTGGAACTCCAACTCTTAAACCTCCTTGATAATACTAACGTCAACAGTGAATGAACAAAATATCCGTTTCAGTATTTTGTTAAGTTCCTCTTGAGTGATATTCTAACATCGATATTGCTTCGCGTAAAATCATATACAATCCAACGTATGACCAATTTTGGTGCTTTTCCTCTATGTTTATTGATGTTTAGTGTGTTTTTGGATTATGCACTGCGCTTTGAGGTTTAAGTTCCAATATACAAATACGGATGAAGAGGGCTAATTGTGAATTATATGATCTTATTCTCTTTCTCAGAGTATGGGACGAAGTTGACATCGCATGTTTAAGGCTTTACGAAAAAGGATGACAAATCCTGAACAATTTTTGCTTTTGTCCGTCCTACCCTTCCTTTTCTATCATAATCATAATGTACAAACATACGTATAGCATATTCGTCACTTTGTGTAGGTAAGGAAAGAGGGAGGAGTAGAGAGTGGCGTTGAGACTAAAGGAAAAAGCAATGGTAGAATATCTCGTAGCGTACTGAGATCAGGCGGGTTGTACAGGTCGACGAGGGCGATGCTGTTGCCGTTTGGTGGGTATGGGCATCTCCACTCCCCCGTCTCGCCTCGGTCTCCCTCTACCCAGGATGACTGACTTGGCGGCCAGCAGCACGAGCAATCGAACCACGACCATGAATATATCCCGCACTGTTCATTAACGGCCGTCGCGAGGGCCAGCACGTAGCTATCGTTGTAGGGCACAGGTACGTATGCGCCATGTTGTTTGCAGTTTTCGCGTGCGCCTTGCACCAGTTGCACGTTCAAGTCACTACAAATCACAAGTGGAAACGAACGAATGTCTATGAATGAAATTATGGGATAATTGTATTCAGTTCCAAATCACCAAAAGCGTTTCACGCGGAAAATGGCAGCAAAGCGTTACTAACAACCAAGTCATCAACTGCAGGCATTAGTATAGGAAACGTGCTATTGTCATTCTCTTTTCCACTTTGTGTGAATGATAGGATACTTATTCCGTAAGATATGAGGGAAAACACAATTTTGACTTTTTTGGCACGGCATTCAATCTGAAAACTTTGCCATGTTCACAATTGACCAAAGCAAGTGTATTCTTGTCAGTGTAATTCCTCCAATTTCGATAGCAAAATAAATGTCAAGGGATAAATGATTCATATCATAAATATCAGCGATCCTTGATTTCCAGTCTAGAGCGGTGTACAGTGCAGTCCAAATTCCCAAGATTCCTAAGTGCTTTACAGTCGTAGAATAGAGAAGTCTGACAGTAAAAACGTTAGAAGTACTATAAAACCTGAAATATCAACGGTTGTGGTATCGATACATCATGAAAGTTCAATTACTATTCTACACAATCTAATTTTAGTTTTTTTATCAGCTTGTTATGATATCAAAGAAACAAAAAAGTAACAATACCTATTTCAGTCACAGCAGGCGTTGTCAAAGGTGAAGTGGTACACACTAAGAAAAAATGGTTCACTCTTGCACCTTTTAAGGGTGCAAAGTGATGTCACACTGGTGGCTCCCTATGGGTGTTATCTTGCACCCTCAAGAAATTGGTGCAAAAGTTGCACCATGGTGCAATGGCATAATTTTGCACCCTGTGGGCGCACCTTTGCACCTCCATAGAGGATGCAACATTGCACCCTTTAGTGAGGGTGCGAAGTTCTTCCCTTGGGTGCATATTTCCACCCACACTAAGTGGTGCTAAGTTTCACCCTTTTCTTGAGGGTGCATCTTTCCACCCATACTAATTGGTGCTGAGTTGCACCTTTCTTGAGGGTGTGATCTTTCTCCCTTTAATCTTCGGCGCAACTTTGCACCCTTTCTTGCCTCTACTTTTTGTGCAACTTTACACCCTTTCGTGAGGGTGCAAAGAAGCACCCAAAGTTCCAAGATTGTAGCCTCTCTTAAGGGTGCGATTTTGTGCCCTATATATAGGTATAATGTTGCACCTAAAAGTATGTGGTGCTTATTTGATCCATGACTGCTGCAAAATTGCTTCTTTAAAGGAGCCAGTCAGTGTCACTATCTACGCCTTTAGAGGCACAATGTTGCCCAGTAACCTCAAGTGCACCTTGAGATTACTGGGCAATATTGCGTCTCTAGAAGAACAAGCAGTGACACTGGTTGGCTCCTTTAAAGAAGCAATTTTGCAGCAGTTATGGATAGAATAAGCACCACATATTTGCAACATTATACCTATAAGGTATATACTTAGCATCACACATAACCGGGTACAATTTGGTTACTTAACTACTTTAAACCTTGAATAGTGCGAACTAATGCAAGCCTGTTTGCTCAGTATATCAAACTTATGCTGTTGTTGCACTCTCCAAAGTAAATAGGATTAGTGTAATTTGGATCCTGTGAATCATGAAATGTGTGTGTGGAATTTGTGAGTTTTGAAAGTTAACTTATAGTTGTGTTTGAATGACACACTAAAACCAAATGTTTACCCAATTACCTTTCCAATAAGGTGAGCACTATCACTATCTATCATCAAACCCTCTAGGCAAGAGTATACATCTGCATGAAGGAAGAGGTAAAAATATGATATACATTTGTCTGGATACGTTTTATTCAAAACGTACTTGAATACGTACTTATTCACATAATCTATAAGAATAAGATATGCTTCTTACCAGTACACAAAGCCTCAAAAACAAGACCATGCTACTTACATTTCTAAAGTATGCACCATATCTATAAAAAAAAGAAGAAAAGATGTAAGAGGATTTAACAAGTTGTTTGTATGCATTTAAACGAATAGGCCTACATATTTCCATGCGTACAATATTCATGTAACAGTGACGTCATCATGAATCATCAAAAAGATATGTTTCCAGCATAAACATGAATTTATCTAAAATCTAAAACATGTCTTACAATTGGGAGTTTGTTTTATAATGACGATGCCAATTGTCTTAAAGTCCTTATGACGACATGTCTTGGGGTTCACACTTATTTAAATCATGAGATTCTTGGCACTTAGATTACGACTACAATTTATAATGGTTTAGATACTTAATTGACATACGCATACCGTATACAGGTATACGGGCATTTCGATGAAAACATCTAAATACAAGGTATGATTATAATATGAAAATCGAACTTGATACCAGCCCTTATGGGCTACCAATGGAGAATAGGCAGAACCGCAGTTATGTATTCAGATTTTGTTTTGGGTGATACACGCATTCCGACTGATTTGGGATCAATTCGAGTCCCTCGAGCTGAGATTCCGGAACTGCAATGAGCAAATCATCATAACGACTAACAAAGTGACTGAGAATAATACATGTACATGCACCAGTTTCTGTTTCGTTGTTCTATACACAGAAAGTTGTTACGTTTTCCAATCCTGTGTAGGCACACAGTGATTTGCAGATCACCTTTGGCTATAACGCCATGGTCGCGTGCAAAATGAATGCAGCTTATCTAACTTGTAGTTTCCGAATATGGGACTACCGTGCTTATACATATTAATCGGATGATAGACCCCGTCAAAGATTAAATTGCGGATATCGTATACCATTGTCAAATCCACTTTTTGTTCTATACACAGTTTCACTGGACTCTTATGAACCACTTAAGCATTACCAAATCATGGAGTATAAAAATAATCTTATGATGTTATTTCCTTGAAACGGCTGCATTTGTATGAGCGGGAACAGTTTGGCATCATACATAACTAAATACATGTATTATACAAGGTTTCAGGACACTTTGAACCGGTCGTGTCCCCCCTCCCCCCCCCCCAAAAAAAAAACAAACAAACAAACAAAACAAACAAAAACAAAAACAAAAACAAAACAAAAACAAAAACAAAATAAAACAAAACAACAACAACAACAACAACTACTGAAATGTTGTATACCCTAGGTCCATTAACGTATGATCTTTGACCTTTGAATACATTGCCCACATTTTTCAACGAATAGGCATCTGGATGCAACGTGGGTATATATAAAATGAAAAACGTTTTAGGAAAATACATTTAACCACTTCAGAAATAAATATGGAACAAATAGCATAATATTGACACGTTGCCTTCTTCCTAATGACGCGACAGAAAACTTTCCTCACCGAATCATTCTGTCGTTATTCACGTACAAGTCATAGTTCGATTAAAAGTACACATGGAGTCATTGCAAAAGTATCTAATGAAAAGTATGCTTCAGAACTACATCATTGTCATTTATTCTATAACGCTAATAATAGAGTTATTGTTCCGCTATATTGCCTAACAGGTTGTAGTACTCCTACGACGTTTGTTCAGCGAATAAGGCACAAAATAAAATTTTGCGAATTTTACACGCTGTTGCCAAAGTCTCTAATCTTCTTTACCACTATTCTCAGACATGAGGTATGCTGATGCTGTATGAATTAGAAACTAAAGCTTCACAAATATTCACCATCTAACAAGGTAAAAGCGAAGTGATGTCTTGCCCACATATCGTACATACATATGCAAAGTTTCATTTGGATACCTCAAACAGTATAAAAGGGGAATGAAACCCAAATGTACCCGTGGATTGGAGCAATATCATAAGAACACATAAGTGAACGTGGGAAATCGTATGATCCAGTGGAAGTTATGCATTTTTTAACGTTTCAGCGTCACTTTCATGTATGGAAACGTATATGAAGAAAATATAAAGGGAATTCCATAAAATCTGATTCTAAATGAAAAGTACAAATTGCCTCCACTTATTTGTCGTTGCCATAATGTTAAGGGTAATATTAGGCCCCCCCCCCCCCCCTTCTGGAAGAAGTAAATCAAGTGCTCCTTTTGTAATGCTGGAAAGGTGAAACTATGCCTATTTTCTTTACATTTCTTTATATCATTTTCCATGGTTGACGTCAAAGATGTAGCTTTCTCATCTCGTAATGGCGGCACTGAAACTCTAAATATATATGTATATATAGCTCTTCAACGGATTTTCCGATATTCCTCAATTTGTCACGATGTGTTCAACTGCTAAAGTAATCTCCCTGCATTAACTTTTCTACTTGTACTTTTCGTTTCATTTCCCTTCGTGATTCAACGTTGCCATAATCGATTACAGACAGATGTACGAACGGAGGGACAACCTGAACAACATCATTTCTCTGGTGACAATTCCTTGTAAAAGTATACACCATGAAAACTTTAGGCTGGTAAACTATATCAAGACAATTATTGAACAATATTGTTAATGAAATGCCGTAGGTTTTTTTCGTGACAGTTGCCTGTTCAGATCAAGCATTGCAATGTACTGCTGAAGAATGCATCGAGTGTTTCTGCCTTGTTTGGGATACTCAAAGCCACAGGGCACAGAAGGCCGCAAACATTGTAGCGAAGGAAGACACAATTGTATACAGGAATTCGGGCAGATTTCACAACCATCCAGCCAAATAGTGATGTCACTAGTGCGCAGCATTCACAGTGAAGATTGTGGGATTTAGTCCTACCAGGTTCTGAAAGAGATTTTGGCATGAATAAATAATGACTGAATAAAATTTCGAAGGAAATAGGTCGTTTACACTATTTTGTTGCTTACATAAGCTAACAGATTGCAAATATGACCATTGACCAGAAAATGGAAAATTAAATTGATTGTATAGTTTTTGTTGAGATCTACTTCAGGTTTCTAACATCTTTTGCTGAGATAATGAGAAATGGTTTTGAAATAGGTACGATATCCAAAACAGAGCAATAATAATATAATGTAGGACCCACATTTTATCACGATCGCTGCGTTTTACTTTGTTTTTGGATGCCTCATCCATTTCAAAACCAATTTTCATCAAATAATCTTTAGAATTCCTCTTAGAATGGCATACTCTCTATTATTTCATAAGTAGGTTCTTGGTATATCACAAAAAGTTAAAAGCCCAAATCCTCACCTCCACCAATACTATACCATCCCTTTAAGCTTTGATATTGGTTTCTAAACAAATCCGGTCGGATAGATTTATTTCAGCTCTTTGTCATATAAGTAAAACATAATAATGTTGC
Organism: Diadema setosum; assembly: GCF_964275005.1. Classification (NCBI taxonomy): domain Eukaryota; kingdom Metazoa; phylum Echinodermata; class Echinoidea; order Diadematoida; family Diadematidae; genus Diadema; species Diadema setosum. The sequence goes on from NC_092687.1 coordinate 23,912,897, forward strand.
AAAGAAATGTTCCTCGTATATTTCTAGTCACAAAGCAGATGGAATTCCCGTCTCCCATAAAAAAAAATGCAGCACTTACTTTGTCACAGACATACAGCATGTCCTCTCCAAGCAGGCGGGAAATTAGGAGACAGCATGCAGACATCACTAGGTTAGAGCTGGAAAAAAAAAAGAATAGATGTGGAATAGCCTGAGTAAAGTCATGTTGAAAAAAAAAAAATGTGGGCGAATTTGGACTGAGATGAAAATACACACCTTTTACACACCTGCATACATTTACGATATAGGGCATATTCAAATATTCTCACATTTTTCCTAACCAACTCAAAGTCTTCATAACATAAAATAACAAAGTAAGACAACATCATATTACATGCCAATTTAACATCAGTTTGCTGTATATTTTCCACAGTTAGGAAAGGAGTAAGATTTATAGACCTCAGCCATTCACCCGTTGCTGAGCTTGCCACAGATGATGGTCCGGGTGCTGATGGCGATGGCAATGGGTGTAATGATGCCCATTATGGTTGACACCTCTAATCCTGTTACCACACACAAAAAAAGTGAAAATATAGCCCCCTCTACTTATTCACAACATTGATTTGATTTACTTTAATAGTACTGGTTACAGAAGAGGAGATTACCCCCCCCCCCCCCCAAAAAAAAAAAAAATGGCTATTCAGGCATTTGAAGATTCTTGCGGGGTAGAGATGCTGCCTGTATATGAGAGACAATCCATCATGGAGTTTTCAAGAAAAAAATAACAAAAATAAAAAACTGAGAAGATTTAGAACGCAAAAGGCAAGAATGAATGATCGCAATGGTCCACTTGAGTAACATATCTCTCGATTATAGATGGTATCAAAAATTACACTATATAGTCGTATCAAAAATTACACTATATAGTCTTATCAAATTTTCCGCAACCCACTAAACGGTGGCTACGTTATAGTAACTGATAAAACTGCGTTCATGTGTAATGATAAGCTTTAATATAATATACATGTACTTCACGGATATCACATGCTGAAAATCTAGATGAATCAATAACCTGAAAATACATAGAATATTACGGATTAATCCATTAATGAAACTTACATATTCTGTTGAGGAATCACTCTGTCCTTCAGAATTGCATATAAGTTTACGTGATCAGGAGAATGCGCGCAACTTCATCATATTGTATCTTGCTTGAATACCTGAAAAGGAAAATCAAGTGTCATGAGTTCAAGGCCACTGCTCATGCGTGTGTAGTAATTTTGCAGAAGAGCTGACTTATGTAAATGTGGCTACATAACTCTCTCCATGGCAGCTTAATGTATACTTCAATTCTTATGCACTGCCTTGCTGCATACAGGGTGTACTTAAGTCCACCACTAACACTACCTGACTACAGAGAATTATCCCAGCATAAAAATGAGCGTGCAATGTTTGCCATTATAAGTTTAGTTAGTACACTGGTCTTCTTTTTATCCATAAGTTTATCAACAATTATTCATCAACTTTCGTTCCTTTTATTCGTTATTAATCAAGTGTGGTATGGCACGATGCGATGTATTATCCTTGGGGATGTGTGTGTGTGGGGGGGGGGAGGGGGCGTAAAGGTTATGACAAAGGATACACTTCTTATAGGAACATCCGATTCCACGTTTTCTGAACTATTTTGTTTTGTTGTTGATCGGTAAATATAAAGAATTATTTGAAATTTGTGATGATGTATGTGTTCACTATATTGTGAGTATAAATTATGCTTGTATATAATTGTGTATGTAGTGAAAATTGTATCATTTATAATGTGTACATGTACATGAATATAATATGTAAGTTTATGCATGTATGTAGATATTCCTATGTGCACGCCCATATACCAACAAAAAGAATTTCCTAAATGAACAATAAATGAATCGGAAATCGGAAATCGGAATGCCATGACGTCTTTAGCAAGACTTTTTATCGTTAAAGCTGATCTAATTCCACAGAATGGTTACGAAACAAAGCAAAATAAAACAGAAAAAAGCACGCATAAAACTAGCCAATTTTAACAGAACTCTAAAATGAACGTTTCAATATTACTGCCTACAAGCCTACATTATAAGACAAGGCTATACAACCAAAAACATAATACATACAAGAAATTTGATGAAGGGTAATATCGAGAGTAAGGCCTTGGTCGAGAACATTGTGGATATTTCAAATCATGCTTTACGATGATATTTTAACTCACCATTTTCCACGTAGTAAGAATCTGCGGGGTCTTGATATTTTGAAGTGGACAAAATAATGTTGAAGTCAGAGTTGCAGTAAGCCGCTACGAAAAGCCTCAGAAGAGCTGATCTGCTGTGGAAATGGAATTTGCGCTGGATGCTCAGCTCAAACACCCATGCACGAGCTGTACAATGAGCCATCTGGGAGTCAACTTATGTGCACATAAGTTCGCACGACTCAACAATTCATTGAATTCCTAAATCATGTTTAAGAAAAGAATGAACATGCCCACGCCAGGTGACCAAACGACTGGGTCCGTGAATTTATACTTAAGGAAACATCCATGTCATTATTTTGCATCGAATGTATTCTATGGATTAAAAGCGTTTTTTTTAAAAAAAAAAAAACATTTTCCACTTTTGATTCTTAATAATTCAGTAATTATATATCAGATAACACTGTCATTGATATGGGTGATAGTTGTATAGTGTACAATTTTGTTGGAGATGGTTTAAAACATAAATCAGTTTCATGAAATCCATGATCAATTTCACAGTTAGGTTACAGATTTTGCTCTATTTCCAACCCTCTGTACAAAACTTTCACTTTGCACAGGGGTCAATGGGTGTGTATGGGAGTATGTGGTTAACACCCTGACAATGTGTTGAACAATGGCCAGGGTTTGAATGCTTTATTATTTATTCATGAGAAATTCCACTATCACAGCTAGTCTTTATTCATTCTAAAATGTGGTGTTTGCAAGCACATGGAAACATGTGCTTACATTTTTCATGTGCATGCATTTTACCCTTAGGCTTTACCTTGCATGAATCCATAAAAAAAAAGGAAAAAATCAACCCTTAAAAATAAATCGTGTAGTTTGCATCCTTATATATCCGCGATTTTGCTCTCTAAATGATTTTTTTTTTGATCATTTCATTTATTTTCACTTAATAAAATATGCATACATAAAATGTGACAATGGTATGACAAGTATAAAATGACAATGTGACAAACAGACAAACAAAGCAAACAAACAGCAAAAGATATCAAGTGAAGGGGTGTGTGAGAAGGCAATTGGCCTTATTTAAAACTAATCCCGGAAAAGTAAATATATTGTATATACAGAGAAAAACATTGGCACACACACTCACACATACACACACATGCATACACAGACAAAAACATGGACCAGCGCACATTAACAATACGCAAGATGTCATTTTCACAAACACATCCTATCTTGCTAGTCTCTTATAAATTCGTAAAATGATATTGGTAACTTCCAGAAAACCTTTCAAGTAAAATACGCTTGAAAGCTTTCTTAGAACTTTGTACCGTTTTCTTACATTTCACATCAGAGTGGATGGAATTCCAGATTTGAGGGCTTTGAAAAAATATTGACTTTTTTTTTTTTTTTTTTTTGCTGTCCCGAGATCGAGTCGCAACGAAAATCTTTAGCGTGTAGTAGGGTTTGACTCCATCATCGCACAGTAAGCATGCAGGGAATGCTGTGACATATTCCATTTTGATTGGTCAATACCAGACGAGCAGTCAGGTATTCTTCGTTAGTTTGTTCGCAGACCCTTTCATCTCAACTTCATTTAAAAATGCTCCGATGAATGATTATGAAATTATGGGAGAGCAGCAAGTTTTATGATGTCTTAAAAAAACATGTACATAGTAGCACCACGACGGTATGCAATATTGTATTCAAGTGTCGATCAACACCACATAGGTCTTTCTTTGAGACTAGTTATGGGCTCAATATTGCACCTTAGCAAGAATGAACCACAAACAGGAAGATATGTCTTTGTAATGGTAATTACGTTTCGACATCCCAACCAATAAGAGATAGGTTAGGTGAATGTTAAAGACACGGGGATACACGAATAGAAATTGCGCCAAAAAAAAAAATGAAATAAAACGAACATTATTCTAATAGGCATGCCTGGGCAGTAATCTGATGTATCTATTGATAAAGAATTCTATTTGAAGAATCATATCAGTTTGCTTTGTCAGAATCATGAGGAAAAGTGATAAAATAAGCCGGCTATCCAGGGTACAGTTTAAACACTTTCACAAGAAACAGCTCTGATTAAGATTAACACTTTTGCACAATAATATTTCTGTTCAGAATTGACTTTTGCTTGATTTGTTTTTATCTTAAAGTATAGGATTTCATTTCATTTAATAGATAAACAAGCAAAATATAGGCAAAATTATGTTAACGTCCAAAATGAATCTTCAGATTGCTCAGCGAGACGGCGGCATCGAATCCCGATCAGTGAAGGCACAAATGCACCTGTGGAATTGTTTTGTACAGCAATAGAAATCTGACGACTATTTGAATAATTACAGCCAGTTGGAACTTCATCTGTTAAACCTCCTAGGTTATGTGTACAATGTGATTGGTCAATACCAGACAAGCAATCAGGTATTCTACGTTAGTTTTTTTGTAGTAGACCCCTTTCATCATGGACTCAACTTAATTTGAAAATATACTCTCGATGAATGATTATAGAATATGAAAGAAAATTAAGTTTCCTGATATCAAAAAATATACGTTCAATAATATCAGCACAAGGATATGTAATATTGCATTTTAGTGTCGAGCAACACCATAGGAGGTCTTTGTTTTGAGACTAATTTGGGGCGCAATATTGCACCGTCAATGACCGTGGCAAGATCGAACCCCAAATGAACCATATAAGAAGCAAAGTTCCACCATTTTCGCAAATCGTGTAATTTGCACCCATTTCCGCGACTTCGAACCCTTCTAGCTCCCTTATTGAACCTTTTTTTTCTTAGTGTGTAGGTAAATTCGTGGGAACTGAAAAATAGTGAAAAACATGGCGCAATTAGCTCTATTTTGCATATCGAAAAAACAACCCTCCCAAAACAAGAAGGTAGTCCATATTTAGAACTTTTTCATAATTGTCAATTATGAAGAGCGTCATCATGTTGGTTGTGAGGAAAGGAGAACTCTTCTTCTTTCCACCACTACCTAATTGTGTTGAGAAATGACTGAGCACTTCGGCTTTGAAAACAACAGTTACAAGTTGCACTTTTTCAAGTTTGAGTGTTATCATGAAAAAAACGTTGAAAACTTTACTGAAATGAATGAGATCTGTCAATGAAAGTTGTCACATTTACAATCCAGCCTGCATGACAGCAGGTTTGTGTTCAGGGTTTCTTCTTACCTTTTCTGATCCATCACCTTCAATATGGCCACCTGGGGGTGTTTCATCAACGTTTGTCAGCGCCGACAAGTTGTCATCGCTGACAATCACCATAATAACAGTCAGTGACCGGAGCATCTCATCCAATCAAAACCAAGGATTTTGCTGACAAACTTTTATGAAACACACCCCTGTTCAGTAATCCCACAAAGTTTACTGTTCTCTGTTCATATCAAAAACAAAGCTCGATGTGATAGACCATGTCTTGGATATGAACACAGAAAATATATATGGTGTGGGGTTTATCTTTCATAGTACCTAAATCAGCCCATGCAGTCGACATCTGAGGCGAAGTGGCGGATACATCCGTAGAAACTAAAGCACACACACACACAATTGCACACAAAGACAAACGAACAAACAAATCATGACACAATTCGCTCGTTCCAAGAGTACTGCTGTGCTATCTCACCTCAATGTTGGTATAACTTTCATTATTTTTTTTAACACACATTTAAATTACACGAAGATGAATTGAATGAAACGTCTGAAGTGTACCTTTGGGATTGATTGATAATATTTTTTTATACTGTTTCCTTATAGATGATTTTTTTTTTTATATAATGTCAACCACTTTCTCATAACCCTACCACTATTTAGTACAAGTCAGACTAACTATTCAACAGAGTTTATCTACAATCTGTTGTGAATTAAATTACAACTGAATTATACAACTGAAGCTCCACAAAAGTAGAAAGTGGAGTGGCCGTTGAAACGTAGAAACGTAGAAACTGAAAAAAAAAATCGTTTCGCTGTGAACTTTATACCTTTGAATTATTTCAGTTATCAATGAACCGAATATGTAAAAAATATATATCATAACGTAATCTGATCCGTCCACCTCGATAAAGTCTACGGTGTATTTTTTTTGTGTTCCTCTGATTCCTGTAACATCTATTGTTACTTACTTTTTGAGACGATCAACTGATTAAAGACTGAAAATAAATGGAAACCTTGCATAAAGAGCAAATTTGATGGCAGCTCTCAAACTATTGGGGTAGAGAGAATAACTATGTCTCTACTGTATATAGGTCCTATACGTTATAATTGAAATTGCAGATCAAATCTCTTCAACAGAAAATTAAGAAAAAATACACATTACCTATATCAGCCAAAGCAGTCGAAATCGGAGTGGCGGGCGAATTTGTAGAAACTATGAATAATAATGATAATAATAATAAAATCATGACGTAATTCCCATATATATATGTATATATATACATATATGACATATATATATATATATAATTATATATATATATATATATATAATTATATGCATATATATATATATATATATATATATATGTGTGTGTGTGTGTGTGTGTGTGTATATATAAACACATGAAGTTTCGGAAAGAACAATAATTCATCAACATAATTCTAGAATTTGGGATCAAAACAAAAGGATTTTTGTTTCTTTTCAGTATGTCTGAAACAATCTTCCCTTGAAAACGCGATTGGCATACCTTCTAGGTCCTTTCCATTGCTTAAAAATCCTTCACAAACTCTACTTTTTGAGTTCTCATTCAATAATGATCAATGATTCCGATAACACCACCAACATGAATAGACAACAGCAAAATAAACAAACTTTTGCAAAATACTTTCACTGTATATTGGCAGATGACAGCAGACAATAAGATAGAAAGCATGAGAAAAAAAAAGGCTAAGGATCTGCAGGCTTATTGAGACCGAAACTAACCAAAATTAAGATAATTGTTAAGTATTCACTAAGATATAGAGTGGAAAGATAGAAGTGATTGGGGGCAACAAAGTAGCACCCCGTATAAAAGATTAATGGACTACATTTTTCGCGTTTTCATATACGGCTCACAGGTAAGCAGATTTCACCCTACGAGAAATCACAGTAGTACACGGAATGGGTAAGGGAGTCGGCTTCAATCTGGTTTGCAGTTTGAGTCATGCAGAACAGAAAAAGGTAATTGTATATAACTACTATTCCTATTTACTTATGTAAGGTAAACAAATTGAGGCGTTTATGTCGTACAAATTTGTAATCCCGAATATTCCTGGATATAAGCACCCCCAACTTTCGATATTTTCGGAACCGAAATGGTGCGCCTCGTATGTCATGAGCGTTTACCGTATGTAGTGACCTTCTTGATAGGATCATTGATTATTACTTGATTTTGAAGGCGGGATGAAGCTAGAGATAAAGGCGCAAACAAACAGAGTGGAGAAAAAGTATGGATAATAGAATTGATGATGTTAATTCAGTGATAATGTTAGTTTTGAAGTTTAATCACAATAAATGCCAACAGTGAAGACTTTGATATATTTACTACTAGAAATATAACAATGATTCGATGCCAAAGGGAGTGTGAGATTCTATATGTTCACATTCATTATGTGTTATCTGTTTTATTTTTTCCACCATGAAATGTAACAGTAACTTTGTGATTTGATATATCTTTTTCGGTGAAGTTCGTCTGTAAAATGTATATACGTATTTATTATAAATATACAATATAATCTTGTATTGGCGTAGACCTAAATCCGTGTTTTGTTTTATTTTGTTTTTGTTTCTGCAAGAATACAAAATTATTATCATACTTCTGCTAATTCAGGGCATTAAAAAATCACCAATATTATGCGGTACCTGTTTTACGACGGGGTAAGCATACGAAATGTCGATCAATACTCCCAAAACCGACTGCCGGTACGACCTCGACGGGAACAAACTCTATTCCTCCTGGTGCATTGATTTGGCGACAGGGGTCTTCGGACACTAGTACCTTTCTAGCTTCTGATGTCACTACGTGGAAAGCTTTGTGGGAAGCGGGTAGAGGGAACGATGCCATCCAACAGAGCCTGGCTACTTGACGATAAGAAAACGCAGAAGGATCATTTTTTTCAAAAGAAGAGGAAATGCCACACATTTATCATGTAAACATTTTAATATTTGCATAGGCTACTAACAATTGTAAACCAATCGACAGCAAGAATGACATTAACAACGACAAACACGCCAATCTGTGTAATATTGTTTTTGCGGGTTTTTTTTTTTTTTCCACTACAAGTCGCACATAATCATCAGCTTGCCTGTAGGTAACCCTTTTTAAATCATTGTTGACTTTGTTCCAATAAAGCGTCAAAAGAACATTAGATAAAACATGAAATTAAATCTTGTAATATTTTGGGATAATTATGATGTTATAACAGAATGAGATTCACACATTGGGTACTAATCTTACCTGAGAGAGATATTACACAGAGAACCACCCATGCCAGGTTTCTTGGACATGCGGGGCAAAAGTTGATCTGAAATTATATGACATGAAGTTAATGTTAGAATGGAAATGTGAAATTGAACTTGTCTCGAAGGAAAACGAAGATTACTAGAAGGGCTTACTTTGTCTAGAGTCCACTAGATCTTCACATATGTCCGAGCTTTGTCTTCCTCAAAAGATATCTTTTTTTAAAATTCATCTACTTATATTCGTTACATTCGTTATATTACAGACGACCAAACTTACTCCTCTGCAGTTTCTCATCGTCCCTCTCCGAATCCACTGTTTCTCTATGTCGACTCCTTTGCTCTAATACCGCTGTATAGATTGTTCTCAAAGTAAATACAAAATAGTTACAGCAGAAACTGACAGACGTTCTGACAGGATCACTTGTTTATATCCATAACTTCAAGCTTGTTTTCTTCTGTTTCGGAATTTTCTGTGACAAGGTCAAGGTAATACTTTCATTAAAAACGAAGATTCCATATTGAGGTTTCAATCTCTTTTGTCTCAATGAGGTGAACAAGTTGCTTTTGATCGAATTTGATTAACCTAATTACCATAACTGCAATCTAATTCAACAGTTACTTACAAAGTTTAAATTATCAGAGACAGGTAGATCCATTTTTGATTATTGTAATGGATTCACGCGATATACAAGCAAAAAAAAAGTAATGGAATATGTCAACCTTTGAATGATGACACTTTACATCCACAAGAAGGGAAAAAACTTGAGAAGTATACATAAAAATATGATTGTCTAAAGGTGACCTATATATTAGGGATTTTTTCATTTCCGTGATTAATTTTCTCGTGTTGTTTTTGTTGTGTGCAGTACCGTAATTCGAAGACGTTTCGTCGAGTGAGCTGAAGCAATAAAGTTATAACATTATGATGTCTTACCAATTGAATTTTTTTTTTCTAAACCAATATATTGAAGATCTACCTCATTTTTGTTCATTTGATTGAAGAATGTGTGTGCCCAGGAAGATGAACCTTCTATTCCCAGTTTGTTGCTCTTGCTTTGGAATTACAGACATAGTATCGATGTTAATGTAAGAAAATAGGCGTAAAACATATCAATTTGAATTGTTTGCATTGATGCCGTCAAACCTGGTGAAGTTTTCTTGGATGTGGTTGAAACGGCAATGAAACAAAAGTATGTTTTGCACCCCACCGCATATCATCAGGTTTGAAGCTCAACTAACTGCCACATCCAAAGTCTTTGGAGAATTAAGAAACTAGGAGACTGCAGAAAATGCAAAATTCTACTTTTGAATAATGTGAGGAAGCTCCCTTCTCATCTGAAAACCTGTCCATCACTGGAACACTTCAAACAGAGTCTATATATTCATACATATCCATGCCAGATATCCGTGAAGTTATTGCACTTGTACTGCCATTCTTTATTTTCTGATAATTTCATTTCTTCAATTGCCTTGCGGTTCAGGTTTAGATTCTACACCGTGGAAGAGGCCCGTCTGCCACAGGATCTTTATGGAGTCGAGCTGGATTTTCTATACTGATTTGGGTTTTTCCTCCATTTTCCAACAAAAGTGATAATGGCTAGATAGCGAGGTTATAGGTTTAAATTCTTGCATTAGAAATTTAAGTCTTTTGCAACTGACACGAATCTCAGGCCATGTATTATTATATCTTATTCTGAGGACCTCGTCCTATTTTCATATGAAACTATAATTTCCTCAGATGATGTACATTGGTTCTTGTTCTCCTCGGTTCATATTGGGCACTTCCCGTACCTCCTGCAATAATTTATAATTTTTACAAATCTGTAAATTCGGGCTGGTAAGTCCACGTACACCAAGTGGATTGCACTTAACACATATATTGTATAGATGCTCTTCTGAATTACTCACAGACGGGTGATCAAGCGAGGCGAAGAAGATCCATTTTCAAAATGACGACGTGCTTGGTCGCCTCTGTTGTGAGTTTGTCCTTTGCTTATCTCCTTGCCTTCCGTCATCGAAGTCCTTTATGGTCGTTGGTAACGAAGCGTGAAGAAAAACCAGCAAAGGCGTGGAATGTAAAGTCCAGCCAAGAGGCATTTCTAAAAAGTCTATGAGAGTACATGCTTGTATTCTTAATATCAAAAACATATTGAATAGATATTATTTCAAACTGTATTTGAATTGATCAACTACCACCTGTTTATGATGGAGATTTCATGTATTTCAAGGATTTAATTAGCAAAAATTAAATTCATAATTCATTATTTGATTATGGTAATGGAGTGAAAAAAACACACAAAAAATGTAGGCTATCACACTACACAATATGTCGTCGTTGTGTTCCGGTACAAAATGAGAAGCCGTTGTACAAAAATACAGATCTGAGTGCCTAAAACAATTGCCAGTACACTATTTCCTTGTCTTTGTTCTTTTGTTGTCATTTGTCGTGCGTTTTATAATTTACATAAGAGTTTATTTCTGCTGATAACAAGATAAGCTCAAATGTTACCTACGTGTGTGGGTCAACTAAACTACTCATCTGAAATCCTTGGAGGATCATGAAACCCACTGACACATTTATCATGTTTAAAGGGCACTCGACGAAATGTTGTCCGCACAAAACGACTGCAAAACGACGTGACGACTGTCATGGTTTACCAGATGAAATAAGTCGAGCTGCTGATGTTTATTGATAACGAAATTGATTGATGTTAGTAGATTACAAAATACTGCTTCTGCAAAAAAGTGTGTCCTTCTCTACATTGTCATATGAATATGCCTACTTTTTGGCGTCGTTGACAGTGACTTTTCGTGATAGTCCTGTACTCTTCTTCCTACCAACAAAGAAGAGTACAAAAGTGAAAGGTAATTCCGAATTGATTTCAAGTACACTGCAGACAATAATTACTAACTAAAAGGACACACAACGACTATATTTCATTTCTTAATTTTACCTGTCCATCAAGCAAAATAATGGTAATCTTTTGAAAAATTCTCAAAATTTGCAAATGGACTTTTTTCTCATGTATAGTCTCTCTGTTAACCATACAAAGCCCGATCGAGCAAAGACTTTTCCTCGAATTTTATTGCAAACATTTTGATATATAATTTAGCTATGTCCGATATTGCTGGTTGCCATGGCAACCGTACCAGTGACAACCATGTTCGTCAGATTTTGCATGATTTTCTGTTCCAATTTCAGTTAACAGTATAATAATGGAAGAAATGGGGGTTTTCTTGGCTGTAATTTGCTGAAGGACCAAAATGTGAAGTAATAATGGTTGTGAATTACCCTGAAATGCTCTTCTTATTATTAGATTTATTCTTATACGACATAGGCATCAAGCAATAGACATGATAGAAATAATTGAAAATACAGCATTTTTTCAAAGGCTACCCTTTTATTTTGGGTCATTTTCACACAAGCTTTGCCTGTAATATAATTTTTTATCATATTATCAATCTGAAAACTAAAAATTGCAATATTTTGGAAATATGAAATGTGATACCAATATATGTACCCATTCCAAGCAGTACATCATAGGTTTAATATATTTCTTTATATTGTAATGAATAGCGCCCCTACATGTTGACCTTGAGGAATTTCAACCATCACAAATAGTGAAGGTTGACTTGCTTTTCCATTATGGTAAATATGAAAATGATTGATATAAAATAGAAACATATATACTGGGGATAAAGAAATAAAAAGAAAAAATATGATTTTACCATATTTCCTATGTATTTCTTTTTTATTTTGGTAAATAGCGCCCTCAGGGGATGACCTTGAGAAATTTCAAATGTCGGGTCATGTAGACTATGAGTTGCTCTACCTATGTGCCAAATATGACGGTCAATCATGACATAATAAAGAAGTTATATGGGGGGGGGGCACAACGTGCCCCCCCTCCCCCCCCCCCCCCCCCCCTTGGGCCTGGAAGGGGTCAAAATAGCTTGGGCTTTATAAGGTTAAACACGAATGTCCTTTATAACTTGTTTGTCTGTGCGAATTTTAATTGACGGTGTCTTTGGAAAGTGTTGTAATATTTAATCAAGGGATGTTGACTTTTTCAGTTGAAAGAGAATGTTTCATTATCGTCTGCGTGTGAGTGTGTTTGAATGGGAAAAAGCAATAAACATTTTGCTTGTAAATTCTTTCAGGATTATTTTCTGTCGAACTTTAAAGCCATGCACTTTTAACGTTGTAAAAATAAGATGAAAACGGGAAAATAAGCAAACGAACCAAAAACTCGCCTTGATGACTCAATGAAATCCAGTCAACTTTATAGCCAGTCAGACCACAGCGAAATGCACTCCTTATTTACGTACTCGTATGCATGCAGAACGATGGCATGAATACATAATGACGTACAGCACCCTGTCATTCCACAGCTCATTATCGCAATACTCGAGGTAAAAACCAAGCAAATCGCATATTATCTCATCCTGGAAAAATTGCTCTTTTTCATAAATACAAACACAGCCCTCATCTATTGAGGGAAATCTTCAAAATTATGACACAAATACTATGGTTACAAAACAAAATAAAGCATGTGTTCAGGGCCTGAAAATGCTTTGCATGTGCATAAATAAATCTCTATCTTATGTGATCATGCAAAAAAAAAAAACAAAAAAAAAAACATCCAAACATGGATTTTTTATTACGAGCAGATTGTAAAAAAAGCAAACTCTACGTTTTTAAATGATGTATAACTCAATTCAAATGGACTCTCCTTTCCTATCTAAAATATAAGATTGGAAAGAAGGCAGACAAACAGGGAAAGTGTGAAATCATAAAGAGGCTCTGAACTACGGTGTCTATTCAAGCGCTTAATTTTTACCGAGTCGTGCTAAGTGTTTGATCAATGGGACAAGAAATAGGATGTAAACAACCTGAGCAACAACAATGAAGAAATTATCAGATTAAGCTGAAATGAAGCCCCTCCCCCCCCCCCCCCCCTTAGCCCCACCGTTGGTACGGGACTAAGCAAAAATTTACAAGTGTAAAAAGCCCTTAATACTCCAATGGGATTTGGGGAAATTATTATGACTGTTAGAGGCATTTTTTTTAGTAAAAGGTGGGAACTTGTCTATTTTATATTATTCAAGTACGCTGAGTCCAAAAATTTCGTTTCCCAAGCGTAATTTTGAGTCTAAGAGCATCTCATTTGCATAAACAAAATGTCCCCCAATTCATTGCTTTTTAAGGTGTTTCGATGATCTAATTTTCATAAAATCTCCATAGACATGCAGAAATAGTAATAATTTCAGAAATCAAGGAGCAAAGACAATATCTAGGTCATCATTTGTTTATTACTTTCACTTATATATGCAAATTAAGAAGTAAAATATGCAAATTAGGAGTTGCCGCTGATACAGTAATGCATTACCGCATATTGTATATGCACATGTATAGTACCTACGTGTTCACTTCTGTTTTTAATCATTTTAACAAGTTACCGGGCAAACAAAAAGTGCTTGGTGTCGCCGGAGTCGAATCAAAATAAATCAATTCAAAGAATTCAGTCAATTCAAAAGAATTGAATTACACTTTTGCAAATATCTATGAAAATTGGTATACAAGAGGATCTCTGGCAGGATTCTAGATTCTACAACGCATTGCCGCAATATATGGATCTGAATCATAATTCTGAAGATAGCTATCATTGTATCAAGACCGGTTCACGATTCCTAGTGTGCTAAAGAGATATAAGAACCAACCTTAAGTATTAAAACAAAACATGCATCTCATTTGCATAATAGATTATGCAAATAATTTTCCATTTTCTCAACATAATTCCCCTAAAACAAAGTTTTGCTATTAAAATGTACTTTGGCGTAGTGAAAAATATAGATATGCTCTCGGTCAAACAAAGTGTACATGGTGTCATCTGAGTCCGAGGAAAATCAAGTACTGGAATCAACCAATTCAGAATATAAAAAAAATGAATAACAATATTTGTAATAACGTATGCAAATTGTATGCAAGAGGCTTTGCTACGACAGGCTTCGAAATTCTACAACACATTGCCGCAATATATGAATCTGAATAATTATAGTTATAATATCAAGACATAAGTTGATGATTCTTTGGTGATAAAGGAGATACAAGAAAAAAAACCACAGTTATTAGAAATACTCTAATAATCTAATTTGCATATGAATTATACAAATAGTTGGCCATTTCTATGGATATATTCCCTAAAACAAAGCCTTGCTATCAAAATGTACATTGGCGTACTAAAATACAGCTACACATAAGATATTGGGCAAACACGTTGCACATAATGATGTCGTCAGAGTCCGAAGTAAATCAAGTACTGGAATCAATCAATAAAGGAGAACTGAATGACACTTAAATGAAATATGTTTGCAAATTGATATTCAAGAGGCCGTAGACCAGGCAGGTTTCGAGATTCTACAACGCACTGCCCTAATATATGAATATGTTTCATAACAGTTTAAATATAACACTATCAAGACCTGTTTATGATTCCTGGGCCCTGTTTTATCAAGATAAAGTTAGCGTTGATTGTGAAATCAACGCTAACTTTATCCAACTTGAAGTCCGCTATAACTTTAAATCAACTACAAGTTCCCGTTTTACGAAGAGACTTAATAGTCGATTATAGTTATAGCTCATCACCATGACTTAATTATTGATTTAGTCAAAACTAACAACACGGGACGAGGTTGGTTTCCGGTACTGTCTGCTTAAAAACAATACAATACATTAAGCAAAACAAACAACAAAAACATGATTGTTTGCCATGGCCACGGATTTGTAGTCTGCTAGTGCGACGCAGTAGTATTAGCGCTATACAGCCGCTGAATTAGAAGTATTAAGTTTGCAACAAAACCGCAAAATACGCCGTTTTGCGTTGTATTGAAAAAAGTAGGTCGATAGATCTAGCACATCCCCAGCTCAACGAAAATCTGCGTACGCGTGTACCGTAAAGATTCCGCACATACGTAGAATTACTTCAAGTCTTAATTAAATAGGCTGAAGTCCTGTGTGTTTACGTGTAGGAGAAACTTGTGAGAGTGTGGTGATTACAGTAGTTTGTTTTTAACTCTACGGCGCAGATCGACTTTGTAAAGAATAGATCGCAAGTCTACATCATCAACATGTCGAAATTCTAGAATGACTTATTAGACGCTCTAATCAGCAGTACGCCACTACATTATACGGTAAGTAGGAACCTACAAACGACTCGCTGAACGTTATCTCTAACCAGTTGGGCCTAACGTTAAGCTGGATCTCAAGTTACTGTCGTACTCGGTGCTATATAGAATTAAACTCTTTATTTTCTGTATATGCCTACTAAACTGTTAATTAGTATCTATTGCCGAACTAGCTCTACGTAGGCCTACGCACGTCAGAAATCACTGGTTTCCTCGCATATGGGTTCTTTACTTTGGCAAGATATGCATTGCACACAGACGCGGTTCCAGTTCCAGTACTGTACTCGGTTACTTGCTTGCTGGCGATAGCTTGATTGGCGGGCGGACGGCGTGCCGAGGCGCCGGGCGCGCAGGCTGGGATTGCGACTGCTATCGAGGGTGTTTGCGTGCAGCAGTCGCGTAAGCAATGCGTGCCGATCGTGAATTTCATGCAAGGAAAAGACCATGATTACATGAAAGAAACGCAACAAAATGTGAGAGAAAGGTTAGCATTTAACAGACAAACATTTGTGACAAGACCCCAGCTAGACTAGGAAAGTGTGACAGTCATCTTTCTTCTGTAAATTGCCTTACAATTGAGTCTTACCTAGACTGTTTCTACTTAAAGTTGATATTTATCACCTGTTAAGTTAATCATAGATTTGGAGCGGTTGAGAAAACTTATGTGTTGATTTTTTAGGAAGTTAGAGTTGATGTCAACTCTGGGTGTCTTGATAAGACGGACTTCAAGTTGATTTGGAAGTTAATCATAGATTAAGTGGACTTAGAGTTGTTTTGAGAGGTTAATCATAGATTATTTTGACTTAACGTTAAATTTATCTTTTGATAAAACAGGGCCCTGGTGTGATTAAGAGATGCAAAAATTAACTGCAACTACTAAACAGCACACATGTATTATCTCATTTACATAATATATTATGCAAATATTCATCCATTTTCTATGAATATTTACCACCAAAACAAGGTCTTGCCATCAAAGTTATCGAGCAATCACATCACTATATATTACTCTACGGATTAGTGCAAGGTCGTTTTATCCTTCCCTATACTTTGTCGTTTTCATTGGATAGATTGGTTTATAATTATTTTCAATCTGTTGAATTTAAAATCAAGTGGCAACTTTCATAAATCTCGTCATAATTTATTGGATTTTTTTATTTGTCTCTTCATCTACTCTGCAGGCTCAAGCAAAAAAAAAATGTAAGAAAAATCCTGGTACCTCGGACAGTGTCGGAAACTGAAACGAAGGATGAACTTTGTAATTCTAGTCATCAACACCTTTATATTTTGGCTGAAATGAAACATAATCTGAGTCAAAAAGTCTATTTCTCAATCGAGCTAAATTGATCTACATTCATGTAAGGTTTGTATCATCACATTGTTGCTAACATGCACACTGTGCTGTACATCGTAGGCCTCATTTGTGACATTAGCATCGAAATGCTCTGCAATGCTTTCGCATGCACATGAAATCACCTCAAGGCAACTTTGCAGGATTGGAGCTAGATATATCAGTTGTACAGGCTGTAGACCAGATCAAAACGTTCCCTTCCATTGTCTAATGGTGAAGAAAGATCAGGTCTGGCACAGTGAGCAGGATTTTCTTTCTTTCTTATCTTTTTTTTTTTTTTTAGATACTGGAGTATTGTCGTTTGACTGCTTCTCGAGCGTTCAGTATGCTTTTGTCGGTAAAATGGCGGAACATATTTTGTGCCAAACGAGCTTGTGTAATGCATCTTTTGAATCGAATATAAGTTTATTCTTATAAAGAAGACTGATAACAACATGTTCTTGAAACCCTTTAGTTTTCCTTCTCGTGCAAACAGCATCCTTGATGATTGTGAGTCATTGATCACTTGCTTTAATAAGAGTGCTACTGTCAGTATCAGTGTGGCAGAAAAAACACAACTCCAGTATCTGCGGAAGAAGGCCTCTTTAAGCTAGCTATCGGATCGATGTTATCTCTCAAGGTAACTGCATGTTTGCAAGGTTGTGGAACACCCAGGTCCTCCATGAAAAGGTCCATATCCTAATTTTTGGGCAGAAATTCAAGTGACAATGTGGATATTCAAAAACTATACTTGATAAAGCATATAATAAGAGGCAAAATGGCGATTTACATCTGATATGAAGTGGAATCTTCTGTATGTAACATGGTTTCTAATGAGTATTCATTATTCCTTAGTTCTTACAATCCACTGGCCCTCAAAGCCATAGAGGCCTGTTTGCTAAGAATGTCATTTCTATGATCTGAATCACACATGGTGAGATAAATCAGAAGTCAGACAGACAAGGGATCGTGGCGTCGTCCAGTCAAGAATAAATTGAAATGCATCATAAATGGTGGTTATTACTGGCGGCATGTTATCCAAGTATACTGAAAACAAAAACAAAAAGGAACGGGAACGTACAAACCCCTTATTTCGCAGATTGCACTGGTCGAAGGAATTTCAGAGTTCGAACTGTCTTGGAAGTTGACTAAGTTATATTCTTATATCAGGTGTAGATGGATCAATATAGGTGTATGTATGCCACACGTCTTTTTTTTTTTTTGGGGGGGGTCCATTTCTTCTCCTTCACTGCAATTCTAACATCGTTATTTAAGTTTATCATGATAAGGCGCGGTCAGAGTGGCAAAAGATCGCAAAGTTTAAGATCGCGAAGTCTTCACGATCTTTTGTTGTCCGGTCACACTGGCAAGAGATCGAGAAGTTTGGAGAGGACAGCATTATGAAATGAAATATCGCTAGATGTAGTGGGAAGTTTCGCGGAAAGTTTGCAGTCACACGCACTTGAAAAACTTCAAGATCTTAAAGATTGCGATCTGAAACTTTTCGATAATTTGCCAATTTGGCCGCACCTTTTGATATCTTGGAGATCGCGATCTTAAACTTCTTGATCTTTTGCCAGTGTGTGATCGCGGCTATTCTACAAACTTAACTTTCCAATGGATCCTTCTCCAGGCTATAATATATATATATATATATATATATATATATATATATATAATTTCATCTAACGGACTTGCAACATATTTTTGTTTATTCATTGGGGCATCAGTAATGTTTGTTGTGACATTAAAGGTAGGTGCCTATTTTTCGTCGACTTGCAACAACAACAACAACAAAAAAACGCTTCATATAAGACAAAATAGAATAAAACCACCTATTCCATTTCAACCTATAGACGAATGTTTGCTACATATAATCATATGTAATCATTTATAAATTATTATCATGTATATATGATTACCATGCTCTGGTTAACTGGGAAATAGAATTTCCGTGCTAATGCTACAGATTTGCAAATTGGAACAATGCAATAATGGATGTTGCATACGAACAAAATGGCATTGTTCGATGACATTCCCCCCCCCCCATAAAAAGTTGAGTCATGGTCCGCGAAGAGAGAGTTTTCTTCAATTCGTTTTGCGATTATCGATGTACTAAAAATATTTTTCAGAATATTAACAATTTTATGGCAATATTGCACCTATTTTGTAAGTATTATGCAAATTAGATGTTAAAGTTCATTCGCTTGAAAGAGACCCGTTTGTTTTGTTTTGTTTTTGTTTTTTGGTGTTCCAAAAGGACCATTTTAGAGGATTTGAAAAATAAAATTTTACCAGGGTATATAGGCTATTGAATGAACTGCATGCGCATAAAATTCATGAAGCCTACATATAATTTGCATACAAATTACAATACATGTACTGAAATATTTTCATCTATTTTGATACCACTGAGAAGGGATTTTGATTTCAACTAACCCTCAAAACTTTCAAGTGTATATATCTAGTGTTCTTAACTTCCCTCTCAAGAAAAAAAAATATAAAAAATCTTCCAGTGTTGCTATATATTTATCTGCATATTTCAGTACTAATTTGCATAATTATAAAAGAAATATATTATCAACCACCTGAGAAACGTTTATCCTTCAAGTTGCTTATTCCATTCTATGTATATAGATTTCAAATCACTTTTTTCCAGCTCGTTTACAAAAAAAAAAAAAAAATGTAGAAAATGCTTGTCTGAAATTCACAATTTCTGTGGCTGGGCAGCCATTTTGTTTATGCAAATTAGATGGTCAAGATCGATGAATTTTTCTTGGGAACCAGAGTTTTCCTAACCCTCAAAACCTTAAAGTTTACATATTTAGTGTTTAACTTGCCTCTCAAGAAAAAGCATTGTAACAATTGCTCTTCAAGTGTTTATATTTATTCATCTGCATATTTCAGTACTAATTTGCATAATTATGAATAGAATATACTATTTACCATCTGAGAAACGTTTATCCCTCAAATTGCTACTTCTATTATGTGTACAAAATATCAAATCACCTTTTTTTTCCAGCTCGTTTGCAAAGAATTTCTAGAAAATCCGTGTCCGAAACTGACAATTTCTGTGGCTGGGCAGCCATCTTGTTTATGCAAATTAGATAGTCAAGATCGATGAATTTCGCTTGGGAACCGGAGTTTTCCTGACCCTCAAAACCTTACAGTCTACACATGTAGTATTTCATTTGCCTCTCAAGAAAATAAAAAAAGTCAAAATTACTCTTCCAGTGTTAATGTATATATATAATGCTGGGGCGATAAGACCTCTTATCTACAAAATGTCCAATGTTCAGGAGAGCCAAAAACATGGCGGCCAAAACACTGTGGTGAATGGGACAGTCTTTCCTTTGGCGTGCCGTGGTTGCTTCATTTTTAGAGTAAGACAGTTTGGATTTGTACAGGACATCACTTAACCCATTATGTGACCAATAATCAAAAAAAAAAAAATCACTTTCACCAAAATTGCAGGTACAAGGTCTTATCACTCCAGCGACGATTATTATACATTTATCTGCATATTTCAGTCCTAATTTGCATAATTTTGAATAAAATATATTTTTTACCATATGAGAGAAACGTTTATGCCGTATAAATTGGTAATTCTATTCTCTGTACAAACATTTCAAATCACTTTTTCTTGCTTGTTTGCAAAGAATTGCTAGAAAATGCGTATCTGAAATTGATAATTTCTGTAGCTTGGCAGACATTTTCTTAATGCAAATTAGATGGTCAAGATCTGTGAATTTCGCTTGGGAACCAGATTTTTCGGATTCTATTTACTCAAATTAGGTAAAAGAGACCGGTTCCCAACTTTTACTCAAAACACCATTTTAGAGAGCCTTTTTTTTATTCTGTTAAATATTGGAGGCAAGAAGTTTGACTTGAGACAAAACATAAATACAGCGTTTTAGAGAAAATTTATGTCATTTATCTTAAGGGATTTAAGCTGGAAAAACAATGGGTTGGTGTGATCTCGAGAGCGTGCTCGACTGCACACTCGAATTGCTTTTTTCTGTAGGAGTAGTATACGGTCTGTGTTACATTTGTGGGTTGCCCAGATAATGTTGCAATACGATATATATGGTATTAAGATTAAGGCATTATACAGGGTAAACAATACACGAGTTGGTAAAAAATACTGAAGCTTAGTCAACAGGCCAACGTTTCGAGATATAGGCAAAATGATGTGTTTTACATGATCATCCCAATTTAGGTTTTCATTTATACACACACCGAGAAATTTGTTAAATATTTTCCTTTCAAGATATATACCATCAATATACAATTCATATTCTGGGAGATCAGCTTTTTTACATTTAAAATGAATGAAATTAGTTTTGCTTAAATTAAGTGCCAGTTTATTACTTTTAAACCATGTAGATAATTTCGGTAATTCATTGTTCAAAGTAGCAACTATGTGGTTTAAGTCGGTAGGTGAGTAAAACACATTTGTATCATCAGCAAATAATATATATTGTAACATAGATGATGCGTTTTAAATATCATTAATGTAAATTAAAAACAATAACGGCCCTAAGATTGAACCCAAGGGAACTCCACATATTACAGGTAATGTATTGGAGAATACTGAGTTAAAGGAAACAAACTGTTTTTTACATGACAAATAGTTTTCAAACCATGTAAGTGCAGTACCCCGAACCCCGTAATGTCGTAGCTTATATGATGATATTTTGTGATCAAGAGTATCGAATGCCTTGCTCAGATCCATAAATATACCAATTACATGTTTGCGATCTGCCAAGGCACTCGATACTCTATTAAATAACTGCATTAGCACGTGATCGGTAGAATGATTGGTTCGGAAACCGAACTGATCAGGATTAAAGAAATCATTCCGACACAAAAATCCACACAAACTATTATATACAATTCTCTCGAGTATTTTGGAGAAACTAGAGAGAATAGAAATGGGACGGTAATTAGTAACACACGTGGGATCATCTTTTTTATAAATCGGTATTACTTTAGCAATTTTGAAGGAACTTGGAAAATTACCAGAAGAAAGAGAAAGATTAAAAATATGGACTAAGGGAGGCAAAATACTACCGATAATCTGCTTCAGTAAATTGGTGCTGATTTCATCATGACTGACAGAATAGCTATTTTTAAAAGCATGAACGATTCTTAATCTTTCAATAAAATCAGTTGGGTTTAGGAATTAGGATGAATCTATTAGTTGTGGCAGAAAATCTGCGAAATCACAATTACTCTTATCGATTTTAGAGCCCTGTTATGGACCAATATGCACAACATATTCATTAAACATATATCTTATATCTACCGGATTACTTAAAGTATTACCATCTGTATAAAATACTTGAGAATCAGATGATGATTTACTCCTATTTCATTGATTATTTTCCATATAGTTGAACTTTTACCTTGAGCATTATCTATCTTCTTAGAAAAATACATTTGTTTGGACTGTTTGATAATGCTTGTTATTCGATTTCGATATGTCTTATAATTGGAAATATTTTCAGGGCTAGCTCGATGAAGACTTATTTAAAACAAAATATTTCTTTTATTTATAGAATTCAAAATTCATCTTGTTATACAAGGTTTTATAGGTTTATTACGTTTACTCCCTGCCTTTGGCTTAGGTATACTAATGCTGAAATATATCTCAAATTTAGCCCAGAATAACTGATATGCTCTTTCGGTATCGTCACAGCTTTACATTGTTATCTCTTTAAAGCTGCATATCGCGTTTTTTGTTACCACAACTTTTAAGAATCATACATAGCGAACAATATGTATTATTTGTATTTAAAGTTTCCAAAAGAATAGGGTGGGGACATAACAGTAAGGTTCCCTTTGACAATGTTCTTAGTCACGTGATGAACCCTCCCCTTCACGGTAGCTGGATGCCCTATACACAGACTGCTGAGATGGATGGGGTTGAACTCGTTGGGATGCCGACGTACAACGGTGCATGTTGAAAGGATTTCACTGCCATATTAGCCATGACTCCGTATCCGAGGTTGTGGTCAATACCTTAAGAGAAGATAATTGCAGTCAAAAAGATATCTTTTTTAAGAGCCAAGAGAATTTCATTATCTATCCACGTACGTTTGCCTTGTAATTCGAAGCTCTCTGGGTTAATTGTGTTTTCCAATTCTTTCATGAATAACGACTATCGAACAGAGGGAGCTTCCGCGGACAAGGTCTAACCAAAGGCATGTCATGGTTCACAAATCATACTTCTTAAATGTGTACTGAGTTCACTCATTTACGTTTTCTAACACTCCGTTGCAACTGGGTTCATTATACTTTAATACACATTACACAGTTTAACGTTCATGCCCAAATAAAGAAAATGATAGAATCAAGAATAAAGTGTATAATCTATGACAGAACTTTTGAGGGAAGATGGACTTTCACACAAACGTACAGCACTATCGAAACAAGAGCTTTGCCGCCGAAACATCATTTTCCTTATTCCTTATTCATTCATTCCTTATTCATTGATTCATTACTTTACTGGTCTACGTCAGGGAGAGAGAGGGAGAGACAGACAGACAGACAGACATCTTTATCATACATCAAATTCATGATATCTAGTTTGTACATGACATATGGTATCATGCGGAGTCTTATGTAAATTGAGAATTCTATTAACATAAAGCGCTCCCATCAGGACACGAGGTATAATATAAAAGGTTGTTAAATTTCAATAAGAATTTTCCCTTCCTCCTGCTATTGTGATAAAGTGCCCTAAAACTAAATAGGCTTCAAATTCGTGGATACTGTATATTCATGATACAAATAATGACGTATTCTCTTTTTAGCACGTCGAAGAACAGAGAATGGAAGCAAGGGAAAAAAAATGATGATGAAAGAGCATGTGGCATACTAGTATTGTGCAGATCGACAAGAAGAAAGCTGTCGCCGTCGGGTGCGTATCGGCATCTCCACTCTCCATCCCCGGTTTGATCGTCTGGGATCCAGGACGTTTTGTTTGACGGCCAGCAGCACGAACAATCGAGCCACCAAAATACATCCATCCCGCATTTTTCCGTGATGCCCTCATTAAGGGCAAGCACGTAACTATCGTTGTAGGGCACAGGTATGCGTGCGTCACGATGCATACACGTGTCTCGTGCGTTTTGTAAGGTCACCTGGCACATGATCTCTGGTGACAAAATAAAATTTAACATGAACATATCAGATACTTTCGTTCACTTCCAAATCAGAAAAAATGAATGTCTCTTGGAAAGTGATTCAAATGAAGACAGAACAAAGGCAACAGTAGGCATGAGTTTAGCAACGTGCTATTTTCACAATCATTTTTCCATACACCCGAAGTAAAACGTCAAGAATCCTTCACATTAGAATTGAAAAAAAAAATGGACCTACTGGTTCTACTAATTGCATTTTCTTGTATAATAGAAATGACGTCTATCCACACCTTACCATGACCTTCCATACCTTAACGTGACTGAATGAATGCTTTTTTTCCATTATACAAGAAAAATACTAATAAGTTAATGATTTATGTAAAGGTCTTTCATCCTTGATTTCCTGTTTGAATGATGTATATTGGTGTTCCCATGATTTTCCAGTACGCACTAATGCAGACACATCCTTTGAATATTGTATGTTTTTTTAAGTCTGATAATTGAAGCGTTGAAACTACAAAACGTCTCGTAAAAACAGCAAATTATGTAGTAGCAACCAGAAGAAGAATGTAGTTTTATTTCCACACTATTATCTAGACTGTTTCTTATGATTTAAATTGCAGCTCTATTGTCTTTAAAAAGTGAAAGAAAAATTACATAATACCTAAATCAGCCCGTGCAGTCGACATCTGAGGCAAAGTGGCGGATTCATCCGTAGATACTAAAACACACACACACACACACACACACACACAAGCAAGTGCACACAAAGACAAACGAACAAAAATCATGACACAATTAGCTCCATCCAAGAGGACTGCTGTGCTATCTCACCTCGATGTTGGTATAATTTTCATTATTTTTAAAGACTATTTAGATTACATGAAGATGAATTAAATGAAACGTTTGAAGTGTGCCTTTGGGATTGATTAATAATATCTTTTATACTGTTTCCTTATAGATGATTGTTTAATGATGTCAACTTTCTAACACAACCCTACCACCATTGGTACAAGTCACAGTAGCTATTCGACAGAGTTTTCTCTACAATCTGTTGTGAATTTGATTACAACTGAATTATGAAATTGAAGCTCCACAAAAGTAGAAAGTGGAGTGGCCGTTGAACCGTACAAACTAACAGAAATTGTTTCGCCGTGAACTTTATACCTGTAGATTATTACAGTTATCAATGTACAGAATATGTAAAAAATATATATCATAAAGTAATTTGATCCGTCCACATCGATAAAGTCTACGGCGTATTTTTGTGTGTGTTCCTCTGATTCCTGTACTATCTATTGTTACTTACTTTTTGAAACATTCAACTGATTAAAGACTGAAAATAAAAGAGCAAATTTGATTGCAGCTCACAAACTAGTGGGGTATAGAGAATAACCACTATACACAAGTGTCTCTTATACTGTAGGGTCTATACGTTTAATTTTAAATTGCAGATTTGTTCAAATCTCTTCAACAGAAAATTAAGAAAAAAATACACAATACCTATATCAGCCAAAGTAGTCGAAATTGGAGTTGCGGGTGAATTTGTAGAAACTATAATAATGAGAATAATAATGATAAAATCATGACGTGATTCCCGTATACATATATATATAATAGTGTATATACAAACACATAAAGTTTCGGAAAGAACAATAATTCATCATTATAATTCTAGAATTTGGGATCAAAATAAAAGTTTTTTTTTTCTTTTCAGTATGTCTAAACAATCTTCCCTTGAATAATGCGATTGGCATACCTTCGAGGTCCTTTCCATTGCTTAAAAATCCTTCACAAACTCTACACATTGAGGTCTCATTCAATAATGAACAATGATTCCGACAACATCAGATAACAGCAAAATAAACAAACTTTTTGCAAAATACTTTCACTGTATATTGGCAGATGACAGCAGACAATAAGATAGAAAGCATGAGAGGAAAGGCCAAGGATATGCAGGCTGGTTGAGACCGAAACTTAACCAAAATTAAGATAGTCGTTAATTATTTACTAAGGAAAGAGAGAAGTGTGGGGCAACAAAGTATGCGCCCCATATAAAAGATTAATGGACCACTAGTACTTTTTTCACGTTTTCATGATACGGCTCACGGATAAGCATATTTCACCCTGTATTATTAAAACGAGAAATCATACCTGCAATGGGCATAAGGAAGTCAGCTTCAATCTGGTTTGCAGTTTGAAACATGCATAAATAATTATTATATCTACTATTCTATTCTACTTTTGTAACGTAAACAAACGGAGGCGATTATGTTGTACGAACTTATTATCCTGAATATTCCTGCATATGAGGCGCATCCAAAACTTTCGATATTTTCAGAACAGAAATGATGCGCCTCATAGTATGTCATGAGTTTTTAAAGTATAGTGACCTTATTTTTAGGTTCTTAATATGATAATTGATCGATACTTAATTTTGAAGGCTGGATGAAGCTATCGATAAAAGCGCAAATAGACCGAGTGGAGGAAAAAGTTGGGTAATAGAATTGATAGTGATAATGATAATGATAATGATGGTTTCAAAGTTTAACCCTATAAAGCCCAAGGGGGGGGGGGGCACATTGTGCCCCCCCCCCACCAGATTTTCGTTTGCCACTCCTTCGTCCTTAATCTGATTTCAACCAAATTTGGTCACTTTTCCTAAAATCTTATTGCGAACATTTTGATATATAATTTAGCTATATTTGATGTTGCTGGTTGCCATGGCAACCATAAACTGACAACCATGTCAGTCAGATTTTGCATCTTTTTTCTGTTCCCATTTCATTTAACAGCATTACAGTGTATGAAATGGGTGTTTCTTGGCTGAAATTTGTTGAAGAAGCAAAATTTGAAGTAATTATGGTCCTGGAAAGTTTTTCTTATTATTTCCTTTGTTTTTATGTGACAAAGGCATAAAACAATATATATAATAGAGATGATTGAAAACAATAATATTTTCTACAGATTGCCCTTATATTTTGAGTTATTTTGATTCCTTCACCAAAGTTATGCCTCTAATATCATTAGTTTATCATATTATCAATTTGCAATCTCAAAATTCCACTATTATGCAAATATGAAATGTCATAACTATACATTTTCCCATCCCAAACATTTCATCTCAGGTCTCATAATGTATATAATGGGGATAAAGAAATTATACCGAAAGATCATGTTTTTAGAATATTTCCTATGTATTTCTTTATATTTTTGTTAATAGCGCCCTCCATGGGTGACCTTGTGAAAATTCAAATGTATGGTCATGTAGAGTATGAGTTACTCTACCCACGTGCCAAATATGACGATGATACATCAAATAATAAAAAAGTTATATAGGGGGGGCACAATGTGCCCCCCCCCCCCCCTTGGGCCTGCGAGGGGTCAAAATAGCTTGGGCTTAATAGGGTTAATCACAATAAATGCCAATAGAGAAGACTTACAAGATGTAGATAGATTTACTGCTAGAAAGGAAACACTGATTCGATGTCAAACGGGGTGTGAGATTCTGTTCAGCCATTATGTGGCAATCTGTGATATCTTTTTTCAACCATGAAAGGTAATGGTAACTTTGTTATTTGATATATCCCTTTCGTTAAAACTCGTCTGTAAAATGTATATAACATACGTATACATTATAATCATGTTTTGGCATAGACCTAAAATCAGTATGCGTTTTTGTTTCTGTAAGAAAAAGAAATTATCGTCATACTTCTGCTAATTCATGTCATCTAATGAAATTAAAAATTCATCGATATTCTAAGATACCTGTTTTACGATGTGGTAAGCATGCGAAATGTCGATCAATACCCAAAAAACTGACTGCCGGTAAGACCTCGACGGCAACAAACTCCATTCCCAGTGGCGCGCTGATTTGGCGACAGCGGTCTTCCGGCACTAGCAACTTTTGAACTTCGGATGTCACTGCTACGTGGAATGCTTTGTGTGAAGCGGGTAGAGGGAACGATGCCATCAAACACAGCCTGGCTACTTGGCGATAAGAAAACGCAGAAGGATTTTTTTAAAGAAGATTTTTTTTTTTTTTTTATACAATCATTGATTTACATAGAAACATGCATTCATTTATTGCTCAAATGTCTTGTATAGTTATTATCAATTGACACAATATTTATACACCCGCATATATTATATGCACAACACAATCCAATACAATGTTGACTCATACAGATTAATAATTCTTTCATGTTATATATTTATGACAATGATAGTGATGTTGTATCGCTGTTTATCTTCTGTATGTCTATCATGTCTATGTATCTACGTATGTTACACTGTATACGTGTGCTTTGTATAGGTACATTGTATACTGTATCGATGTAACCGGATATGCATGCACACATACCAATGTTGTATCGATATGTCTTTTGTATGTCTATCGTATGTATCTATGTTACAATGAGTGCTTTGTAAATGTATGCGTTGATGTAACCGGATATGCATGGAAACAAAACAAATTTCCAGAAACGGACAATAATATTGAATTGAATTGAATCAGATTGAATTGAAGAGGAAATGCCACAAATTATCACGTAAAGAGTTATATATTTACATATAGACTACTTACGTCAGTTGATAAATTTTAATAACAACAACAACAATAACAGCGACACATACCTTTTAGTGTTTCTCTTTCGAGTTTTGTTTAAACTGTAAGTCAGATATAGGTTTTTCAGCCTGCCTGTAGTAATTCTTTTTTTTTTTTTTTTTTTTTTTTTTTTTTTTTTTTACAAATTATTGCATTGCTTGTTATAACTAAGCATCAAAAAGCTGTAAGACAAGACAAAGCTAGATAGAAATCATCTTATAACATTTTGGCACATTCAGGAAATTAGAAAAAAAAAATAGGATATTATCACAAAGTGCAATAATCTCACCTGAGAGAAAAATAAGACAGAGAACAACCCATTCAAGGTTTCGTGGATGTGCTGGGAGAAATTTGACCTGAAATGACATCGAATGAGATAACACAAAAAAAAATAAGAAAAGAAGTAAAGATTCTTGAATACTGGACCTAAATCGCACGGGCGACTTTTTCTTTTCATGTTTCGGGTCCAGTTGGTAGAACTGCATAGAATAATTGTCAAATATTCGGCATCGCCAAAGCTCTCTTTTGTCAATTTATCTGCACATAATCGTTTGTGGTCATCTTTCACCAGTAAAATACATCCAAACTTACTCCTCTGTGGCTTCTCATCCTCCATCTTCGTATCCACTGCTTCTCTATGTCGACTCCTTTGGGTGCTTTGCTTGTATGCATTTTTCTTAAAGTAAATAGAAAATAGTTACAGCTCAGGCTGACAAACGTCCTGACAGAATTACTTGCTTGTATCCAAAACTTGATGCTTTCTCTTCTGTTTCGGAATTTTCTGTGAAAAGGGCAAGGTAATACCAATAATTAAAAACGAAGCCGAGATTCCATAGTGTGGTTTCAATCTCTTTTGTCTCAACGAGGTGGACTGGTTGCTTTTGATCTAATTTGATTAATCTGATTACCATTACAAAAATCTGATTTAAACCGTGACTTTCAAGGTTTCATTCATTAGAGACAGGTAAATCCATTTTTTTAATTATTTTCAGGGATTCAAGTGATACAGTCACAAAAAAAAAATTATCCCACTTTACATCCAATCGTTGTATAGCAGCATGCCCACAAAAAGAAAAAGAAAAACCTTTAGAGGTATACATAGAAATATGATTGTCTAAAGGTGACTTATTTATTAGGTTGTCTTTTTTTTTTTACATTTCTGTGATCAATTTCTCGTGTTTTGTTGTTGTTGTGTGCAGTACGGTAAATCGAAGACGTTTCGTCGAGTGAGATGAGGTTAAGCAATAAAGTTATAACTTTCCAAGGTCTTTAATACAATTAGATTTTTTTCCCCTGAACGGTAATATTGAAGATTAACCTCATTTTTTCATTTGATTTATGAATATGTGTGCCTAGGCAGGTGAGCCTTTGATACCCAGTTCGTTGCTCGGACTTTGGAATTACAGAAATAATGTTGATGTTAATGCAAGAGATAGAGGGTAAAACATATCAATTTGATGTGGTTGAAATGGCATTGAAACAACAATATGTTTTGCAGCCCACTGCATGCCATCAGGTTTGAAGCTCACCTAACCTAACTACTACACTCAAAGTCTCTGGAAAATTAAGAAACTAGAAGATTGCAGAATATGCAAAATTCTACTTTTGAATAATGCGAGGAAGCTCCCGTCTCATCTGAAACCCTATCCATCACTGGAACACTTCAAACATAGTCTATATACATATCCATGCCGAATATCCGTGGAGTTATTGCACTTGTACTGCCATTCTTTATTTTCTATTCTGTATCTTTTATCTGATAATTTCATTTCTTCAATTGCCTCGCGGTTCAGGTTTAGATTCTACACCGTGGAAGAGGTCCGTCTGCCACGGGGCCTTTATGGAGTCGAGCTGGATTTTCTATACTGATTTGGGTTTTTCCTCCATTTTCCATCAAAAGCGGTAATGGCTAAATAGCGAGGTTATAGGTTAAAAATCTTGCATTAGAAATTTAAGTCTTTTGCAACTGACACGAATCTCAGGCCACATATCATTATATCTTATTCTGAGGACCTTGTCCTATTTTCATATGAAACTATAATTTCCTCAGGTGATGTACATTGGTACTTGTTCTCCTCGGTTCATATTGGGCACATCCCGTACCTCCTGCAATAATTTACAATTGTTACAAAGCTGTAAATTCGGGCTGGTAAGTCCACGTACACCAAGTAGATTGCACTTAACACAGATATTGTATAGATGCCCTTCGGAATTATTCAGAGACGGGTGGTCAAGCGAGGCGAGGAAGATCCATTTTCAAAATGACGAAGTGCTTGGTCGCCTCAGTTGTGAGTTTGACTTTGACTTTGCTTTAAATATCTCCTCGCCTTCCGCCATCGAAGTCCTTTACCAGTATTTTGATTTAGGTTAGGGAAGTCCATTTAAATTGAAACATTCATCATTTTAAGGCTCAGTGTCTGGTTTTAATGTCTGGACGTAATTGATAATCCATGCCTGGGAACGTTTAGTTGGTTTTGTGAAATAATCCTTGCTCAATTACAAGAATCATATATAGCCTATTTTCAACCAGAGAGCACACGCTGTGGAAAGTGTGAACTGAGAAAAGAGGCTCTGAAGTACCGGGTCTATTCAAGCGCTTAGTCTTTACCAAGCCGTGCTAGCTGTTTGATGAAAGGGACAAAACGTAGGATGCAAACCACCGGAGAAACGACAATGAAGGGATTATCATATACTAAAACAGAAATTGAGCATTTTTTATTAACACATTCTGTCCATGATTAATGCTAACTTTCAAAGTAATAGCATTATTTTTTTTAAGTTATTGGACTTGAAAGTGAAGAGAGTGCTATGGATTTCAAGAAATGAAAAGGGACCTATGAGACATACCTGATCATTCTACTCTGCCCTCCCCCCCCCCCTCAAAAAAAAAGCGTAGTAGAAAAACTGCTGAGAACACGCTTGTTGCGACACGGATTGTCGCCCCCGTCACGGATTGTCGTCTGGCGACAATCCGTGACGCTTGTGCAGTTCCCAGTGACGCTTGTCGCTATTGGGGCACTCAAAGTGACAAAATCATCACAGTTTTTGCATTTTTTTCATGAAGAATTCATCAAAAACTCCTAGAGATGTCAGCAATCCAATGGGATATATTGTAAGGTATAATATTGTGCATGGTTACCATGGTAATCGGATACCTACAGGTGATTCAAAATGTGAACTTATGAATTACTGCTAAGGAGAGAATGAGGGAAAATCTTGGGTGTTCTTTCCCTTTTATCCAGGCTAATTTTATAGTGTTGAGGTAGGTACTTTAAGATCCGATCTACAATGGGTGATGTGCACGAAAGGCAAAAGAAACAAACCTGTCAATATTCCAGATATATATATATATTTTTTTTTTTTGGGGGGGGGTTACCAATTACCTGTAGGCATCCGGTTACCATGGTAACCATGCACAATATTATACCTTACAATGTATCCCATTGTATTGCTGACATCTCTAGCAACATGTATATAATTATACATCTGTAGTTTTATGGAGTGTTGATGCATTCTTCATGAAATAAATGCAAAAACTGTGATATTTTTGTCATTTTCAGTGCCCCAATAGAGACAAGCGTCACCGACCCTGGTCTAATTTCTAACCGTTTTTATTTCGTCTGAGTTGCAGCTTGTGTATTGTGCAGAAGCCCGCTGTATTGCGCTAAGCCGAGTGAGGGCGCATACCCAGTGATTGCGACAAAAACAAAAAGCAAACAAACAACAGTTCGAGCGTCGCAATCACTCGGTATGTCCTCTCTCTCGGCTTGCTGCAACTCGGAGAAATAAAGACGAAATAAAAACGGCTAGAAACTACACTACACCGACCCCAGCTTGACATGAAAAGTTAGTCTGCAGGCAAAAACCCTTGTTTGTCGAAGAAAAAGTCTGCGTGCGCTAAGACTACTACACGCGCCACTGGCACTGGCGTTTGTAGCAGTGCTAGTGGTGCTTGTAGTAGCCTGTAAAATGTTATTGATACCACAAGTTCGAACCACATACTACCTAGGGGTGTTCCAGAGGGTCCAACCGACCACCCCATGCAGTCAAACCTTTTCTGTGGGGTGGGTTGAACGAAGTCATTTGTTTTTCTGCGTCCCTGCGCCTTGACTATTATGATCTCTTCATTCAATTCATTTTGGAGCATTTGAATGACCTTTAAGCTCAATGTAATCAACGTTTTTTAACTGAAATAGACAAGCACCATTTCCCTATTTGTTTATTCAGTTTAGAATGATATAGTCACGTGATGATGCATATGCTGCACTCGTTCATGCAAATTCATTTTGGGGCATCCAATTTAACATGTTCTGCGGTCAATTTATACCAGACTTGATTATGCTGTAGTTCTCTTTTTTTCTTTCATCATAGCTATTGTTTCGTAAGCGTCGTAATATTTCATATTTTTGTATTCATTTTAGAGATTAAGACTTTTTTTCCAAGTTTCCCAGTCCGAAGATGTGGTCACATTTCATCTGACCGTTGTCACGAATGCACAAGGATTGTTCTGGTATAGTAATAGTGTATGAATGCTTTTAATGTGTGTATGTATACAGGTTAACCAGATTAGTGGAGAACTTTTTATAGCTGCAGTACATGCATGTGAAAGGAAAACCACTGTTGCTCACCCAATCTTGAATGTTCTAGAAAATGCTCACATATCTGGCTGAGTGATTCAAAACAGACAAGGTACTTATAGCCCAACATGATTGGTAGCTATTTTTAGGTATGATGTCATGTAATACACACTCTGTACCTGTAGCCCAATGTGATTGGTAGTTATGTTTTAGGAAGTCAGGGTTCTGGAAGGTTCTTGAAGTCACAATTATTTACAAGTATGTAGCCCGAGGTTGGAGCAAATTGCAGAACATTCAAGAAGGGATGAATGGACCTATATATAAGCCAAAGAAATTCTGAGGTAGGCAGAGTACCTAACACCTCTGCTCCGAGAGTTACGTCACTTCTGACTCTGAAGCGACTTGTTATAGTCAGTCCTGTGTTACCTACTGACCTGCTATATTTGTGGAGATAAGGCCTGGCAGATATATTGCCTGCGGAGAGCTGATTCACCCACATTGATGACCGACTCCATTTTCATGTCTATGGACATTGCAACATTGAAGCTGTGACGAGCTGGATTCCTAGCTGGATATTGTATGCTGGATAATCATTCGCGCATTAGCAAGACGCGGTTTTCATAACGTCTGGATTCTACACGTGTTGCTGTGGATTTATACGTTAGATTTAGCAACCTGTGCCTGTTGATTTACTTCGAAGGAATCATTCATCGGTGCATCGAGGACTATTCATCTGTTGTGTATCGAACATCATCTGTGGACATTTCCAGGGGATTACATAGATCTTGTGATCTCGCATCAACACATGTAAGTGCTTGCATTGATACCATTGGTCGAACACATTGTATATAATGATAATTGTATCATATTTATTATACTGGAGTGACAAATCATTGCGAGTCTGTCCCGCTAATATTAGGCCACTGTTTATTAAATCACCTAAATATCAACATATTGGTTCCTTTGTGCAGTCATTCTCAGTGTGATTTAGGTCGTAACACCGTTGAGCACTTTATTCAAAGTGTTAATGGCCAGATCTGGGTGGTCATGGTAGTCAAGGTTATGATCCTCAAATGTTGTATTCTTTGTCTTCTTGACATATACGTCTGTATCTAACTTGTGCTGTCGTGACTGTAAGAAGAAAACGTTAATCTGTAGTATTGGTACATGTAGGCCTATAATAAGAGGAGAGGCATTCCACAACAACTAACTCGAGTTATATAGGGTCTAAAATATGATACTTTTATCATACTCCCTAACAGTGTGGGGAGAACACAAAAAGTTACATGGAAATACACGTTAAAATGTTCTCGCCTTCTAAGAAGATAAATAAAATGACGTAAATTTGAATGAACATGTTTGGAATTTGACTGCCCATTCGCGAAACTGAATGACTCAAATATCCTTTTTGGCCAGTGATGGCGAATTGGAACGAACACAGAGCACCTGCCGATTTGAATATTCTTTTTTACGAATTCGAAAGCCACGTATGCAAATTTAATTGATCGAGATGCTAAATTAAACGCACAGGTTGCAATTTGAAAGACAGACTGTGCGATAACAAGGGTTTTGGATATAGGCCTATTGACTAAACCCTCTATCAAATGGACTGACAAAAGTGCAAAAAATCTAGGAAAATATCCGCAAATGATAACTGTCACAGGTATGGAATTTCCTACAGGAACCAACGCGCACACCCATCAGTACTGCGAACAAATTTTGGACAATTCACCATAATTATCTCTCAAGTCTATGCTCAAAGCATCTTTATTCTGAGACAATTCCGTAAAATAGTTTCGCAGAACACAAATCAAAGTAAATAAAAAATGTATCAAACGAGGCGAAGTTGCTACACACAGAAATGTTAACAGCCAATCAGGAATCTTACTGTCCAACTAGCCTATATAACATGCAGATCTCACGAAATTGAAGACGACACATTCTGTACTCGATTGGAACAACACGCACGCGACTTCCTACTAGATACGGGAGGAGTGCGAAAAAAATAGTGGAGGTCAAATTTTTCGAAATACGTAATAGCTTATTCTGATTTAAGCAAATCTCAGAACAGAGTATAAACAAAATAAACAAGATACAAACGACAAATGTACCCATGGAGTAGCGACATATGGACTGCGGCACCTGCTTTGGAAACTGACCACGCGTCAGCTGACATTGCGTATGAACGTTTGTAGAGTGGCAGCTTTACCCATAAATCAAACAAAGTTTTACTCAACTTATAGATGTTACTGATATCATAGCATATGAATATGTGTAAACAAATAATTCTGATTCCATAGAATTCATTGATGCAGAAGAGAATATATTTGTAGTATTTGATGGAGAATCAAGATCCACAATCAATCAAAGTTCACTGAAAAAGCTCTGCTAAACATTACAAACATTGGTTGCATGATTATGTAAAACAAATGTGCACTGTTAATCAAAACTAACCATGCCTCCAATCGTTTTAATTTCTCTTTCTTACGTTTGTACGTGCTACACTATGAAAGAAAGCTCCTGATAACTTATTAGTATCGTTATCCACTCTATACCAACGCTATCCACTCCATGTATTTTTATTTTTGATTTGTTCGGTTATAACGAAATTTTGATATAAAGAAAGAAAACTGTCTTTCCCAGGACTTCGTAATAATGGGAGTCCACTGTATACAGAGTGAGTGAAAATCTGCTCATGTCGAACATTGACATTTAAGAAATGAAATAACCTTTCAAACGGCTTCTTACATGTGTGTAGAAGCATACCAGAATATACAGCTAGAGTTACCCGAGATGAAATGTTCTTACAACTATTTATAAAACTTCTTTCTCTGTGCTTCTTGCCTTCCACTATATTTTTCATATTTTTGTTTACGTTACCAACAGCCTGTGCAGATACATTCTTCAGGATTGACAACGTCAATACAGTATCAATAGATTCATATTAGTGGTTTCAAGCTTTGTAAAGCACTCGCCTCACTCACCTCATTCTCTCTACATATAATATCTACACATTTTTTGTTGTCACAATGTGATGGCAGAATGACTCTTTTTTTTCTTTTCTTTTGTTTTCGATAAGTATGCATGATGTATGTTTTGCACATTTTCTTTTTTCCCTCTCTTTTAAGGCTGCCGTATCTTCAAGCTGTATGCTTATTTGACGACAGTCTTCTGCATTTACACTCCCAATAGATGCGCCATAATTCAGTCAGATCATTTGATTCACTATATCCCGAGGGGTTCCCAATTGACGTGTTCTCTTATTCTTTTTATTCAATCTGTACACGTATATCTCATTTATGTTCGGCTGTAGGCCTACACACTATATGTTTAATTGTCTTAAAAATAAAAAAAAAAAGAAATAAGTGTTTTTCATTTGCAATATATATTCAATGCAAAAAAAAAAAAAAAAAAAAATCCGATAAGTCCACTAGAAATGAATTGAAATAAAAACCGAAGCTGCTCTTCTACTTGTTCGGATAATATCAGAAGGTCCCGAACACTGCTGACAGTCAGATACGGGGAAAGCATTAACGTGATGTTATGCGTTTACCAATTCTACAGAAGTTCACAAGCATATCAGAATTAGGGTCTTGGGCCCCTGGCAGGTTGCGACTAGGCGAACTCCTCCCTATGGTAGCTGGCTGCCCTTGACGCAGACGGTCTTGACGTACTGTGGGGACGTTATGTCAATGTATTGCGGTATTGCCATATCAGCAATCCCATTGTGCAGCATTGTTGCTAAATGTTGAAAGAAGAAAGCGACAGTTCAAATTAAATCTTTGTTATTAAAAGCCTGTAAAATTACCGCATTTCTCCACGTATAGTGGCTGTATGAGTGCAACAAATGTGCAGTCAAAGTTATTTGATTTAGTTTTGGAGAACTGCTTACAAACATGCCATTACCATTGTTTTAAGCTTTTCATGTTAGAAAAGTGCCACCAATATCATAAGATTTTCACAGTTATTCGGTTGGGTTTTCGTTTGACCAAAAACTATGTAGGATGTTGGTATACTAAATTATAGGTCACTAACATAATACTAACGTCAACAGTGAATGAACAAAATATCCGTTTCAGTATTTTGTTAAGTTCCTCTTGAGTAATATTCTAACAATCGATATTGCATCGCGTAAAATCATATACACGTATGACCAATTTTGGTGCTTTTCCTCTATATTTATTTGATGTTTTGTGTGTTTTTGGATTATGTGTTGCGCTTTGAGTTTTAAGTTCCGATATACAACGACAGATGAAGAGGACTAATTGTGAATTATATGATCTTATTCTCTTTCTCAGAGTATGGGACGAAGTTGACATCGCATGTTGAAGGTTTTACGGAAAAGGATGACAAATCTTGAAGAAATTTTGCTTTTGTCCGTCCTACCCTTCCTGTTCCATCATAATTATGATAAACAAACATACATATAGCATATTCGTCAATTTGTGTAGGTAAGGAAAGAGGGAGAAGTAGAGAGTGGAGTTGAGACTAAAGGAAAAAGCAATGGTAGAATATCTCGTAGCGTACTGAGATCAGGCGGGTTGTAGAGGTCGACGAGGGCGATGCTGTTGCCGTTTGGTGGGTATGGGCATCTCCACTCCCCCGTCTCGCCTCGGTCTCCCTCTACCCAGGATGATTGACTTGACGGCCAGCAGCACGAGCAATCGAACCACGACCATGAATATGTCCCGCACTGTTCATTAACGGCCGTCGCGAGGGCCAGCACGTAGCTATCGTTGTAGGGCACAGGTACGTATGCGCCATGTTGTCTACAGTTTTCGCGTGCGTCTTGCAGGTTCAAGTTACTACAAATCACAACTGGCCACGACCGAATGTCTATGAATAAAATTATGGGATAATTTTATTCAGTTCCAAATCACCAAAAGCGTTTCACGCCGAAAATGGCAGCAAAGCGTGACTAACAATTAAGACATCAATTGCAGACATTAGTATGGGCAACGTGCTATTGTCATTCTCTTATCCACTTTGTGTGAATTATAGGATACTTATTCCGTAAGATGTGAGGGAAAACACAATTTTGACTTTTTGGCACGGCATTCAATCTGAAAACTTTGCCATGTTCACAATTGACCAGTGTAATACGTCCAATTTCGATAGCAAAATAAATGTCAAGGGATAAATGATTCATATCATAAACGTCTACGATCCTTGATTTCCAGTCTAGAGCGGTGTACAGTGCAGTCCAAAATTCCCAAGATTCCTAAGTGCTTTACAGTCGCAGACACAACCTTTAAGAGATATCCTTTAGAGAAGTCTGACGGTAAAAACGTTAAAAGTACAGTAAAACCTAAAATATCAACGGTTGTATAGTCTCCAATACATCATGAGAGGTCAATTACTATTCTACACAATCTGATTTTAATTCTTTTTATCAGCTTGTTATGATTTCAAAGAAATAAAAATTACTTAATACCTATTTCAGTCACAGCAGGCGTTGTCAAAGGTGAAGTGGTAGGTAAATTCGTGGAAACTGAAAAAGAGCAAAAAACATGGCGCAATTAGATCTATAGTGCGTATCGAAAAAACAAAAACAAACCCAAAACAAACAAGAAGGTAGTCCATATTTAGAACTTTTTCATAATTGCCAATTATGGAGAGCGCCACGATGTTGGTTGAGAGGAAAGGAGAACTCTTCTTCTTTCCACCGATACCTAATTGTGTTGAGAAATGACTGAGCACTTTCGCTTTGAAAACAATAATTACAAGTTGCATTTTTTCAAGTTGGAGTGTTATCATAAAAAACGTTGAAAACTTTACTGAAATGAATGAGATCTGTCAATAAAAGTTGTCACATTTACAAGCCAGCCTGCATGACTGCAGGTTTGTGTTCAGGGTTTCCTCTTACCTTTTCTGATCCATCACCTTCAATATGGCTCCGGGGGGGGGGGGGGATGGTGTTTCATCAACGTTTGTCAGCGCCGACAAGTTGTCATCGCTGACAATCACCATAGTAACAGTCAGTGACCAGAGCATCTCATCCAATCAAATCCAAGGATTTTGCTGACAAACTTTCATGAAACACCCCCCTGTTCAGTAATCCCACAAAGTTTACTGTTCTCTTTTCATATCAAAAACAAAACTCGATGTGATAGATCATGTCTTGAGTGTGAACACAGAAAATTTGTTGTGTGGGATTTGTCTTTCATAATACCTAAATCAGCCCATGCAGTCGACATCTGAGGCGAAGTGGAGGATACATCCGTAGAGACTAAAAGACAC
Organism: Diadema setosum; assembly: GCF_964275005.1. Classification (NCBI taxonomy): domain Eukaryota; kingdom Metazoa; phylum Echinodermata; class Echinoidea; order Diadematoida; family Diadematidae; genus Diadema; species Diadema setosum. Next base: position 23,952,653 of record NC_092687.1, read on the forward strand.
ACACAAAGACAAACGAACAAACAAATCATGACACAATTCGCTCCTTCCAAGAGTACTGCTGTGCTATCCCACCTTGATGTTGGTATAATTTTCATTATTTTGGTTTTTTCAGACAAATATGTAAATTGCATGAAGATGAATTAAATGAAACGTCTGAAGTGTACCTTTAGGATTGATTGATGACATTTTTTTATACGGTTTCCTTGTAGATGATTTTTTTTTTTAATGTCAACCATTTTCTTATAACCCTACCACTATTTAGTACAAGTAAAGTAACTATTCAACAAAGTTTTCTCTGCAATCTGTTGTGAATTTAATTACAACTGAATTATAAAACTAAAGCTCCACAAAAGTAGAAAGTGGAGTAACCGTTGAGCCGTAGAAACGCAGAAACTGAAAAAAAAAATTCGCTGTGAACTTTATACCTTTAAATTATTTCAGTTACCAATGAACCGAATATGTAAAAAATACATATCATAACGTAATCTGATCCGTCCACCTTTATAGAGTCTCCGGTGTATTCAATTCCATTCCATTCAATTCAGTTCAATTCGATATGGTTTATTGTGCGAGTATAAAATAATAAAATAACAGTCCAGCAACTCGAAGGCTGATACGGTTGCTTTACATTAGAATCATGAAATTAAAATAACATTGATAGAATAAGCATAAAATAGAATAAAAAAAAAATAATACACATCAGACCTGAGCATCTATTGTTACTTACTTTTTTGAGACGTTCAACTGATTAAAGACTGAAAATAAATGAAAATCTAGCAAAAAGAGCAAATTTGATGGCAGCTCACAAACTATTAGGGAATAGAGAATAACTACTGTACACAATTGTCTCTACTGTAGGGCCTATACGTTATAATCTAAATTGCAGATCAAATCTCTTCAACAGAAAATTAAGAAACAAATACACAATACCAATATCAGCCAAAGCAGTCGAAATCGGAGTTGCGGGCGAATTTGTAGAAACTATCAATAATAATAATAATAATAATAATAATAATAATAATAATAATAATAACAACAATAATAAAATTATGACGTAATTCCCATATATATATATATATATATATATATATATACATAGTGTAAATACAAACACATAAAGTCTCGGAAAGAACAATAATTCATCAACATAATTCTAGAATTTGGTATCACAACAAAAGGATTTTTGTTTCTTTTTTGTAAGTCTAAAACAATCTTCCCTTGAATAATGCGATTGGCATACCTTCGAGGTCCTTTCAATTGCTTAAAAATCCTTAGTCACAAACTCTACACATTGAGTTCTCATTCAATAATGAAAAATGATTCCGATAACATCAGATAACAGCAAAATAAACATAAACTTTTTGCAAAATACTTTCACTGTATATTGGCAGATGACAGCAGACAATAAGATAGAAAGCATGAGAGAAAAGGCTAAGGATATGCAGGCTTGTTGAGACCGAAACTTACCAAATTTAAGATAATTGTTAAGTATCTACACTTGTACTAAGATATAGAGAGGAAAAAGAAAAGTGGATGGGGGTAACAAAGTAGCACCCCTTATAAAAGATTAATGGACTACATTTTTTACGTTTACATAATACGGCTCACAGGTAAGCATATTTCACCCTACGAGAAATCACAGTGGTACTCGCAATGGGCAAGGGAGTCGGCTTCAATCTGGTTTGCAGTTTGAGTCATACAGAACAGAAAAAGGTAATTGTATATATCTACTATTCCTATTATTACTTATGTAACGTAAACAAATTGAGGCGATTATGTCGAACAAACTTATAATCACGAATATTCCTGCATATAAGCACCCCCAACTTTCGATATTTTCAGAGCCGAAATGGTGCGCCTCGTATGTCATGAGCGTTTACCGTATGTAGTGACCTTGTTTGAGGTTCTTGATAGGATCATTGCTTATTACTTGATTTTGAAGGCGGGATGAAGCTATGATAGATACTAGCGCAAACAGACAGAGTGGAGAAAAAATATGGATAATAGAATTGATGATGTTAATTCAATGATAATAATGGTTTTGAAGTTTAATCACAATAAATGCCAACAGAGAAGACTTTGATATATTTACTACTAGAAATATAACAGTGATTCGATACCCAAGGGAGTGTGAGATTCTATATGTTCATATTCATTATGTGTTATCTGTTTTATTTTTTCCACCATGAAATGTAACGGTAACTTTGTGATTTGATATATCTTTTTCGGTGAAGTTCGTCTGTAAAATGTATATACGTATTTATTATAAATATACAATATAATCTTGTATTGGCGTAGACCTAAATCCGTGTTTTGTTTCTTTTTTTTTTTTGTTCCTGTAATAATAAAGAATTCTTATCATACTTCTGCTATTTCAGGTCGACCAGTGGCATTAAAAAATCATCAATATTATGCGGTACCTGATTTACGACGGGATAAGCATACGAAATGTCGATCAATACCCCCAAAACCGACTGCCGGTACGACCTCGACGGGAACAAACTCTATTCCTCCTAGTGCATTGATTTGGCGACAGGGGTCTTTCGATACTAGTACCTTTTGATCTTCTGATGTCACTACGTGGAAAGCTTTGTGGGAAGCGGGTAGAGGGAACGATGCCATCCAACAGAGCCTGGCTACTTGGCGATAAGAAAACGCAGGAGGATCATTTCTTCAAAAGAATAGGAAATTCTACACATTTATCATGTAAGCATTTTAATATTTCCATCGGCTACTAACAATTGAAGACCAACAGCAAGAATGAAACAACAAACACGCCAATCTTTGTAATATTGTTTTTGCGGGGTTTTTCCGCTACAAGTCGCACATAATCATCAGCTTGCCTGTAGGTAACCCTTTTTAAATCATGGTTGACTTTGTTCCAATAAAGCATCAAAAGAACATTAGATAAAACATGAAATTAATATTTGGGATACTCATGATGTTATAACAGAATGAGATTCACACATTGTGTACTGATCTTACCTGAGAGAGATATCATACAGAGAACAACCCATGCCAGGTTTCTTGGACATGCGGGGCAAAATTTGATCTGAAATTATATGACATGAAGTTAATGTTAGAATGGAAATGTGAAATTGAACTTGTCTCGAAGGAAAACGAAGATTACTAGAAGGGCTTACTTTGTCTAGAGTCCACTTGGTAGGCCTAGATCTTCACATATGTCCGAGCTTTGTCTTCCTCAAAAGATATCTTTTTTTTAAATACATCTACTTATATTCGTTCATCTTTATCTCTCACTTGTAATAGACAACCAAACTTACTCCTCTGCAGTCTTTCATCGTCCCTCTCCAAGTCCACTGTTTCTCCATGTCGACTCCTTTGCTCTAATACCGCTGTATAGATTGTTCTCAAAGTAAATACAAAATAGTTACAGCAAAAACTGACAGACGTTCTGACAGGATCACTTGTTTATATCCAAAACTTCAAGCTTGTTTTCTTCTGTTTCGGAATTTTCTGTGACAAGGGCAAGGTAATACTTTCATTAAAAACGAAGATTCCATAGTGAGGTTTCAATCTCTTTTGTCTCAACAAGATGGACGTTGGAAGTTGCTTTTGATCGAATTTGATTAATCTAATTACCATTACTACAATCTGATTCAACAGTGACTTCCAAGGTTTCAATTATTAGAGACAGGTAAATCCATATTTGATTATTGTAATGGATTCAACTGATATACAGTCAAAAACCTACAAGTAATGAAATGTGTCAACCTTGAATAATCACACTTTATATGCAATCATTCTATAGCAGCACGTCCACAAGAACGAAAAAAAAAAAAACTTAAGAGGTATAATACATAGAAATGTGATTGTCTAAAGGTGACCTATATATTAGGGATTTTTTTTTTCATTTATGTGATTAATTTTCTCGTGTTGTTTTTGTTGTGTGCAGTACCGTACATCGAAGACGTTTCGTCGAGTGAGCTGAAGCAATAAAGTTATAACATTCCGATGTCTTACCGAATGGGTTTTTTTTTTTCTCAACCATTATATTGAAGATTTACCTCATTTTTGTTCATTTGATTTGAAGAATGTGTGTGCCCAGGAAGGTGAGCCTTCGATTCCCAGTTTGTTGCTCGGGCTTTGGAATTACAGAAATAGTGCCGATGTTAATGCAAGAAAAATAGTGTAAAACATATCAATTTGAACCGTTTTGCACTGATGCTGTCAAACCTGGTGGTGTTTTCTTGGATGTGGTTGAAACGGCAATTAAACCAAAGTATGTTTTGCTCCCCATCGCATATCATCAGGTTTGAAGCTCAACTAACTAATACATCCAAAGTCTCTGGAGAATTAGGAAACTAGAAGTTTGCAAAAAAAAAAAATGCTAAATTCTACTTTTGAATAATGTGAGGAAGCTCCCTTCTTATCTGAAAACATATCCGTCACTGGAACACTTCAAACATAGTCTAAATACATATCCATGCCGAATATCCGTGTAGTTATTGCACTTGTACTGCCATTCTTTATTTTCTATTCCGTATCTTTTATCTGATAATTTTATTTCTTCAATTGCCTTGCGGTTCAGGTTTAGATTCTACACCGTGGAAGAGGCCCGTCTGCCACAGGGTCTTTATGGAGTCGAGCTTGATTTCCTCGACTGATTTGGGTTTTTCCTCCATTTCCAACAAAAGTGGTAATGGCTACATAGCGAGGTTATAGCTTTAAAATCTTGCGTTAGAAATTTAGATCTTTTGCAACTGACACGAATCTCAGGCCACGTATTATTTTATTTTATTCTGAGGACCTCGTCCTATTTTCATATGAAACTATAATTTTCTCAGATGATGTACATTGGTTCTTGTTCTCCTCGGTTCATATTGGACACTTCCCGTATCTCCTGCAATAATTTACAATTGTCGTGATTGTTACAAATTTGTAGATTCGGGCTGGTAATTCCACGTACACCAAATGGATTGCACTTAACACAGATATTGTATAGATGCTCTTTTGAATTATTCACAGACGGGTGGTCAAGCGAGGCGAAGAAGTTCCATTTTCAAAATGACGACGTGCTTGGTCGCCTCTGTTGTGAGTTTGTCCTTTGCTTATCTCCTTGCCTTCCGTCATCGAAGTCCTTCATGGTCGTTGGTATAGAAGCGTGAAGAAAAACCAGCAAAGGTGTGGAATGTAAAGTCCAGCCAAGAGGCATTTCTAAAAAGTCTATGAGGGTACATGCTTGTGTTCTTAACATCAAAAACACATATTGAATAGATATCATTTCAAACTTCATTTGAATTGCTCAACTACCACCTGGCTAATGATGGAGATTTCATGAATTTCATGGATGTAATTAGCAAAAAATAAATCCATATTTGATTATGGTAATGGAGTGAACGAACACACAATTAACACCCGGTGTACGACTATCTTAAAATGTAGGCTATCATACTACACAATATGTCGTCGTTGTGTTCCAGTACGAAATGAGAAGCCGTTGTATAAAAATACAGATCTGAGTGCCCCAAACAATTCCCAGTACACTATTCCTTGTCTTTGTTCTTGTGTTGTCCTTTGTCGTGCGTCTTATGATTTACATAAGAGTTGTATTTCTGCTGATAGCAAGGTAAGCTCAAATGTTACCTACGTGTGTGGGTCAACTAAACTACTCATCTGAAATCCTTGGAGGATCATGAAACCCACTGACCCATTTATCATGTTTAAAGGGCACTCGACGAAATGTTGTCCGCACAAAACGACTGCAAAACGACGTGACGACTGCCATGGTTTACCCGATGAAATAAGTCGAGCTGCTGATGTTAATCGATAACGAAATTGATTGATTTTAATCGATTACAAAATACTGCTTCTGTAAAGAGTGTGTCCTTCTCTACAGTGTCATTGCGAATATGCCTACTTTTGGAGTCGTTGACAGTGATTTTTCGTGATAGTCCTGTACTCATACATCCTACCAACAAAGTAGAATACAAAAGTATAAGGTAATTCCGAATTGAGTTTTTATGTACACTGCAGACAATAATTACTAAGTAACAGAACGCACAACGACTTTATTTCATTTCGTAATTTTTCCTCTCCATCAAGCAAATTTTTTGAAAAATCTTCAAAACTTGCATATTGATTTCTTTTTCCCTTACGCATAGTCTCGGTGTCGTCTGGAAAACGTATTAAACACGAGTGTGCTTTATAATTTGTTTGTTTGTGCGAATTTTATTTGATGATGTCTTTGGAAAGTGTTGCAATATTATCAGGGGATGGTGACGTTTTCAGTTGAAAGAGAATGTTTCATATTCGTCTGCGTGTGAGTGTGTGCGAATGGAAAATAGCAATAAATATTTTGCTTGTAAATTATGATTTCAGGATTATTTTCTGTCAAACTTTACAGCCATGAACTTTTAACGTTTTAGAAATAAGATGAAAACGGGCAAACAACAAACGAACCAAAAGCTCGCCTTAATGACTCAATAAAATTCAGTTAACTTTAACCAGTCAGACCACAGCAAAAAGCACTCCTTATTTACGTACTCGTATGCATGCAGAAGGGTTGCATGAATACGTGATGACCTCGCGCACCCTGTCATTTCACAGCTCATTATCGCAATATGCAAGGTAAAAACCAAGCAAATCGCATATTATCTGAACCTGGCAAATTGCTCTTTCTCATAAATGCAAATCCAGTTCTCATCCATGGGTGGACATCTTCAAAATTATGACATCAATACGATGTTTACAAAACAAAATAAAGTCATGTGTTCATGGCCGCAAAATGTTTTGCAGGTGCATAAATGAATTCAATTCAATTCAATTCAAAGTTTATTTCATTTTTCGACAAAGAAAACATATGTTTCACTTCTTTTGATAACAGATATTGGGTAAATAGAACATAGTGAAATGAAAAGACTGTACAACAATTGAAGACCTATAGTAATCATTCATTGTATAGTAAGAAAGAAACAGAAGTGATCAAAGTGAAGTACATGTATACCGTTGCTTAAAGTGCGAAAAATGGAGGGACCCACTAAAAAGTCAGAGCTTGTAGTATGTGGGCACCTCTGGAAAAGAACATCAATGGCAATATAAATTGAATCATTGTAGATACAAACAATAGCAAAGTGGAAGTCTGGAAGCCCACTGAAAATTAGATTACCAGATAAATACACTTTCATAGACGCGAACAAACATGAAACAGGACTAGACAACAAGACAACTACGGAAGAAAAGGTTGTACAGGACAAAACGGGATGGACAAGACTGACAAACTGAAGACAAAATAGCAGACAAGAATGCACAACAGAAACAGAAACAGAAACAGAACAACAGAAACAGCGATCTTCGGCAGAAGCATGCCAAGAGAAATAAAAGATAGTTGTGGGGAAAAGGTAATATTTTGACGCCTGAAAAAAAGACAAGAAAATAGAAAATAGAGGGACGCAGGAACAGGAGTAACACACGGAAAGTCAACGTCAAGACGCTATGGGCAAAATGGCATAGATGACAACATTGCGAACATCCAGGAAAAAAAAAAACACCATTAATTCTTCGAAGAGGGGACAAAGTGAGCAGGTCAGTCTGTTAGAAAAAAAGGCCAAATGGTTAATTTGGTATTGTAGAGTCATACGATTGCAATAAAAAAGACTTCAGTCTCCTCTTGAAAGAATACATGTATATGGATGGAGCGTTTTTTAATGTGATTATTCAAAGAATTCCAATAATTTGGGCCTACATAAATAAGTGTGTTTTTAGCAAAAATCGTTCTTAAAAGAAATAAATGAAATTCATTGGAACGCCTTGTGGGATATTCATGAAATTATTGATTTTTTAGGAACATAGAATCAAAAATAGACGGAAGCAAGTTATTACAATACTTGTACATAAATTGCCCTAAATTAAACAGAAATAAATCTGTAATTTTTAAGAGCTTGTTGGAGGCAAACAACATATTTGTATGAGAACATACAGGGAAATATTAAACAGATAACACGGAGAGCTTTCTTTTGTAAAAGGAACACTCTCTCTAATAAATTCTGATGCGTGTTGCCCCAAACTAATATTCCGTAATTAAGATGAGGCAATATTAACGACGAATATAGCATAAGTAATGATTTTTGTGGAATATGAAATTTCAATCTATTTACAATGCCTATATTACGTGAAATTATATTGCAAACATTATCAACATGTGATTTCCAGGAAAGTTTGTCATCCACAATGACACCAAAAAATCTTTATCATATCTGATCATGCACCATAAAAAAGCGCCAGACATAGATCTTTATACGAGCAGATTGTAAAAGATCAAAGTCTAAGTATTGAAATGATGCATAACTCAATTAAAATGGACTCTCCTAACCTATTTAAAATTTGATATAGGTTTTCCCATTCATTTTCAAACTTTTTTCATTCAATTTCACAAATTTTTACTTCAATTTCGTCGCGGGATGTCGGGAATAGGTCAATCTTACTTTCAAATTCGTCTTTCGTCGTTCATTTCAAATAAAGTCCAGTCAATTTAATCATTTGGCATACATTTTCGTCATTTACAGTTCAAATTCGTTAGTCTCACTCGCAGCACTCAAAACAGCAGGGTCGATTTCGTCTGTTGTCTATCATTTTTCGTTAAATTTTCACTCATATTCGTCTTATATCTCTATCCGGTGTGATTTCCCAGTCATTCATGTATTTTTTTTTTTTCTGTAACCGTTCACATTTTACATTCAGGAGTTAACATACACACAAGTGTCCCCCCCTCCCACACACACACACACACACACAGAACCACAGATACAGACAAAGACACAAGCAATCCGAATACACACTGATACAAACAGACCTACCGTCTCGCATACGACATCTGGCTAATTTGAATAAAAAATTCATGAAATTGTGTAGACAAAAACGAATTTGATCATCACATTCTGCGATCCGTCAGCGAGATGGATGAATTTGAATGACAATTGACAATTTTGAATGCTATGTCTTCGAAAATGTTTGACAAAAAAAGAATTACAATGACAACTGACGAAATTGAAGTTAGGATTTGCGTTCCACGTGCTTCTTGGGACGAAATTGAATAATAAATCTTTGAAATTGAAGGACAAAAGTGCGAAAATGGATTGGAAAACCTATGTTGAAAAGAAAGCATACACTCTGGAAAAGTGTGAAGTGATAAAGAAGCTCTGAACTATGGTGTCTATTCAAGTGCTTAATTTTTACCAAGTCATGCTAACTGTGTGATCAATGTGACCAAAAAAAAAAACAAAAACAAAACAAAACCAGGATGTAAACATCCTGAGCAACAACAATGAAGAAATTATCAGATTAAGCTCCATTGAAGTATTTTGGCTATAATTATTACTAACTTCCAATGCAGTACCATTACATTTTCAAAAGTTGTTAGATTTGAAAGTAAAGGATTTCTAAAAAGAAAAAAAAAATGAAAAACGCCTCTGACATACCTGAACATACTGTACTCTACGAATTATGTTGTACATAAACTGTTAAAAGCTGAAAACTTTCCCATTCATTTTTGGATTCTAAACTAAGGAAAAGTGGAGATGAAGAATAGCTCTTTTAGACAAATATGAAAAACTCAAGATTAACTTGGTTGACCCGTTTCACCTTTTTGGAGTCCTCACGTAATATCAAGGGGTGCGACTTTTTGTTGGTTTTATGATGCACGATCATAAGAGGGAACTTTTGGTGTCAACTTTGTCAACTTTTGGTGATTTGATGTCTTGCACGGGGTCAGGTCCACAGATAGAAGTCAAAGAGTGCCAAACATCTTCATCACTGGCAGTCGCTATTAATGTGAGCATTCTGATTTGCCGGCGTATTCGACCTGAGTTCAACAATCTTTCTTTCCTCATAGATTAAATAAATAAATAAATAAATAAATAAATAAATAAATAAATAAATAAATAAACAATTAAACAAGTAGATGATATAATCTACTACTACTAATGATAATGACAATAATAATAACAATGATAATAGTAATAATAACAATTATTATTATTATTATTATTATTATTATTATTATTATTATCATCAACATTATCATCATAGGTTTTCCCATTCATTTTCAAACTTTTCTTCATTCAATTTCACAAATTTTTACTTCAATTTCGTCGCGGGATGTCGGGAATAGGCCAATCTTACTTTCAAATTCGTCTTTCGTCGTTCATTTCAAATAAAGTCCATTCAATTTAGTGATTTGGCATACATTTTCGTCATTTACAGTTCAAATTCGTCAGTCTCACTCGCAGCACTCAAAACAGCAGGATCGATTTTGTCTTTTGTCAAATATTTTCGTTAAATTTTTCACTCATATTCGTCTTATATCTCTATCCGGTTTGATTTCCCAGTCATTCGTGTATTCTTTTCTGTAACCGTTCACATTTTACATTCAGGAGTTAACATACACACAAGTGCCCCCCCCCCACACACACACACACAGAACCACAGATACAGACACAGACACAAACAATCCGTGTACACACTGATACAAACAGACCTACCGTCTCGCATACGACAACATCTGGCTAATTTGAATGAAAAATTCATGAAATTGTGTGAACAAAAGCGAATTTGATCTTCTCATTCTGCGATCCGTCAGCAGGAGGGATGAATTTGAATGACAACTGACGATTTTAAGTGCTATGTCTTCGAAAATGTTTGGCGAAAAACGAATTACAATGACAAATGACGAAATTGAAGTTAGGATTTGCGTTCCACGTGCTTCTCGGGACGAAATTGAACAATAAATCTATGGAACTGAATGACAAAAGTGCGAAAATGGATGGGAAAACCTATATCATTATTATTACTATTATCATCATTACTGCTGTTATTATCATTATTATTACTATTATTATTATCATTATCATCATCATCATCATACTCTTACAATGTGCTTGTATATTGACAATAGGGAACGATTTCTGCTAATCGTCGTATCAAAACTAGCAAACTATAACCTTTACTTGTGTTTTTCATTTAACAATAAATCTTGGCTCCATGATATTTATTCTAAGTATAATCATCGAAATAACCATTGTGCTGGAATAATATGTGACCCTGAAACACACAAAAAAACAAAACAAACAAAAAGTCGCCAGACATGAATTGTTAGTTACGACCATATTCTGAAAATGCAGACTTTAGGCTTTAAAATGATGTTTATAAACTCAAATCAAATGGACTCTCCTAACCTATCTAAATATTGGAAAGAAAACACACACTCAGGAAAAGTGTGAACTGAGAAAAGAGGCTCTGAAGTACAGTGTCTATTCAAGCGCTTAATATTTACCAAACCGTGCTGGCTGTGCGATGAATGGGACAAAAAACAGGAAGTAAACCATTAGAGTAACAACAATGAAGGGATAATCAGATTAAATTAAAATTTACCATGCCTCATCAACATATTCTGTCCATAATAAATTCCAACTTTCAAAGCAGTGGCCCTGTCCTTTCAAAAGTTATCAGAGTTGAAAGTGAAGAGTGTGTACCAGGTTTTTCAGAAATGAAAAAGGGACTCTATTAAGACACATCTAATCACACTATTCTACCAAAAAATGTTCGAGATAAACTGCTAAAAAACACACTTTCCCGCCCGTTTTATGATACCAAATTTTAGCATAATGTAAAAGAAGACCTGCTCTTTCAGAAAATATGAAAGAGTCAAGATAGCCTAGGTTGACCCATTTCACTTATTTTCAGTCCTCACGCAAAATCAGTGTGTGCGACTTTATGTTCGTTTTGTGGTGCACGGTCACATATGTACTACCGATTGCAAATCTCACCTACTTTATGACCAAATTTTTTCTCGCCTCTGTTCTTGTATCTTAACTTTATTTCACGAAATGACATCAATCCCAACATGAATATTAATATATACAATCACGGTCATAGCTGTGACGAAACAAGAATACAAAAGCAGCATAAGAATAAACCTTCTTGTTAAAGGTCTTGTTTACCTCTGGGAGCACTGATTTTAAAACATGTTCAAGATATCACTTTTGATGCATATGTGTAGGTCAATTGTATCACAAAACATCCTACCATATAAAACTTTTGCAATAAAGCCTATAAAATAAGGAGATATCACTATTTATCCCATTAAACCATAACTGTAGATGGTTTAGTCTGGAAACATTTCTATTATAACTATTGTTAACATTTTGTATATTTAACAATACTTGACATCGATTACAATGGTTTAAATTTTTACACTGGTTCTTTCTAAACCTAACTCACATATAAGAACTATTTTGAAGCACTTATACTGGGTTTTGTTTCATCTGCAAATGGTAAATTATGCCTTTAATGGTGTTTGAATGGTAATCATCTTGCAACTACTGAAGTTATTCAGTTTCTGTTAACATTTACTTTCAATTTCTATCAACTTTACCGATTCAAGCAGGCTTAAACCATCATGATAATATGTACGCGTACACCTACATAGTGGAAAAATAAGCTGCATCCCACTCCACAGCTCACATTAACACTTTCCAAAACGAGTCATATGTGCACAAATTCCACACAGAAACTTATGGACAGAAAATAAACGTGCATGACACACTAGGGGTTAACAGAATTTTACAAGCTTGCATACCTGGTGTCTAAGAAGGAAATTATATATAAATTCAATTTCATTTTTTTTTTTTTAGAAATCTGTCAATCCTGTCCTATGAAATTCAATCCATCTGCATTTCACCTAAATTTCACTTCCCATCCACATAATCTGCACAAGCCAATGTTGTCATTGGCAAGTGAATAACAAGTGAAATCAAATCTGTACATTTGTTTTATAGGTACGCCTATCTAATCTCGGTTCATGTGCAAATGTCACAAGGTCAGATCATTGCTATGAAACTCGCAACCAACTATTACAATCACATCATGAATACTGGGGTTCAAAAAAAGAATGGGGGAGTAGTACATGTACATGTATAATGAAACACCCGTTGTCATATAGAGTTATCGCTGTCCAATCTTTGGGTGGATACTTTACAAGAGATGCTTTAAAAATTGGGCACGTAATATGTCTACATGAAACAAACATGAAATTAATGTGAGATAGAAGAGCAGCAGGCCAGTAGAAGAAAAAAAAAATTTCTTATCACATGTACAAAACATTCAAGCAACTTCCGATGAGCTTTGTGATTTCTGTCGTACTTTGAACCTATTCTTAATTATCTTGCCATTCTAACTTTTTTCAGATTATTTCTATAACAGCCTAGATTTTCCTAGATTTTCCGATTTATGAACAAAAATAGGATTCGTTTTTTTTGCACGTGTCAGGTCCAGGAAAGAAGAAAATCAAGCACATCCACGACAACAAAAGGTAAAAACCTCATTACTTTCTATGAGATCTAAAAAGTTGAGGAAATATGAAATTTATATATTAAACAAAAGACTGCTTCTAAGACAAGATATCACCCCACCGTCCTTCCATATCCTGTACGCACTCTGCGTTTGACCTCCCCTCCCATTTCCTTGCAAAAGTTTGCGAGTTCTCGTTGATGCGAACGGCAATAATTGTCAAATGGGGAGTACGATCAATGTGAAGCGTACTTCGCATTACCGTACGTGCAGTGGTCTCACTGTAATTCTTTATATGCCACGCTGGCACGTCCGACTCGGTCAACGGCATGCGCATACTAGTATCTACTGCTGAAACGCCAAATCAAACCGATCCATAATTTTACAGTACAATGATTTTTTTTTTTCTTGAGGTCCCACTCCTGTCACATTGTTTACATCTTGCGTGGTGATTGACTATCAAGTGGTTATTTACTGGGTTTGCGAGTAAATTCTAAGTTTCTGTCACTGCCTTTTGTGCTAATGTCATGCCTCTGCAATATCTTCGGATCATATGAAAGAAAATCAATCATTGATTTGTTATACAATTCACATTAAAGCAAAGCTTGGAAGTTTCCCACCCACTTTGCACATTACACTTTCAGGGTAACACAAATCTATGCAAATTTCATAGATTTAAAAAAAAAAAAGCATGACTACGTCCTTGTCCCAGAATAACGTAGTACACGAGGGATTTACACGATGGTACATGGAGATTAATCAATAAAATTGTCATCATGTCGGTAGTACATTAAAGAAAGATCTCAGTTGTAGACAAAAATGTATCTCTTTCATCATGTTCATAAGCAAGTTACATATCTTGAATTGAAACAACACTCTATTAATGCAATATAAGTCCATATTTATACATTATTCTTAAAGCTAAACAGTATGTACGGTATGGTTTATATTACATATTTTGTAATTACAATTATTACCATTTTGCCTAATTACAATAGTTGAGTGCTTTGGATTACAGTAACCTGTGCCCATTGATTTTTATCGGAGGAGTCATTCATCGGTTCACCGAGGAGCATTCATCTGTGCATCGAACATCATCCTTGGCCAATTCCAGGGGATTACATGGACATTGTGATTGTACATTTGGTTGTTACACACGTAAGTGATTACATTGTCATTGTATTGATGCATAAGTAATTGTGTAATAATTAAACTCATTTACAAGTCTGTGCACAAAGTATTTGATAAACCTCCTGAACATTAGTTTTTTGGTTCTTTTGTGCAAGCATTCTCAGTGTGATTTGGGTCGTAACAAATTGCAATAGAGAAATGCAATTAAAGAGTACAAGCATATAGGTTGAGAAATATTAAGCAACAACATTGTAAGCATGATAAGTAAGCAAAATAATTTGATATGAATCAAATACTTTTAAAAGAGACTGTGTGCAGAATTTTCAGTTTATCTGTTAATCCTTTCCGAGTCGCTACTGCGTTAACATCCCATTGTTATTCCACATAATTCATTGCAAAGAAGAAAAGGTGTCTTGAATAGACATTTAACTTCAAAGTCTTATTTTCCTCAAAGTAGAATTCCAATATGTTGGCTTTTCCATCATTCATTTCTAATGGCTTAGGATCTTTCAATTTGATTGGCTTATCAATTCAAAGCCAAAAATTCTCTGTCTTTCAGAATTCAACCCAAACTTTAAACAAAAAGAAGAAGAAAGACATCATTCTGATTGCTCTTTGACAGTTTTGTGATGTAGGGTCCAATATATTAAAAAAACGCCATCTAAAGTAAAGGTTATTTTCAACGTCACAGGCATTTATAATTTCATCAAACTTTGTAGTACTTCACGCTCAGATTAAATCAAAACACATAGTGTTTGCCAGCGATGGCGAGGGTTTATTTCAAAACACAACCAATCAGATATCCATACCGCTCCTTGAGTCCTGCTGCATTGGCGATCTCCTGTGCTGTGCTCTCTCGGTCCTTCAAGTGTACCAAGGCATCAAAGATGCCAGTTTCAACCCCAAGGGACACAGCGAGTGCCACAAAGCCGTGTGTTAGGATGGTGCTGAACCTGTCTGCGAACGCCTCGCTCGTTTCTTCTTTAGCCCTTGACTCAGCCATGATGAGATCTGCTGAAGCAAGAAACAATCAAACATACAAAGTCAATTGATCAATCAATTAACCTTTAGCAACTGACAATCTGCAGATAATGTTATTAAGGTTCCCCGGAAGGTACAGCAATATTGCCCTCACCTACACAACTTTCTTTCAATAATGTTAAAAAAACACTGCCTGTTTATGTTTGTATATTGTAAGTTATTTGAAAGCCTAATAAGACTTTACCAGGAGAGTAGTGTGTCACAGATGTAATTCTGACATACTTTTGTTGACCTTTGAGATTTTCCAAATTACGTTATTATGATATATCAAAACAAGAACTAATCTGCTTTTTTGTAACGGAAGGGAAGTTTTGGGCATTATAGAGAGTAAAAAAACATGCGGTTTCAGTGACTAATGGGTTATAAAGCTAGAAAGATCTGTTCTCACTGCTGTAGCAGACATCAGAGGGGCTGCCAACATTCAATTCAAGTCAGTTCAATTCAGGTCAATTCAAGTAAATTCAATTCAATTCAATTGAAATTAAATTTTATTTCCAATAACACCTGCTTGTTGTTTCACAAATTCAATGATAACGAAACTTACAATATATTACCAAAAATGCATGAAACTATGATGTAAAAAAAAAAACTGGATGAGTTAACAGTACTTGAGAAATGCAAAGGAGCTTGCAACTTGGGGAGGGGTGGTATATGAACATGAGAGTGTGAGAAATTTGTGAGATGCATGACAGGGGGCAGCCCCGCATCATTCCTCCTTGACAACACACTATCAGAGCATCTCTTTTCTCTGATACACTTTTCTTCCTGTACTCCAGATTAATATAGTGTTGCTTTTGTCTTGCCATAATTATCATATTGTTATGAAATATGGGGCTGTACATACCTGTCAAGCTTACAGAAACTGCATGTACATTGTATCAGCAGGAAAAAAAAAACATAATCAGGATATTATTTCGGTAACATTATAGTGCTCATGCTGATTCTATATCGAGAGTAACAAGTTGTTAGATGTCAATGTGCTCCAACATATTAAGATAAATGTACAAGCATAAATGGAAATTTACCTTCACATTTTAAAGCATATTACAATTTCAACCAGGACATTCAGGGGCACAAAACAAGGTTGCATGATCCTACGAACATTTCAAGACATGAAACATCTTTCTTTCAACAAACCACATCCCTTACATAGGCCCTAAAGCTGTGGAATGAATTCCAAAATAGTCATAAAAACTTCGCAACATTAAGGTTCTTTTCTTTTTAGTATAAAAGATACTCACATTTCACATTTCCATAATATTAGCATTTTAAATTTGCAAATTGATAATGTGATAAACAAATGATATTACAGGTATAGGCACCCTATAACTTGGGTGAAGGAATCAAATGACACAAAATGGAATGGCAATTTTGGGAAATACTGTTGTTTTCAATTATCTCTATTATCTATTGTTTTATACCTTTGTCACATAAAAACAAAGGAAATAATAGGAAAAACCTTTCAGGGCCATGAGCCATCTACATTCTACCTATTCCCCCAAACCCGGTATAGCCCTATACACCTACATTTCTATCTATCTATCTATCTGTCTGTCTGTCTGTCCTTCTTTCTATCTACCTGTATCAAATTGTCATCTGTACACTTTCTTTACGCAATACAAAATTATTATCTACCTCTCCATCTATAATGATATATCTATCTTTGCCATATACAATGTACATTAAACACTTTCTGCACATAATACAAGATTATCATCTACCCCTGCCTCGTATACTAGCTGTTCCTTCAAGTGGCAAACTAGACAGGAAAATTCGTCTCTAGTAATGTTAATAGTTCTCGATAGGGGAGAGATTCCGTGAAGCCAGGTGCAGTCTGCGTGGAACCAAGGTAGAACATATATTTCTCCAAAGATAATCATACACATGACTGATCTTTCAGTCTAGTGGCAACCAGGCTATTAGACGGCTACTCTGGTACGGTGGTTGTGCATCCGCGCGGCTGCGCTGCATGATAAAATATATTATGCAGGACGTGCATAATACACTACAGTGCTCACATACAACATGCATGTGATACAATAATATTTGACATATCCTTTGAGGTCTATTTTTAGACATGGTGCAGGCTATTACCATAAACTTCTGCCATATTCCTCAGCCTAACATAAAAAATGGTTACCAAATTCTTCACAAAACAATGCTGAATATTCCTGGAGGTGCAGGTACGGAGACAACAATCGAGCGAGGTCAGACTGGACAGAGCTGGAGGTGGATGCGATCTAGAGCATGATGAGAACAGACCGCCAAGTCTAGTCATGCTGTCATACCCACTTGAACTCTGAAGGTTCTCTACCCGAATACTACGTAGCTAGACGTGTATACAGTATACAGAGATATATCTTTAAAACACATCGTTATTTTGTTGTTCTGATACATACCACA
The DNA here is from genome assembly GCF_964275005.1 of Diadema setosum. Lineage (NCBI taxonomy): Eukaryota > Metazoa > Echinodermata > Echinoidea > Diadematoida > Diadematidae > Diadema > Diadema setosum. Next base: position 23,970,533 of record NC_092687.1, read on the forward strand.
AGTGAACTTTCGCAGTGTACAGGTTTGCTGTATTTTTTCTGTCCTTCCGATCCGCCCGACGACTAGCCTTTTGTCAACGCTCTCTCGCTGTAACGGGCGAGCGAAGCTTGCCCAGCCGAAAGAACCCTACTCAGCTGGGCTCTCTTCACCTTACAGCGACAGGGCCTTGACAAAAGGCTACCTGACGACCTGCAGTGCCCCTTGCAAACGATGCACATACCAACTGTACAGTGCAGTGGGCGAGATTGCCTTAACGAGTATGGTAGTCACGTGAAGGTGTAGATCATAGGAGTCAAAGGGCAAGGGTCAAATGAAAGGTCAAGTGAAAGCGCTCAAATTCCCAAATACTTGCTCTCTGAAACAATGTCTTATGTAGCCTTCTAAATGAAAACCTAGTTCAAAGAATGTAAACGTTCGACACATTAGAGGTTATATGTCAAACTTTAAAACGTATCATTTCTTCTTCTTTTTTATCATGTGAATCTGTCGGATCAGATTATCAAGACGTAGACCTACAGACCTATTGGGAGGACCATGCGATATGGCGAAGGCATACCAGTCACCATAACGACATTAATTTGTAGTTTTTATCTAACATAATAAGGAACGTAACTCTCACCAGTCCTGTAATTCTGTAAAAGTCACACAAAAGAGTAGTTATTACTCAATCTTTTGTGTGACTTTTACAGAATTACAGGACTCTTCAAATGCGCTCGAGAGAGCGATAAAAAACCTTTCACGAAACAAACGCAAAGCATGAAGAAAACAAACTATAAAGAACAATTAAAAGCATCTAAAAATGTGTGTAAGGCCTACAATCACCTCACAAAATAATCCCGCTAGTCCAGCAGCAACAGACGTACTATCAGTAACTAGTAATCCTTCTGGATTAATCCTTCTCGATGCATTTACATCTACTATAATTATTTTTCTTTTCAGTACTGTATGTACCAGGTTTTCTAATTCGTAGAATGTTATCATCTAAGAGTCCAGTCATACAGCTTGGTCGTGCAAAGCATTGTATATACCATGGCCTCTTCAAATAAAACAACAACAAACTTACTCATCCCTATGAAATATTCCAGTACTTATAATTATATGCTACAATTATTCTCATAAACGGACATGTCTTTTAGGGTCTACAGAACAATGGCATTCATACAGGACACAGTACACACCAGGTAGTCATTTACAACTCGTACGACATGCACGTGTGAGCAAATTGGCCGCCAGGTTGAACTATTCGTATCTATATGAGATCACATTGTTTCACAAATATTGCTTCCACCTCATGATGCATGTGATTTGAAAATATCAAATGCAAAGCGTAAGGTGTCCAACAACCCCTTTTTTAATCATACACCTATACTCACCACTTATCTCCATAAAACTCCGTCACAAAAAACAACAACAACAACCTACCCCACGTCAATCCTCCCCTCCCCCCAAAGAAAAATCAGTTATACAAAGAGCTGAACTTATTACGATACCCGTGTAGGACCTACAAACGCACACAACACAGATACATTTACATATTGACATTCAAACGCAGTTGTTTTTTTTTTCTGTCATATCAATCAGTTTTCATTTACGTAAAGAGATGCAATTGTCAGTGGCATAGAAAATGTTAACCATGAATATTACATTACCCCCTTTGTATTTATCAAAGGCTCATGGTGTGTAATATTGATTATGAGACACAAAGCACATTGCAGCGCCAAGCTTGATAACCAGCGATGCCAACAATTAACCTTTTTGGCGTTGGGTGCCGGTCACGTTTTATTATACAAAGGTTCTTCTTATTAAGCGCGGAGATAGAAAATCGTGTATTTTCAGACGTGACGTTTCCATCTAAAGGCAACAAATCTTGTCCTCTTCGTGGATAGCCGTAGGAGGGGCTCTCTTCAAAGGGCCTAAACCAGTCGCTTCTGCGGTATGAGATGTCCAAGCAGCTGTCGTTTTCTGGAAATCAGAGTAATTTTCTCTCAAGATGGATACACTTCGAGAGAACTTTGCCGTTGTTCGATCATGGAGAAGACGATTCTGGACAACTATCTGTATGATCTTATTCATCGGTAAGTATTTCGAGGCCGAATATCTAAGGAGTAATTATTCCGAAGGTTCCTTTAGTCTGAAAATGAAATCGGGGTTGCTATTCCGAAGCGCAAATTTCTCATACCTAGACGTTCATTGATCTGAACATCTAAACATAATAGTATTCAGAAAATGGAAATGGGTTCTAATTCCGAAGGTTCACCGTTAACCCCGTGATCATAGGAAGAGGGTGCTTATTAACAAAACTTGGAAATAACGAATTTGTTACCTCTCGTGGGAAGACCCCGTATATCGATACCGACGAGTTATACAGCCCACGAGTTCGACATTGAACTCATGGGCTATACGACTCGTGGGCTGTATGACTCGCAATAACTTCCCTTATTCCATTTTCGGATTTACGAACCATCTGAATAACGAATTGTAACCGTCTTCACTTCAATAAATGTAGTGGGGTTTTTTTTCTATTTACTATTTCATTGGGTCTCAACTTCTATTAAGCTGTGCTCTTTTTTTTTTTTAGAGGTTGGCCTTGTTACATTTCCACGTATTTCAGATTTGTTCGTGAACATAGTCAGACAGTGCCAAATTTATAAATTATAGGATTTACGATATTCCAGCATGTATATATGCATAATTAGTTCTCTTCATACAAGTTGCATATGTATGCCTCATGAAGTGGTTTGAGTATATTATATTGAATATTTTTAGAGATATGTGTATGCAATCTAAAAATAGATTGGTTGGAATAACCAATATATTGGTTAGATTTAACCAATCTCGTTGGTAGATGTGTGTCCAGCCAATCTCTTGGTTACAGTAACCAATCTCGTTTGGTTCAAATATCAACCAATCTACATTGGCTGCACATTTAACCAACATGGATTGGTTAGTTTAACCATAGATTGGTTAATCTAGTATGGGCTATATATAATTATGATGCAACCAATCCACATTGGTTGAAGGGACCAGTGATATTGGTTGGAATTTAACCACATTTCATAAATAAAAAAAAAAATACGACTGGTGAGTGTCACACGTCGACGGCTAATTTCATATCGTACTCCTTAGCTAGACTATATAATGCACAACCAACTATGACGTAATGTTAGCCTATTGAATATAACTGACCTATCCTACACACCCTAGTACACTAGAATCTGTGTCTATGTCCTATTCCTAACTACAATGACAATGCAACCCATGGTTTATAAAGCCACGAAAAAATGTAATGATTGAAGGCATGATTACTGAACTAAATTATATTCCATTCTTATCAGGCCAGCTGAAATATGAAAATATTTCCTGAAACACAAGTTCAACTTTGAATAATGAATATCACAATAATGTATTTGTACACATTTTAAGATCGAAGTCAATATGAATACCTTATAGATTTATGTATTTACTTTTTGCCACTAGCTTTTGCATATCAGATAATCTCTCATGAATATTCATGAGCGATATAGAAGCAAAACGTATGTCGACTTTTGACGACTTTATGACGTCTTAAAGACGTCTTTATGACCAATTCACACATATTTAGACAAGCAAAATTCATGTCATATGGAAACATGAATGTTGAAAAAAAAATATAGGCTTTGATATTCGATGTTTAAGTTATTTTGTACATAGACTCTCTAAATAAAAATACATGACTGATATAATAAAAAGAAAACGACAACAATCAAGCTCCAACTGGAATCACTTTTTTACATGGTCTCGTAATATAGATGCATGATCGATATAAGAACCAACAGAAATTATGTTCAAACTGAAAAAAAAAAAAACGCCCTTTATTCCCGAACACAATTCCGCGCACACACACACACACACACACACACAAACACACATACACAAGGTCATTTTATTCATTTCATGTCATTTTCGGCCTATAATTGTATTTTGTCAATGCAATCATGCATAATATGTAACTAATGCATTGTCTCATAATAGATCTGCACTAAATTCTCGTTTGAATGAATTAAGTTCCAATTAAGTTGATATGTTTAACCATTTTTGAATAGTAGCCTTTTATTTTCACTACTTTCTTGTAATTTTCTGTAAGAAAATCGAAGTAGGTCAAGTATGAAGCATCTTTTGATATCGCGCTCGTATAGGTTATTCAGGAATGACCGACCGCGTGGGTCCAGTGACCCACTTCCTCACTTCCCGCGAGACAAAGTTTTATACAAAACTTACTGATAGTGGGTTTTTTTTTGTTTGTTTGTTTGTTTGTTTGTTTGTTTGTTTGTTTTTGCTGTGAGATACATAAACCGGCCTTATATGGTTAATCTATTTAAAACAAACTCTGCAAAACAACAGAAAATGTCGCTTACAACTAAAAATAATAATGATAATAAAGAAATAAGATTACTGCATGACTGTGAGCACGGCAACCAATGTGGATTGGTTACAGGCCCTAGCTAACCTAACTGATTACATTGGTTACTGGCTGACCAACGAATTGGTTAGTTTATAACCAATATAATGGCTGAAACAACCAATATCGGGTTAACCAATGAGATTGGTTGATTTCTTAACCAATCTGTTTTAGGGTGTGTGTGTGTGTGTGTGTGTGTGTGAGTGTCTGTGTGTGTTATTTATTGTTCTCTTTACGCTGAATTTTTCCATTATGCTTTTATATTTGTATTTCGTTTGTGACCAAATATTGGCAATGATGTAGTAATGTAATCCCTACTTTATACGTTTTAATGCCAAATAAGATTTAAAATCCATCCCATGAAATCATATTCCCTAAATCGCAAAACTTTTTGTCAGCACGAGCTTATCATCAGAATTACTTTGTGAGTATGTGTGTTTTATGAAAAATGTTCAAATCAAAATATCAATAACAAACCAGTGTCATTTCCTTTGTTTTCCTATCACATAATTAATAGTCCATGGGCTAAGACCCGAAAATGGGTTATTGGTACCACCTGAGGTGCCAAAACCTTTTTGGTGTCATTTTGTTTGTTGGACATAGATATGCTTATCAAGCTATGATAGCATTTCCAAATGAGTAGCTTAGTCATAATAAATGAATTTTTAACCAGTTTGGTTTCGTTTTTATATCCCTATACTTCTGAATCGAAACTAACAGCTATACAAAGAAGAGCACTGTCGTATGTCCAAATGTGTTCCGTTGTAAACGCGGTGCGCTTAGTCTTTATTCAAGGCAGCGAAGGGAATATCCAAAGGGTCATGATGTCCACAGCTGTCACGCGGTGCGCTTAGTCTTTATCTAGAACAATGTAGTTTATCATATCTAAAGTTCCTAATAAAAGGGATTATCTATACTGTTTTTATACTAACCTCTCAATAAATACATCAGTTTCAAACAAAAATCACTCTGTTCATTTACAACATTATTTATTATAATGTATTGTAGTGTAGCGGTACATTACTTTAAATTTTCAAATTTTACCCTATATCATTTTAATGTTTTTTGTTTTTTTTTAATAAATAATTCAAAATAATATATTATATCAAATTAATCTCCCTCACTGGCCTCGGTTCGAGCTGCCCAATCGACGATCGTATTTTCTGGCCAGCCCGACTCGGTACCCAGAGCAGACTTCTCAGCAAGGAAGGGCTGTGATTGGCTGTCCGCCTGCCTTGGCCACTCCAATACACGAGAGGGGCTCGATCGATGCTCGTGATTAATCGGGAGTATTTAACGCGAATTTTATCACAAATTTACATTAATTAGAAAACAAAAACAACGCTAAAATATAAAGCAAACATCTGGGCTGTGTGCAATGTGGAGAATGATTAAATCACAACAATTACTTATCTAACAAAATTTTGTGTTAGAGTGAATCTTCTTGTCCTCTGGACATACTGAACGAAAGCACGCTATGCTTTAAGTTAGTACTTCCTAAAAACTGCAAAATATGCGCACATCAGTGATATATATTTCTGCTACCAGTAATAACTGTACTTCTTTCTATTATATACTTTGGACATTCACGTAAAAAAAAAAAAAAAAAAAAAAAAAATGAGTGACTGTTTCAAACATTTGTGGACAATTCGGACAAATTCCATTTTCATGTCTATTCAATCTAAACAAATCATAATTTAAAGAAATATTTCCCATTCTCAATTTATGCATAAAAGATTGTTCTTTCTAGCTGTCCACCGAACATTGAAAAGTTTTCTTAACAATTTTTTGTATCAACTTCAGTGGAGATTCTGCTTCTTCCCATCGTTTCTGCCATTTTTCCATAAAATGCGCTCTAAGCAAATGTTTACATTCTGCCATATTCAGACCATTTTCAATATCAATAACATTTCGACATAAAGCAGCTTTTGCCTCTCTGTCCGCAACCTCATTTCCATTGATTCCACCATGACTGGGTATCCATTCAAAATTTACATTTATTCTTCTATATTTCAATTCCGTGCATCTTATAACAATTTCACTTACAAAACTTTCCGGCTTATTTGAATTAATAGCCTGTAAAGCACTTAATGAATCACAAAAAATAACCACTCCAGCATACAGATTCGAAACTTGTTCTAACCAGATGAGAGACATAATAATGGCAATCAGTTTCGCTCTGTACACAGACGTAAAGTCTTGTATGCGTTTTGCTTGTGCATACTTCCAATGAGAAACATAAAAAGCAGCGGACACTTTGCAAATTTCAGGGCACTTTCTGAGCCATCGGTGTATACATGAACATAATTCTGCCATTTCCTGTCTATCAATTCAAGAGCGATTTGCTGCTGATGTAGAGCATGATCACACTTCTATAGCGGTTAGTCTCGATTCAGAAGTATAGGGATATAACAACGAAACCAAATTGGTTTAAAATTCATTTATTATGACTAAGCTACTCATTTGGAAATGCTATCATAGCTTTAATGCCCAACAAACAAAATGACACCAAAAAGGTTTTGCCACCTCAGGTGGTGCCAATATCTGGCCTGGCCCTTGGACTATAAGTGATAATATGATTATTTTCGTTTCTTTTGCACTTAAAAAAGTCATGACCTTCGCCACGCTACCGACCGAAGGTCAAAGAACTTTGAGAGGTTTGAGGGTTACCTCCGACCCCCTCGATTTTGGCTGCGAGAATCCTTGCCGGAACGCAGGAAGACCCAACGACAAATCCCTGTGGACCTTCCCGCACCAAATCGCTCCAGTCTTCGCCGGTCGTAGCTTTCAACGGCATGTTGTCTGTTTACCAAGATGTAAGAAAACCAATGTATATATAAGTATTATATATATATATATATATATATATATATATATATATATAATATGTATAGGATTAGGATTATATGTACCGTATGAACCTGCCCCCCCCAAAAAAAAAAAATGAAATAATATATATATATATATATATATATATATATATATATATATATATATATACATTGGGACCCTCGGCAATGATAATTCTGAAATTAGTGAATCAATCCGAATACAATTTCAGGGTATGAAACTATAAATCATTGCTCACATCTAACAGAAAATCCCATCCCATTTGCTTCAGTGGTCACAGAGAAATGAGCAGTTTTGTAGATCATGTCAGGAATCCCTTCCCTCGAAGTTCTGTCCATTGTGTTCACACATTGATATGCAGTTCCAAGAGCATCCAACTGCTGAACCATACGTTTCACAACAATCCACATTTCTCTTTACATGACCACTTACACAAATTGAATGGAGTTTTCTGCAAAATAAGAGCTAACTATTAAAGATGTAGCATCTAGACAGTTAAATCACGTTGGGAGTTATTAATGCGAAAATCCGTTTGAAATTTTCGGGGATATACTGTATCTATACATACATACATACATATGCATCCTTATGATTACTACTACTGCTAATTCGACTATTGCCATAATTATTATCATTATTTTTATTATCATGATTATTCTTAAAATGTTTTGTTACTCTTTCGCTTCCTTCTTACATCCCTAGTATAATCTCGAATGGCTACCATCATTTTATTAGACAATGCTCGAAGGTCAGCTATAGTACACCGTCTGCAGCTTAGCCCTTTCTCTGCCAGGGCCTCCTGACAGTGTGTACAATACAGTAGTTTCTGTGCCAGTCGGCTTTCATAGGGTTAAAGAATAAAACGGATGTCATCGTAACAGAAGTAAACTATATGATGATGTAATATGATGATGTAATCATGCCCTGTTTGAAAAGTGTTGTCCTCAGTGCATCATCAGAAACCCTTCTCGCCATTTTTGTACTTTGTACTTTATTGTGTTTGTGCTGGTTCCATACGCACAATTTATTATCATTATTATACTCCACCTCATTAGTAACTGACAAAGGAGGCATACAGTGTACTTTTTTGCATTAGTTTGACTTTGTTATTATTTCCGTCAAATTTCATGTCATGATTAGCAATGTTTGCTGTAGCAACGTTACATCACTACATCTATTCAGCAAAGCGTTTAATTGATAATATCAGATTTCAGAATTCTATTCAGCATTGTATATTCCCACTCGGCGTACGGCATTTTTGAAGGAGCTACTAGTAATCAATTGCATTTGTTCTGAACAAAATATGCTTTGTTCTCCTCTCTCTCTCTCCTTCCATTTCATGATTTATGAGGCAGATTCTGGAATTTAATTACAGAGTTTGCTGCTCTTCGGTTCCAAACCCAATTCGTGCAATTATGATGTAAAGGCAGCAAAGGTTTCATGCCCCACCACCGACAGAAATTAATTTTCTGAGTTCGACACAAAAACAAATGACTTTCGATACTGCAGGAGACAATAGAACTTCAGCTTGATGCAGTGATTCTTTCTTCTATTTGATTTTTAATTTAATTTTTCAACGATTATCAGTAGTAACGGTTTGTTGTTACAGAAAAGGAAATAGGCATATTCCGTTGTTATATTTACCATTATTTTATTCTTTAATTCCCTAAGTAAATTATGAATGAAGGTCTTATACTGTTGTGTATAATAATTATATAGGATTGCATACATGTTTTTGACCATAGTACAGTATACTGTTGATAAAAAGAGAGAGAATATTTACAGTCTCTGCAATTTGAGTGAGTGTATATAATGCCCGTTCGTAATGTGGTTGGACCCCTGTTTTGGTGATGATAAAATTTCAGATGACATACATTGGCAGCAACACCCAACATTGCCCAAGTGGTAGGCGTGACATCGTAAGAAGACAATAATGCAACCGTTCTCCATGCTCATGTATAACAACATCTCTACTGCAATTTGGCAGTTTACTCTTATTTTTTTTTATTACAAAATCCACGCACCGCTTTCATGGCATGTCTCCCTCTAGCGGTCCCCTTTGTACAGTGCCGCTCGATGACTTTCTGGGAAGCAAGAGTCGCCTGCCGGTCCCAGGGAGGCAGCTTGCCTCTTCCCTACAACCAATCCTACATCTTCTCGCTACTCGATGCGATGGAAGACGAGTGTGGACTAAGCCCGACCACAACGAAGATCTGGTTCGACTGCACGTGTTGCTGGCCGTCGAATCGCACGTCGTGGGTCGAGTCGGATCGTGGTCCGACGGGCGAGTGGAGATGTTCTTATCCACCAGACGGTCGCAGTGTCTCTCTCGACTCCCTGTATCAAAGCGGTATTAATTTAAAAGTCCCTCTTCCACCTTTTTATTGATTTATTTATGCTATTTTTTATCTTATTCGTTTGCTTGATTTAATTTTTGTTTGCATTTGTAATTGTTATTTTATTTATTCATTAATTTGTTATTCTATTTCATTTTATCTATCTTTGCTTTTTTTTTTGTTTCTCTCGTTGTGTTGCGTTAGACACCCTTATACTGACATTGAATATTTGGGTCCTCCATAATGATAATGAAATTAGGTAAAAATATTTGAACGGGGTGGGGGAGGAGTAATAGGACCTACATGCTTTTAAATTATGTTGTTTATCTTATCCTAACAAAATCATGTGAAAGATTAATTAGAACTGACAATGCTATGCCATCGAACTATGCCACTCCCTCGCCTGTACACTAACCTGAACTAAAAGAACGTCGTGTCCCGCATGACGCAATTGAAGTGTTTACATGTGGATATTTTGTTTTAACTGCGTTCATTGTATGAGGGAACTACGGTAAATTTTTCCTAAAAAGGAAAATGACACATACAGATATTTTCTTTTCTGTTTGTTTTTTTTTTTTTTCTCTACCAGCCTGGGGAAACGATAAAAATGGCGACGGCTTTCTGGGAGGATCATCCTACATTGGCGCCCAGTACCCGTCTGATTACCGGTCTAACCGTTGGAGGTATAGAGGGCGCTACAAGTGGTCCAGCACCCGAAAAAGTCGCTTCTACAGAAGTACTACTGACGATGACGTGTATCTCTCAGTGTGCGTGTGAGACGATTCTGCTAACGGACCTGTGAATTTGGCTGCATTGCTTTCGAATACACTAACCGTGCCTGAATCCTGTCTGGCAAGCATAACTGTTAGATAACATTGCACAGTGTATTATGTAGTCAATGAGTGTCACGTAAAATAGCCATGTTAGCACATGCTGTAATAGATTATGCTGTAATAGATTACAAACTCGAGTTGGAGATACATGTAGCAGCATATTTGTATAAATCACGTGAGCAATAATTGGATAGGCTACATCACTACCGGACGTTTTAGGAGGAGACATTGTGATGAGCTAACTTTATCTCTCGAGCGCCATCGTGTGCGCTCACCCTATCGAGTAAGTTGCCATTCACCTACTTCTTTTTTTAAACCAAGTCATAAATACACGAATTTGCATTAATATTTGCATATTCACAACAATTATGTACAGATAGAATTTACCCTGAACGGCAAATAAATCCATCGGTACTTGTCCCCATGTTGTTTGCTATACCGCCGGTCCTTGTAAAGGCATTGTGTACCACTGTTAAAGACCCAAACAAACAAACGAAAACAACATCATCGCTTTCCGAAAGCAGTCAATGAGGATAAGGTTAATACAATGTACACATCTATAATAATATCGAGATAAGCTAACTTTTCACAGACAGACTTTACACTGGAAAAATGCAGATTGAAGAATCTCGGTGAAGTTTCTTTCCGAAAATCATTTATAGTATACAAATAATGACTGCTATGAGGGGCACAGTTAAAATATGGGCCCAAGGTGATGTGAAAACCATAACTATACATATGGTTTTCACATCACCGAGAGCCTACATAATTTTAACTGTGCCCCGAATATCAAGCTGTCATTATTTGTTTTATATACCGAAAATATAGATTCCGAAATATAGATACCGAAAATATAGATTCTAGTCTCTTTTACAGCACTCGTAATCAATGCTGATCGACAGCGCGGCGGTCGTATCATTGGTGCGTACATAATGTGATCTATGTGTACGGGGTTGCGACTGTCTCCAAACCTATTTACAGGGCACAGTTGATTCTATGCCCCAGGCACAGTAAATCATGACGTCATTTTGATCAAAAATGGGGCACAGCTATTTTCATGATTCCACTGTTAACCAATCAGATGAGAGGAATCATTATGAGGTATATAATTTACTTTATATTTTCAGGAAGCTCACTGGGATCTTTTGTTTATTTTTTTCTGGTCTTCCCTCTCTTTGTTTCAAAATATATATTAGTTTGTTACGGGTGATTTTGTTTACCCGTTGTCGACTTATGCGAGGTTTACTGTAGTACTGACTGAGGTTAGGATTCACATTTTAACTTTTTGCGAGATACTCATAGAAACTACTCTATAAGATGTTAAAAAAGCATGCAATTCTAAGAGGGTTTGAAAGTTTATTTGATGAAATTGGTTTTGAAATGGCTGAGATATCCAAAAACAAAGAAAAACAAGGCGATCCTAATTGAAGATGGGTCCCAGCTTTTATCAGGATCGCTTTCCTTTGAATATCTTGGATTTTTCAAAACTAATTTTCATGCAATAAACTTAGAATTTCTCTGAGAATTATATCCTCTTTCATATTTCGTGAGAAGTTTCTGATATCTATTATTGAAAAACGTTGGAAACCTGACGCCCCATGTCAACTGAAACTGTACCATCTCTTTTATGGGATTTAAGGGGTATTAGGTGTGTGATGGAAGTGCCAACTTCCTTGCTGTTTTGGAGTCTTTAGATAACCATAAATTTTATCTGTTACATCTGGACTATATGATGCATAAATATATTTTCTTTATAATGATTTGTTCATTGACTGCAAGAATGTTCACGGCTACTTTCCACTTAATTGACTGTTTGAGCTTACGTGTGTGTAGGTTCTATTGTATGCTGTTCACATTAATGGAGTCGTTGTCACTAATGTCTCTGTACGCAGGACGTGGGGATAAAGAACCTTCCGGTTCATGTTGTATGAACATTCATGTATTGTGTCCCCTTAATTTATCCAGTTAATTTTTATACCCACTATGTATGATTCTTTCATACTATACAATAATCAAGGAATATTGTTTCTATTAGTACATTCCATTTTTTTTTTTTTTTTTGCATATGCATGACTATTTTTTGCTGTGTTTGCTGATGTTTACTCAAAGAACGCTGATGGCGTATTGTCCTTTTTGTCCCTTATTTTGAAAATTATCTGATTTTAGACAAGCAATATTCAATTCTCATGTTACGACACAATTTGATATATAATGTATGTATGTATGTTGTCTCTCCGTCCTTCTTTCTCTCTCCTCTTCCTTGTGTTTGTCCTCTCACACCTATCTTCCTTTTCAGAATTCTATGTTTATGTGTATTTGCCTACTCGCTGTACGATTCGCGAACCCGGAATTGTTTGTGCTTCACGTACGTGTATGTCAAAATATCTCATACTTCAACCCCGGCAGTTGATATGTTTTCATCTTAAATTGTATGCTCCTCCTTATGGCTAGTCAACTCAATGCAGCGTTTAATCCCCTTAATGGTGATCATGAACTTTATGATTTTGTTTAGACGCTCCCCTACAGAATTAAGTCGGATCAATTCACGCTCTTCTGCTTTTTTTTTTTTTTTTTTTTGATAACCTCATTGCCAATAATGTTAATTTGTCTTCGAAAGATTCATATAACGATTTCGATATTGAATATGATTCCACTCATTTTTCTTCTAAGTATGTTACAATTGATTAATTCACAGATCTTGTCAAAAGTTTTTCAGAAAGTATATTTTCTATGTTACATTTGAACATCAGGAGCATGAATAAGCATTTTGATGATTTACAGATATTATTGGGTAATCAAATGAAACAACAAATTTCTGTAATAGGTTTAACTGAAACATGGTTATCATCTGATATTAATTTACCATATATGCATTAAATGGTTATGAATTAATTGTTAATGATAGAGTGAAAAGGACGGGCGATGGGGTTGCTTTTTATTTATCACAGGAATTTGAGTTTAATGTTTGTGATGAATTAGATATAATGAATGATATTATAGAGTCTCTGTTTGTGGAAATTTCCATTCCGCAAAGTAAAAACATTATTTTTGGTATTGTTTATAGACCCCCAAGTTCTAATCCTAAAGATTTTTGAAATTGTATTACATTTTTTTTTTTAATTCCCTTTTGGTTAATAAAAAAAAAATCATCTGTTTAATGCACAATCAGGAGGTCCGTCTCTCTAGTGCAGTTTATAATCTTATAATGCAATGTAACTTTAACATAATATTTTAATTCAATAAGATTATATGGGATATTTATCAAAATGTTAAAATTTGATACAAATTACACCAGGATAAACATCACCTGTAAACACACGTACATGTATATGCACATATACATTCACACACGCACACACACACAACAACAACAACAACTACAGTACACTTAATATATCCATCCGTACATACACATTATTGTTCCTCAAGTTTAGTTTGGTATGCAATGTAACTTATTGTTTCAACTCAATAAGATTGTATGGGACATTCATCAAAATGTTCAAATTTTGGTACCATCCTATATCCGGATAAACAACACTTATAAACATATGTAAATGTATATATACACACACACACACACACACACACACACGTAACATTAGCAACACCAACAATAAGAACAACTACAATACACAGATTTTCATCCATACATAATGGTTACAGACAGGTACGAGGTGTCATATACATTACATTATAATGAATACATATTGATGTGTATTATCAAATTTATATTGTATAGTTGAAATATAACGAAATATCCTATTGATATATTTGGTTTAAAGTTTTAGGTTATTATAGTTTATCTAAAATATTAGCAGGAAACAGAATTTTGAATGTAAATATAGGATGATGTTCAGTTATTGTATTCGGGAAATATGTTGTGAATGTACAGTCAAACCTGTCTATAGCGGCCACCCAAGGGATACGGGAAAAGTGGCCGCTATAGACAGGTGGCCGCTATAAACAGGTAATATGTATCATCGTTGTATACATCTATATACTTACATGTACATGTACATGTACAAGTGTGTGTACGTATACACATGTGTGTATCATGCATAGAACAATGCCGGTGTTCATGAAATTTTTGCACAGTACATGTATTATGTGTACAGTCATGAAGAAAGCTTAACACTAGTGCCTTATTGTGACTGAATAAGTGATGAATGCAACGGTGGAGATCACTGAACGTTGCCCAGGAATGCTGGCACGGCTAACAAGCAGAAAAACACGCTGAATTTTCGGCTCGGCTACGGCTCCGTCGGGTTTTTGGCCGCTATAAACAGGTTAAAATCTACCGCGGGAAACAAAATTTGTGGCCGCAGGCCGCGTTAGACAGGTGGCCTCTATACACAGGGTCTTTAACATTGCTTTTCTCTCGGGAGAATTTTCAGTGGCCGCTATAGACAGGTGGCCGCTATAGAGAGGTGACCGCTAAGGCAGGTTTGACTGTACTTAATTATTATTTTAATTATGCATTATGTTATTACTTATATGTCACTGTATTAGTTAGTAACATGTTATTTTCTATGTTTATGTATTATTGAAATGTGTATTTACCTGCATATTGTAATATCTATGTATCTGTAATGTCAAACCATGAGAAAAATGAACGTCCTTATTGGACAATAAATCAAATTAATCAATCAATCAATTAATCGGAAGCAAAGATTGCTGCTTCCGGTACCCACCAAAATGTATCAGATCGCAGTCTGATAAATCCACTTGGTTGGTTGAGTATCAGGTCAGAGTCAATGATTCTCATCGGACGATCTTGCCTCATCGGATCACTCCCGGCGTGTCTGACAATGACCAGATGTTCGACCAACACAAGTCGAATTCATCGGACTGCGATGCAATACACTTCGGTGGGTGGCCGGTAGCGATAACCTTTGCTTCCGATGAGAGGCCGATAAGAGAAAATCTCTGGGGTATGGGGGGGGGGGGCGTCTAGGACAACTTTCCCCTGGAAAACCACCCTCCGAATAATTGTTGTTGTTGTTTTAAAGAACGAAAGGAGAGAGAGAGAAAATGGGGCCCTATAATGGGGCCGAATAATTGCCCCCACGACAATCCCCCTCCCCCGGCAACTACCCCCGGAAAATAATACCCTCCTAGGGCAATTACCCTCCAGGGCAATTTTCCCTTAGGACAACTACCCCCTGGATAACTACCTTCCATGCAGATAACTACCCTCGGATAGCTACCCCCGGATATCTACCCCCTGGATAACTACCAACCCCCCCCCCCCCCCCGATAACTGCCCGCTGGATAACTACCCCCCCCCCCCCCCCCGGGAAACTACCCCCTGGATAACTACCCTCCGGATTACTACCCCCGGATAACTACCACCCGATAACTATACCCCCCCCCCCCATTAACTACCGCCACCCCACATCCGTACCCCCCCCCCATAGCTACAACCCTCCCCCTCCCCCTTCCCTTCCATACCGACCACGAAAAAAAAAATCCTCAGGACATTGCCCCCAGGTCATTGGGGTCATCCCTCTAAACCACGAGTCATACAGCCCACGAGTTCGACATTAAAAACAGGTCCATGAGTCATACAGCTCACGAGTCATACATCCCATGAGTTCGACACTAGGTAAAAACAGCCCACGAGTTCGACAGATACAACACAGTGCTTAATGTGACTGTCTCGTGGGCCTTGTTATCTTAGTGTCGAACTGATGGGCTGTATGACTCGTGAGCTGTATAACTCATGGGTTGTATGACTTGTGAGCTGTATGACTCGTGGGCTGTATGACTCGTGGGTGTCGGTCTGGTGACGTGCACACCCTGGATAACTACCACCCGGGTGATTACCCCTCCCCTCCGCATAACCCTTACTTTTAATAGAAGGAATATTATTTCTTCAGAAAAAAAAAAGTTCAGGAGTGCATTAAACATTCTTTAATATATTTGTCTCCCCCTACAAATTAAATCTAAGATCGCAACTGCTGATCTATAAATTATTATTTTGTCCATGTTCATCGTGTCTTGTCGGCAACCAGGGACAGCCTGGTGGTAGTGTCGCTGCCTGGAAAGCAGTATACAGATTCGAGTCCCATATATAGTGGTTCCTTTTTTCCGACATGTTTGTTGAATTACAAATCAGCAGTTACGATCTTAACAAATTTAATTGAGATAAAGGGAGGCAAATTGAGGAAACGCACACCTGAACTCTCTCCCCGCTGAATTATATCTTTCTTTCAGAAAAAAAAAAAAAATCCATTTATCATTTCGGGAATCATAAAGATGCCATACTTATGTTTTACTTTATGCAAACAACAACCTAAGGGTTTTCGATTTGTGTATTTTGTATTTAGGACGATTTATGTACAAGCTAGATTTCTCCTTTCTGTTACTTGACTTTATGTTCATTAAAAACGAAACTGTCCCTTCATATCCTTCGCGGCAATGCAGTGAAATGTTATTTATAAAACCAGAACTATTTTCGCTAGATCTGTTTTTTTTTTTTTCCTTTTTCTGGTCCAAAATTTTGGATTTCTCTTCATAGTAGTAAAAGAAGCTTTAAGGTTTTAATACCCCAGGTTCACAGGTTTATTTTGTCATACGTACACTACGTACATAATAGCAGCGAGTCTTTCTATGTTGGTTGTTATGATCTTGTATACCTTTAACCACCATGATGTAGAGTATCCCTCTTCTTATCTCTTCCTCTCACTTTTCCTTCTTTTTCACTCCTCTCATCTTCCTATCTATGAACAAATTGAACGCGCATAATACATTTTTTAATGATGTTTATGTACATTATATGTGTACGTTATCCATACTGGACGTCCCAGTCAAGCTTTTCATAGCTTATGACGATCCAGACAAAATGTGTAATATGTTTCATGTACAAACTATGTGCATATTATTTTGTGAATAATGTATGTATATGCATTTTGTGAATAAATCAAATCAAATCAAATCAAATACTATTTACCCTAAAATTGAAGAAATTTATATGTGTGTGTACATCGCCTCTGTCACACTTTACTTTCTTTGCCTCGTTTTATCAATTTTGTAAGTACGGTTGTAGTGGATTTTTTTTTTCTTATGAGTGGACTGCAGACTACAGGCTCTGCTTTTTAGCAATCCCCTCTATTTCGAACCGTTTTCTGCAGGGGTATGTGCTTGTCTTGAAATTGCAATTATGAAATTATATTATGTATTATGGTTCAATGGTTGTTGTTGTCTTTTTCATTGCGTTGTTGCATCAAAATGGACCTACTCGTAGGTCCATGGTATAGGTGTATTCTAATGTTGTCATTGCATCTGTTGGAAATAAAATAAACGAAACTGAACCGAAACTCCACAATATCCACAATTCCAATTCCTCCTAGGACAATTCCCCATATAGGGCAATCCGCCCCCCCCCCCCCGACAACTGTACAGGGTAAG
Organism: Diadema setosum; assembly: GCF_964275005.1. Taxonomy (NCBI): domain Eukaryota; kingdom Metazoa; phylum Echinodermata; class Echinoidea; order Diadematoida; family Diadematidae; genus Diadema; species Diadema setosum. The sequence continues at coordinate 23,988,400 of NC_092687.1, forward strand.
TTAATCTGCTAAGAGTGTGGTAAAATGTCACGGAGTAACCGTGTTATCGCCCATCTTTATGTCTAATTTTATATCTTATATTCATGTTATAAACTATAGATACTGTATCTATTTGGACAATGCTTATCACTGCCACCAGTTGTGTTTAAGCGTTTCATTGATGCGATTTTACTGTTAAACACTCATTTCTGAATTGCTATGGTTCATTTATTGGGCATTAACAACTGGTATAATCAGGGGGTGGGAAGAGATTCCCACCTCCTTGGTACATTGCCAACGAGCATTACCTCCAGTGACAATTACCCCTTCTCTGCTAGTTAAAATTAGGCCCCAGATAAAAGCGCAATGAAATGTTCCTGCCTTTTATGTGAATAATTATAAATTTACAGAAAATAATCAAGCTTGTTTCAAACATGAGTCGGATGAGAATGAAATATCCTTTTCGCTTTGAATTTAAAGGGACTATATTTCATTGGGTGCATGTACAGAAAGTAGGAGACTTTTAAGTGAAAAGAACTCGTAGTCTGGCTTTGCGGACCCTTGGACAGAGTTTGAGATGAAAAACCCGCCTTTGAAATTTGATGGATGACAGGGTATAGCTCACTTATCCAGGTTAGTGAAGATAAAACACCTCATTTCTCCCAGCTTTTTTACAGAATTTCATTGAATTTTGAATTTTTACACACGTCTCTATATGGGGATCAACACCCGTGTGAGCCCTAGAGTATGCATGAAATGCACACAAGTCAATGGGAAGCCCATCCCATATACAAACTCTGCTGGTTTATGTTGATCTACTGTACTTCTGTCAAATCCCCCCCCCCCCCTCCTCCCTTCTTCTTCCCCCTCATCCCCACCCCCTACCCCACCTCTAACTCTGCTTTACTACAATTTGTTTTCTTGTTATATTCTTGTGGTATAGGGCATACAGTATAGTCATCAGTAACACGCAACTTTGAATGGTTGTGGAATTTTGATGTAGGCCTATACAACATTTGTATTTCTTTGTTTGGGCTATCTACCGCACTGAAATAGCTCAACATACTGGTACATAAAGTAATCTGCTTGATAAATCAAAGTGTTTACAGTACTTAATTTGCAGGGCCGGCGGAGCGTTTTCAAAAGTTGGGCCCACTTCCGGGTTTGATGAGCTAACAAGTAACACACACACAAAAAGGACCCCTACCTTTCCACGTCAGGGTTTCTTCAGGATCTCTATTTTAGAAAAAAAAAAGGGGGAGCCAAAGTGATGACACCTTAGGCCCTATGTGAAAATATTTTGAATGGTGCACAAAGAGTGGGGGGCTCGAGCACCCACGCCGCCACCCCCCCCCCCCCCCCATACAGTTCCGAGGTCGACCCGGCCATGCTTTGTAGGCAAAAAAAGGTGATGATTATATGAGGTGCCTGCATCTATGCATTCATCTTCTGAAGAACTATTATAATCAACACTGCAAGATTTATTTTTGAAAAAAAAAAAAAAAAACCCACTGACCATCATTTTCAAGAAGTGTTCCTTTGAGAGTACAACCCTTCAATGTGCAACTTCTCATGAGGGGCAAATACCATCAAAAACACATCACGATGTTAAAAACTAAATTAAAGGACAAGTCCACCTTCATAATTATTATACATAAGTATTGAGAGAATGCAGCAATATTAGTAGAACACATGATCAGTGAAAGTTTGAGGAAAATCGGACAATCCGTTCAAAAGTTACCGGTATGAATTTTTAAAGTATCTACGCAGTCACTGCTGGATAAGAAGACTATATTCCCCCTGCCTTCTGAAAGAGAGAAGTCAAGTGTTCTTTTGTTATGCAAGAAAAATGGAAATATGTTGAATTTTCTTTATTCTTTCTTTATAACGTTGTACACATGTGACATCACAAGCTATAGAAGTCTTTTCATCCAGCCATGACTGAGCAGAAACTTCAAAAATTCATAACTTTTGAACGGATTGTCCGGTTTTCCTCAAACTTTCACTGATGTACGTGTTCTACTAATATTGCTGCATTCACTCAACCCACATGTCTATTCAAGGTGAGCTTGTCCTTTAAATAATATGACCTCCAGGGGCCCGTTGCATAAAACTCCAACCGGATTTTTTTCCGGTTGAAATCACAAAATTCCGGTTGGAAGCTCCCAACCACAGTTTTTATGCAACGGATTTTACATTGTTAGGTTAGCAACCTTAAAAAATTCAGGTTGGGCAAATATCCCAACCTGAATTTTTAAGGTTGCTAAAAAAGTTTTATGCAACGGGACCCAGGTAGTAACAACCATTTGGAACTCCGTCTCTTCGTCAACTTCCTCAGTTGTTTCACCAGGGAGCTATGATCTCAGAGACAAAAAAATTGTTGTATCAATCAGTCACCAAAATCAACTGATTATAACCAAATTGCCACACCTCATAATTTAGAAATCATTGAAAAAAAAAAATGGATCTTTTTATTATTGCCTAACACTGAACGAGCCTGAAGATACCTAATTGTCGTCTGTTCACCACACCGAATTGAAAAGTACCTCTATGACATTTAGCAGCATATTATACTTTAAAAAGGTAAGGGAGACGGGGCCATGTTTTGCCGACTTTGATACTAGTGTATACAAACAGTACATTTAGGATGCAAAGTCCAAACACGTAAAACGTCATTCAATTTCTTCGCCCGCGGCCGCAGTATGGCAGCTGTGTAGTCTTCACAGTCCCACTAATAGATTATGTTGTCATGTTGTACCTTGTCATTTTCACTCTGATTATAAAAGGTTAAAAAGCTTTGCCTTTGTCCATATATCGACTAGAATTCTAGTTTACAGGTAGACTGTAGGATCTAGGTCATAGTCAGGTGATATGGTTTCAAACTTAAACTCGGTGGGTTCGTTTGCTTCTCCAAAGCTTGTCCCGACCAATGGCGATACGAATAATTTTTAGCCAGCCAGGGAACACTGTAAATTTTTATTTTACCAGTTTACATAGGGCCTAAATTACATGTAACGTTAGCCTAACTTTTAACTAGCTGCGACCAGCAGCCCCATTGTCCGCGTAGCGTAATGGGGCTGCTGGTCGCAGTTAAGGCACAACTACAGTATACACAGCCCTGTTGCTGTGAATTACACAAGTGTAACTGTAAGTCGCGACAGGCGCAGGCGTTTGTTGGTCAGGGTAAGCATAAGCCAACGTTAGGCCTACCGTACTGTTTATGTCAAATGTGCCAATGCAATGACATCCAATATGCATGTAACAAGTAAAATTTTTACTAGGAATTTACAATGCCCAGGGTTTCTAGTAGACCCGGCTTGAATTACACACTAACACCTACCGGTACTGTTTACTCAAACTTAGGTCTTGGTCATACCCAGTCTGTACCTTACTGTTAGTCTAGAAAAGTTTTTTTTTTTTTTTTAAATACTTTACCGAGAATGATGGATTAGATTTAATTAATTAATGTCTATCAAAGGAGACTCTGTACTACTGTAGTTCAGAGATCAAGTCTATTTGTGAATCAAACATGAGTTATCACACTCACACTCGCAGTGCTCATCTATTAATTTTAGGGCAAGTCCAAGATATCGCGCACCTTATACGACTACGTATTATTGTATTGTATGGGACATTTAGAAATTTCAAACCTCTGAAAAGTAATGAAGGAGCTCTTAGATTTTACTGTTTATCATCAGGAGGACTGGTAGCCCTGAGAAGAATATTGTGTTTAAGTTTGATGTCATTTGACCTTGGGTTAATTATCTTATGAAGAAAAATATGGCAACTTACGTATGGGACCAGAGAAAAACTGGATTTTTCAAAATAAAGTTTAAATTGAAAATTCTCTGAAAGTACCGTACTGATCAAGTTCTGTTTAGAAGTGAAGAAAGGTACAATACTGAAGTATCTGCCAGCAAAGTTTCACTGCAAAAGAATAACGCATATTTTCATGAAGTTGGTTTAATTAACGAAAGTACACCTTACGTATATGGGACATGGCTCAACTTACGTATGGGACATTTGTCTTTAGTGCACAAGTGTATTCATTCATGGGAATGACTTTAAATTTCCCCATAGTGTCATATTCAGTTCCACAAATCATGTACAACATGTAACAAATGAAATAGAGTAAGTGGGTACTTTCCCGGTTCAGGTACCTAACAAAAGCTAAAATAAGACAAATAAAAGTAATTACCAATTCACAATCAAATGTCTTAGTTTGGATTCCATCATGCATTAACACTGTCCTCATGATGTCTACACATACAGATACAGTACCCGTATATACTGACACTCTATTTCTCGCCCATTTGCAATACTCTGGTCAATATTTTTTATCAAATGGAAAAAAAAAAAATGTGCGTATTCTAGCTTGCGACCTTGATGTAGCATCTGTACATGCACATGTACCATGAGTAACTTGTAGTCTTGATAATGTCAACTGTAAAATCAAATTTAATGTTCAGTGTGCAATGTAATTTGCAAATACAGTTTGAAGTTGGTACTTTCAGTAGTTCTAGGCTTACCTTGCAAGTTGTCTAAGTTTTCATAGAGCTTTATAATTGTTTGAAATGCAGCACAAAACACAACAACAAGAGTAATTCATTTTGCTCTCTAATCATCATGTTTTGCCATGTGAATTTTAGCTTCTGCAAAATCAATTGAGTTCTAATGAAACTTTTAGATCTTAAAAGCCATGGTAGAACAAAGAGATAGAAGAATGTATGTACCAATGCTGGCTTCTTTTTTTTTCAAATTGCTTGGCTTCAGGTCTATGAAACCAAAGATGACAAAATTTGTGTTTATGTAATACTTTGTACATACATACAAACAACATGCTTGTGTAGTGATACAGGAAAGATTATCATTTCTGTATTCAAATCTTAAGAGAAAATGTAATTCTAGATTTTAAGCACTTAAAAAACTCACTGATCTGAAACTTACAATTTTGATAAATTCTAATAACCTCATTTGTGACCGTGCACCTCAAAACGAATGTAAAGTCGCACACACTGATTTTGCGTGAGGACTGAAAATAAGTGAAATGGGTCAACCTAGCCGAACTTGACTTTTTCATATTTTCTGAAAGAGCGGGTCTTCTTTTACACTATGCTAAAATTTGGTATCATAAAACGGGCAGGAAAGTGTGTTTTTTAGCAGTTTATCTCGAACATTTTTGGTAGAATAGTGTGATTAGGTGTGTCTTTAGAATCCCTTTTTCATTTCTGAAAAACCTTGTCCACACTCTTCACTTTCAACTCTAATAACTTTTGAAAGGATAGTGTTACTGCTTTGAAAGTTGGCATTAATTATGGACAGAATAAGTTAATGAGGCATGCTTAATTTCAGTTTAATCTGATAATCCCTTCATTGTTGTTACTCTGGTGGTTTACTTCCTGTTTTTTGTCCCATTCATCGCACATCCAGCACGGTTTGGTACACGTAAAGATTAAGCGCTTGAATAGACACTGTACTTCAGAGCCTCTTTTCTCAGTTCACACTTTTGCTGAGTTTGTGCTTTCTTTTCAATAATTAGATAGGTTAGGAGAGTCCATTTGATTTGAGTTAAACATCATTTCAAAGCTTAAAGTCTGCTCTTTCAGAATATGGTCTTAACTAAAAATTCATGTCTGGCGACTTTTTGTTTGTTTTGAGGTGCAGGGTCACATTTGATCATACACTACAAGATAGCAATGCATGTTGATGATTGTGTAGATGTGGGGTACAAAGTAAGTATGAGTTGATGGAGATGTCTCAGAGCACATCTGTCTCTTCAAACACAAAAAAAAGAAAAGAAAATTGAATTCCCTATTTGTTTGTGTAATTTGTGTTTTTAGCACTCCAACCACAGAACCAGTACCCATTTATTGATATTGTGGTTCATGGCAAATGTAAACCATAGTCTCCATTTTACAGGATTTTCAGAAATCATGTTCATGACCTTGTGACATATTCTGAGGGTGTGCAGTTGAAATATGAAACATCAAATCAAAGTAAAAAGTATTCTCGTAGGGTTTTTCCTTCACTATCAACTCTAGTAATAACAAAGTTACCTGCTGTCACCTCAAGTGATTTTTCTTTTCAGAAAGACCTGTAATGTTGTTATTGATGAGCGCCACTAGCACAATTGTTTTGATTTCCCTTTTGAGGCTGTATACCCTGTAGTACATGCTGAACAGTATACTGCACCTAAACTGACACTCAGAGAATCCCATTCTCTTGGACAAAGTCATTTTGTAGAGAGGTAAAGTTGAAAATGATAACTGAATTAAGAAAATGTCCAATATCAAAATGTTAAAAGGAGGAATGTTGATTGAAGACCAGCTGCACAGCCTGTAATGAAAATAAGAAAATACAAGTATAAATGAATATTCTTTATTTTCCTTTCTTAATCATAGAATGACTCAATAATGCTGTTCTTACACTCTCCCTGAGGTCAACTGAGTAGGAGAGGCAGATATATAGTCATATCCTTCAGAGTAGGTGCAAAGATAACTATTAACCATACAAATGTAAGGACATATAGCATCCATGTCAAAAGGCGGTTTTCCCGTTCACTTTGCATGTAATGTCCCATACGTAAGGCATTTGTCCCATACGTACCGGTAAGCAAACTTTCATATAAGATGAAGGACTAATTAAATTTCCACATTTAGTTTTGCTAATCTGTAGTTAGAGTGAATAAATTAGAACTTCCTAAAGTATGATTGGTCAATGTTAGAAATCTTCAGAAAAAACTTAAAAAACAATACTCAAATCCTTATGTATGGGACACTTCGTTCTGGGAAAGTGCATAATTTGCATAATTAATGTGCTGACCTTGTCTTACCAATTGGAAATTATACTAGCTCATACAGGGGTCATGTCCATAAAGGAACTAGGTCAAGGACAAATTCAACTGATTTTAGATGAATATTTTTAATTTGTCCCATACATAAGGTTTGTTTTTAATTTACTTATGCAAATGAAGGCCATATTTCTTGCATAAATTTGCAAAATTCAATATTTTCTTTACTGGAAATATATAATTTAACTCTTTGGCTACAACATGATATCAATAACTTTTTAATTAGATTAAGATGAATTTTGAGCATCTGAGGGGACATTAGGCCCAAATGATAATAATAATGATAACTAGAGATTGTAATTTGTCATTACTGACAAATTAAGGTGATCCGATTTTTTTTTAATTAATGATTCAAGTCCTGATCGCAATAGGCATGACCATACAGGTTTCATCTGTGTTTAGAGACATTGGCCGTGTGATGTTTGGATTCTCATTTAGAAAAGGGAGTCATATCTGTCATTTTTGGTACCAAATTCTGTATACACTAGATAACGAAGATACAGCAACAAATACATAATTTAGGCATGACCATACAGGTTTCATCTGTGTTTAGGGACATTCGCCGTGTGATATTTGGAATCTCATTTAGAAAAGCGAGTCAGACCTGCCATCTTTGGTACCAAATTCCGTATACACTGTAACGTAGATACAGAATGAAGTATATTTGACCATTGACCCCACTTTGCACAGCCAGGATGGCATCTAAGCAAAAAGTGGTTATTTCGTAAAATGATTCTTGTAACATGGTCTTTGCGTGTGCAAAATATGGAAGAGATAGGACATGTATTTACTAAGATACAGAAATTTGAGGGTGATAGACGCTGTTTTTCTTGAGTTATTGCAAAGAAAGTTGCAGAAAGAAAAGAAACATCTCAATACATTGAAGATAAGCTTTAAATTCAACCACGTTTTTTAACGTAATCCCGACATCGTACGAAAAAGACGAAGGGTAAAATACGATAGCCCAAAGTCTCAGCTACAACATATTAAGATCTGGGAGAAATTCAACGAAGCATAAGTGAGCTATTGCTCGAAAAAGATAGTCATGTCAAATTTCATTTGCAGAAAAACTGCACTCCCATAGAGATAACACGTCATAATGAAGATACAGAAAGAAGAATATATGACCTTTGACCGCACTTTGCACAGACATGATGGCATCTGAGCAAAAAGTGGTTATTTTGTGAAATGATTCTTGTAACATGGTCTTTGCGTGTGCAAAATATGGGAGAGATAGGACATGTATTCACCAAGATACAGGATGAAACATTTATGACCTTTGACCCTAATTTACATACCCAAGATGGTGTCCGATCAAATAATTGTTATTTTATGAAATAATGTACGTGACATGAACAAAACATGTGCAAAATATGGGATTAATAGCCATTGTTGTTGTTCATCTATTGCACAGAAAGTAGTAGAAAGAAAGAAAAATAAAGAAAAATTGTGTTATTTTTATAGAAATTTGAAGGAGAAGCATGAAAAAAAATCAGAAAAAGATAAAGTTAGGAAAGGAGATTAAGACTAACTAAAGAAAAAGAAGAAAAAATAGTGTTTAAAAAAATTTAAAAACAACTGGCAGGGGTGAGCATCGAACCAGGGACCTTAGGATTACGAGTCGGATGCGCTATGCAATGACCTATTTCATGCTCCATAGGCCCTATGTATTAAGCAAAATGACGCTGCATCGAAACCACATGCAATTTTCAACCAAGTTTTTCGACGTGATGCCGACGTCGTATGAAAAAATGGAGGGCACACTTACGATAGCCCAAAGTCTCAGCTACAACATACTAAAATCTGGGAAAAATTCACCGAAGCATAAGTGAGCTAGTGCTCGAAAAAGATAGTCATGTCAATTTTCACTGCCAGAAAAACTGCTCTCCCATAGAGATAACACGTAAACTGGTCAAATTTTACAAGGATACTTTCAATCCATTTTTACGAGGTGATACCGTTATCCAATCAAAATGTTGTAATTTTATGTTTGAAAGAACATTAAATAAGCTACATCATACTGAAATCTGGGTGAAAATTGACAGAAGACTCGTGAGATACGCCCGAATGAACTTGAAATATGATGACGTCATTTTGAAAATTTACTTTTTTTACTTTATTAAGAAATTTGATATCTTTTAATCATTTTGTCAGCATTGCCACTCCATGAAATGACATGTACAACTCATCAGCTTTCAAAATATGTACAGAAAATGGGGGGTCACCGTCCATCCTGACGAGTAAAATCGGATTTAAAATTGTCATTTTTTTGGCATAGTTGCACTGTATATCGCCATTGACGCGCGCGCGGAATTTCAACTTTGACGGGCCCGTATGACGTCATATTGAGTCGGATTGACTTGAAACTTGGTAGACATATTCCTTGACATTTCAGGCAGCCGATAAGTGTGAAAAAACTGAAAATTTCTATTGCATATGAGCTGTGCGTGCGTATATGCGCGCGCGCGTACGCGTCCGTCCGATTTTTTCAATTTTTCAAAAAATGCTCCAAATGGTCTGAAACGTGTGTAAAAAAAATTTGAGCTCGATTTGAGCATACAAATATTTCAACGCGCGCGTACGCGCACGTATCAAGAGAAAATGTGAATTTTGAGAACATGAGTAAAATGCACATAACTTGAAATATATGTGACGTAAATTTCATTGAAAAACTTCATTCCATTAATGAGATATGATTGAGAATGTGTTTTCATATAATGACGTCATAGTGACGTCACGGTCGACTGATCACTTTGATTTTAGTTCGATTGCCGTCTTTGGAACACGATACATACATGGTATAAGTTTGAACTTGATAGACATAGCACTTTCTGAGCTAACCTCTGCACAACTTTTGGGGAGAAATAAAGAAAGAAGAAGAAGAAGAAGAAGAAAGAATCCGTACAGATACAATAGGTGATCCGAGAGGATACTCGGATCACCTAATAACAATAATAATAATAAGAAGAAGAAGAAGAATTAAGAAGAAGAAGAAGAAGAAGAAGAATTAAGAAGAAGAATGATAATAATGATAATGATGATAATTATTCATAGACATGATAGTAATATAGAAACTAGACTCGGAATTTGTCAAGACTGACAAATTAGGTGATCCGATTTTTTTTTTTTTTTAAATCAATGATTCGAGTTTTCACCTAAGATTAGGGACATTGGTCGTGTGATGTTTGGATTCTCATTCTGAAAAGGGAGTCAGACCTGCCATCTTGGGTACCGAATTCCGTATACACTATCAAAGATGCAGAATGAAGTATATTTGACCTTTGACCCCACTTTGCACCCCCAAGATGGTATCTGAGCAAAAAGTGGTTATTTTGTGAAATGATTCTTGTAACATGGTCTTTGCGTGTGCAACATATGGGAAAGATAAGACATGTATTCACCAAGATACAGGATGAAACATTTATGACCTTTGACCCTAATTTACATAACCAAGATGGTGTCTGATCAAGTAGTTGTTATTTTATGAAATAATGTACGTAACATTAACTAAACATGTGCAAAATATGGGGTTGATAGGGGCTATTTTTCTTGAGTTATTGCAAAGAAAATTGGAAAAAGAAAGAAATATGAAAATACATCGAAGATAATCTTTAATTTCAACCACTTTTTTGGACGTGATCCCGACATTATATAAAAAACAATGGGGACACGTACGATAGCGCAAAGTCTCAGCTACAACATATTAAAATCTGGGAGAAATTCACCGAAGGGTAAGTGAGCTAGTGCTCGATAAAGACAATCATGTCAATTTTCACATCTAGCAAAATTCCCTCCCATAGAGATAACACGTCATAACGAAGATAAAGAAAGAAGTACATAATATTATGACCTTTGACCCCGATCTGCACAGACAAGATGGCATCTGAGGAAAAAGTGGTTATTTTGTGAAATGATCCTTGTAACACGGTCTTTACGTGTGCAAAATATGGGGAAGATAAAACATGTATTCACCAAGATACAGGATGAAACATTTATGACCTTTGACCCTAATTTACATACCCAAGATGGCGTCTGATGAAGTAGTTGTTATTTTATGAAATAATGTACGTGACATGAACTAAACATGTGCAAAATATGGTGGTGATAGAGTATGTTTTTCTTGAGTTATTGCAAAGAAAGTTGGAAAAAGAAAGAAATATGAAAATATATCGAAGATAGGCTTTGATTTCAACCAAGTTTTTTGACGTGATCCCGATACTGTATGACAAAATGAAGGGCATATTACAATAGCCCAAAGTCTCAGCTACAACATATTAAAATCTTAGAGAAATTCACCGAAGCATAGGTGAGCTAGTGCTCGAAAAAGAAAGTCATGTCAATTTTCATTTCCAGAAAAACTGCACTCCCATTAAGATAACACGTAAACTGGTCAAATTTGACAAGATTATTTTCAATCCAATATTACGAGGTGATGCCGTCATCTAATCAAAATGTTGTTATTATATTAATGAAAGAGCATTTAGTAAGCTGCAACATACTGAAATCTGGGTGAAAATTGGCCAAGGATAAGTGAGATACGCTCGAGTGAACTTGTAATTTGATGACGTCATTTTGAAAATTTGCTCTTTTTATTTTATTAAGAAATTTGATATCTTTTAATCATTTTTCCAGCATCGCCAACCCATGAAATGACATGTACAACTCATCAGCTTTCAGAATATGTAAAGAAAATTGGGGGTCACCGTCCATCCTGACGAGTAAAATCGGATTTAAAATTGGCGGTTTTTTGGCATTGTTGCACTGTATATCGCCATTGACGCGCGCGCGGAATTTCAACTTTGACGGGCCCGTATGACGTCATATTGAGTCGGATTGACTTGAAACTTGGTAGACATATTCCCTGACATTTCAGGCAGGCGATAAGTGTGAAAAAACGGGAAATTTCTATTGCATATGAGCTGTGCGTGCGTATATGCGCGCGCGCGTACGCGTCCGTAAAATTTTTTCAATTTTTCAAAAAATGCTCTAAATGGTCTGAAACGTGTGCAAAAAAAATTTGAGCTCGATCTGAGCATACAAATATTTCAACGCGCGCGTACGCGCGCGTTTTAAAATAAATATGAATTCTGAGAATATGAGTAGAATCCGCATGACTTAAAATATAAGTGACGTAAATTTCATCGAAGAATTCCATTCTATTAATGAGATATGCATGAAAATGTGTTTTCATATAATGACGTCATAGTGACGTCACGGTCGACTGATCACTATGATTTTACTTGCGCTGTCGTCTTTGGGACACGATACATATATGGTATAAGTTTGAAATTGATAGGAAGAGGACTTTCTGAGCTAATCGATGCACAACTTTTGGGGAGAAAGAAGAAGAAAAAGAAGAAGAAGAAAGAATCCGTACAAAAACAGAAGGTGATCCGAGAGGATACTCGGATCACCTAAAAAACAAACAAACAGGCAAAACTCCATGGGGAGGGGGAGGGGATAGGGCCAGGGACCTAGGCATGCATAGCATGCATGTTAGCAACCATCAGAGTGTTAGAGCTGAAGTTGTTTTCACTCAATATCCACGATATGCTCAATAGGCACATTTTACTCATTACTTCTAAAGGATGACCAGGTTGAACTACGACCAGCCCCGAACATGAAGTGAACTCGAACATGTTTCATGTTCTGACTGGTCGCAGTTAGCAAAAGACTTCCTTATGTCCCCCCCCCACACACACACACACACTAATTTTTTCTATGCTGTAGAATGTAACACTATCTCTACACTATGGTAACCTTGTCAGCTTTTACACATGGATGTGTGCTCTTGCTTCCAGTCCCACACACATTGACATGTGGTGAGGTATGAGTGGGGGGGGGGGGGGACATCAGAAAAAGATCTTCTTCTCCTTCTTCCAATAAGTACATCACTCTCAAAGAGTATTCAAACAAACATCACATCTGGTGCAAGAAGATAAACTTAGTGGTGCAAGTAAAAAAAAAAAAAAAAAAAAAAAAAAAGCCTCCTTAGTATGAGGGTTAAATCGGAGTGTCAGTGGTTTCAAACTGCTCCGAAAGGTCTCGAGAGACAGAGCTGAAACCACAGCTGTGGGAAGGCCGTTCCAGATGCAAACAACACTTGGGAAGAAACTGTGTTGATAAGAGAGAATTCTGCAGTGATGTTGCCAGAGTTGGATGTGGTGGCCTCTGGTCAGGGGGGTGTTTCACAAAGATTTAAGTTTGACTTAACTCATGCGTAAATCCCCAAACCCTGCGTAAATCCCTAAGTCCTGCGTAAATTTACGCAGGACTTTGAATCCTGTTTCACAAAGCTTAAGTCATGCGTAAGTCCCACCAAGTCCTGCGTAACTCTACGCATGGCCTGAAGCCATGCGTAAAGTCAGACTTAAATTCCAAATGGGAAGTTCAAAAGCATAATCAACTCCTAATATTCATTAATTTCTTCCACTTTATCTTATCCTGAGTGAGATGGCAGTATTTTTAACAAACTAGAGAATCACTAGTTTCGTAGAGGGTCTACTCCTACACTATTCACTGAACAATGTTCCAAATTAAAAATAGTCATGAAAATAGATCCCTACCTACAAATGTACTGATAGCTTGAACTGTTAAGTTAAACCAAAATTTTAGCTCGTAAAGAGCTATATAATCTACATGTACCGGTATCTGGACTTTGGAAATTAATTATGTTTCTACCAATCCTTTCTTGCCTGTGTTATCTTCTTAGCTGCTTACCCATGAATATTAATGCATGCCTATCCATTATAAATATCATGCATTCACAACAAATTAGAAAAACCTAACAAATTAGTTAGACCTATACTTGTTAGAAATGTTATACCTCTTGTGTACAGGACGGGGCTGTGTCTACATGTATCTACACTAACTGGTTAGACCGATAAATTTGTCTCTTGTTCGGTAGCCTAATTGTATCTGTACAGTCTGTAATACGGTCGACTGCATTAGCGACCGTATAAATACGAGGCTACCCGACAAGAGGCAGATTTATTGGTCTACCTCTACACATGACTGCCAATGAAATTAGCCAAGTTTCCATTTCTACGACTACGGTACCAGTAACATCTTAATGAATGCTCTTTTTTTTTCCTGGAAGCAAAAAACAAAACAAAATAAGACATAACAACCCCCCCCCCCCCCAGCATTTTGTGTCAGTTAGAGGAAACGGTTAGCCAATAATAGACAGTCACCTCTGCCTCGCATCAAAGGCTAACAGTAACATATACACGGAAAACGTTAGAGGTCTAGTAGTGTCTATGCCTAATCTTGATTGATGCAATTCTCAAACACATTCCAAAATAAATTCATCAATTACTTCCCAATTCAACTCAGGGCCCAGCAATTGGACTTTAAAATTCGACCAATTGATAGCCATTAGCCATGATTTATTATGGTTCTTACTAACCTTATACATGCAGTCTAGGGCAATCATGCACTTTGTTTTCTTCAAAATCATGAAGATGTGGCACTACGCCCCTACATGTATCTTGATTAATGACACAGTGCACAGACTCTACACTAACTGTTAGTGTTAGTGTTAGGCATAGATAGTTAGCCATGTTTCTACGAACTGAGAGTTTATATGTAACGTTAGACATAACTATACACAGCCCAGTATTCGTACAGCGTATTAACAGCGTCTGGTCGGGCTAATAAGTAATGTAGACATTGTCTAATGACAATAATGTAGTAGTAATGGGCAGACTCTAAATTACAATACAAGTAGAAGTACAGTACCAGTACAACACACACAGAGTTCATAATATTCAGTCCTTTCCTAACCTTCGATGAATCATCTCCTGCTAAAATTAAGACTTACATAATTTCAAGTACCTACCTAAGGACTAACACTACAGATTAAGCTAGAAATCTAAACTCACTTCTGTAGTTTAGCCAACCCCTAGCTAGTTGGAAAAGAAAACTTCTCTTCATGTGCAACAAGAGGCTAGCCCGAATCCTCTTCTACCAAGGTCCACAGTTCATTGTGCAATGTGTATGTGAATGGTTGTACAGAATGCAGAGATCATCAGTGCCAGCTAGCTGCTGCGACCCTTACGAAAAAGTCCTGTGGTACTCCTGTGGTAATTACCACAGGACGGTACCACAGGACAGTACCACAGGACAGTACCACAGGAAAGTACCACAGGACAGTACCACAGGAATTGTCCTGTGGTATTTTGGGACATACCACAGGAAAGTACCACAGGAATTCCTGTGGTATTTTGGGACGTACCACAGGGCAGTACCACAGGAAAGTACCACAGGACCGGTACCACAGAACAGTACCACAGGACAGTACCACAGGAATTCCTGTGGTATTTTGGGACGTACCACAGGGCAGTACCACAGGAATTCCTGTGGTATTTTGGGACGTACCACAGGGCAGTACCACAGGACTAGTACCACAGAACAGTACCACAGGAACTGTCCTGTGGTATTTTGGGACAGTACCACAGGACAGTACCACAGGTCGATCATTACCACACAGCATTACCACAGGGCAGTACCACACAGCATTTCCATGGTACCACAGGAGAGTACCACACAGGATAGATCGAAAAAAAAATCTGGGAGAATTTTAGCCACATCTCAAGGAATATTCCTGATAGGTGAGTGATGGATTTCAGGACAAACATGGCCCTACTTAATAACCTGTTCTACTCCTAACATATAACCTCAAACGAGAGTCTAATGGCCAAGTGCCAATCTAGTCCTCTAATAGATCTATATAGTCATATTCTATTCCTAGATAGCCATCGACCGTATCAGTACATATATATATGGCCGTCTATCCGTAAAGCATTAAGGCATGGTTACTAACTCGATTATACTTTATTATCAAGATATGAAATTACACTTTCATAACAATATCTATGATATTGGGAATAACATAACATAATTAGACAATCTTTCATGAAGTTCAAAGTAAGTTCCATCATTAATACTTTGACTTTTTAAGTCATATATGTATTTTTTAAAATCTAGAGTGCTTTTTATGAATATTCATGAGCTATGTAAAACATTGTACCACAGGAGTACCACACGAGTACCACAGGAGTACCACAGAAGTCCTTA
The DNA here is from genome assembly GCF_964275005.1 of Diadema setosum. Classification (NCBI taxonomy): domain Eukaryota; kingdom Metazoa; phylum Echinodermata; class Echinoidea; order Diadematoida; family Diadematidae; genus Diadema; species Diadema setosum. Next base: position 24,004,307 of record NC_092687.1, read on the forward strand.
TGAAATTTCTCATGCTTTACATCAGCACTTTCACTAAATAGGTAATACTGTAGGAGTATAGGACAAGATAAGTAATGGCAAATCAATTATTATTTCATAATTCACAGCCTAACTCATCTATCAATTAATTGAGGAATATTAATATGTGCTTGTTTGTTTGTATTTTTGTTATAAATTTCAGTTGATTCTGCCTTACAATTTTCCTGTGTGGTACTCCTGTGTGGTACTGCTGTTTGATATTCTCCTGATGTGATAGTCCTCTGGTATAAAATGTTAAGAAAAAAAAAGAATTTCCTGTAGCATTTTTCTGTGGTACTTACAAATTTAATTTGCTGTGTGGTACTTATATCTGTGTGGAATAGCACCATATTATGATTTTCCTGTGGGATTTTGGACAGTTCCTGTGGTACTCTCCTGTGGTATACATCAAAAATTACCGCAGGAATTCCTGTCGTACTGTAGTGTGGTACGTCCCAAAATTCCACAGGACAATTCGTGTGGTACTGTCCTGTGGTACGTCCCAAAATACCACAGGACAAGTCATGTGGTACTGTCCTGTGGTACTATCCTGTGGTACTTTCCTGTGGTACTGTCCTGTGGTACTGCCCTGTGGTACTGCCCTGTGGTACTGTCCTGTGGTACTGTCCTGTGGTACGTCCCAAAATACCACATGACAAGTCGTGAGGTACTGTCCTGTGGTAATATCCTGTGGTACTGTCCTGTGGTACGTCCCAAAATACCACAGGACAATTCCTGTGGTACTGTCCTGTGGTACTGACCTGTGGTACATCCCAAAATACCACATGACAATTCCTGTTGTACTGTCCTGTGGTATGTCCCAAAATACCACAGGACAAGTCGTGTGGTACTGTCCTGTGGTACTATCCTGTGGTACTTTCCTGTGGTACTGCCCTGTGGTACGTCCCAAAATATCACAGGAAGAGTCGTGTGGTACTGTCCTGTGGTACTATCCTGTGGTACTTTCCTGTGGTACTGTCCTGTGGTACTGCCCTGTGGTACTGCCCTGTGGTACTGTCCTGTGGTACGTCCCAAAATACCACGGGACAAGTCGTGAGGTACTGTCCTGTGGTAATATCCTGTGGTACTGTCCTGTGGTACGTCCCAAAATACCACAGGACAATTCCTGTGGTACTGTCCTGTGGTATGTCCCAAAATACCACAGGACAAGTCGTGTGGTACTATCCTGAGGTACTTTCCTGTGGTACTGTCCTGTGGTACGTCCCAAAATACCACAGGACAAGTCGTGTGGTACTGTCCTGTGGTACTTTCCTGTGGTACTGTCCTGTGGTACTGTCCTGTGGTACTGCTCTGTGGTACTGTCCTGTGGTACTGCCCTGTGGTACTGTCCTGTGGTACTGTCCTGTGGTACTGCCCTGTGGTACTGTCCTGTGGTACGTCACAAAATACCACAGGACAAGTCGTGAGGTACTGTCCTGTGGTACTATCCTGTGGTACTGTCCTGTGGAACTGCCCTGTGGTACTGTCCTGTGGTACGTCCTAAAATACCACAGAACAAGTCGTGTGGTACTGTCCTGTGGTACTATCCTGTGGTACTTTCCTGTTGTACTCTCCTGTGGTACGTCCCAAAATACCACAGGACAATTCATGTGGTACTGTCGTGTGGTACTGTCGTGTGGTATACGTCCCAAAATACCACAGGACAATTTGTGTGTATACTATCTTGTGGTACTGTCCTGTGGTACTTTCCTGTTTTAATGTCCTGTGGTACTGCCCTGTGGTACATCCCAGAGTATCACACGAGCCTGTGACACAGTACCACACAGTTCCTTTGTTAACATATATTTGTGTGGTACATTGTGTGGTACCAACCAGTACCACAGGAAGTACCACATGAGCCTTTAAAACAGTACCACACAGTTCCTGTGGTAACATTTATTTATGTGGTACATTGTGTGGTACTGACAAGTACTACAGGGAGTACCCTACAAGCCTGTGGTACAGTACCACACAGTTCCTGTGGTAACATTACAAGTGTGTGGTACATTGTGTGGTACCGACAAGTACCACAGGGAGTACCACATGACTTTTTTGTTAGGGGAGCTGCGCTGCGCGAGCAACTGCATTCATCCTAACTTTCACACAGTCCAATATAAACATGTGGGACTGAATTAAAGAGGCCTCATGCACAAAACATCTCTTACCAATCAAAATGATTATCAAACGAGCGGCTATTCATGTACAAAAGAGAAATAATATGAGTCAGTAAATGAGCACTGTGAATAACGAATGATACAGTAATGCCATATGGATCGTAGTTGCAGAAAATCAAAGCAATTTCCCTTCCAGAAAAATTACTCAAAATTCATCAGCAGACAACAAATGGCTAATTTGCATATTTTTGGCTCGTACATTATTATTCAAATCGAATAAGTCAGTCTTAACCTAAGATTGACTTTGTGAAACAGACTTAAAAAGTCGCACTTAGACTAAGATTGACTAGCGCTAAGTCTGACTTACTAAGTGCGACCTTTGTGAAACAGGCCTCAGGTCTGATGAATGATACAGGTATGGTGGCCGGGGCAGCAGGGATAGCAATAAGGCCGTTGATGATCTTGTATAACATGAATACTACTTTCTTAACTAATAAATGCATTATTCAGCATGTTCAGGACTTCAGAAGTTATCATCTGGAGCAGAATTAATTGGTAAACTTTAAAGAAATACACCACAAACTATACATTGATATCAGTGCACTAGAACATAGAATAATAATATCAGATAATAGTAATACATAGTGTAACAGCTAGTTTTTGGTACCGGTAGTGCATTTCAGACTTCAATGCGCTTTACAGACAATCGTTACCCCGTCACTGGATACATTAGCATTTCAAACCAGCACTAACAGTGTTCACTTTCCACTCCCTGGGGAGCAATCCAGCTAGTTGGCATTTTACAGGTGGCGCACACACATGCTGATCAACCAACATAAACATTCACATTCTACCAGGTACTCATTTGTACTCCTGGGTAGAGAGCAGCAATGTAGACAAAACACCTTGCTGAAGGGCAATTTTGCTTAATTCACAGTGCTTGAACTTACGAACCCAAAACATGTTCATGTGATTCAGAGATGAGCACTCTTATCCACTCGGGCATAAAACCTCAACAACAATTAGTATGCAGGAGACTGCATAATAAGCCGGGTACCAAGATGAGAGCTATGGCAACTTCAGCCACATTTGATAAATTAGCAGCCACTGTGAATGCTGATACCAAATCATGGAAGAAGAACATGATTGCAAATGATAGTATCATGATCAAATGATTGTTAAAAAGAACGTCAAAACAGGCACTTATTTTGTGTTGCATTTAATTAAAATAAAATGTTTGTTCTTGTTTTATTCAGACCTCCAAAGTGTATAAAGGCCAAGATGGATGTTGCTATGACATCAGCTGAACTGGCATCAGATGCAGAGATGACGTCAGAGGAAGCATTTATGTTCATTCGAGAAGCATTGGGAGTGGCGTCGTGTAAAGACAAGATGGCCTCCGATCCAGTCGCTCTCTTGAATGAAGTCTTATATTCCTGGCAAGAAAATATACCATACCAGACGGTCGTCAGTATTGCTACGCCCAAGAAGGACAGACATCTTCCCACGTTGCTTGAGATCAAGAATGACATAATGGCGAAGCTTGGAGGCACTTGCTACCACAACAATATCGGCTGCTACATGGTGATCAAGGCTCTTGGTTACCAGGTAACCCTTGTCCCCGCTGACGTCATCCGTGCAAGCAGCGACCATGTGGCCATCATTATCTTCAACTTATCGGGGGCAGGCAGTCAGCACATGGCAGACGTAGGTGCCGGAGGTTGGCCGACATTCCAGCTGATCCCACTGGATTTTGATAGGGAATCTCCCGAGTACCACAAGTCCTTCTTGCGCTACAAATTTGTCCGACAAGATGACCGCATCTTACGCCTGCACAATGCGGAAAGTGATCCAGTGGGAGCAAATTACTTCAAGGCGACCCTAAAAGACGGATGGTACACTTACGCCTCCATCCATTACAACATGCCGGTTGAAGTGTCCTATTTTGATGAAATAATGGAGATACTTCATACCCAAGTTCAAGATGATATGATACTACTGAGAAAAATACGATGTGTAACTTACCCCAAGGGACGATTTGTCTCGATATTCAATGCCACACTCTTGGAAGAGCAAGAGAATGGATGCATAAAGAAAACTTACCTCAAGTCGCATGATGAAATTATTGCCGTGTTCAAACGTTACTTTCCACAGTTTGACGAAAGTGTCATACATGCAGCGATGGATGATGAGTTGGTCAAACTAGATTTTGACCGGGAGGAAATCGTACTAGCTTGTTTATGAAGAGAAAAAGTTTGGGTTAACTCTCACAGACCAAATATTGTATGCAATATCCTGGTGTTATACTCAGGGACAGAGAGATTTATGCAATGACGGCAATGGGTGTTGATATGCATACAACCCAAGTTTTATTCTACTTGACTGATTATACGAAATTTGCAGTAGGTTTCTTAACTGAAATAAATAAGTTTTAATTAATTGCATAAAGTCTGTGACTAAAACCTTCATGCATTATAAGACTCTTTACTTTCAATTTTAAGAAGACCCAAGTGCTTAAATCCTTGGACTGGGTGTTTCATCCCACCATGTCCCTTTCAACTCAAGTGCATCTACGGGTACCGTCCTAGCAATGCTGGGGTAATATAAATGGCAGGACCCTCTGGTACAGAACAGTGACAACATCAAAAAGAAGACCAATTTCAGTTTCCCTAATTTACTGTTTCTACATAGTGCACCTCTATCAATCTGTAGTTGGTAGTTTTTGATTGCTTTAAAACTGGTTAAATCTCTCTTGTTATTGTGCCCAACTCATTACCAGTTTTGTCCCACATATTTAATTTGTGTCATAATGTGCCATGGTTTAAATTTAAAGTGAAAGTGCATGGAAATACATTGTACATTGTACAGGTCAATTTCAGCATGGAGAACATGACATTCAGACAGTTTCTGACATTCAAACATTGCATGTGAGTTGATTTAGCAGGCACAATTAAATTGTTGAGTTTATCAGACACATTTTATTAAACTATCAGTGACATACATAAGAAATTTCATGGAAATGTTATGAACCGGTTGATGAGAAAATGCACTTCTTGCCACTAAAGGACATGACACAAAATGAACAAGCCAGTTATTCCTATACTCATAATCATAGTAAAAAATCCTGTGAATCTTAGGATAGAATGCACATGACTTTGGTATTGCTCTACTAACCTTTTAGGTCAAACTTTAATTATAATGTTGTATTCTAGAACAGTTTTACTGTGCATTCTTTTCTCATAGCCTAAAATGTCAGGTAGCAGACATGACACTGAGTGTAACAGACATGACAGTTTTGTCCCTTTTTTGAGAGTTTACATTATTTTTTTTTTTTTTATTACCAGGTATGGCAGGTCTTTGTTTACACACATTGTGACTGTAAAATTTATATTTAGTCTCACAGCATCTTTGCATTCTGAGAGAGGTGGTTTATTTTGTATTTTACATTACAGCAATATATAATATATGCATACATAATATATGCATACATAATATATGCATACATACGTATACAGTGTATATGGTATAATGGTGGGAAGGAGGACCTAGCAGACATAGTATTCATTCAGTTTAATGCCTTTCATGTCAATACCAAGCTTTTGACCTTTTGACAGGTCTTCATCAAAGCTTTGGATATCAACATAACAGAAGGCAACCAATTTGCACTAAAAAACCTGAAAAAATGAAGTTATGTCCGCTGGTTTCTCATTCCCCGTCATGGTTTTACATGTACAAAATAATACAGCACCCATCATGTACATGGCCAAGGCATACTTGTATGAACATGTTGATTTCACAAAATGTCCAGACTCCTGAAGAAGACATAGGACACCGAAAATTTGAGTCGAATAAACTCATGAAATAATATACTGCTGATTGTGCAAAATTTTACATCACCATCGCAGCTGTGTCTTCAGAAGAATCACTTCCACATCAATCGTGCTAAGTTTTTATGTACAATGCTTTTATACTTGTCATTGTATTATGACGTAATAAAACGCTGTTGCCAGGATGCGCGCTGGGTGCTAGGATTCCCAGCATCTATGCGTTAAAGCGCACATCCTTGGTAACGTGGTTGCAATACTTTTATGACTTAATTGTAAAATTGTTCTCTCAGTATCAAAACTTGAGAATGAGTGAATCGCTCAAAAATTTGTGTGCTGAAATAAAATGTAGGTGAATACAGCATGAACTTGATTTCAGTTTTACTTTTGATCACCAGCACATGGACAACTTAGTCAATATATATATACATGTATACAACATAATACACACATGCACACGCACACATATGTATGTATATATATTTATATAGTGATATGCACTTGTATATATAAACAGTCCATAGGGCGAATATACGTCCAAAAACGCGGTATCTTAACCCTATTATTCTGACGGGGGGGGGGGGGGGGGGGACATTTCGCGCCACGATTCCGCAACGCACAAAGATTTTGCCGCGTCGTTTCATGACTTTTTTCATTGAAGTTTCCGGCATATTTTGAGACCAAATTTGCGATGTCCGGGTTCACGGTTCTGAAGTTATGTAATGTTTTGCTATATGTATGTCGACCTGAAAACGGCTCAAATTCATGATTTCGTGTTCAAATCCAATGCAATTTGTGTTTTTTTGTTAAATTGATATAAATTTGATTATTTCAACTTTTAACCATTGAAATTAATCAATTCTAGTGTAGATAAGCTTGAAAAAGTGCCTGCAACAAATTTTGGCAAAAAAAAAATAGAAAACAAAAGGTAGAAAAAAATAATAAAATACATAAGAAATTAACAAAACAATAAACAAACAAAAAATTGATTTTGATTGTGCTATTTTTTTTACATGAAAATTGTTCGATGTGTCTTGAGGAACTCTGTGACAAAAATTGAGCAATCCTTCAGTCTTTGGAGTTATAGGAGTTATAGGTGAAAATATGATTTCATGCGTAAAAAGGACTACTCCACAGTAGGAGACAGATCAGATGGCATAGTGTGTGCAGATTGTGTAGAGGACTGTACCATCAATACAATTTAGGGGAGATTATCAGCGATGCGAAAGAAAAATGGGTGTATTTATATGTTGGATGTAAATAGAAAACGGGGCGTCATTGGGGGAAAGTAGGTATATCTGCTTTAACATAGAGAATTCAATGGTATAAGATGCATTTTGTGCTCTTGTCAATTCAATGCTTCTTAAAAAGTGGCAATACATTGTATTTGCATTTTTCTGAATATTATCATACTTTTTATCAAAATTACCCTTAACTATTGTTTATTCCACATTCCCCTGTTGGCTAGAAATAGCATTTATTAACATATTATATACAAAGAGAGAGAGAGCTGTATATATTGCATGATTTTGTAGGGTCAGTGTGTATTTAAATAGAGTGGCAATTATTTTATTTTTTTTTTAGATGATATGTGTCAGCGATGACCAACAAACTCTGAGAGTTACTTAGGTTTTTTGAAATATTTTATGACTATTGAATCAAATTATCCAAGCTGCTATTTTCTTGAACAGCTGGAAGATAGGTGTGTCAGACTCTTTGGAAAATAAAAGAAAAACAATTATTAAATACATTTGAGCTTGTCCCTTTACACACAGAATGTCAATGTTCTGTTACATACATTGTAACAAAAAGTGATAAATCAATACATAATAATAACTTATTTGAAGAAATAGCAAGTCACACGAGAAAGAGAGCAAAAGATGAGGAATTGACAAAATCAGAGGAAAAGCTATGGAGGAATGCCAAGAAAGTATGTACAAGTCCTATTTTTTTGAAGTTGCATTATCTACTGCAGTGTATACTAGTAGCTTTAAGATACATTTATGTAGACCTGTAAATAACTCTGTTGATTGGACCACTCATAAGCCACTTAATATTACAATGCAACATTGTAAAATTAAATATTGTACATGTAATGTCTTAATTCCTAAGTCCAAATTTTTCATCATTCTCAAATTCACTGGTAATGGACATAATTTCAACTTCACAGTATTGATTATGTTAAGTAGTTTAATAAAAAGGGACTGGGTGCATTTAATTCTATAAATGCCAGACAAGCATACACACACACACACACACACACACACACACACACACAAACAAGAGTCTTGCCAACAGTTTTGCTTGCATTATACGATTTAATTTGTTTCAATGCGCCATGATGGATGGAACAAGGAAAGATATGGATTCACTCCACCACTGTACAAGTTTAGAACAAATAAATATCACATACTGGTGCAGTAAATCGTAGAATGTAAATGGAAGCTGACAGAGCATGATGCTCTCAAAAATAGCATTCCAGTCATTTGATGTCATCTAACATATATAGCAAAACTACATACAGGCAAACCATGTCAAGAGGTTATAATCACTGTTATGGATAGCAGAGTCACTATGTATACTGCCCATCATTCCAAAGTCATGTTAACATACATTATATACTTTTAATTAGTTCTCTTCAGTTCTTCCAAGTACAATGTACACAAAAATACATTCTACATTCTATTAAAACAATAGATTCATAATAATGTCCAACTACATGATGATAAGAATTAGCATACTATACACACACAATGACACACACCTACACTTGGACTCGCCAGTTCACACATTTCTCGCATACACAAAAACATTACAGTATTTAAAAAGGTAATTTTTCTATCTGTTTATACAGAATTGTATCTAAGACATAAAATACAATTGTTCACACACAATTAGCCTATGCTCAGTTTTGAGTCAAAATCAAGTACTTATGCACATAATAATGGTGTTACTACATGATATACTTATCCAGAATAACTATCCTGGATATGTCTGCCTCAAGACAGGGAAAGAGAATAATCCAGCCCAACTTCAACCAGTCATATACAACATATTCCTTACTACTTGCTACTATCACTATTTGCTACAATTACAGGTCATAATCAATTACACAGTCAATAACTTTGGTCTGTGAACTTGTTATAAGCCACTACTTTTCAAGATGATGCTGAATATATACAATGTATATATATAAAGTTTATATATTCATATTGCTTCCAAAAAATTTGCTCCTGCCACAACTGCTCCCATGAAATATCTGCACGCTAAGCCAAACTTAACCCTAACCCCAAGTCCGTGAGGAAAATACGAGACCGGGGCAACTGTCGCAGGAACAAGTGTCACTGTTTATATTATTATACATAAATATAAACATATATATGTGCATATTCAAACATTCAAGACTAATCTAACAAGTATATACAGCATGTCATAGCTAGGTTACTGCCTGCAGTGTACTACCTATGGGAACTTCATGATAGATGAATAATCTAGCACCATATAGCTCCAAAACATAGCTTTAAGAAAAAAGCATAGCACACACAAATGTATGTAATGTATCAATAAATTAATACAGTCATTAGTAGCACAGAAGTGTATCTGAACATGATGTTTACATACATACAACAAGTCCTAAAAGACCAAGCAGCTCATGTTATCCCATTATCATGAAGTGTGATCTTTGAAGTTGTCTGACATTTAGCACTTGTTGAACAGATTAAACCCCAGCACATATGACTTTTAGCTTCCTTATCATTGTATTCCATGATTTAGATCATTTCTCCTTGGTACATGATGTTGCATTTGCATGTCATATCTAGGGGTCAATTTGTCTCCAGTACAAGTCACAAACGACATCCAAAGCAAGCATTTTTTATCAAATATATGTTCAGTCCTACACAAGGTGTTGCATAACACCCATTCTTCTGTTTTGTGTTTTTCTCAAAACTTTCCAATCATATCTGGGAGAAACAGGTTGAAGTTCTAACTTTTCAATCAGATTATACAGTGAAACAAGAGGCAGGGCATTCAGTTGTCGGTATTCTGTATATTAAACAGACCAATTTCACGATAAACTTGCAGCAATGCTTAGCAGGAAAACGGACAAGCACAGTTCCCCCTTGTGGCAAGCACAATGCTTTGAATTTCATCAACTGATATTACATGCATCAAACTCCTTGTCCCTATCAATATCAAAACACGTCTCTATCATCCTTAGTATGTCACATGTTCAGCAGTCTCACACTGCTGCATGTATATTTATTGCAATGTCTGGCAATATACAGCAACAGGAGCAAATTACTGTAGAATGACAAATGTTCGCGCACATTTTACAGTAATTTCGCGAATTTTGCGAGAGCCGAGATTTGTAAAATCAAAATGCACCCTAAAGATCTTGTCTACACTATATGCATTGAACGTTAGAGGCAACACGTGAAAATTTCATGCTGCGAGAAAGGCCGTCGGCTCCAATTTGTAAATTTCGTGCCGTGAAAATATTGTGTTTTACAGTATACAGCATGGATGAATATTGTGTCTTCTGCAAAGCAGTACTGTGTCTTGAAAGCCAGCAAGTAACAATTGCAGCAGAATGATACATGTATAATCAATTTTCCAAAATCCCGTACATAGTCACATCTCATGCCTCCACTATGGCAAACATACACACACACACAAAAAAAAAAAAAAAAAAAACGTATGACGGTACACATGGATATAAAAACATGTTTTTCTTCACCTTCAAAATATCTGGAGGGAAAAGACTGAAAGATTTGTTCCACCAGAACTTCAGATGATGAAATCACTGATTAGAACAAACATTCTACAAGCAATAGGAAGATCTAATTGCCTTCCAACACAGACTTGGAGTAACTGGATGGATTGATTGTAAAGTGGCAAAGTTGGCATATAAATTAATGAGTAGACAAGATGATGTCACATGACTAATGATGCCACATGACAGATGGTGTCACATGACAGATGGTGTCGCATGACGAATGATGTCACATGATGAATGACGTCACATGACAGATGATGTCACATGACAGATGATGTCACATGACAGATGGTGTCACATGACGAACGATGTCACATGACAAATGATATCACATGACAGATGATGTCACATGACAAATGATGTCAGCATTTTGTGTCTCGGAATCCATTCCTCTTGAAAGTGAGTGGAAAGCCTCGTTGGTGTAGCACGCTGTGGGGTATAGGCTCAAAGTGGACTTCCCCTGTGTGATAATACCTGTACGAAGCAAAGAGATAACAAGGGCAACATAAACTATAAGAAGTATATTGCCCTTTATCGTGCACTACAAAACAGATATGGTCTTTTACAGACAAGCGTGATACAACGCTTGACACCCCGAGTCCTATTTTCTCCAATATACAAATATTGTCCTAAGGGGAAAATATGTGACCCACTACAACAAAAGGATCCTAAAGTCGCTGACGGCTGAGCAGAGAAAAACGAGTTTGAAGTCACATCATCAAAAATGGTCAAAACTATCGGATTTCTGTTCTTGGCATAATTTTGTAGTGTAATGTTTTGTCTATCATGTGCCCAAATTTCGAAGCTAAATGATCAAAGGAAAGGCAAGAAATCAGAGTTTTTCTGGGTCGTAATTTTCCGACTTTCAACGTAACAGAAACATATCTGAAGATTTGGATTTAGTGCCGCCGCTAGACTCCGCCCCTAGAAACAAGGGAGTGATCTTATTGGTCAGTATGTGGCATCCTGATTACTGATTGGTCGTGTGTAGACCGCTGGCGCTAAGCTTGAGTGAATATTGCGGAGGTCGCCAGGAGCATACCAATGTACCTTCTATTGTCAAGCGGTGAAAACTGTCTCGCCTCTCCTTGATCATGATAGCGTCGGAAGGAAAACTTTGAAGGTCTTTTTCTCGAAACTCTGATTTCCTCAACCACTTGACATGCGCTAATTAAATCATTGATATCTCCGCAACCGAGTACTTTGATGAGTTGTGTTATATATGAAATTAAAGTAGAAGAGTAAGGGAATTGTGTTATGCCATTTTAAGGAAATCGTCCTCCCCCGACTTTCAGATCCTTTTGTTGTGGTGGGTCACATATAACTCAAGAGAAGACTGTCTAGTGTTATATTATACCAATCGACAAGGCAATACTTTTTAGCTACAGTTGAACCTCTCGTATCCGGACAAGTCAGGACCGGGGCTCATCCGGATAAGGAATTTGGCCGGATACGGGAGACTCAATGCTTTACACATGTACATATACATACACATGTAGGTCCTACTGATGTAGCCCATTGTAGTACCACATGTAGTAATGTGTATACTGCAACCTTTTCATTGTTAACACTCAGTAACAGACCCCAAAATAGAGGTGTATGTTAATGTTGGAAGTAATATGTAATTCATGTGTGTTTGTGTAAGAGTTCTCAAGGAGTTGGGAATCCCCCTTTCCTCCCGTAATTATTAAAAAAAGAAAAAAAAATCACGGCGAGATTGCGTCCGTATAATAGAGAGATCCGGATAAAGGGAGGCCGGATAAGAGAGGTTCAGCTGTATATGGCTTTAACATAGATACCTATCACTTTATTATAGCCTATCGGCAACCAGTCAAATTCTTGAATTGCAATTCAACTGACAGGACATCACTGCACACAATATAATGAATTTGATCCTCCCTGCATTAGTTATCCAAAATGCATTATGACCAAACACTGACCAATATGTAGACCGTAAGTATATGAGATTATTTCCATGACAAAGTGGAAATTGTATCTCAAAAGTGTTATTTATGTTTGTACATGGCTGAAGCAGAATTTAGAGAAAATATGTAGTAATGTAACCCATTCTCTTACACATCAAGTGAGTACTTGCATTGTAGGAACTAGTCCTATTTTTTTTTCTTTTTTGTATTATATTTTCATCAATTTTAATGATTCAAACAAATAACATAACAATCAAGTATACATTGTTAAATGCAACTTAGATTACAATAAAAACATGATTTATAAAGGGTCGTCAGTCCTATTTTTTGTTGTAAGAGTTGAGTTGTTGACAAATACGACTTCACTGTAAAAGCAACCCCTAGGACTCTGTTTGACAGTGTGGAGGTGTAGTGAAAAGTAGAAATGCTGCGCTTGGCTTATTCAAACATTAATGTCAAGTGGAATAACAGAATATGGTAAGTTTTGTCACCCACAGGCTTTTCAGTTTCTTAAAACATTGGCAATCATGTGTAACAATATTTTTTTTATGTCTTAGATTTTTCACAACACGATTAACGATGGCTGCATTCACATTTTTAAAGTAAAACCATTGTAAAACCATGCATGGATTGTCGGCCTTGTTTGTAGTCATATTAAACTTAAAGCATTAAATTTCTGAACAAACTGCAACAAGTGGCAAGAAGTTGCAAGTTGAATATTTTCTACACGTGTAGATTGTTGTCTTTGTCTTTGCTGCGCAGGTTACCTATTTTAAACAGAGAATGAGTTACTGGACAAGGAAGACTACGGCTTAAGATAGAAGGCTGGTGTCACAGGTTCAATTTGATAGAGTTAGATTTAAAAGGATGAGAAGCAATGGATGGAGCAGGCGGGGGGGGGGGGAAGAAGAAGGGGTAGAGGAACTGGAGCAGAGGAGTGGAAAGAAGGGGAGGAAGAGGAGAAGAAGAAGAGGAGGAGGAGGAGGAGGGGGAGGAGGGGGAAGAAGAAGAGGTGGGGATGGTTCCATGAAGGCAATCACCATGTTAACCCCCTCCCCCTGCAATGACAGAATGGATTAACCTGTTGAGGACAAGTCCCACATATACTCCGGCAAGTGTCTATGGGAAATGTGTGTTGTAGCAAAATCAAACCGTCCTCAACAGGTTAAGGAGAGGACAAGCAGAGAATTGGCCCTGTTTTGTGGGAATCAAACCCTGTGCAATGCTCACCTGTAGATGAATACTCCAGCAATAATGGCAGCTAATATCACTACACCCACACAGACTGCCACAACGATCCATTTCCATGTGCCTACAGAAAAATGACATAAACAGGCCCAGAGAAATAGATGGTTACATTCACATAATATGCCAATTATTTCAATTTTCACAGTAATCGCTATCATCTCAATGCTTTTCACATGATCTGCATTACTGTGATTCCTAAGTTACAATCAACATAATCAATGACACCACCATGAATACGAACAACATCAGCATCATCATCAATGGTAGCATCCCATCGTGACCACCACTTGTATCAAGTTTTGTCATTGCATGTTAAATAATCACAGCTGCATTAAACAGTCTAATGAACAATCTGGTCACAAAGAAAATGTCTTGAACTTTGACATATTGGAACACTAAATCAATTCAGTTCTGTGAGAGGTGCATGCAAGATCATTCAGGCGTTTAGCCTTACAAGTCAAACCCGAGCCAAACAACCTTTAAAAGATGAACTGTGTCCTTCCAAGACAGGCTACTGAAACAGAGAGGTAGCCAAAGTATTCTACAGCATGATACATGTACAAAAGACTGTATGTGTGAAGTACATCACACGTATGTCTCACATAAATTATACATATTCATGCTAAAGGATATACACGAAGGTAGCCAAGAAATGCCAAGAAATTATCTCGCAAATGGGGAAGAGTTCAATTATTCTACCTATAATCTTCCTACTCACCATCATTATGAGACAGCAAACCTCAGATCTGGAATCATGTGTCTTCAAGGAGCATGGCACCATGGCATAGAACACACTCTCTTAACCCATTGAGGACGAGCTGATATTGCTATGACACACATTTTCCATACAAACCTGCACGAGTATACTCTGAACTAGTCTGGGTGAAGTATTGTTCTTGCATTTCTACTATAGTTTCACATGGCGAGTAAAGCACACACAACAGCACAAATAAAACACCATAACTGAGTTCTGTTGACATATTGTTTCTTTCTCACCTTTTCTTCCCTGGAAGGGGCTTGCATTGGAGTCATGTTGGTCTGTAGTCAGTCCATCACTGCTGGTGGAAGTGGGTGGGTTGACTGGAACACATTTTAGCATCCCTGAGAGAAAAGGGGTGGGCAAAGAACAAGAAGGGGTGTGGCAGGGCTGGTATCACAACTACAGTAAAGTTAAGCAGGATTCAGCAGGTGAGATGATACCACATAGTACCTGGGGATGTCCCTCACCATTACCTACGTGTACATACCCTCTCCTTCCCCCTGGCTGTGCTCATTGACATGGCTGGCACAGTATCCCTTTTGTGTCTGTTACTATTCATGGCATACAGGAATCCTGCATGCACTCTTGAGGTGAGTTCTTTATCTTCAATGGCAAAGTACCCATCTATTTCTACATCCATGGGAGTTCTTACCACACAAAACACATCACCCCTTCCTCCACCGGAGTCCTCTGGGAGTGTACAGGCTTAGATTACCATCAATGGCAAGGTACCAAAAGCACCACTTCTTATATATCTAGGTGTATTCATAACCACCAATACTACCCCTTCTTACATCCCTGTGTATCCCTTACTACCATAGGCACATCACCCCTTTGTAAACCCCTGGGTGTGTCCCCCATCACCACAGGCTCATCACCTCTTCCTACATCCCCAGGCGAGTCCCTTTAACATCAAAGGCACATTATCCCTTCCTACACCCCTGGTGGGTGTGTCTCTTACCACCACATGGCACAGTACCCCTTCCTACATCTCTGGGAATATCCCCCACCATCACTTGCATAGTACATATATCTCACTGACACCAGTCCTCTGGACATGTCCCTTACCATCAATGGCATGTTATCCTTCCTATACCCCTTGGTGCTGTCCCTATACCATCAATGGCATAGCACATATCGCTTCATACATTCCTGGGCGCATTCCTAACAATCACTGGCATAGTACCCCTTCCATCAAATCTGGGTCCGTCTCTTTCCATCAATGGCACAGTATCCCTTCACACACCCCATGGCGCATCCCTTACCACCGAAGGCACATTTAGACATGTACCCTTCCAACATTCATGGGTGTTCTCTTAAAACCAGAGATGCATTACCCTTTTACTCTTGGGTAAGTCCCTCACCACCAGAGGCTCATTACCCTTTTTCTTCGCTGCCAATGGCATAGTACACCTTCCTTCACCCCTGAATGCGTCCCCTCCCATTAATGCCATAGTACCCCTTCCTACGCCCCTGGGTGTGTCCCTTATTGTTCATGGTAGGCCCTATAGCACTCCCCCTCACAGATCTTAATCTGGGTGTGTCCCTTACCATCAATGGTATAGTATCCCTTCCTACCAATCTGGGTGTGTCCCTTACTATCAATGGCATAGTACCCCTTCCTACCAATCTGGGTGTGTCTCTTACCATCATTGACATAATTGTACCCCTTCCTACCAATCTGGGTGTGTCTCTTACCATCAATCGCATAGTACCCCTTCCTACACGTGCACTCTCTTTCCTTGCTGCACACAGTGTGTGGGAATGGACAGTGGGAATCCATCACACATCCCATGGCTGGGTAACACGTCCGTCCAGTGCCTGGGGAAAAATACAGAAGAATATCCTTTCTATTTAACCCATTGAGGATGGACTAATTTTGCTACAACATGCATTTCCCATAGACACCTGCCCCAGTATTTTGGGGGCTCGTCTTCAATGGGTTAAAAGATTAAAAGATTAGTTCAAAGGATTTCATGTCATTTCAAGAATAATCACTCAACAGCATGTGGTCTTACTTTGAAAATAAGAAACAATACAAAAATAATAATCACAATTAAGAAAATCATGATATGTACAGTGTTACTCTGCTTGGGAATATTCTCAGCCAAAGCATGCTTGCTTCACAGTCACATTGAATTCTGCATAGTCACATTGCGAGCAGGGCCTTAACACGTTGAGGACGGGCTGATTTTACTACCACACACATTTCCCATAGACACTGTCTTGCCGGAGTATACTCAGGACTCGTCCTCAAAAGGCTAATACAAACAAAACTAATTACTGCCCCCCCCCCCCCAAAAAAAAAAAAGAAAGAAAATAAATAGATAAATAAATAAATAAGAGACAAACAGACAGTCATACCAAAAGTAATTTAATTTTAAGTCATACTGAATATGGAATTGTGATTAAGTACAGTACAATGAGTTCATAATTATATTCACTGTTTTTTTTTTATATCTGATCTGATCCGATTTGATTAGATTTGTCTTGTTTTGCTTTGTTTTGTTTTGTTTTGTTTTGTTTTGTTTTGTTTTGTTGTACGTGGCCACTTCAAGGATGTAATAAATGCTTGCAAAGGAAGCAACAACAGGACAGACGACTTTTAAAGTTCCCTCCTACGGGCCAGACAATGAGGATACAGTGTATGGCCTGGGAAGACAACAGCTGCTGCCAGGGGGACTTGAACCATAAACCTTGTGCTTGATAGTTCGTGGTCATAACCACTGAGCCACTACGAGCTCCATTATCCAAGTCCAGCCTTTGCCAATTCACAGATTCTGCACTCTACCTGTGAAGCCGTTAGCACAATGGCATCTCCCATCGTCACAGTAACTACCCACAGAGGAGCAGTCTGGTAGACAGTCCATGGATGATGGCGGCCGAAGCGACTCATCACAGCCGCCCTGTACCACGAGTACGTCGTTCTTCCCTTCAAATCCTGGAAACAGAGATAGACATTGGAGGAAGGGTGGATTAATGACTCTTTTCAGATGTCTTTTTTTTTTTTTGATTACTTTATGATGGTTTATTAATCTTATCCCTTCTTCTCTGCAGATGAATTTCTGCAGAGCCTGAAGTACTTTTTGTTATGCTAATGACTTCATTAGTGCCTACTAAGTATTCTATTTGCATACCATGAAATATGAATTAGGAAAAGCATGCAATACAATAGTGTACACAATAGTGTACACAATTGATCCATAGATAACTAGAAATGTCGCTACGGCGACTGGTGTATGCCTCCGCCATAATACATGGTTCTCCTAATAGGTCTATAGTACAATGTCTTGACAATGTGTGATGACAGTTTCACACAATTGGCAAAATATTAAAATGACAGGTTTGCCACAAATGTGCTGAATGTTCACTTTCCTAGAACTAGGTTCAATTGGATGAATGATTAAAACGTCAGAGTGCAGGTATTTGGGGGAACTGATGATTTTCACTTGACTTTTGACCCTTTTACAAGTTTATGCATTGAGTAATTTTCAAGGTATTGAGAAAAAGTATAATTTCAGTATCAAATGGTAAAATAGTATTATCGAAACCTGGCATTTGACCTTTGACCCCACAGTTCCAAAGAGAATCACTGTTAGGTAGAACATGCATAAATATGTAAGTTTCATGACAATACCTTGAGTTATTTTTGAGATATGGAGGAAAAAGTGCAATTTAGCACTTTCACTTGACCTTTGACCTTTTGACCTTTGACCTTTTGGCAAGAAACTTCCCACAGAATATATATTGGGTTATACATGCATACATCAAGTTTTAAAAAAATCCTTCAGGCATTGCATAAATATAAGGAAAGTAGTTATATTTTGAGGAGTTGACCTTGACCTTTGACCCATGACCCCCAACTTCCCTAGATAATCACTGCCCATCGGTACAAGCATATATACTTAGTTCCATGAAGATACCTTGAACCATTTGCGAGATATGGAGAAAAACATGAAATTTCAATTTTTTTTTCTCACAAAATAACCTGTGACCTTTGACCTTTGACCCTGTGACCCTAAAATCCACACAAAGTATCATCCCCCAAGGATATACCCTCATACCAAGTTTGATGCAAAACCACCACACGGTTCTTGAGATATCGACAAAAACAAAACGGGACGTACGGACGGACGGACGGACGGACGACCCGAAAACCTAATGCCTCCGGCCACTTCGTTGGCGGAGGCATAAAAATCACTACAACTACTGTTACTGCTGCTACTACTGCTACTTTTATTACACATACTACTACTTCTACTACTACTACTACTACTACTACTACTAGTACTACTACTACTCCTACTACTACTATTACTACTACTACTACTACTACTACTACTACTACTACTACTACTACTATTTCTACTACTACTACTACTACTATTTCTATTACCACTACTACGACTAATGGGTCAACTACCACTTCTACTTCTACTACTACTTCAACTAATACAACTACTGCTACGCTACTACTAATGAATATGATAACCCTTCTGTAAAATTTTCCTGTGCCGTTACTGGCATGCGCACTGGAGTGCTTTCATTACCAACTGCCACAGATGTTTGGAAGCTAATTGGTAATAAACCCATACCGGACAGGCTGATTTTGCTACAACCCGCAGTTCCAAAAGACACTTACACAAGTATGCTCGGGACTCATCCTCAATGGGCTAATAGAGATTTCCTAGTCTCTCTCATACCTACTGTGTCACCATGGCCTTCCTGTTGGACTATAAAGGAACATGGCTTTGCTAATTCAACATACAGCTCTACATCTGAATAGGCTTGATAATCATCAACAGGGTCACGTTGGGATGGGTTACTGGGCCCCGTCTTATAAAGCCTTCAAATCAATCACAAGTCCCCAAAATCAATCGCAACTTGCATTGCAGCACACAAAAAACTTGTGATTGATTTCTATCACAAGTCTTTATAAGACAGGCCCCTGGGTGCTGATGAAAAACTTTGGCAGGTTGAACCAATTTCCTGGGCACATCACAATGGGTTATATAGACTCGGACATATACATCCAAAGTTGCTGATTTCACTGAATTGCTTTGGAAAAAAAAAAGCAGAAAAGATAAGATGTTCTTTCCATTCTTTTCTCCTTGTAGAGCAGAAGAATCCACACCTCTTACCTTCCATCTCACACCACACATCTCTGCTGCGGGTGCTGGAGTCCCATTCTCCTGTCATCCACCTAAAGAGGGGGCACTTCGCCTCCTGGGCAGGGCAAGGTCTGCATGTGTGAAGAAAACACAAACATTTTGTTTTTTTCTTTTTGAAGATTGGAAGCAACTCACTAACAAATAAAACAAATGCATGGCAAATCAAGCAGCAATCCATGCCATGAACAAATCTGATGTAATTTCTTTGAGACTACAGTACCTATACAAAGGAAGAAGCCGTCTCAAACACATTGATGGCATTGCCAGGATGAGATACTGGGCATGAAATGGCTAACACACAAACACTAAACGATGGACAGATCAGAGTCTCCTGTTTGCTAAGAGGTCCTGGCAGAAGAACCTCCCATTTAACTCTATCGGTGCCACAGTGTAATTTCCCTGTGTTCCCATACTTGTGTTGACCTTTGACCGCTTTCAAATTACATAATTATATATTCTACATGAAAACAATAAAGACAGTAAAGCATGAAATTATAAAAACGCAGAACAAGTGTTTTTGGGTGGTATAGTGAGTAATCTGACAGACGGTTTTGGGTGGTTCAGTTACTAATGGGTTAAGACACAATAATTATGTAACTTTTTACAGAGACTTTTATGCTTCACATGCTACAAGGGGAATTGGAGGAAAAATTACAGTAATATAAATTGTAATGTAAATGTTGTGACGTAAATTTTCTGACAAAGCTATGATTACATTTCTTGCAAATGGACAGGAGCTACGCTATTATCCAGGGAAGGGAGGTATGACTTTGGCAGACAATACTGCAACAGACTTTTAGAATTCACTTGAAAAACCTCATCACTGCTGTTCAATCACAAGGATATGCAAGCTCTTGTCATGTGTAAGAGATGGATTCATGAGTGAAGCTTTCAATGTACTCTGGCATTTGCCAATTTATCAATCAGTTTGGGTGGGTTTGTGCGTTTCATAATAATATGTGAACTTGTACAAACACATTGTATGACTCATATTCTTTGTGCTCATCACAAATGATATCCCAACGTGTCTGGATGGCAGCTTTAGAACCTCACGCTGCACCTGTATCATCGAAGGGAAACTTATCATTCAAAATCTAAAATTATATCATTCCCCTACTCCCATACAAGCAACATACAACGTACACTCACGAAGGCCAGGCACTATATGTGCAGCTTTAAACATGTACTTACTAGCAAACTTATGAGAAGGACAGATAGATGCAAGTACTTTAACCCATTGTGGATGAGCTGATCTTTTATAGCACATGTTTCCCATAGAAATCTGCTGGTGTATACCTGGAACCAAAATGTAGTCATCAACAGCTTTAATAACAGTTTCTGGCCTGGCAGGGAATAGTATGGCTAGCTCAACTCACCTACTGTCAATGAGATGTGTAGTACATGGCTTCCCACCCAAGACTGGTGGACTGATCACAACTCTGGTCCTTGTTCTCTGGCCTCCCAGTGTGTCGTTGAAGCAATTTTTAAGGCAAGGTGTGAACTGCGACCACTCTGACACCTGGTGGGAAAGGAAAATAATACCAAGTCAAATATGACGCGAGAGAAAATATCATTCTCTCAACAAAATAATTCCTTCTGTACGTCTCTGGTTGAATATAAAAAAAAAAATTAAGTAGTTCAGGTCGTAATACCATTTTTTCAGATCTCCCACCGGCAAGGGGAAGTGTAGTCATTTCTATCTTAAAAATTGTTTTTTTTTTTAAATAAACAGTTATGGCAGACTCATTTATTAGCCATCCCTAAGAAAAAACATCAAACAAAAAAAAACAAAAAAATAAATAAACAACGTAAAAAAAGTAATACTAACATCATGTTAACAATATACTGTAAAACAAGGAATGTTTGCGTGCATTTTAATTTCATTTCGCGAGCGCCAAGATTTGCGAAATCAAAATGCACGCGAAAGTTCTTGTCTACACTGTATGCATTGAATGCCAGTGGCAATTTGCGAAAATTTCCTGCCGTGAAAAAAGGCTGTCGGCTCCAATTCACAAAAATTTCATGCCTCGCATATTATCATGTTTTACAGTAACTGAAACCAAAAGAAATATTCACGCAAGATCATTTGGTATAGTTCACATCTGCATAAACAATGAACTTTGGCCCAGTAAGAACAGGGTGCTTTACTGACATACTTACCACACAGTCTCCGGGGCACCAGACTTCACAGCGGCGATGAGTTTCCAGGTCCAGGGATGTCTGGTTGGGGTGTAGCCCCAGCTGGTTCCACCCCTCTAGAGAGCCCTCATTCCCTTGGGCTGGGGGGGAGGGGGGGGGGTAGTATTTACATCCCAGGAGGAGGACATAAAGAGAGGACAAGGGAGACTCCATTACAACATCAAACACTGTCTTTCCCCCCACCTGCCCCTTTCCACTTCCCTAACCCTGTCTTTCTTTTACATCCCTTCCCCCCTCTCCTTCTTACCTAACGCACCGTTTATTGTCCTCATCTATACTAATAATAATGATGATAGTTAAATAATAAGGTTTTATCTATCCAGGGCCCTGTTTGATAAAGCTGTTCGTAAAGTTAGAACAGCTTACGAGCGACTGGTGATCAGTTCTGATGTGCTACACTTATCACAATTTCCATAATTCAGCATAAGAACTGATCACCAGTCACTTGTAAGTCGTTCGTAACTTTACGAACAGCTTTATGAAACACCCCCCTGGGTAGCCTCTTCAGTGTTGCCACTGCTCTACCAGAGGGCCCTGGCTTTATTATTACCCTAGCGTTGCCAGGTACCCATTTATACACCTGGGTCGAGTGGTACTTCGTGGGTAACTGCTTATTCTTGCCCAAACGATTGCAGTACAGAGTAAACCTCTTGGACTGAATGAGACACATGGAGATTGTACACCTCCAGCCAAGGACTGGGTTTACACTGTTGCACAGGAAAGGGAATGGTAAGGGTTTCAATTAGCTAGTCTAGTTACATCATTTTGGGTTGGTTTTTTTTTAATTCCAGTGGCTGGTTTTCCTTTGTTTTTGTTTTTGTTTTCCTTTTTTTTTGCATTTGTTTTTTTTGTTTTTTTTTTGTTTTTTGTGTGTGTGTGTCTTGTTATTTTCATCTGACTTTTTCCACCTCCTTTTCATTCCCTTGTTTTTGCTGTATATGATTCAAAATAGTATTGATGTTTACACATGGTGTATTGTATATGCAATGTAAATAGTGAATACGAGAATGCTCCTGTTCATCTGATACAATCCAAAAATAAAAAAATATATATATATACTGTGGGATGCCGTAAACTTCATTTTACATTTTCATTATCACAAAGGAATTCTTATGACTCTCACAAAGAGTACTGACTAATCATTGTGATAGTCCATACCTTCCATTTGTATCATCTGCTGTAATCATGAGGAACTACAACTACAGTATCTAGGATGACCTCATTACAATACCAGAATTATCCAGACATAAAAAGAACTATTCTTACTAGAAATCAATATATCATTTGCCATTCATTATCACAATAAAACATATTTCATACTTCCATCTGAATTGCTTTTCTTAAGTTTGAAGAAAAAAGAGATCAACAAAAAAAAAGAAAGAAAGCTCAAAAAAGGAAGAGACTATTAAACATTTTGTGATTTGAAATGTAAATGAAAAAGGAAGGATGCCATAGAATGCAAGATTTCTGTACATCAAGTCACTGTATAAAAAACATGATCACAAGACTTTAGTTTAAAAGTGATCACTGAGAATGGGAATCAGGGGGACCATGAAAGAATGCAAAGGGAAGCAAACTGATTACTTAGTTATGTGCTAAATAGCTGGGAAGATGATTTTTGTCACACACCATTCAAGTAGCAGTACTCCAAGTCCACTGTGAGTCCGTCACTTCGCTGGCACTCCACCAGACGGGTCTGCTCTCCGACGCCGCAGCCCGCCTTGCTGTCAAACTGACAGCTGCTCCAGTTGCCACGGAACCAGCGATACGTGTAACAGGGTTTGACGTTACAAGGCTTGGTCTGGAATGGACAGGACATACCCAGATATATTAATTGGATTAAACCTCTGCAATTAATTTTTTTACACAAGATCCTACTTGGATCCCCAAATACCGATTCTTTGATACAAGATGGAATTCTTGATTGTTCAACTACATTAATGTCAGCACCTTTCCTGCACTAAGCAGTACTGGTAAGCAAGTGTACTTACTAGCTCTACACTTGAAAATACTATTTAGCAAGGTGAAGGATCTAATATTGTTAATCTTGATTTTAATCTGTGGCTTTTACCTGCTCTTGTTGTTTTAGATATAAATCTTGACGGAAAATCTTACATTTGCATACACTACATCTGGCATTGTGTTTAATATCATACTTGCAAAATGATAAATATAAGAGGTTATATCAAGACTGCCAACCTCTGTGGCCACCCCTCCCCAACAAAAAAAAAAAAACACAAATACATAGAAACAAATTGGAGTGACTCAAACCAGTGACTCAAACCACAAAACTTCTTTTGAGTGCAAAAATGAAGCAAAAAAAAATAACTGCATATTTTGGTTTAAAAACTAGGGATTGTTGCACACAAAGACAGTAAAAAAAGATCAGATAAACTTTTTGTTTCCAAACAGTATTTCCTATACTTGGATAATCCAAAAGCAGACTAAACATAGGACAAACATACAATGTACTTGTCAGCACCTCTGTTATACTAACAAATGAACACTCAGTATTAATACCATTCTGCCTCAAAGATCACAACACTTCTGCTATTGAAATTGTTTCTTTCTTGTCCTGATTTGTCTGACCTCATTCAAGTTGTGGACTTCTTGGCAGCGACGACCCGTTCCCGACGAGTGGGTGACGATCTTCCTCGTGCGCACCATGATGCCACTCGTCCCACACGTCTGGCTGCACTCTGACCACGGCGTGAACTCACCCAGCTGGCAGTCCACGGGACACTCTACGAGGCAGGACTCGTGGGTCGTGACGTTCTCATGCTGACACCGGTCCATGCCCACGATCTCTCCCGCCAAGTTGACGCAGTTCAGTGTCCGGTGGCGAGTACCTTTGACCAAAGAATAGGTGAAAAAAAAAATCACACAGGGGAAACAACTACAATGCTGACAGACAGCAGCTGCTAATACAGGAATAATAGGATTGTTATCATCGTCACCTTCAGGTCAAAAATGTCACAGTAAAAAAAAGTGCAGGTTTCAGCACTGAGATTGTACCAAAAGTTTTAAAACATTTTCCCAAGGTAGATGCAGTGTGGATATAAGAAAAGAAAGGGACAAAGAAAATTATTAAAAGGGAAAGGCAGATTACACACATGTACTAAATGAATGAGGTAGAGATCGAGACCCATTTTATCAGTGAAAGAACATTGAAGCTGCGTGTGTCCACATTCATTGCTATCCGGCATACATGCACATAATGGCAAGTTCTTCCAACCATTGGAATCCACACTAAATAAATTTTTATTTGAAAATAATTTGTCAGAATATAATTCTTTTCTCCATCCATCTTTGTCTCTGACCAATTTACTAGTACATTATAGGGATAGTGTGGCTGCTGGTTATGGCTACTGTAATGCTGTAAATGTATGATACCCCGGCTTCTTGGCTACTTTCTAATCATGCCACTCTTTCATCGATCCATCTCCCGATTTTCACTTCCACTCACACATCACATCACATGCTCAGCTCTGGTACTCACACACTTGCAGCGAATCATAACCAAGCATTGTGGTATTGTCCACTGTGTTCTTTAAAGGTAGGGGATACCTTTTACAGAACTCCTAAAATGCAGCAAAACATTAAATATGAACCTCAGGGGACTTGTTTAGGCCACTGCTTAGAAATTTGGAAGTCAACAGTTATCTACAACTTGCATAATGCACAAAACTCAACTACTCAGTAGTTCTGTGTCAGCCACACTTACGCCTTTTTGTTGCAGTCTTCTGTATTTTTTATCTATAAACACAAATCTAAAAGTATAAGAGCTGATGCAACAACATATAGAGTGTGTGGCAAGAATGTAAATATAGAAATGTTTGTAAGTTTTGATGAACTTTATTCACAAAATATACATGATGGACACACATGCAGTGCATGGGTCTGCAAAGGTAGCCTCGTAATGTACTGGAATTTACGGTGAGCCCCGAAAAAAATTCAATTCAAAATCTAACGGTCAATAAAAATGTACTAAATGTGACAGTGCACCTCAAAACGAACAAAAAGTCGCACACACTGATTTTGCGTGAGAACTGAAAATAAGTGAAATGGGTCAACCTAGCCGAACTTGACTTTTTCATATTTTCTGAAAGAGCGGGTCTTCTTTTACATTATGCTAAAATTTGGTATCATAAAACGGGCAGGAAAGTGTGTTTTTAGCAGTTTATCTCGAACATTTTTGGTAGAATAGTGTGATTAGGTGTGTCTTTAGAATCCCTTTTTCATTTCTAAAAAAAAACACATTGTCCACATTCTTCACTTAACCTTTGAAAGGATAGTGCTACTGCTTTAAAAGTTGGCATTAATTATGGACAGAATGTGTTAATGTAGCATGCTTAATTTCAGTTTAATCTGATAATCCCTTCATTGTTGTTACTCTGGTGGTTTACTTCCTGTTTTTTGTCCCATTCATCGCACAGCCAGCACGGTTTGTTAAAGATTAAGCGCTTGAATGGACACTGTACTTCAGAGCCTCTTTTCTCAGTTCACACTTTTCCTGAGTTTGTGCTTTCTTTCCAATATTTAGATAGGTTAGGAGAGTCCATTTGATTTGAGTTATACATCATTTTAAAGCTTAAAGTCTGCTCTTTTAGAATATGATCTTAACTAAAAATTCATGTCTGGCGATTTTTTGTTTGTTTTGAGGTGCAGGGTCACAAATGTTACCTTCCACTTTCAATACTTTATGGGAGTTTCTAAAATGATACTCTCTTCAACATACCACTGTCTTTATACAACTCTTCATTTAAGGCATGCAAATGGGATTCCCTACCTTTAATGCATCATTTACGTGTGCCTTTATACTACACTTGGACACAAGCATCAATGAAGGTCAACACGATGAATTCTCCACTGCCCGTCATCAACCTGATGCATGTTCTGCATGTTCTACGTCCTTACATGGTTGTACTTAAAGGCAGACCAGTGTATAGTGGTAAATAGGTAGGGAAAAAGGCAGGAAAGCAGAAAAGCAGGTTGAAAGATTGTGCGCCTCCCCCGGGTCCCCAATCACAGCATCCCTCACCTGTTTCTTTCAGCCAGGCCCTGTCTTCTGTTTCATACGTACTGCCTATTACTAGTATACTCGTGTGGTATGTGTTTTTAGATTAAATCACAAGGTGGCGCTCTTCACAAAAAAAAAAAAAAAATCTGCAGTAACAGATAGTATAGTTTTTTGTTGAAACCAAACTTCAGGTTTCTAACATTTTTTGGTGAAATAATGAGAAACCTCTGATGAAATATGAAAGAGCATGTATAGGTTAAACTCCAATGTTTATTTAATGACAATTGGTTTTGAAATGGCTGAAATATCCAAAACAAAGCAATCCTAATAAAAGGTGGAACCCAAGGATTATGATCGCTCTGTTTTACTATATTTTTCAATGTTTCAGCTGTTCCAAAACTGATTTTCGTCAAATAAACGTTGAATTCCTCTTAAAACGGTATGCCCAGTACTATTTCATAAGTGGTTTCTTGGTATCTCACAAAAAGTTCACAGCCTAATCCTCATCTCCACCAACACTATACCATCCCTTTAATTGGTCTACGAAAGTGGTATATCATCATAATCATTGAATGTGGAATGCAAAGAAAAATGTCAAATATCTTTCAGTCAGACCCAAAACTTACCTCTTCCACAGTCCCCTACCACTGCTCTACACTGGCTCCACTCCCCAAGCCTCAGGCGGTACGTAGCCCCAGCACAGTCAACCTCAGTGCAGGGAACCGTCTGTCGAAGTGGCACGCAGGGCTGCAGCTCAGCATTGGGTCTGACCAGGATGCGCGTCCTGGATTTCTGACCGGACGAACACGGGCTACTGCAGGCCGTAAACGCTGACCACTCACTGAATACACAGTCCCCTGGGATCAGGTAAAAATGGTCAAGCGGTCAAGGGAGTTAAAATGGGGATAAAATTTTGATTACTGTCTTCAGTGGTATGATGATGACGTTGATGATGATGATGATGATGATGATGATGATGATAGTGATATACATATTGATGATAACCACAATAATGATGATAATGAGAAGAGGAAGAGGAAGAACAGTGATTTCTACAGCTTGTGAATCTCTTTTCCTTTCATGAAAACATATTATATGCACCTGCATGAAAAATATGCATTTGATACGCAGTCCATTGTTAATAATGCTATTGTCTTCGAAGTTTGGTGCTCTGCAACATTTCATCTGGACATGCATGTTACAGTGTATGTACATCTGATTTTGCACTATTATTTCATCACGGAAATGCCATTGTCCATTTCTTTGCTGGAACCTTGCCTTCACTCTTCGAAAAGTCTAGAACTGGTTACAATTTTCATTTCTAAGGAGACAACATTTTTCAGAAAATTCAAGAATCTGACAATTTACATTCTTTCTGCATCTACAAGAAATCTTGTCTGGGATCTACAGACCTTGGCAGGGTAGAGGGCAGGATTGGCTGTCGGCAGGCTTTGGCGCCCTCTGTTGGCAGAGTGTTTCATTCCCAGCAGGGCAGGTGACGGTTCGTGTCTGTTTCCCTGTGCCACAGTTTGTCTGCAGGTCGGTGGGTACACAGGGGTTCCACTAATGTGAAGAAGAAATGCGACAACATGATTATTGTAAATGAATTAAATTGACATGTGAAATATACTACTAAACCAATAGAAAGAGGTATTTTCATCTGATATTTGTACTTAAATAAACAAGCTAAACAATGATAATAATGATAATAATACAGGGTACTTATAATGCACCAATTCCACGTGAGTAATGTGCTCAAGGGGCAAAAACAAGTAACTGCATACTTAGCAAGTTTTACAAGTACATGCATATGAAATAGTGTTACTACAAACTGTACAGTAGCAAGAAAGAATGAATTCAAATGCAGGTTTCCTCTAAAGAAATTTAAGTTCTTATGTTTTGTACAAATTATAACAAAATGAAGTGAGAAGATCAACCAATTTTGCCTATTTGTGTATCACATTTTCAATTTGTGACTATTCTTCATTCAGCCATCTTTGTATTTGCAGTTTTTAAAAAATGGTTCTTGAATATCAATTTCATAAGTATCAAAAATATAATATCAAGATGAGGAACTATCTTCCAATGTCTTACTGCACTTTTATATCTCCTATCAGCCTGCTGCTAAATCTTGCAAAGTGCACAAAGAAATTAGGTGTTCATATCTATGTCTGCCAAAATGTAACTAGGTCAAAGAGATCACATCCAATGTTAAACCTTCTAAGACCACAGTCAGTAGACTGCTGAAAACCACAGAGATGACTCTACCTCGGACAGGTCCCATTCCAGCTGGTCACATGACCTCTCAAAGCACATCTGTGTCTCAGCCAACAGAGGGCAGGCTCTTCCTCCCTGAATCGGACTGACGGTGCTAATTCGAGTTCTCGTCCTCTCACCTACAAAAAAAAAAAAAAAAAAAAGTGTGGGGGGGGGGGGAGAATGAAAAAAAGTATTATAAGAAGGAGCCTTTAAAAAAATCAAGTGCTGTGGGAACAGCAAAAGAAGTTTTTGAATCTAAGACTTGCTGGATGAAGAGTAAAAGCATTGTTGTTGTTGCTATAATTGTTCATGCTCTTGTTACTGCAGGTGATGATGGTGGTGGTATTGCTTAAGAAGTGCATCATTCACATTTGAACATTTGCACCTTTATCTTGTCTTAACCATGTGTATGAAACAAACCTTAGCCTTTCTTCAAGGCTCTCTTGCAGTAGTGATTGCAAGGGAGAAAAGCATTTGTTGTCACATAAGAAGTGAAGCCACCAGCATGACACAAAGCAAAGGAGTAATTGGACTCCTGTTCAGATTTTTTTTCTTTTTAATATCATACATCTTCGAATTAAAGAATTGATTTGCTATCAGTGTTTGGGAGCAAAACTTGTAACCAATTAGCGCAGCTCTGCTAAAATAAGCTCACAAAAAGCATGGCTTCCTACAGGTACGTCAATAAAGCTTTGGATGTGAGATGCATCACTGGATTATACACCAGTCCTGTAGCATCAAGTATTAAAAGCCTTCTGTGCTGACAGCCAATTGGCTATTCTAGCAATTCCACCTGACAAAGTTCATTACCTGAACCAATCAGTAGGAACAAAGCTTTCTATTACTGTACCCGGTATACGCCATATATTTCGCGAGTCTAAATTTTCGCAAATCGGGAATTCCCAACGATTTTGCAAGCAGTTAAATTCCCGATCGTGGATTCCTGTACTGAATTGAGAAAATGTACAAGCGTATGTCACATTCACATTGGAATCAGTGTCAATATTTTCGCGTGTCTTTAATTTCGCAAATAGCATCTGACTCGCGAAATTTGCGAAAATAAAAACCTCGCGAAATATTTGGCGTATACAGTCCCTTGTTTGTTGGTGGTATCTGGGCCTCTGAAAAGGACTAAACAGACCTGGGTAGCTATCATCTGTATAGTCAATCAATGAAAAAGATTAAAAGCGAGATGGGAATGAAAACCTTGACCGCAGGGCTCGGAGCAGGATGACCAATTGGACCAGATGGTCACTTCGCAGTCCACAGAGCACTGGACCTTGCAGGCTCTGGTCTCGGTGGGCAGGACCTGGTCAGTTTCTCCGGCCAGACAGAAGAGGTCTGCCATGTGAGTGCCATCATTTCGCTCACAGAGGGCACCTCTGTTTTGTCTCCCATTTCCACATTTCAAGCCTGGATAACAACATAAAGGTCAAAAATTTGCAAATTATAATCATTCATAATACTTGATAGCTACTGCAAATTTATTTGTTAGCTAACAAGCAATCAAATTTTAATTCAGACTACTGGCATAATACTTGTATCAGCAGAGAAACACAAAACCTTCCAAATTTTTTAGAGTTGTAAACATGTTGGTCTAGTCTCTCTTTTGAGCATGCCAGATCTGAGTTTGAGTAAAACAAAAAACAAACAAATAAAAAGGACAAACAAACAAACAAACAAACAAACAAACAAACATCCCCTTCAAATGCATCAGGACTGAACTGAAATAACTTTGTGATATTGCTAAACATCAAACCTGAATGATATTAAATATTTTGTCCATTTTACAGAATCATTTTTTATTCCCCAATTGCTGACATACCGATCTCTTGTAAATTACATTGTACAACTGTATGTCCAAGCCTAATAAAAATTTGATACAACAGTCCTCTCTTTCCAAACTGCCTGAACTTTATGCCTCTATCGTGGTAGGAATTCGCTCTTGGCCTGCCTACCTGCAGGAAGAACACAGGAGGTCCAGGGCCCGTAGGACCAGGAGTAGATAGCCTTGTTTGAGTTGCAGGACTGGAACTCGTGGAGGTCACTGTCTGCGATGTGAGGACACAACTGACGTGGATTGTCCCTGGGACCTTGGGTGAACAGGAAACTATAAGCATAGCATTCACAATCAACCGATCATATCACTCTAAATTGCCTGAATGCCGTTTCCATGCCTAGTAAAACAAGACACTATTGGTGGTGATACAGAGAAATTGTTTTGATCAAAAGACATTTAGAGTTTTGGCAGTACACTTTCCTTTCTTTTTGTTTTTCTTGTTAATAAAACAATTCACACTGTATTCCAGTACAACTTTACAGAGCAATATCATACACTGTAAATCTGACGATTAAATGACCTTTCAAATAATAGGAAATTAATCGTCAAAAGAACAAAACTTTTTGAATAACATGACACACCAAAAACATAACACAACACTGTCTCACATGTCAGCATGATATATCCAGACCATAATAAGACATAGATGTGCTGTATAATTTTTTTACTCTTTTGTCCTATGTGAGATTCCACAATACATACATTTTTTTAGCTTTTTTTTAAGCTTCTTTAAACAATCCAGCAATACATATCTTTAATAAACATGAGCATACCTATAGACTAGAATTAATTCTGAAGCACAGGAGTGATATGGTGCCAAGCATCAAACGCATCTAAGTTTTCCATCACAAAGGTAGTGCAGATATGTGACACAGGGATTTGCCGATTGATTGATTGATTGATTAATTGACTGTCTGACTGACTGACTGATTGATTGATTGATTGATTGATTGATTGATTGATTGATTGATTGATTGATTGATTGATTGATTGATTGATTGATTGATTGATGGATGGATGGATGGATGGATGGATGGATTGCTGATTGATTAATAATTTCCTGTCCACAATGGAAATTCTTCACACACTGGATATTACAACAAAATAAACG
Source organism: Diadema setosum (assembly GCF_964275005.1). Lineage (NCBI taxonomy): Eukaryota > Metazoa > Echinodermata > Echinoidea > Diadematoida > Diadematidae > Diadema > Diadema setosum. Next base: position 24,036,573 of record NC_092687.1, read on the forward strand.
TACAGTGTACATTACACATACATCAAAGACTAACAGGGTAATACTGAAACTGAAACATACATGTATTAACACACAATATCATATACACCATACCATAACAATGTGATGCACTAGCCAAACATTTACAACAAAAACAAAATCTATTAACATAAATAACTTTTATACAATTATTTAACTTATGAATATTTTCATAGATCTCCTTTCCTACATCATCATAACCACATTATAAAATAATCAAATACTCGCCTATTTCAGCGATAAATTCACTAAGATACTGTACACTCAAATACAAATCTTACCAACGCCTACGATCTCCCGCTTCCTCATGCGGCAGTAGCCCCGCCCAGACTCCGCCCCACAGTTGGCCTGGCAGGGTCCATACTCAGACCAGGCAGAGAGCAGACAGTCCCCACCACAGGGGATGTAGCACCTCTGGGTGGGGGAGGGTGGGGGCTGGGTGAAATCCTGTAAGCACAGGCCTAGGGGAGGGGGAAATGGGAGAATCTTAGAACAAGTACTCAGGAGAATACAAAATGAAGCTATGGACACAGCAACTATTACAGATTACTAGCTTATATCTACTCATTATATGTAATACAATGTACAATGTATGTCTCTTTCACACATATAGTAATTTACAATCTTTTGTAAATGTTAGGCAGTCTTTATTAGATTTTTACAAATGTGACCAAAATTATTCTGAAATGGGGAATATGAAAAAAACAAACTTTGTGAAAAAAAAAATTGAAGGTTATCTACTTTACAGCTTCCTACCATTAGTCGTGTGGGTAGAAAGAATTGATAAAGAGAAATTTAAGTGTTGCACACATGTTTATACCAGGTAATCTATTTATCAAGGTAAAGCTCTGCTCCCTGGGGTTCCATGCAACTATTTATGATGGATACTGGTGCATAGAAGTGTTCATATCATATCATCATTTATATCATCATTATCATCATCATCATCATCATCATTATTACCTTCATTATCATTATTATCTTCACCATCATTATCATCATCCTCATCATCATCTTCATCATCATTCTCATTATCTTCATCATCATTATCATCATCTTCATCATCCATTACTACTACTACTTTCTTCTACTACATGTGTACTACTACTACTACTACTACTACTACGTACTACGTATTACTACTAATACTAGTGCTATAAACTGTAATTTTTGATATCACTGTTAGTATAATTATCATCATCAGGGCGTCGTCATCATCATCATCATCATCTTCATCATCATCATCACCATCACCATGGCATCACCGTCATCATCACCATCTTACCGTCCTCTGCCTCCAGACCATCGCTGCGTCCACAGTAGACCTCCCTGGTCTGCAGTCCCCTCCCGCAGTTTGAACCCACGACACTACACCCTGTCCAGGACGTAGTAACCCACTGGTAGGCATAGCAGGGATCTATGTCTGGGCACGGTGAGTACTCCATGATCAGACCTAGGGAGGAAACATTATCATGTGCAACTAAAAAGTCCATTTAGCTCAATCATTAATACACTATCTAAAATATATTCACATTGATTTTGATCTATAATGCACTGTAAAAGTGGACATTTTTTCCAAAGGCAAAAAAAAGTGTGCTTTCATTTTTACCCTGGTTTCATATTGTGCAAAATGTGTGAAAATTTCCATTGCCCCAAAATTTTTACTTTATACAGTAAACGTCCTTTGATAACTCAAGCCAATATCAGTGTGACATATAAGTTTGATTCCAAATGTGTTCTGAACTATCAGGCTTGCAAATACTTCATTTAACCCATTGAGGATGAGTCCAGAGTATACTCAGGCGGGTGTCTATGGGAAATGCATGTTGTAGCAAAATCAGTCCATCCTCAATGGGTTAAAAAATATGATGATGAAAACAACAGGCAACACTCTGGTGTGGTTTATGACAAAAGAAACATTCTCCTATTGTCGTTAGTAGCTTGCCAATCAAGTACCGTGCCTTTCAAGGAAGGTGAACAATGGTGAGTTTTCACATAATCAAACTTTACTGTTATGATAAAGCATTCACAATTACATAGTTGGCTTGCCAAGAATACATTCATTAACCCCTTTGAGTACTTTGAGTGATTTTTTGGCACAGATAGTACTATCGCACTGTACACATTGTTTCCGGTAGAGAAGGGGTTAAGTCTTCAATTTGATGAAATTCTTCCATCAAGTTTTTTTTTTTTTTTTTTTTTTTTTTTTTGGGGGGGGGGGGGGAGGGGGGGAGTTGCATCTCATTGACAAATTGCCCTACATCAATGTAAATAAGCACCAAATTGATAACTGTTTTAGTAGTAGCCATGACAAAGAAATCATGAGCATTATACTTGGACAGGATTCAAACCTACAAACTCCTGATCACTGGACAGGCATTGTATCCATTTAGACCACCGAGGTTCCGCCGGACAGCCATTGCCGGTTCTAATCCTTATAGCATGCTGCAGGTACAGCATAATCATTCATATCCAATAATGATAATAATAATATACAGTACCTGATGCATGCTATGAGGGTTAGAACCAGCAAGGGCTGTCGGCTGGAAGCTCAGTGGTCTAGTGGATAAAATGCCTGTACAGTGATCAGGAGGTTGTAGGTTTGAATCCTGCTAGAGTACTGCATGTATACTCATCATTTCTGTTGTCATGGCTACTACTAAAGCACTGCCCACTTCAGTGCTCATTTACGTGCAATTTATCAAAAAGATGCATTTAAAGGTTAAGTCTTGCTTAAGAGTTCTGGTACCATTAGCATCAGCTTCAGGAGGACAAGGACTTCCACCATTGACAGACAGGGTCAGTACATGCTTGGTCCTGGTCCTGCGTGCATGAAGACCACAGGAGGCACTGCAAGAGGACCAGGAACTCCAGGGACTAAGCTGGCAGTCCGTGGGACAGGGCCAATCACAGACCCGCTCCAGGTCCGGCTTGGAGCCAGCGTCACACTGCTGCTCACTGACGACCTCACCTGAATGGAAAACAAAAGCATCAGAAAAGGGATCACGGGCACAGGGGAGTGAGAGCAGAGAGATAGATAAGAGAATGTGGTCTGTCATTTGTAAGTGAGGTGCACTGAGATCAAAGTAACTGCTTTAGAGGTCCTTCAAAATTTTTAAGGTCTTTGCTATGGAGTACTGCAAAACTTGTTCATATTACAATAGTAGTGCGACACCAGATTACTATGAAATAACCACTTTCACAAATCTTCTTTGTTTGTATATAATGTACACATTAATTTTAGCATCTTACTGAGATATGTTAAGGACACACATCATCAAGGCATTTGGAGAGAAATGATGTGTGCCTTTAACTCGTTGAGGACGAGCAAAATCAGCCCGTCCCCAACGGGTTAAAGGCACACATCACTTCTCTCCATATGCTGTCATGATAACACAGGTCAACTTTGTTCTTTTTAATGTCATGGAAGCATGCAATTCTCTGAAACTCCTTTCACACCTTCTGCATATCCATCTACTACTCTGACATCTTGAATTGCAGATTTCCCATCTCAAGAGTGAGTTAACAAAATTTAGGATCTGTAGCTTTGGATCATATTTGTAAGATATCTATATAGAACTCTCATCTCATTTTTTTATTTATCTTTCAGCCTTCACTGACTCTACATAATATATCATGTTCATTTAAACTTCCCCTAACTTTAAAGAAAACTGCACCGAATAAAACTTATAGTGTGATTTTTGTGATGGATAAAATATTACCCTTGCTCTGCTCCAAAGATTCTGCATTTTACTTTACCTGTCGAAGACAAGCTAATTTTGCATCAACACACATTTCCCACAGAGAACTGCCACAGTATACAGTTGAACCTCTCTTATCCGGCCTCCCTTTATCCGGATCTCTCTATTATCCGGACGCAATCTCGCCGTGATTTTTTTTTTTTTTTTAATAATTACGGGAGGAAAGGGGGACTCCCAACTCCTTGAGAACTCCTACACAAACACACATGAATTACATATTACTTTCAACATCAACATACACCTCTATTTTGGGGTCTGTTACTGAGTGTAACCATGATGAAAAGGTTGCAGTATACAGTCATTACTACATGTGGTACTACAATGGGCTACATCAGTACATGTGTATGTATATGTAACGCTACATGTATAAAGCATTGAGTCTCCCGTATCCGGCCAAATCCCTTATCCGGATGAGCCCCGGTCCCGACTTGTCCGGATACGAGAGGTTCAACTGTATCTGGGACTAGTCTTCAATGGGTGAAACCAATCTCATACTACACAATCCAACCAGTCACATGACTCTGGAGGCAAGCCGTGTCACGTGACCAGTCGTGTGACTCAATACCGCACAAATATGCAATTAGACCATATGGCTGGGTTTGCGACTCTACTGGCGTCAGTACAGTGTGTACGCTGTACTGCAGCTTGACTGGCTGAAAGTTCCACAACGGTTGTTGAAAATTTAACATGCTATATCTTTGTGACTTGCATTGCGACCCAGGTGCGCGACTGCAAACTGGAAAGGCCTGAGACGTCACACTTGCGGTAACTAGGGTTGTTACAATGGTGGATTGCGGCGAAATTGTGTGTTGTGTTTGGCGGCATTTGATGACATAAATGGTATCCCCGGGTACCAAATGAAAATCAGCCATTTTGTTGAATTATTTATTTTTTTAAAAAGGTTGCACCCGGGGTTACGAAAGAGTGGATATTATTTTGGTGGTGGAGCTTGCGGCGCTAGCCACTACACTGCAGTGCACTGAAGCACACGCTTTTGCTAGCACAGCGTGCCATGCATGCATCGTATAACATGCAGTGGCATGGGAGTGACTGAGTCACACACAGTGCATGCATTTCTCTGCAGCTGTCCTCAAGTGGACATGAGGTGGCGCTACACAACGCGGTACCCCTGGTACTACGGTACCCCGGAGTAACGAGTGATGCATCATTTACTCACCAGTCTCCATCTCGCAAACCACTTCCCGCCTCTGGGTCCCCGCCCCCTCCCCACAGATCGCCATGCCATTGGTGGAGCAGTCCGACCAGGGCGTGGCCTGCCAGGAGTAGGTGTGGCAAGAGACGTACAGGTTGCAGGGTTTGGTCTGGGTCAGCTGATCCTCCGGAAGACACGGGTTTAGCTGCCGGTTGAATGGGTACGCTGTTTGATGGACCAATCATAGAGAAGATGGAAAATAATCAACCAATGAAAAGGATACAATGACAAGCACACTATAAACAAATATAATTGTCACAATTGAGACAGTAAAGGCAGATGTACATTGAACCTTGACCCTTGACCCTTCATTGCCTTCCCCACAAACCTTCAAGAAAAAGAACAACAGGCAACCCTGTTAACCCGCTGAGGATGAGCCTCGAGTATATTCGGGCAAGCGTCTATGGGAAATGCATGTTGTAGCAACATTAGACCGTCCTCAACGGGTTAACAATTGCATTCCTGTGGAATATAAAATACATTAAATTTATGAACCATCATTGCTACTTCAATTTAAAAAGGAGGAGAGAAAGGGGTGAAATAGTCCCTGTCTTACCTACAATCCTGCGACTCCTCTTCTGCACTCCTCCGCTCGTCCCGCACGACACGGAGCAGGAGCCCCACTCTGACCACTCGGAGACGACGCACTCCTCGGCGCACGGCACGCGGCAGGTGCCCTGGCGTACCGGCTTGGGCTTGCCGGCGCAGTAGGATGCCGTGAGGTGCTCGTTGCGGGCGCTGATGCAGTACACAGCCCGGTTGCGGGTACCGGGGCCACAGTCGTCATAGCCAAAGTCAAGGAAACAGGTGGACCAGCGACCTGACAGGTAATCAAATCATTTCAAATTTGATATTACACTAGCTCAGGAAAGTGGATCAACGTCACCATCTGCAACACTATACAAACTTTTTAATTGCAATGTGCATCCTATACACACAGGAGGAATACTACATTCTAAGACCACGGTGATAACAAAGTCCCATTCTCTTCTTGCCAGTTCATTCTTCAGCATTGTGGGAAGAAATTGGGCAGTAATTAATGTGTTCTGTGCATGATATCAAATGAATGTATGACTACATCAAATACACTGTACTACACGTGTGTAGGGTAATATACTTTACAGTACAATTTACATTAATCTATCTGAGGATATTTACATGGGGCCTTAGGAATTTGAAGGAAACATTACACAAACACACACCAGGGCTCCAGTTCATAACACTCGTTATCAGTGACAAGTTGTGATAGTTGTTACAAGCTACTGAAATCCTTGCATCTGATTGGCTGAGAGCAAATTCATCACAGAAATGTGGCAGTTGTCACTGATAACGAGTTTTATTAAACGGGGCCCTGATGTTCATTTCTCTATATCTAACAGCCTTTTCTGGTTTTAATTTTGATGAGTAATTGAATGGTCCTACCCAGTAGCATTTTCAGACAAGACTTGGTGGCAACTGGCGAGGCTCATGAAACTTGAATGTAACCTAAATGAAAGTTATCTGGGTATGTGGCAAATTTCATGCTCTGTGAATTCTGTTCAGTATTTTAGATGAAGATTAGAGGCATTGCTGTATGTGACAACAGACGTGTACAACCCCCCCCCCTTTTTTTTTCTTTTCTTTTTTTTTTTTACAGATGTTTTAGTCATGAAAATGCTCTCAAACTATGCAAATGTATGACGTATAAAAAAAAAACTTTTTCTGAGAGTGCAGCTTGTTCTAGTTGATGAGGTATTTCTCGGGAAGTAAAGAATAATATTACTACTATTCTCCAATAATCTTTATACTTTCTTTAATCATCCACAGCCTGAATATTGGTTCACATTTCTGTAAGGTAAAACTTGACAATGCCTACATCCTTTTTTAAGAGAAAGTGTGAGGATGTATATAATGGCAATCGTGTGGCAAATGTGGATTCTAGCTTACAAATGTTTGTATATCATTCTACTCCTTGTCTTGAAATATGAATCATCTGTTGAAACCAATACGTCCAAAATACAAAATACTGGTATTCATCAACACCAAAGCCATTCATATCTAAAGATAACTTTTTCTTGACATTTTGATTAAAAATGAACACAGAAGAAAGCAAAGGATTTGTACTTAGTCAAAAGAAAAACTTGTAAGAAAAGTTTGGGTCCCAAGGAAACAAGATTTTGGCAAAAACCATAACAACCAGCACATTTAGCTCAGGAGGGCATTCCTAACAATGAGATCCCCCCTCAAAAAAACAACAAGAGATTTCAACTGTTTTCTTTTTCTTTAAATCACATTGACAAGCACAAATAAAAATAGATGAAAACAGAAACGATTTTGTCGGGTTCCGATGTTTTCATGAAGTTGCCTGTATGAAAAGTGTGCAGTTAATTACCCTTTTCGGTGGTCATATTTATGTGGTTGTTATCTAAAGAAAGCGAGGGTGCTGGGGTTACATAAGAGGTGTGACTCAACCCCATGTGGAGTGGTAGAAGAGCTTCCTCTTTTAATGCCATCCTTCAACCTGTAATGACTCCCCTTTCCTCTCATCATTTCCTTGATAAGTGGACAGCAGCGACCCTCAGATAAAGCCGGTGGGTTCAGCTGGAGCGTGATGGCGTCATTTCTATCATCATGCATTTGATCTAACCCACATTATATTAACCCGTTGAGGACGGTTTGATTTTGCTACAACACGCATTTCCCATAGACACCTGCCCGAGTATACTCGGGACTCGTCCTCAACGGGTTAAACACTGATGATGGCTTGTTGTATTGGGCAAACTACCAGAAAATTATTGCTGAGTTTAAATTAAGTTAATAATCATCAATAAAGACAGTACGAAGAATCATGTTTTAGTCACAGTATTTCTAATTACTGTATTAAGCTGTTGGTTTTGTATACAGATATTTCCACAATTGAGGAGATCACTTCTTTGCCCCATGTTATTGTATCAAATTGACAGTGATGGTATCATACACGTATAAGTGCACTATTACCCTGCCACATGGCAACATTTTCACATGTTTTTAAAGTCACGGTCCAACGAGATTTGTGAAATTCATGAAAATTCGAAACCCCTGCGAAAATTACAGCTTATACAGTAGATTTTCATCAAGGATTTGCATTTTGTCAATTACTAGCTAAGTGAGTATCCCTGCAAACCCCTTGATTTGCAAACTTTCCACTGCAGGGCGTTCTGTGCATGCACCAAGTCTTGAGAAGAACAGCTGTAAAGTGATATTATATTATGTTGATGCATTCAATGTATAAAATGAAAAAATTTGTTTGCATTTGCTAAAACCTTGTACTGTATGTGCCTGCCCTTCAAACATAAGAAAAAAAAAGGTTGCTTCTGTATACTATGTATATGTGACTGTGCTTCCTTCATTGTTTGATGGTGAATAGATTTTTCATTAGACTTGTAAAACCTTTGTATCACAGGCAGAATATTATCATAACACCAAGTTTAACATTGCCATTATTGTGTTGACACAATTATGTTTTCATGTAAACAAATTCCAATGACAGGTGGTAATGGAAGAAAAAAATATCCATAAAGATTGGGATCCCTTCATTGGCAATAGTACATACATTGTACTTTGACATGCATCATCTCCAGTACAATTTGGAAAAAAAAAAGGAGATAACATGATCACATGGCATACAATCTTAATTTAAGAATAAAAGTTCAACAAAGAAACTATAGTCAAACAAAAGCATTAAAAAATCACTATGTCCAAGGATGCCTTTATGCCAATCTGAGGGCATTTGAGGAAAGATTCTTGGATTTGATACAAACTTAGGTAAATCCCGACTTTGGGCACAACAGCAGAAAATTAAACAGCCCCAGCTACAGTGCTGTGTCTTGCTAAATATGTTAAGGTGTGATCAAAATGATTCATCAAAATCAGCTGTGATGATACATGAAAGAAAGATTACAACTTCAGGCTTACTACTTGTTCCATGGTAATGAGAAGTTTTTATGTCAGTCCTGCAAATGTGTTGTGCATGATCCCAATTGTTGCTTTGTTACTCACCTTTATGCCAACGGGCACACTCGATGTTCTCACACTCGCGAACCTCCACCAGCGGCGGACACTCCGCCCCTCCAAACACAGTCTCCACCAGGACCTCCCGCCTTCGGATCTGAACAGCGCCCTCACCGCAGCTCTTGGTGCAGGGTGACCAGTGGGACCAGTGGCCGACTTCGCAGTCCACGGGACAGTCTTTGTAGCAGGCCCGGCTGGCCACCGGTTTGAAGCGACTGGCCGAACCTGGAGAAAGGACACGTGTGGTGGGAAAAGAAATCTTGAATAGCAGAGACTGCCTGCAAATTGCTGAGACATAGACAAGATGTTCTTTCATTCAGGACTGCCACCACTCACATATCAGACACAGGGAGGTTACTACATGTATAAGAACATTTCCTGTGTGCTTAGAGCATTTCAGCAATCAAACATGATTCCTTTTTGATGATCAGCAACATTTGATATCTAACTTGTCTGGAAGATTCCTGCAGAATCAGGAAAACTTGGCAACTACAGTACATTTATATGTACAGTAAACTGCACGGAGCATCATCATACTGGGATTCTTTTATTCCTCTTTCATTTCTGCAACTTCCCTTTGTTTTTACTTTCATTTTTGTTTGAGGGTACGTAAAAAAGGAGCCCTCATGAGACAAACATGTCTATAGAGGATAAAACATTAAACATATATGTACCAAGGAAGGGAAGTGCAGCATGTAAAAGCTACACTGTACAAGGCATGTCCATGAACTGTGTGTTTGATTATCGATTTATTCTTTTTTTAATGTTTGGAAAGGCTTATCTTTTGTTTAATTAACTGAATGCTATTTGATTAATATTCTCGATCGCATACGAGACAGCATGTACATGGAAGTATCATTCATATATACCTGATATTCAATGTTTTTCATGATTGAGTTTTGTATAAATGCAATTCAGTTGCATTTGAACACACACACATAATAATGATAATAATAATAATAATAATGATAATAATAATAATAATGATAATAATAATAATAATAATAATAATAATAATAATAATAATAATAATAATAATATTAATAATATATAATAATTATAATAATAATAATAATAATAATAATAATATTAATAATATATAATAATAATAAAAACTTTGACTCTTGTGATATGCATTGCCATGGGACAATCCATTCACCATCAATGATACTTTTTTAAACCTTGCACAGTGTGTGTGTAAAAGGCACACCAAGAAATAATCAATCCTTTTAAGCCTATTTAATGCAACTTGCCACACTACTTCTGCACAAGAGCATGTCCACAGGGTTATATACATTGGCCAATGTTTTGATCTAGGCATTTAAGCAATTTGAAGATTCAAAGCACTTTATTTAAGTATAGTTTTTGGTTTTGTTTTGTTTTGTTTTTTTTGAGGGGGGGGGGGAGTTGCTATTTGTGAACAATGGTGGCAAATGATATTTATTTCACATGTAGCAATCTAGAAACTGATAACTCCTGAATGTAAATGCGGCTTTAGTGTATACACATGAATGCTAAGCTTCAATGAACAGCATTGCTTTGTGCATAGCAGTACTCTGAGGGCTGGAAAGGCATATATATATATATATATATATATTTTTTTTTTTTTTTTTTTTCAGAAAACAAGTATTTTAACCACTCCTGCAATGGACAAGTGTAGTAAAGAAATCTGAAACCAACAGTATTTTCCAAGAGACCTGCATTATTTTTTGGGGAAAAGGTACAAAACACTGCAAAAAAGGAACAGTTGTCATGTCTGTATGCAAGAATCCTACATGGCAGGGTTGCCTAACAGGCATTACAAGGCAGACTGCTAATAGGTATAGGAAGGTATCAATTTGTGGAGGAGTGTTGATCCATAACTTCTTGCCGCTAATCGAGTAATCCGCTGGGAGAGAGCTTTAGAAGGTGTCAGCAATAAGTCAATTACCTTTCCCTCAATGAGTGCCTGAGATGCACCCCGCGCAGTCTGTCGACAAGTTTTGCGGTGAGTGATGTGAGTCACATGATTGGTCATTTGTTCGCGCTGTTCACGCAAAAACGTCAGTAGTCTGCAACGGCTGTGCACTAATAAAGCACTAGCATTTCTCGTCAGTCAATTATGTTATGACTGTAGGAGTCTGGAGGGTTATTAACGCGATGTCAGTTGCAAAGTTTTGATGTGCTAACCTCACACATAACATAATAAAAACCCCGGTTGACATAATGACCTTGTGGCACATACTCGTCTTGGATGTACTATGGGATACAGGAAGTATGGCATGAACAGTATATGGGTATTGTTCTATGTATAACAAACAATAACAACACAAAGAGAACAGACTCAGTAATAATGCTCAAAACAAAAATCAATTTTAATTACAAGTTGCTATGTCCATCTCCATGGCTGTCTAGAAATTATGATTTATGGCAGCTGACAAAAGCAATGATGGATGTGTGCCATAATACTCTTTATAGTAGTTTCCCGCTTCTGTGTTTTAGGCGCAATGTACTCGAGACTCGTCCTCAACAGGTTAATTGATAAATTTCAAGTTTCTTCTAACTCAGTTTTTCTTCCTAACCCACATCAAATTAATGCTTGAACACTCCAGCATTTCTGTCAACAAAGTGTTCATAACTCTTTGATTTTCTTTTATCTTCTGCAGTTTTCCCTTCAGTTCACAGAGCACTGAAACTCCTCTGACCTCCATACAGCCTTCCCCCATCATTGGAACTGGGAGATAATGATGATGCTATAATTAGAGAGAGCCCGACATGCCCAGGAGAGAGTGTGACAGACATATGGAACAGCTTTGAGCCGTATCTGATTGAAACGAGACATGGTGGAGACTGCTCCCGTTTATCACTCAGTACATAGCTACCGCCTCCTCAACGAATGCCACTCACCAACACCCCGCATCCTTGCACCAAGGCTACAACTGTTTTTAACTCCCCTCTTAAAGAATGCCAGTGGGTACTTTGTTAACCCATCCGCTTTGAAAAACTGCTGGCTGCTACACAAAGTCTATGGGAGTGTCAGAATCTCATATGAAATGGGTTAAGTACTGGTACACAAAAACCAAGCAGAGTGCAGATGTCAGAGAGTTCATTTCTGCTTTCGCAATCTACATCACTCTGGATTTTTGCAAGTGCTAATCTCGACCCCAAAATATTTCTCATTCTCTGCAAATTTCACAGGCAATTGGGCCTGATGACCATGAGAAAAATTTCTACCCATTTGACAACCGCATATATGACTGATGTACAGGAAAGTAAAATATTAAAGAAATAAAGAAAAGATTAAAAAAAATTCAACATATTTTCACTTTTCTCGCATGATAATAGAGTACTTGCCTTGCCTCTTTAAGAAGGCAGGGAGAATAATATTACCCTTAAAATATGACAGTAGCGAGTCAAGGGAATGTGTTCTTTTTTCAAAAAATAAAATTCTCTCTATATTTTCCTTATAATGATTCTACACATGTGACATCATACACTGTAGTAGTCTTCTGATCCAGCAGAGACTGTGTAGAAACTTCAAAAATTCATAACTTTTGAACGGATTGTCCAATTTTCCTCAAACTTTCATGATGTGTTCTACAGATGTTGCTGGATTCTCTCAATCCTTATCCATGTGGAAAGTGATCTTTTCCTTTAAAGGGATTGTATAGCTTCGGTTGAGACCTAATTTCAGGTTTCTAATATTTTTTGGTGAGATAATGAGAAACCTCTTATGAAATATGAAAGAGCATGTAATTCTATGAGGAATTCAATGTTTATTTGATGAAACTTGGTTTTTAAATGGCTGAGATATCCAAAAAAGAGCGATTCTAATAAAGTGTGGGATCAACACTTTATTACGATCGCTTTGTTTTACTTTGTTTCTGGATGTTTTAGTCTTTCCAAACCCGATTTTCATCAAATAAACTTTGAATTCCTCTTAAAATGGTATGCTCTGTACTATATCGTAAGTGTTTTCTTGGTAGCTTGCAAAAAGTTAAAAGCCCAATTCTCATCTCCACCAATACTGTACCATTGATCCCTTTAATGTTCTGTGAAATGAATCTGGTCAAAGATAGATAGTACATGAAAGAAATGACTGTCCAGACTTAAGTTTCCATCATGGTATTTTTCACTTAATACTAGACTCGTAAGATTTGAATTAGATCTATGGCAAAATCTTGTTGCACAGCTTTGATTCAAAAACAAGAAGTAACACATGAAATTCAAGAAAATGAAAGTCTGGTGCAAGTGACACCTTATTAGGCGTTTTCACATCAGCCCGATGTTTCAAAATTTTCTGACTTGGGAAATTAACCCAATCACGAAATAGTGCGCTATTTGATAATGTGAACACAAATTAGCGTGCTAATTGTATAGCTCTGATCGAGAAAATTTCTCGACTCCAACTCTGGAAATTTCTGAAATAGCGGGATAGTAGCGCACTATTTGATAATGTGAAAACGACTCGAGAAATTGGCGCGATGCATCCCATCATGCCTAGCGTGTGTGACCCGATCGATCAAGGCAAACTGCACACAAATCATGAGGAATTTTTGAGAGGGCACACACAAGTTGGATTTTTATCGGGCTTGGATTTTTGTCGGGCTGATGTGAAAACGCCAATAGGGATGTGATGTAAAGACATTTTTCCTATCATTATTCATACTTGAGACTGGATAAATGGGTAAAGGAATGCACCAAAAATGCTGACAAGCCATATCATCCTTTGTGTGCTTTAGGTGCAGACTGACACAGAAAACCCCATAGCCATTGTACACACTGTCCAAAGTTCCTGGCACAGAAAGGGTTAACCCTAATCAGGCTGGGGGGGGGGGGGGCGGAATCCGCCCCCCCTCGACGTTTCGCGCAATATCTTCGCAACGCGATAAGCTCCCGCCGCAATGTTTCATGACTTTTTTCTTTCAAGTATCGCGCAACTTTTGAGACCCAAATTGTTGCGCCCGCGCATACCGTTTTGACGCGACGCCCGTTCGAAAAAATTTGTCAACCCCCAACTTGCTCCAAAACGTGATTTTGTGTACAAATCCGATGCAAATTGTGTTTTTTCAATTAATTCACATAAAAATTCATATCTTCACTTAGAATGGCCGAAATTAATTCATTTTAGCATAATACTGCTTTGAAAAATGTCTGTGACAAATTTTGGCCAAAAAACAAACAAAAACAAAAGGTCAAAAAACAAAGAAATACATAGGAAATTAATTTTGATACAGATTTTTTTTTATCCTATGTCTCAGAAGAATGATACAAGAAACATTCTTAAAAAGAAATTAGCGTAATTGGAGCATAAATAAGTGATTTAGAGCCCAAAACTGATTTTATGCATAAATTACAATAATTAATTAATATAAAATATAAGAAAAATTTTTTGGAGAAAGCAACCATACATTTTGATAGAATACGTCGCGGGCGTCGCATGTGCTGATTTTCGGCGCGATCGCACGTTCCATAGGCGAGATCTGAAGGGGGGGCCCCTTCAGCCAAAAAAGCCCAGCCTGATTAGGGTTAAACATACCAGACTCTTGGCAGGTGGAGTCCTCGTGCAGTGAGAGGGGTGAGCTGCCATTCTCAATGCAGAAGACTTGTCTCGTGGCGATTCCGGCACCGCATGCCTCGCTGGAATTCCCCGTCAGATGACATTCTTGCCAGTCCTGGACATAGTGTGAGAGGAACATAATGACATGACAAGATTCATACAGAAAAATATATATTGTCGCTGGGGCAACAAGACTTTGTATCTACAAAAAGTCAAATGTTCAGGAGAGCCAAAAAAACATGGTGGCAAAAGCACTGCAGCAAATGGGATAGCCTTTCCTTTGACATGACGTGGTGGCTTCATTTTTGGAGGAAGACAGTTGGGATTTGGCCAGGACATCACTTAACCCATTATCTAGCCATTAATCACAAAAAGTCAGTTTCACCAAAAATTTCAGATACAAGGTCTTGTCACCCCAGCAACGATGCAAGTTTTTTGGAGTGGAGCTTTCTGCAGATGGGGTCCACACTGCAGCAACAAATTTAATGCAAAGTTGAAAGAAATGCCCTCTGGTATGCAAATTTCCTGGTGATGATTAAGGTGTTTCTTGGCACAGCTGCCTAGTAATCTGTTAGTGCACGTACATGATAGTAAGGTTAGATTTTTCATTTTTTTTTTTTCACTGCAACTGTAAAAAGGACCCAACAGCAATTTTTGTTATAATTTCATCACAATTACCATCACTGAAAAAACAGAACACTATCCTCAATTTGACCCACGTCAGGAGCTCATGCAACCTTTCCTATCATGGAGTAAAAGCAATTCACCATTGTTTGACACTCAAAGCCATAGAGTCCATGCATGCTGTATGGGGGAAAATACCTTATTCGTATAAAACACATTGGCTGTTGAAAATTCAGAAAGCACTTCTGCTAAAAATGGAAGTGAAACAAAAAGTGATAGAAGAAATAGAATACAGTCAAACCTGCCTTAGGGGCCACCTGTCTATAGCGATCACCTGTCTATAGCGGCCAAAAATCCAATGGAGCCGTTGCCGAGCCGATAATTCAGCATGTTTTTCTGCTTTGAAGCCGTTCGCGCAACGTTCAGTGATTGCCACCGCTGCATTCATCCCTTATTTAGTCAAAATAATGCACTAGTGTAAAGCTTTCTTAATGACAAAACACCTACTACTGTGCAAAATTTCATATATACACCGGCATGGCTAAATGCATGAAGCACACGGTATGTGCGTACGTACACACATACATTTGATATGTAAGGATACAACGATGATGCATGTGCATATAAGCAAAGTGCACAAAGTTGGATTACCTGTCTATAACGGCCACTTTTTCCGTTTCCCTTGGGTGGCCGCTACAGACAGGTTTGACTGTATACGCAAGTATGCAGTAGAGAGGGACAAGTTATAGAAAGGTAGGGAGCAAGGGATAACCTTGATGGGGGTGGAGGGGGGGGGGGACAAGATGGGGAATAAAGGGGAGAAAGTGGCAAAGGAAGAAAGAAATCAGAGTTGAAATTTTTTGCTGTGAACTTACATCAGTAATTTGAACAGCATAATTTCATATTGAAACAAAAAAAGAGCTTCATGTAAGAGGGGAAGCAAATGTCTGCTAATCCCCTGTGGCACCAGAACTCACCTGCAGAAACCACACATACTGTGGGCAGATTGTCATATTCTGGTCCTCGCACGGCTGGTGGTCTGTGAGGGGCGGACAAGGCACACCTCCATTGGAAGCCGCCCGAATCACCCTCCTAGACCGCGTCCTTTTCAGAAAACAAAACACACATTTTCATGACAGTTGATTCTAGACTTATTTAACAAGGAAATCCCTAACAAAAAAGTCCTGTGGTACTCCCTGTGGTACTTGTCGGTACCACACAATGTACCACACACTTGTAATGTTACCACAGGAACTGTGTGGTACTGTACCACAGGCTTGTAGGGTATTCCCTGTGGTACTTGTCAGTACCACACAATGTACCACATAAATAAATGTTACCACAGGAACTGTGTGGTACTGTATTACAGGCTCATGTGGTACTCCCTGTGGTACTGGTTGGTACCACACAATGTACCACACAAATATATGTTAACACAGGAACTGTGTGGTATTGTGTCACAGGCTCGTGTGGTACTCTGGGATGTACAGGGCAGTACCACAGGACATTACCACAGGAAAGTTCCACAGGACAGTACCACAAGACAGTATACACACAAATTGTCCTGTGGTATTTTGGGACGTATTCCACACAACAGTACCACAGGACAGTACCACATGAATTGTCCTGTGGTACTTTGGGACGTACCACAGGAGAGTACAACAGGAAAGTACCACAGGATAGTACCACAGGACAGTACCACACGACTTGTTCTGTGGTATTTTAGGACGTACCACAGGACAGTACCACAGGAAAGTACCACAGAATAGTACCACAGGACAGTACCACAGAAATTGTCCTGTGGTATTTTGGGACGTACCACAGGACAGTACCACAGGACAGTACCTCACGACTTGTCCTGTGGTATTTTGGGACGTACCACAGGACAGTACCACAGGACAGTACCACAGGAAAGTACCACAGGATAGTACCACAGGACAGTACCACACGACTTGTCCTGTGGTATTTTGGGACGTACCACAGGGCAGTACCACAGGACAGTACCACACGACTCGTCCTGTGGTATTTTGGGACGTACCACAGGACAGTACCACAGGGCAATACCACAGGAAAGTACCACAGGGCAGTACCACACGACTTGTCCTGTGGTATTTTAGGACATACCACAGGACAGTACCACAGGAATTGTCCTGTGGTATTTTGGGACATACCACAGGACAGTACCACAGGACAGTACCACAGGATATTACCACAGGACAGTACCTCACGACTTGTCCTGTGGTATTTTGGGACGTACCACAGGACAGTACCACAGGGCAGTACCACAGGACAGTACCACAGGAAAGTACCACAGGATAGTACCACAGGACAGTACCACACGACTTGTCCTTTGGTATTTTGGGACGTACCACAGGGCAGTACCACAGGATAGTACCACATGACTTGTCCTGTGGTATTTTGGGACGTACCACAGGACAGTACCACAGGATAGTACCACAGGACAGTACCACACGACTTGTCCTGTGGTATTTCGGGACGTACCACAGGACAGTACCACAGGACAATACCACAGGAAAGTACCACAGGATAGTACCACATGACTTGTCCTGTGGTATTTTGGGACGTACCACAGGACAGTACCACACGAATTGTCCTGTGGAATTTTGGGAGTACCACAGGACAGTACGACAGGAATTCCTGTGGTAATTTTCGATGTATACCACAGGAGAGTACCACAGGAACTGTCCAAAATCCCACAGGAAAATCATAATATGGTGCTATTCCACACAGAAGTACCACACAGCAAATTCAATTCGTAAGTACCACAGAAAAATGCTACAAGATATTCTTTTTTTTTTTCTTAACATTTTATACCAGAGGACTATCACATCAGGAGAATATCAAACAGCAGTACCACACAGGAGTACCACACAGGAAAATTGTAAGGCAGAATCAACTGAAATTTATAACAAAAATACAAACAAAAAAGCACATATTAATATTCCTCAATTAATTGATAGATGAGTTATGCTGTGAATTATAACAGATTTGCCATTACTTATCCTGTCCTATACTCCTACAGTATTACCTATTTAGTGAAAGTGCTGATGTAAAGCATGAGAAATTTCATAAGGACTTTTGTGGTACTCCTGTGGTACTCCTGTGGTACTCCTGTGGTACAAAATTTTACATAGCTCATGAATATTCATAAAAAGCACTCTAGATTTTAGAAAATACATAATATGACTTAAAAAGTCAAAGTATTAATGATGGAACTTACTTTGAACTTTATGAAAGATTGTCTAATTATGTTATGTTATTCCCAATATCATAGATATTGTTATGAAAGTGTAATTTCATATCTTGATAATAAAGTATAATCGAGTTAGTAACCATGCCTTAATGCTTTACGGATAGACGGCCATATATATATGTACTGATAGGGTCGATGGCTACCTAGGAATAGAATATGACTATATAGATTTATTATAGGACTAGATTGGCACTTGGCCATTAAACTCTCGTTTGATGTTATATGTTAGGAGTAGGACAGGTTATTAAGTAGGGCCATGTTTGTCCTGAAATCCATCACTCACCTATCAGGAATATTCCTTGAAATGTGGCTAAAAGTCTCCCAGATTTTTTTTTTCGACCTATCCTGTGTGGTACTCTCCTGTGGTACCATGGAAATGCTGTGTGGTACTGCCCTGTGGTAATGCTGTGTGGTAATGATCGACCTGTGGTACTGTCCTGTGGTACTGTCCCAAAATACCACAGGACAGTTCCTGTGGTACTGTTCTGTGGTACTAGTCCTGTGGTACTGCCCTGTGGTACGTCCCAAAAATACCACAGGAATTCCTGTGGTACTGCCCTGTGGTACGTCCCAAAATACCACAGGAATTCCTGTGGTACTGTCCTGTGGTACTGTTCTGTGGTACCGGTCCTGTGGTACTTTCCTGTGGTACTGCCCTGTGGTACGTCCCAAAATACCACAGGAATTCCTGTGGTACTGTCCTGTGGTATGTCCCAAAATACCACAGGACAATTCCTGTGGTACTGTCCTGTGGTACTATCCTGTGGTACTGTCCTGTGGTACTGTCCTGTGGTACCGTCCTGTGGTAATTACCACAGGAGTACCACAGGACTTTTTCGTAAGGGTAAAGTAGAAATTACGCGGTGCGTAATATATGTCCCCACCGGAAATAGCATTTTGTAGCAAAATGTACAATACAGGTCAAAAATCTAGGTCAAAGGTCAAAGAAGTCAAAGGTCAAAATTCTGTGTAGAAATTTTGAAGCCCTCACCTAGTGCCATCACATAAAAGCAAACGGAATCGAAATTGGGTTACAAATGGCAAAGGAGTAGCATTTTGTAGCAAAATGTACAATACAGGTAAAAAATCAAGGTCAAAGGTAAAAAAATCAAGGTCAAAGGTCAAAGAAGTCAAAGGTCAAAATTCTGTGTAGAAGTTTTGAAGCCCTCACCTAGTGCCATCACATAAAGCAATCGGAATCGAAATCAGGTTAGAAATGGCGAAGGAGTAGCATTTTGAAGCAAAATGTACAATATACATTATAGGTCAAAGGTCAAGGTCAAAGGTCACAACTGAAATTCTGTGTAGAAGTTTCAAAGCTCCCATGTAGTGCTATCATATAAAGCAAACAGAATCGAAATTGGCTCATAAATGACAGAGAAGTAGCAAATTGAACATTTTGATCACACACGGATGCACACACAGACGGACGGACGGACGGACACATGGACACACACACGTACGGAGCCCGTTTCATAGTCCCCTGCTCGAACTCGTTCGGCGGGGACAACAAATTGCCCTTCATCGATGCATTATGTAAAATAGACACTGATTGTGTTTCTCTGGTAGCCAAAATAAAAAAAATCATAGGCATACATATTCCAGTTGGACTCAAAAGTGCTGACCTCTAGATTGCTAGACAGGCATCCACCAAAACTTGCCTTGTTCTCAAATACATCTTGAATATCTACACACATGGTTTATTAATGCTCTTAAGCCTGCAATTGATACCAGATCTGATCTGAATCTATCTCAACTGTGGGTCGCTTTTTTGGCTTGATATTGTTCCCATGTTAATGAAACAGGACCCTGAAGTCCCAAAAGGGTTAATTTAATTCTTACTTGTTTTATTTAAGCCGCCACCACCACTGCTCTGATTCACCACTTTCATTTAAAACACCAGCATTCTCCACAGAGTTGGTCATCTCTTTCAGTTGCATATCAATTAGGTGATATTTTAAAACACACAAGTTTGGACTGAAATCAGTGACTGTCCTAAATTCCTTCATACAGTGTATAATCTAGATTCTACGGCAGCTAAAAGATTATTCTGCATTATAAAATGGCATCACTTTTGTAATAAATTTAACAATTGATCCTCCTTTGGTCAGAAAAGTTTTTAACTGTGATTTTGTTGGATAAATTTCTGGCAAAAACTGGCTTTCCGGTTAAACATTATTTCTTTTTTTTTTTTTTTTTTCTGTTTTGTTTTGTTGATATTTTGTTTTGTTTTGTTTTGTTTTGTTTTGTTTTGTTTTGGGTGGGGGTCCTACAGCAGTACCAATGTATGGAGACACAACTGATCTGTAAACAACATACACTCACCTATGACCTCTGACCTCTGGCTGGCTGGGGTCATGGCAGGTCGTGGAACACTCACTCCAGTCAGACCAGAGTGAGACCAGACAGTCACAGGGCACTGTGCAGACCTCGCGGCTGGCGGGCCGGAAGTTTGCTGTCTGTAGACTGTTTTCTGAAACTGTGGAGCGTGCGATGACAAAGAGATTACAATAAGAAAGCGGAGAGGTACGTATAACTGCCCAAGATGGAACAGATATCATCACTTAGCATCTTGGTCTTGCTACAGCTATTTATATGTCTATGATTGGAACAACCTGTTATGAAATCACTGAATCACAGCAGGTCAAAATAAAATGCAACCATCTTGTGACGATTTATGTGAGCCATCAACAAGTAAACCCAATAGAATTGCAGACATTTGATCCAGATGCAAAAAACAAACAAACAAACAAAGAAACTGAAAATTGGAAAATTTGCCTGGAAAAAAAAAAGTGGTACATAATTCTTGGAATTGTCTTGACTTTTCCAAGAATGTACAAAAACATTTTTCTTTTTGGATTTTATGCAACAATAGCATAATGAAAAAGATGATGTGTGTCTAATGCCTGATCTCCCACAAATGTGACTACATCTGAACTTCAGTGCATATTTTCTGAAACTTTGTGACCTGATGACTGGCTTTCTTTATACCACTTTTGTCTTTTAACAGGTAATTTTTTTTCAATGAGTGCTAAAAATGGGAAATTCTTGTACCATTGTAAAGCTGATGGTCTGGAAATTCATACAAAACATTTCTGAAAGATTATTGTTCTAAATAAACTGCAAGAAATACAATTTGCCATTCATTTAATGGTTCCAAACTTAAAGGACAAGTCCACCTTCATATACATAAGGATTGAGAAAATGCAGCATTATTAGTAGAACACATCAGTGAAAGTTTGAGGAAAATTGGACAATCCGTTCAAAAGTTACGAATATTTTAAGTATCTGCGCAGTCACTGCTGGAAGAGAAGACTACTACAGTGTATGATGTCACATGCGTACAACTGTATAACGAAAATAAAAAGAGAATTTCACAAAACTTTACTTTTTGAATAAAGTGCACATTTCTTCGACTTGCTACTGACGTACAATGTATGTTAAGGGTAATATTGTTCCCCCTGCCTTCAGAAAGAGAGAAGTCGAGTGTTCTTTTGTTATGCCAGAAAAATAGAAATATGTTGAATTTTCTTTATTCTTTCTTTATTATGTGACATCACAAGCTATAGTAGTCTTTTCATCCAGCTGGGACTGAGCAGAAACTTCAAAAATTCATAACTTTTTAACGGATTGTCTGATTTTGCTCAAACTCTCACTGATGTGTTCTACTAATATTGCTGCATTCACTCAACCCACATGTCTATGAAGGTGAACTTGTCCTTTAAGAAAAATGTAGAAGAAGAACTGCTCTTGCAGAAAGTATAAAAAACTTCAGATTGACTACAAGCAAGTTGACCTGTTTCACCTGTTTTGAGTCCTCACATACAGTAATTTGGCAGGGAGTGCGAATCTTTTTTTTTTTTTTTACTATACTATAAGAGCACTAAATGCTTGAGCCACAAACACATATTTGTGTATGTTAGTGGTGGATGCAGGGGGGAGCGCACCAGGCACGCGACCCCCCTTTATTTTTTGTTAAAACAAAAGAAATGAAAAGAAATGAAAAGAAACAAATGGGGGAAGGGGTGCATGCATCCCCCTCCTTTATTTTTTGCAAAGGCACCCCCTCTTTACAGAATTCCTGGATCCGCCCCTGTATGTGACAATGGTAAAAGATATGTATGAGAATAGAAGACTGTCTACTGACCAGGTGTTCCACTCTGAAGACAGTGGTCCTCCTCTGATATCTCCCCATTCACATCCACACAGTCCACCCTACGGTATCTCTGTCCCACCATGCAAGACTCTGGAGCTGCTGACGATGGCTGGAAAAAGGACAAAAACAGAGCTTCATTCTAATACCCATTCACATTCACAACTGAAATCTATCTTGAAGTTTGGTTGAAAGTGTTTCACTGCCAACTGCATTTCTTTGCCTGCAGCTTTGCAAACTACATATGTCAGGCCTTTCAAAGTATGGTAGAAGCATGCAAAGAAAAATATGTCATATAACTTCTGTGCCTGATTGATGATTCTACACACTTCTATCATTACAAAGGATAGTGGGTAGAACCTTCCAGATCACAATGGCCCCTTGCACACTGACGTCTTGTTTCTCTAAAATATAACGTTTCTCAACTCAGGTTCAGCCTAGCATAAGCCAGAAGTGTATTTCAAATGAGTTTTGCTGGATTTTCAGGCAATTTGACAGTTAAATTGTATTACACATGATGATCAGCCCATTGAAGATGAGCTGATTTTGCTATGATACTCATTTCCAATAGACACATTCCCAAGTGTACTCAGGACTAGTCTTCAACAGGATATGAATTAGGTGGAACTTACAAGCATTTTTACCACAGTATACATGTAGAGTGTGAGCACATCCTGCATCAAGGATTGCATTATCATGACTGACAGGCTATGGAGTTTGTGACACGACCATTAATCTCTCACTGGGTCGAGTTTGTGTCAAAGCGATTCTTTTGTATGTTGGCTTACTGTACGAGCTGAAATTTTCGCAGTGGTTTTATTTTCGCGAATTTCACGAATCGCCTTTGAACCGCGAAAATAACAACACATGAAAATAACAACGCGCAAAAACAGAAACGCGCGAAAACAACGCAGGGAAATGAAAATCAAGCCATGCCATGTGCTGCAGGATCGCGCCAAAATTATAGTGCTGTACAGTACTGTATCCCGTCCTGCGCTGCGCCTAGCTAGCCTTCAACTTGTCGACTGTGCACGCACGTCGCACAGTACAGCTAGCTATAGCTGTTTAGAGTGCGTTCAGTCTACTCTTGCTGCTGCATTCTTGGTGTTCGGCTGTCGATGTCTGGCACAAATTTCGAAAGTCCTTGTGAAGTATTAAATTTCTTTTTGATATTTGTTTTACTTTCAAATTGAGAAAGTACTAGTACACAAGGTACTTTTAGTTTAGACAACTATAGTTTTTTCCTGAGAGTTCAAGTAAGTTCAGTTAGACCCTCTCAACCGCGAAATTAACAACACGCAAAAATGTCCTCCAAGTAGCAATTCGTGAAAATAATTATCTGTACGCGAAAATTTCAGCTCGCACAGTATCACCTCCATACTCTACCAAATACATCAAAAGGGATTCACAATCAATTGAATGACAAGTAGTAGCCTACTAAAGGCCGTGTCACACCTTTCCAGGTAAGCCTTGCATGCGACTAAAATTGCGAAGAACAATTTTTACTACCCGGAGGTCCCCGCAGATGACCCGCACATGACAGTACCTAGCACGTATCTCACCTGTAGTCGCCCGGAGGTGCGCACGCGAATCTTTTTACCCGCAACCATGTATAGACCCTATCACACCTTTCCGGGCAAGCTACACGGGCTTGTTGCGTGTAAGGATTTTCCACCATACCGGACAATTTCTGAGGGCGGACATGGATTTTGGCGAGTCAGTGCATGTGTCTTACTTGCTGGATGCGTTCTACTTAAATTCTACTTGCGGGTATACTATGTGACCTGCGTACCAGTCGCGTGGGGGCTGACAACTCAGTGAAGGAATTGCTTGCAGCAGCACCTCGCAGGCAACTTCAATGCAGGTACTTCAGCTCTCACGCAGGTCACACGGAATACACGCAAGTAGAAGTAAGTAGCAAGTGTCTAGTGCCGGAAATTCTCCTGCGTGCTGGAAAATCCCTCCTCGCAACAGGCCCGTGTAGCTTGCCCAGAAAGGTGTGACACAGCCTTAATAGACATGGATAATCTGTCTTTCCTGGGTAAATCTATAATATGATTTGCACAAAACAGCGATGTCAATGCGCTTTAATTACCAGTATTTTACCTTGAGGGTACAACAATGTATGAGATCTCTGTGTTTGTATTGTCCCTTTAAATTCTCCAATAAATGGTGTGTGTGTGTGTGTGTGTTTTAACTTCATATTTTCACATATACTATGCCAGATAGTAACATCAACTGTTTCAAGGGCATCAGAGAAGGAAACCACTTCCCTACTCGCATATTATGTCTAAAGCTGACAGTCAGTGAAACGGGAGGGTTTCCCCAATATATAATGTGTTTATTCTGTAAATAAGGCAGAAAGGGAGTCAGTAAGAGTTTGAGGAGAAGTAGACAATATTTTTTTTTGTCTGCTATTGAACACATCTAGACTGACAGGACTGAATCAATAAAAGCGGTATAAGTTTAGTCCAGGTTTCATATGACATTTTGTGCTCGTGAATGCATGACAAGCCGTAATTAACCCATTGAGGACGAGTTCCGAGTACCCGTACACTCGAGCAAGCGTCTGGGAAATGTGTGTTGTAGCAAAATCAAACCGTCCTCAATGGGCTAAGATTCATCACATTCACTACTGGTACAGATAGGTCCACCATGATGACAATACAGAGGTCCAATTAGGTAATTAGTGTTTCAGACCAGCCAGCTACATGATGAACTTGCGCACACATTTTGCATCAACCATGGACTATTTGCATAAACTTCCTCTGTGAACTATACAATGTAAGGGCGTTTGTACTTTGATGCAGAGGGAACCCTAAAAAGGCAAAAAGGACTGAAGATACAGACAGACAGCCAGACAGACAGGCAGACAGGAAGAAATACATGTAGAAGCTATTCACACCAGACTCTATTAAAAAAGATACCGGTACATAAAAAAGCAGTGTATGACTCATATGACAGACAAACCAGTGATGTGGAAACCATGCGCCAGTATTCATTTATACAATTTGGTAAATAGGCCTACTAAAGGACGACAATTTCAACACTTTTTATGGCTCAGCGGAAATAAGCACCTCTTTGGCACAAACCACTCACTGAGAGGAAACGTTACAGACACGATTGCTGTCAGTTTCATGATCAGTGTTTTTTTCCCCTCCCTTTCCTGATATTCTTCAAAGACAGGATTGTTAAGGAACGAAGGGTGAAAGTGCTCCACAATTTCAAAGTAAACCCAGCCAATGTTAAACCTAACCTTATACTGGGAAGGGCAGTTTTGTAGACTTTTAATGTGCTCCTTCAAAGAATAATTTTCCTTTAATATCAATTAGCACTTTCAGACAATGGTCATTCATTTTGAAGTACAAAATGGTGTATAAGTCTATGTACATGTAATGAATCAACAAACATTGCAATTTGAACGTCATGGTTTGTTCTGTTTTTTTCACAAGATTTGGAAAGAAAAAGAAGAAACTAACAATTGCATTGAATTTGTTGTGAATTGTTTCATTTATATTGCTATACAAATGACATTTCATATATGTAGCAGTCATACCAAAATGCATAGCAAATTGTTATGCAATACCAGGAAAATTACTGTACAGCGTACATTCCCTGCTCCTTTGCTACAGCTGTAACTGGACTCTATACTGAGTTGCACAATAGAAGGGAGTTAACGAAAAGAGTGGCTTGTCCTCACATGAAACCATGTGATATACACAAATTAACCTCGTTGATGCCAATTACCAGGGTCAGGTATTGACTGGCTGGATAATTACTCTGTTCCTTGAGGCAGATATTAATACAGACTCCAGATTGGTAATAAGAAACACCTGTGACATCCAGGATTGGACAGCAAACTCCTGTGGAATTAGTCCCCAATTCCCCCCCCCCCCCAAGAAAAAAAAAATACATCCCCTAGGCCTACTCAGTTACATTGGATTATGATTTATGATAAATGCAATTAAACAAAAACAAAAACAAACAAGGAAAAGTAGAAGTTACGCGGTGCGTAATATATGTCCCCGCCGGAAGTAGCATTTTGTAACAAAATGTGCAATATAGGTAAAAAATCAAGGTCAAAGGTCAAAGAAGTCAAAGGTCAAAATTCTGTGTAGAAGTTTTGAAGCCCTCACCTAGTGCCATCACATAAAGCAAATTGAATCGAAATTGGGTTAGAAATGGCGAAGGAGTAGCATTTTGTAGCCAATGTGCAAGATAGGTCAAAAATCAAGGTCAAAGGTCAAAGAAGACAAAGGTCAAAATTCTGTGTAGAAGTTTTGAAGCCCTCACCTAGTGCTATCACATAAAGCAAACGGAATCGAAATCGGGTTAGAAATGGCGAAGGAGTAGCATTTTGTAGCAAAATGCACAATATAGGTCAAAAATCAAGGTCAAAGGTCAAAGAAGTCAAAGGTAAAAATTCTGTGTACAAGTTTTGAAGCCCTCAACTAGTGCCATCATATAAAGCAAACGGAATCGAAATCGGGTTAGAAATGGCGAAGGAGTAGCATTTTGTAGCAAAATGTACAATATAGGTCAAAAATCAAGGTCAAAGGTCAAAGAAGTCAAAGGTCAAAATTCTGTGTAGAAGTTTTGAAGCCCTTACCTAGTGCCATCATATAAAGCAAACGGAATCAAAATCGGGTTAGAAATGGCGAAGGAGTAGCATTTTGTAGCAAAATGTACAATATAGGTCAAAGGTCAAGGTCAAAGGTCACAACTGAATTTCTGTGTAGAAGTTTTAAAGCTCCCATGTAGTGCTATCATATAAAGCAAACAGAATCAAAATTGGCTCATAAATGACAGAGAAGTAGCAAATTGAACATTTTGATCACACACGGACGCACACACGGACGGACGCACGGACGCACGGACACACACACGTACGGAGCCCGTTTCATAGTCCCCTGCTCGAACTCGTTCGGCGGGGACAACAAACAAACAAACAAACATATCAACTTGCAGTGTATTGCTTGCAGGTAAAAAGTAGACACAAGAGGGAACTTTACATGATTGCAAAAACTTGATTGGTAAAAACAGAGTGTTTTGATGTGCACACCATTTATACTGCCCTCCCCCCCCCCCCAAAAAAAAAAAACCAAACAAACAAACAAACAAACAAACAAAATGGCTAGCCTGAAACATGCATGTGTGAGGGGAAAAAAAATGTTTTCTGGTTTTGGGGGGTTGATTTGTTGCTGACACTGTCTTTGAGTGGAGGCCACAAATCACACGAGATGAATGGTGTAGGCATGGTGGGCGGGAGATTCCCTGCACGGGAGGGTGGCTGTCACGCCACCGAAAATCAGAATAAAACTGGTAATGAACCTAGGAGTGATCAATTACACTTGGAAAAAAAAAATGGAGGGTTTCAAATAAAGTCTCCTTCTGAGGAAGATATTTGGTGGTGGTGGGTTTTTTTGTTTGTTTTTTTTTTGTTTGTTTTTTTTCCTGGCTTATGGCTGACATGCTTGCATTTGTTTGTCTGTTCGTCTGCCTTTGAGCTGTAAAACTCAAATAGGGTTTATATTCATGGACAGGCCCTTTATAAACTGTTTGGAATAGGTCCGTAGTGGTATTGAGAAGGAACAGGTGATTAGACCGGATCATAATCAGGATGTAATAATGTTTTTGAAAGGATGCACATAGTTTTCTATGGCATCGGTGGCCTTATGACCATGGCGGAGGTTTTCGTTCCCTGCATGCTTCTACCTTCATACAAGCTAGTCTTCTCCAACTATCATTATGCCGTGGCGGATCCAGACGGGGGTGCACCGGATGCACCCTCCCCCCCCCCCCCCCCCGTCCCGTTTATTTTTCTTTAAAAACAAAAGAAATAAAAAGAAAAAAAATGCACTGAAACCCGGAAATGGCACCAGAAATATTAGTTGCCCCCCACCCCTCTTTACAGTATTCCTGGATCTGCCCCTGCTATGCGTTGACAGGTGTGAATTTGAGCTTCTATAAGAAAAACCTACACTGATCCTAAATTGGCCTTAATCAGGGGAGTGCACAACCTCTGCATGGAATTTGAGTTCATGATCAGCAGCAGGTAGGCCTAATCTATTAATGGTATGGATGGATGATAAAGCATAAATAACAAGAGGCCCTTATCGTCCTCCTTGTAGAATCCTTCTTCAGATGTTAAAACAGCTGTGAGAATGCATTTACACAATCAATTAAAGTCGGACGATCATGGCCCCCAATAATACGTTGTTGTGTAGCTCTTCCAAACGAACAAATGCAATTGCGCAATGCCAGACTGCAGTGCTATCCATAAACGTGTGGGACAGTGCTGCCACTGATAAACGTGTGTGTGTGTGTGTGTGTGTGTGTACGCATCATACACAAACATTGTGACCGCGAGCTGCGGTGATTGGATGAAAGAGGCCAGAAGACGCATGGCTCTTTTGGCCTCTATTCATGCGCATGCGCACTGTGAGTGTGCGTCCATTCGGCACTGATCGTAAGCTCTCGTGGCTCGGACAGCCATTTTGGGTCAGGTGATTTAAAGCCCAGCATGTGTTCGCTGACCCATTGAGCCAGCGCTATTTTCATTCGGTGTCACGACATTTGATACAGAATGGGGGGAGGCAGCGTGTTGCGTTCGTCTCCGTGCCGCACAAACCACTCGCCACAATTGTAAGGCTTTAACAGAGAGTGAAAGAATCAAGACCATATTTTTTAATGCATGGAAGTTTTCCCCACATTTTCAAATTCATGACAATTACGTTTGTTACCTGAATTTAAAAGAAGAGTTTCATCAAGCATCGATACACATTTATGTAAAGTTGGAATCCAAGTATTGAAACAGTGTAGCACGGACAGGTGAACTGAGCTGGTTATTATCAAGTCCTCTTGGGCAGAATATCCCTAATTCTGCATAGAACATACTGTACATGTCAATTAATAAATGACCCTAGCTACACCCAGCCAGAAAGTTATCCTGAATCACAAAGAATCACTATACATATGATTCAAACCAAAAGAGAGAGAAAAAAAGAATAACATCAGATTGATTTATTAAGTGTGCTCCATGGAATCTAGATGTGTACGGAGTTGGACAATGCATCACAGGGAACACCTGATGCAGTGAGCTCAGCTCCCCCCCCCCCCCCCCATGAAGTAAAATTAATTTATTTGCATCAATTGGTGCATCAATCCCTGTGATAAATGCTTAAACAGATCATACCAGTAAATGTGCAGTGTGAGTTTGTACAAGTGTTTTTTTTAGTGTTATTTGTTTCAGTTTCAGTATAATTCTCCAGAAATATATCATATATGACAAATCAACAATAACATTCTTATTAAAATATTCAAAATAAACCTGACTGCTTTATAGAGGAAATTATAAATATGTGGCAGACATCAAGTGTCCTTTAACCCATTGAGGATGAGCTGATTTTGCTATTGAACATGCTTTTCCCATCTAGACACCTGCCTGAGTATACACTTGACTAGTCTCCAACTGATAAATGGTTCACATGTTACTTTTGTAGCAATCAAAGTGATGTGATACGAATCAATTTCTGAATACTTTAATCAGGAAACAAAGGTCTTATTATCCTAGAGCAACATGGCAAATATAATCCAAATCTGACTGAAATCAAAGTTCTAGTATTACATGAAGGAGGAACAAGAGGGGAGGTGGGAGGAGAGGGAAGGGGGGAGGGGGGAATAGGAGACAGAAGAATAGGAAAAAGAAGAAGATGGAGGAGGAGGAAGAAGAAGAAGATAATAAAGAGGAGGAGGAGGAGGATGAGGAGAGAAGTGGAGGAAGAGGAGGAGGAGAAAGGAAAATAGAGAAAGCCGGTAGCTGTCTCAGTGTAAACACTGTTCTCACAAATTCACAAACAACAGTGTCACTACATGTATGTGAATATAAAGGATCACACACATTGTGAATAGTACATGTACACTTGTCCATATGTTCACCAAGGTCTAGCAGGCTGTGATCCATCTTTACAGAAAACCATCTCTAAAAGCATCCACACCAAGTACATAGTAAATGCTCAGCAACAGCTCCAGTGACAATTCAAATGTGTGGCTGATGCGGTGATAGCTGGAAACTACACGTTGTATGTGATACTGTTAACTCTGCTCTATACACACCGAAATGACAAGCAGCTGGATTTTGCCCCCTCCCTCTCCATACCCACGAGATAGAAGCTCATAATCTCCAAGACATTAACATTCCCCCTGATTGTAGCTCTGTCCCAGCTGATTATCTCATCTGCCTTCCAGACCGGGGATGGATGAGTTGAAAAATAAGCAGTATCCAGGGCCTGAAGGGGGTAGGATGGTATCTGACATTTGAGACAGACATTGGTAGACAGGAGATCAGACTGTAGGCCATACAGTACCATCAAGACCCATTCTAGACTGGCTTGGAACTTGTTTGTAAGTTGATCTGCATACATGTATTTAAAAATGATTAAAGTTGTTGTTGGTGTTTGTTTGTTTTTTGATAATCATTCATTTGCACTTTAATCCCTTCTGTGCCAGAGACAGTGCTGTGCAGTTCTTTCTTTGCCAATCAGTAACTCTAAGCATACAAAGGTTTAAGTTTTAAAAATAAACCGGAATCACATTTCTGAAATCATTCTAGACGATGCCTGCATGGCTCAATGGGAGTTTTCAAATCAAGTTATGCTTTAAGGCATAATTTACCATAAATGAAACAAAACTCAGTAGTATATAGTTAGTGCTTTAAAATAGTTCCAAAATGTGAGTTAGGGATAGAAACAACAACTGTAAAATTTTGAATCAGTAAATATACAAAATATACAAAATGTGAACAATAGTTACAAGTGTATAATGAAAATGTTTCCAGACTAAACTGTCCACAGTTACGCTTTATTTAGAAAAATACAGATATCTCCTTAATATATCTCAGGCTTTATGGCAAAAAAAAAAAATATATTATGATAGGATGTTTTGTGGTACAACAGACCTACACATACACTGTATGCCTTAGACGTCATATCTTGAAATTTTTAAAAATCACTGTTCCCATTTGAAGATAAACAATAATAATAATAATAATAATAAACCATATTTATATGGCGCATATCACAAAATAGATTAATGTCTCTATGCGCATTGAAGGAAAAAAGGAACTAATAAATAGAAATAAGGAAAATAGTGTGAGAGAGAGAGGAGGCAAAACAAGATGAAAAGTGACAGAGCTGTGACAAACATTGCTTTAGTTTTAAACCTGGTCCACGGACATGTTAAAGAGATATGTTTTCAACAAACGTTTAAAATCATGTAGTATTAATTTGCTAAAGATATGTGGGTAATTTGTTCCATAACTCTGCTGCTGCCAGTTGAAAAGATCTTGCGCCATAAAATTGTGTTGATATTGTGGGGGTGTACAACAGAAGTTTGGACTGAGAGCGAAGATTCCTTGCTGGACGATATTTTGTTATGAGCTGTTGGAGGTAAGTAGGACTTAATTCTTGCAAACACATAAATACCATGATTAAGATCTTGAAGTCAATCCGTTGCGTTACTGGCAGCCAATGCAGTTGTCTTAAAATTGGACTTATATGTTCATTGAGTCGAGTACGTGTGACCAACCTAGCAGCAGAGTTTTGTATTCTCTGCAACTTTTGGATTTCATTGTTTGGTAAACCATACAAAATGCCGTTGCAGAAATCAAGACGAGACATAATTGAAATAGGACAATACCTTCAATTTTGGGTGTGAGTCTGGAGTCTGAAAGTTCAACCATGATGGAGATGGTGAAGCTGAATATTTTTTTTCACCTCTGCAAAGGTCTGCACACTTCGGAGGTACATACATTGTACTCCTGCTTCTAAGTTTACCAATCTTGAGATGTGTTTGATTGGCAGGCCATGAGGTTTTATGACATGGCTGTTGAAAGGAGTTCTGTCATTTACAGTCTGGCTGTCAGCACTGGGAAACTTATATTACTGTCTGAACACTGCACGACTCGACATAATCTTTGAAGAGCTTTTCAAAAGTGAGATTATAAATGGACCTGTCCTTTCACATGCGTCAAACATTTCAAGAGATTGCTTCGGAGTTGGGGAGATAACGACAGTGCAGGTTACATTGTTAGCATCTCAAATTATCTATTTGCAGAAAAGCAAAGTGTAACGTAACGTCACTCCACGTGTTGCATGATCATTGTATTGACTTTAATTCTTTGATGCATGGATACCTTTAAGACGGTCTGCAACTTAAAGTGAGGTCTTTCGAAAGATTTCATGAGATATTGGCCCCCAAAAACTGGCAGTCTGTATGCTGTTCCACACCATCCAGTCCTGAAGGTTTTTGTCCTTCCGTGATGGCTGAATGAACACAGACTATCACTGTGCACCATGAGTCGGGCATCACAGATAACAGCTAAAATGGCTTTTGAGGTCCCACTTATCTCATTTCAAATCCCTGACAAAATAGACACACTTCAAGTGCCTATAAACACAACTTCCATACGGTGATCTCACAACGAACATTTACAATCTCATAACTTATATTAAGAAGGGAAGATGACAAAATGGGGGAAAGAAGGAAAAGAAGAAGGGGAAGAAACAAAAAGAACAGCAATGCTTATAAATCTAATTTTAAATCTCTGACAAAATAGACACACCATACCTAAAAAGACAACTTCTACAGTACGTCACAATGGACATATATTATAAGAATAATACAGGAAAGGGTGAAAAGAATGGGAAAAGACGAAAGAGAAGAAAGAGAAGAAGTAATAAGAACAAAAATGATTAGGAAGAGAAGAAGAGAAATATGGTCACCACCACGAACAAGAAGCAGTTCCTAAGAAGAAGAAAAAGAAGAGCAGAGGATTTTTCTGCCACTAAATGAATCCATGTTTGGGATGTTACCTGCCCCTTTAAAACTTTCAGATATTCCCCCTCTAAAGGGATGATACAAATCTGGTTGAAATGGGGCTTCAGGTTTCCAACTTTTTGTGTGTGTGACAATATAAGAAACTTCTCATGAAATATGAAAAAGCATACAATTCTAAAATGAATTTTTGTTGTTTAATAATTTGAAAAACTTGGTTTTGAATTAAAATGACTGGACGAGATGTAGTGTATCCAAAGACAAGAGACTTGTCCTAAGAAAAGGTGGGACCGATCTTTTATTAGGACCACTTTATTTTACTTTGTTTTTGGATCTATCTCAGCCATTTCAAAAGTACATTGTAGTTTTCATAAAACAAACTTGGAATTCCTCTTAGAATTGTACCCAATTAATGTACATCACAATTTCGTAATCGTGGTTTCTATAATTTACAATGTATTTGGCAAAAAGTTAAAACCGAATCCTCCATCTCAACCAAAAGCTGTACCATCCCTTTAAACTTACAGACTTGATCTCAATTTTACCACCAACTAAGGCTTCACACACCTTTGCAACATCATACTCCACCACTGAACCATCATGCTGTTTTCTATAATGTACACCACAACATTGATGTGCCCAGGGAGTTGGGTCCAGCCGTTTCTAAATTGGGATTTTACTACTTTCCTGTCAATTAGATATCTCCCCCCTTAATAGCTGAAAGGAATGATTCTACACTACATAATGGCTGTAAGATTTGTCTTCTTCTCTTCTTCTTTTTTTCCAGGTAGTGACATTATGACAATATAGGTG
Organism: Diadema setosum; assembly: GCF_964275005.1. NCBI lineage: Eukaryota > Metazoa > Echinodermata > Echinoidea > Diadematoida > Diadematidae > Diadema > Diadema setosum. The sequence continues at coordinate 24,070,830 of NC_092687.1, forward strand.
TCATTTTTATGAGACCATATTATGAGAGGAAAATCTAATTCCCTGGGTCCTTCTGGTCATTGATAGTGCTTTCAAATCACTTGTATCATTCTAACCACCTTGTGACTGGAAATATGGTGGTTTGTTGGGCGTAAATCATCACAATTATACTTGTCAATTTGCAACATCCTAATCATCTCGAGCACTTCGGGGGCACAAAGTGTCTGCTATCAAACACATCAAAATGCATGCTTTACAATACAACACAAACATACACACCCAAACACTTGTAAGCATACAAGCAGTCAAACTCAGAATTTCCTGCACTCCCTCCCCCCCCCCCCCCCTCAAGACATTTCGTGGAAGATGAGAGGTCCTACTTATAGCCTGCAAGACTACAGGCTCGTAATTAAATTCATTTTATTACCAACTACAGATTATAACATACATTAATTTACACTAGCTTTGTTAACTTCCTTGATTTTTGCTTACACCTACAGTATTACCCAAGTGATCATACAACGTATAAATAAATATGCATGCCATTCAAAATAGAACTTATCGAGGAGAGAATGTTTTAAGCTCACACTACTCTGAGTATCATATCAAACATGAAGTTTATGGAGTATGGACAAAAAGAGCTTGTTTGCTAGATAGGCCCTACATGCACATGTACTATATGTAGTACCTTGACAAGGATGAATAATGAACAATAATTAACCCAAAGAGTGCTTTGCTTGCCAAGATTTGTCATCCCCAATCACTAATCCATCTAAATTTGACCTTGTTGTAAATCATGAAGCCCAGTCAGGTGTAACAATGTGCCTCAGTCCAACATGAAGGTCATGGTGACAGAATAGTGCTGCTCAAGGGAGATTAAATACAATCTATTCATTGACAATGACCCTGGTAACTATCAGTTCTAAACATCTGTACCATTCAACAAATCAAGAACTGTTCTAAGATTAGGTTAAGTGTTAAATGTGTAATGACACTACTTAATCCTGGATCCTGTCTTTTACTGGGCAAGTCCAAGATATCGCGCACCTTACGTATGGGACATTCAGAGATTTCAAACCTCTGAAAAGTAATGAAGGAGCACTTGGATTTTCCTGTTTATCATCAGGATGACTGGTATCCCTGAGAAGAACATTGTGTTTAAGTTTGATGTCATTTGACCTTGGGTTAATTATTTTATTAAGAAAAATATGGCAACTTACGTATGGGACCAGAGAAAAACTGGATTTTTCAAAAAAAAGTTTGACTTGAAAGTTCTCTGAAAGTACCTTATTGATCAAGTTCTGTTTAGAAGTAAAGAAAGGTACAATACTGAAGTATCTTTCAGCAAAGTTTCATTGCAAAAGAATAAAGCATTTTTTCATGAAGTTGGTTTAATTAACGAAAGTACACCTTACGTATGGGACATGGCTCAACTTACGTATGGGACATATGTCTTTAGTGCACAAGTGTATTCATGGGAATGACTTTGAATTTTCCCATAGTGTCATATTCAGTTCCACAAATCATACTACAACATTTAACAAATGAAATAGACTGCTAAGTAGGTGCTTTCCCAGTTCAAGTACCTAACAAAAGCTAAAATAAGACAAATAAAAGTAATTACCAATTTGCAATTAAATATCTTAGTTTGGATTCCGTCATGCATTAACACTGTCCTCATGATGTCTATACATACAGATACAGTATATACTGACACTCTATTTCTAGCCCATTTGTAATACTCTGGTCAATATTTTTATCAATTGAAAAAAAAAAATGTGCAAATTCTAGCTTGTGACCTTGATGTAGCATACATGCACATGTACCATGACTAATTTGTAGTCTTGATAATTTCAACTGTAAAATCAAATGTCATGTACAGTGTAATTTGCAAATACAGTTTGAAGTGGGTACTTTCAGTAGTTCTACAACTGTAGGCTTACCTTGCAAGTTGTCTAGTAAGTTTTTATAGAGCTTTATAATAGTTTGAAATGCAGCACAAAACACAACAACAAGAGTAATTCATTTTGCTCTGTAATCATCATGTTTTGCCATGTGAATTTTAGCTTCTGCAAAATCAATCAAATTTGAATGAAACTTTTAGACTTTAAAAGCCGTGGTAGAACAAAGAGATAGAAGAATGTATGTACCTATGCTGGCTTTTTTTTTTCTCAAATTGCATGGCTTCAAGTCTATGAAACCAAAGACCACAAAATTTGTGTTGATACTTTGTACATACATAATGCTTGTGTAGTGAAACAGGAAAGATTATCATTTGTATTCAAGTCTTCAGAGAAAACGTAATTCTAGATTTGAAACTCTTAAGTAACTCACTGATCTGAAACTTACAATTTTGATAAATTCTAATAACCTCATTTGATCATACACTACCAGATTGCAATGTATGTTGATAATTGTGTAGATGTGGGGTACAAAGTAAGTATGATTTGATGAAGGTGTCTCAGAGCACATCTGTCTCCTCAAACACAAAATAGCAAAAAAATGAAATCCCTATTTTTTGTGTAGTTTGTGTTTTTAGCACTCCAACCAGAGAACCAGTATTGATATTGTGGTTCATGGTAAATATAGTCTTCATTTTACCGGATTTTTAGAAATCATGTTCATGACCTTGATAAAGTCATGACATATTCTGAGGGTGTGCAGTTGAAATATTAAACATCATATCAAAATAAAAAGTATTCTCGTAGGGTTTTTCCTTTGCTATCAACTCTATTAATGACAAAGTTACCTGCTGTCACCTCAAGTGATTTTTCTATTCAGTAAGACCTGTAATGTTGTCATTGATGAGCGCCACAAGCACAATTGTTTTGATTTCCCTTTTGAGGCTGTACAGCCTGTAGTACATGCTGAACAATGTACTGCACCTAAAATGACACTCAGAGAATCCCACTCTCTTGTACAAAGTCATTTTGTAGAGAGGTAAAGTTGAAAATGATAACTGAATTAAGAAAATATCCAATATCAAAATGTTAAAGGGAGGAATGCTAATTGAAGACCAGCTGCACAGCCTGTAATGAAAATAAATGAATATTCTTTATTTTCCTTTCTTAATCATAGAATGACTCAATAATGCTGTTCTTACACTCTCCCTGAGGTCAACTGAGTAGGAGAGGCAGATATATAGACATATCCTTCAGAGTAGGTGCAAAGATAACCATTAACCAAACAAATGTAAGGACATATAGCATCCATGTCAAAAGGCGGTTTTCCCATTCACTTTGCATGTAATGTCCCATACGTAAGGCATTTGTCCCATACGTAAGCAAACTTTAATTAGTTATAAGAGGAAGGACTAATTAAATTTCCACATTTAGTTTTGCTAATATGGAGTTAAAATGAATAAATTAGAACTTCCTGAAGTATGATTGGTCAATGTTAGAAATCTTTAGAGAAAACTTAAAAAAACATACTCAAATCCTTACGTATGGGACACTTCGTTCTGGGAAAGTGCATAATTTGCATAATTAATGTGCTGACCTTGTCTTACCAATTGGAAATTATACTAGCTCATACAGGGGTCATGTCCATAAAGGAACTAGGTCAAGGACAAATTCAACTGATTTTATATGAATATTTTTAATTTGTCCCATACGTAAGGTTTGTTTTTACTTTATGCAAATTAAGGTCATATTTCTTGCATAAATTTGCATAATTCAATATTTTCTTTGCTGGAAATATATAATTTAACTCTTTGGCTACAACATGATATCAATAACTTTTCGATTAAATCAAGATGAATTTTGAGCATCTGAGGGGACATTATCTTGGACTTGCCCTACTATAGGGCCGTTTACACCTCAAAGTTATCAATTATTGTATTTTTTGTTTTGTTTTAGATTCAAGTGTCACCAAAAATTATCAATTGGCGGCAAGTGAAGCACTTTAAAGGGATGTTCATAACTTTTTTGGTTGAGATGGGAGCTTCAGTTTTCCAACTTTTTTCAAAAAACAATATGAAATATGAAAGAGCATGTAAGAGGGATTCAAAGTTTGATGGAAATTGGTTTTGAAATGGCTGAGATATATTATCCAAAACAAAGGGGCCCTAATACAAGGTGGGATCAACCTCTTATTAGGACCACTTTATCAAATTCCTTTGTTTTTGGATAGCAAGTAAACTTTGAGTTCCTCTTAGAATTATTCTTTGATATTTCATAAAAGATTGATCTACAAAATCAAAACCTGAATCTGTAGACCTGAATTTTCCTTCACAGTATAGGCCTAATGTCACTAGCATGCCTGTATTTGTACTATCATGGTGCATCTCAAGCAGAAATATTAATGCTCTTACATGTAGGTGCCCAAACTCAACCCATGTAACAAAAGCTTGAACCAGGTAATATTCTTCACAGGCTTGGAAATGTCTGTTTATGCTATCAATCAATTATGATGGGGATCAAATTGGGAATTTTCACTCATTGCTTTGCCATATGGAAGAGTCTGCTCTGTATGAAGGGTTTGTGTGAACACACCTTTGGAAACAACATCACAAATTATCATAATGAGAATCCTCCCATATCTCTCCATCACGAATTCAGAGTGAAAATAATAAATTCATCAATCACATCACCATGCTTATAAAACTATTCCAGATTGATTCCACATATTGAGACTGCATGTAAAGAATTATTTATTCTTAGCAGAAATTTTGAGCACACTAACGTTACAGTTCAGTAGTTGCATGGGTAAACCTGGCCTAGCAGGTAAACTTGGCCCCCAGCGGTAGGCCGAGTTCACCCATAGTTACAATTGTATGGTACATCAAAACTGGTTCCAATCGGCTATTTTTCTGAATTTGTACTGATTGTATTAAAAAGCTATTTTGAAAGTAGATTTCCACAGTACATTTTTATCAAAACACTATCATCAGTTTCATACTGTTGTGTGTTGATGTTTTGTTGTTTAAAACGATTGTGTATAAATGACCAGAATAAAACATTGTCAGTTCTAGAGAAGAAAAATGGACTGAAAAGAATGTAGATCAAACCTGTCGACAGCTGGTCCATTCTCCAATTCGCCATTTGTATGATGGTAGTGACAACTCAACTGTACAATCGGGTAGCTTGAGATTTTTCTGTGCTTGAGACAGCTCGCCGCATTCTCTCCCGCCGAAGCGAGGCGAGCGGACCACCACTCTCGACCGGTATCGCGCCGCTGGCTTGCAAGTACCGCTCCACTCGGACCAAGCAATCCACGACCCGAGCACACAATCTTCCGGGCAAATGACACATTTCTGATAGGATGACGGACGTGATAAGCCACTACAATAATGGTATGGAACTCTTGTTCTTTCGTCGTCCGAATTTTCGTCTATATAAACACAAAATACATCCCTCGTTTGGCCACAGAAAGTTTTATTTTGGCTGCTCCCACAAGCAGTCCACGGGCTAGCAGCCCATTCAAACGGGATGGAAGTCGGGATGGAGGTAGGGGTATGGGTCGTGGAGTTCACAAGCGGCGATACTGCCTGAGGAGTCTTTTGTGCCCCTACGAAATCACGGTTTCTAAGTCCAAAGAAGAAAATCAATAAGTGGATAAATACCCTGATTACGGACATAGTACTCCTGTAAGAAAGTGTGTGATCCATTGGACTTTTTGTGAACAATCCCCAGTGAATATAGGAAAATCAGAAATATCATCCGGCGATCCAGGGACGAAAAAGTGCCGCTGCACAGGGTAAAAGACGGTCAATCGGTACGGACGGTGCAGCGATCCTCATGCGGGCCTCCGCCGCTGCCTGATTCTTTGCTGTCTTGTTTTGGATCGATGACTTGTGTGTGAGGTTGAAGCTTCCCACTAGTGTGCATGTGTGTTATGTGTGCTCAGCTAAGAGCAGCGAGCACAGTGCAGTGCACTATGAGGGGGGGGGGGGGGGGGAGGTGGGGGGGCACGGACTAAACCACTACCAACATCATTCATATCGCACCTCTGCCTTTATCGGATGGTCAGCCAAACAATACTTCTCTCTTTTCTTTTCTTTTTCATCGTTTTTTTTCTCTCTCTCCCTTCTCTCTTTTTTTTATAGTCAGTTTTTGTTGATCACTCAAACATATCATAGACTTCAAAAAAGAATAGCTGTGTAGCAATAAATTAACTGCAAAATGAAGACAAGCTTACAACTCAACATGGACATTTTTACACACCGTGATGAATTTTCTCCTAGAAAGTATTTAAAAAAACACAATAGGCCCTAATACATTGTGATGATAATAATAATAATAAAAAAAAATAGTATCTAATTCCTATTGGCATTGGTTCAACTTTGGGGACTGGAGAGCTTATGAAAGCAAACTCAGGCAAGTTTAATCTTTTTCATAATTTCTCATAAAGGAACAGAGAGTACGCACAAATAATGAACGCACACACGGGTTTACTGCCAGTGATCAACCACATGGAGTTCAGCAAGATATAGCAAATAATTCAATTGCACAAGTGCGAACAATGTCGGATGATCAAGTATCGATGTGATCATTTCCCGTTCTTGTTTTCGTGGACGTCTGACCCTCACTGACCACAAACAACAATATCGTCAACAATACAGAATTAAAGTGGATCCAAGGCTTCACAACTCCATTCTCCTTTCTCGAACAATCTCGGAAACTCTAATTACATCCTTTATTTCCGAAGCCTCCCCCTGTTCCGAACCGTGATAAAGTGATAATGGTTTTATCCTCTGGTCAACAGGATTCGGTACTATAAACACGTTTAGTTCTATACGTCGATTATTTTAGTATGAAATTCGCCAGTGAACAAATACTATCAGTTTTGTTGCGATGCATGCGAAAAGAACCCAACAGGAGTCTGGAACAACGCCCGATACCATGTGGCTGAGTTCGCATTGTTCTATAGTATCTATAACCACATGATATAGGATTTTGATTTTTGTTAAACTGTTATTGCTTATGCGCATGTATCTTTAATATGAACCACCCATGTTGTTTTGTCAACTACACTTGATTTGGTTTTGAACGATTATAAGCAGCCTTAAGGGATCGTATAGTTTTGGTTGAGACCTAACTTCAGGTTTCTAACAATTTTTTTTGGTAAGATAATGAAAAACCTCTTATGAAATATGAAAAAGCATGTAATTCCATGAGGAATTCAACGTTTTTTTGATGAAAATTGGTTTTGAAATGGCTGAGATATCCAAGACAGAGCGATCCTTTATGTAAGACATGCTTTTATTACAATCGCTTTGAATTGTTTTACCTTGTTTTTTGGATGTTTCAGGGCCATTCTAAACCCAATTTTCATCAAATAAATTTTGAATTCCTTTCAAAAAGGTATGCTCTGTACTATTTCATAAGACCAGTTTACTTGGTATCTCGAAAAAAATTAAAAGCCCAATTCTCATCTCCACCAATATACTGTACCATCCTTTAAAATCTTATCGGTGACATTAAAATAAGACTATGGTGTGGATAGCATAAGAAGGGGATACGGGCAATTGCGGGGCAAATATCAAAGAACTCGCAAACCTCTGCTATATACCAGCAACAGTTTGTTTTAATCATATACTGAATGCGAATGGGTCATTAATCTCTCACCCTACAAAAATAAACAACTGGAGACGGATGTGAGGATCTCCCGTGTCTCTTTCGAAAAAGTACGACGGCATACGTGAAAGTCTGTGCCGCACCGGAGGAGCCTACGAAAGTAAGTCTGCGAAACTGCAAAGCTTCAACTCATTATTTAACAATCGTTATCATTGCAAAGCAAGAGATTAAATGGCTTGTGGGGCAATACCAATATATCTACTAGTATTTTATTGCAGTAAAATAAAATACAAACGAAGAGCAGATGTTTTCCTGAAATCGGATAGCAAATCCATGTCATCTGATAGTTGAAAACTGGAATATATTTGGTCTTAATAACACATAATTGAATAGTCTTAGTTTGGCATGTAATAAGGCCCTATGGGGAGGGGAGGGGGAGGGAATGGAACACACAATTAGGTGAGTTGATGATGTCATAGGCCCATAGTTACAGATGTTCAATTGGGTTCCACTGACACTTTCTCCTGCGACAACAAGTATTGCTCCCATAAAATATCTGCACGCTATAAGCTAAACATCGAACCCTATTCTAACCACAAACGTAACTTTAACCCTAATCCTCATCCTCATGCACCTCAAACTAAACCTAATACCATTATGACAGCCTTAACCCTATAATCCTATAACCCTAACTCTAACCCTAAGAATTTAGAGACAAAAAGACTGGAACAATATCATCTCAGGAGCCGCGAATGTGGTGTCACCGTTCGTTTGTATAAGCAAGCCACTCTGAATACTCCATCATGTATCGTCAGTGTTAAAGGACAAGTTCACCTTCATAAACATAAGGATTGAGAGAATGCAGCAATATTAATAGAAGACATTAGTGAAAGTTTGAGGAATAATTGGACAATCGGTGCAAAAGTTATTAATTTTTAAAATTTTTGTGTTGGAACTGCTGGATGAGGAGACTACTAAGGCTTGCGATGTCATATGAGTACAACAGTATAAGAAAATGCAAAGAAAATTCAACATATTTTCACTTTTTTTGCATAATAAAAGAGCACTTGACTTGCCTCTTTCTAAAGGCAATGGGAATAATATTGCCCATAACATAATGTCAGTAAGGAGTCAAGGGAATGTGTACTTTTTTTTTTTCAAAAGATGAAATTTTGTGAAATTCTCTTTATATTTTCCTTATGTACGCATGTGACATCATACACTGCAGTAGTCTTATCATCCAGCGGTGACTGCACAAAAGCTTTAAAAATTCATAACTTTTGAACGGATTGTCCGATTTTCCTCAAACTTTCAATGATGTGTTCTACAAATATTGCTACATTCTCTCAATCCTTATGTTAATGAAGGTGAACTTGTCCTTTAAATTCTGCATCGTCCTCTGTGTTTGATTTTTTTTTTTAATAGTAAAATCCAGTAGACTTTAGAATGATACCGCCTCTCTTTTTGGAAAACAATCTTCCCTTCCAGACAGGCGCCAGAATAAACATTTTAGAATAAACATTTTTTTTTTTATTTATTCTTTTTCTATATATACGTAGATCAACCGAGTGTTTCTCCATGAATGTCCATATGATTTATACTCGCAACAAGCCGGTGTAGCTTACCCGGAAAGGTGTGACAGGGCCTAAACTTAACTGCGGGTGAATAGGACTTGCGTGTGCAACTCCGGGTAACTACGGGTGAGATAGTATGTGCTAGGTACTGATGTCATGTCCGGGTCATCTGCGGGGACCTCCGGGTAGCAAATAAAACATTCTTCGCAAGTCGCACCCAAGGATATAATTGCCCGGAAAGGTGCGACAGGGCCATTACAGTGGGGAAAAAAAAAAATCAAATCTCTGCGTATGGGTGTTTTTGCACTAGTTAGCTTGTTCATATGGGCTTGTACGTTTCACTCTCTGTTCTTTGATGCTAACTGCTTTGTTTATTTTGTATACACAATTATAAGGATATATATATATATATATATATATATATATACATTTTTTTTTTTTTTTTTTGGGAGGGGGGGTCACTTGGGCTGTAGAATTGCACAGTCGAGCATTCCTATGCCAGAAAGTCCTTTTCACAACCGGATGAAATTAATCGCAGACCTATATACTGATTTAGGATTTTCGAAATTTCTTTTTATCCAAATTGGCAAAAAAAAAAAAAAAAAAAAAAAGGGAAGGAGAGGGAAAGATAGAAGGAGGAGGAGGAAGAGAAGGAGGGGAGTGGGAAGGTGAGAGATAATTGGGAGAGACTGAGGGGGAAAAACGACCTCCTGCACATTACGTTCAAACTTAACATACTCACATAATCGAAAATTTGATGGCAAAATGGGTTCAGCGTCATTTTCTGGCAGTGGCGGATTCGGGGGGGGGGGCGCAACCGGCGCAGTCCCCCCTTTATTTGTCCCCCCTTTATTTGTCCCCCCTTTATTTTCCATGAAAAATAAAAGAAATAAAAAGAAAAACAATGAAATGAAACCCTTAAGTGGCACCAGGAATATTAGTTGCGCCCCCCTTTACAGAATTCCTGGATCCGCCCCTGTATAGTAAGTCCGTCAGCAGATATACCGCAGAATTAAACCTTTCCAATGATAACTTGCTTGGTACATAACAAAGAATATTAATCCAGTTATGATGAAAAATTCCATCTTATTTTCTTATTTTGTTTATTGATGGTTTTAAGCAGATTTTATCACAAATATCTCAAATTGACAAGAATGGAGATAAGTCGTTTTGCGATCAAACTCTTCATATTGAGACCTGTACCTGGTGAAGTAGCACCAACAACCGAAAGTGCAACAGTCACATGATAAAAATAAGGTGGGCAGATGCTAGACTGGTCGTTAGCACCGGAACAAACGTTAAAATAACAATAACACGCTCAAACATTCCTCTACTTTTTACGATGTTGTTGCATCAATTTGAAAATAAGTGAGCACAAAAATGGGTTTAGTGATTACAATAATAGTACACAAAATGGATGCGTGAGGTTCCGAAGTTTTCAATAATGCATGCCATGTATTAAATTCCCCTTTACACATAGGTTCCTGCTCCAACGTAGATAATACCATGGTAACTATCATAAACAACAACAACTCGTATACATTTATTGTAAGATTGTTTGAGATAAAGAACAAAGGAGAATAGAATGAATAAAATGGAATAGAATGAAGAGGTTGCGGGAGGAGGAGAAGAAGAAGAAGAAAGCAAAAGAAGGAGGAGGAGGAGAAAAGGGAGAAAGTAAGAAGAGGAAGAATCAAACGAATGTAAGTTGTTGTGAGCCCTCCGCGGTAGAAGTCGTATAGTCACAATCGGTGTTTCGTCAGTCTCCCCGCAAGTCGAATTCAACCCACATCAACCCTCAGATCAGTGCAGGGAAAACGGCGCCCGGGGCAAGCGCGAAAATTGCGCCCCTAATTTTTGAAAAAGTGTTCAACCCCAACCCCATCCCGGTAGGGACTTTAAAAAAATTCCACATGATATGCTTTTTCAAGCACTTAAAAGGGGTCTTTTGAGGGTGATTTAAATGTAATAAATTTTGATAAATTTTGGCGAGCGAGCGCAAGGGGTCTTTTGAGGGTGATTTAAATGTAATAAATTTTGATAAATTTTGGCGAGCGAGCGCAGCGAGCGAGCCGAAAATTTTTGTATTTCAGCTTTCCAAACTTGGAATTCTTGTCATTTTTTGCTCATTAAATCTATACAAATCTAATCAAGATATAGTAACGGCCTTATAGATAGCGATTTATACCAACAAACTGAGGACTTGCCCCCCTTGGCCCCCCCCCCCCCCCACCGAGATACGTCACTGGATCAGTGGGGATCCAGGCGGCGACGCACCGCCCCCCCCCCCCTTTATTTTGTTAAAACAAAATAAATGAACTTTTGTTTTACGGAAATCCTGGATCCGGTCCCTTAAACAGATTGTACATAAACAATGATACATCATGCTACAGTCCTGTGAATACCAGCATTACTAGCAGGTTGTCTCTGGGAATGATTGGCTTAAAACCTCATTGTGGTTCCCAAGGCTAATTTCTAGGTTGTCCCTATATTCCACCTCAACAAAACTTTCACCTTTTCCACATTACTATCATTATTTTTTATTTATTCATTTTTTCTTTAAGCAGGCATCTCTGGGAGCACATCAAATTTTCATTCACTCTCTTTTGTTTGTTTGGTGGTTTTGTAGTGTTTATTGATTGATTGATTTTTCTTTTTCGGGGGGGGGGGGGTCTATTAAAGCAAACATATGAAGAGTTTGTTTGCAAAAACCGATAAGTCCATTTTTGAAGATTTTGAAGTACGGTCTCTGTCATAAAGTACAAAATAATACCTTTTAAATGATATATTGGTCACTACATATAAAGGTACATTTTTGAAGTTATGGTCAAAAGAAGCAAAAATTTTCTTATTATTCTCTTTATTTTTCTTGACCTTTAACCGCAAATATCTCCATTTGACAATTTTGGACTTATCGGTTTTTGCGATCAAACTCTTCATATTATGAATTTACTTAAATGCAATACATTTTATCCTTGCCATGGTCAGCCTGTCATACATAATATTTTCGCGACATGAAATTTTTGCAAATTGGAGTCAACGGCCTTTTTCGCGGCATGAAATTTTCGCGAGTTGCCTCTAGCATTCAATGCATGTAGTGTAGACAAGAACTTTCGTGCGCATTTTAATTTCGCTAATCTTGACTCTCACGAAATTTGCGAAATTAAAATGCACGCGAACATTCCTTGTTTTGCAGCTATTGTGGTAGACATTATTTGCTCCTCAGGTTTACACAATAATTGTACTGCCTAGTAATTTTCAAACACGAGTCAAACTGACAAAGTTTCAAAAATGTTATGAAACATTTTGTGTCATCATGCATAGGCCTAGTAATCTCACGATAATTTCATTTTTTGAAATCATTTTACTTTCTTTTTTGTAGTGGTGGTGGTGGCTTCACCAACAGATCAAAGTACAACAATCTTACAAATACAGAATTAAGAGAAATAAATAGTATGTTCACTTTCATAATGAAAATGAACAGTATGGTATGTTCAGTTGCAATTACAATGTACATAGTTTCCCTTACTCCAAAGCAATGGACAAAAAGTACTTGAAAGAAAAACAAATACAATGTACTCACACACACGAACACTGTCATGCAAACATAAACATAATTACACACACACACTCACGCACTTACACAAAAATGTATTTAATGTGTAGGTTAAAGGGGATGGCTAGTAACTGATCAGTGGGAATCAGTGGGAATGCTGGGGGATGATTGTTTCAATTCTTGTGGGATTCATTTAAGAGTACATTATATATCCATTGTTGTGTGAAAATTATTTGCTTCAGAACGGTCTCATATTCAAGTAATGTGCAGTTTAATGCCCCGTCACTGTACAGGCATGCTAACCAGGAAACATTAAACTGCACATTACTTGAATATGAGACCATTCTGAAGCACATAATTTTCACACAACAATAGATATATAGGCCTAATGTACTCTTAAATGAATCCCACAAGAATTGGAACAATCATCCCCCAGCATTCCAACCGATTCCCACTGATCAGTTACTAGCCATCCCCTTTAAGAGTGTATGGCAAAGTTTGAGTCTTTCAACACTATAACTGACTGGTGTATATTGCACCTATTCTCCAGCACATGTTTCACCCAGACTGCAAATATGGAAGATTTGGGCAATGTTCTATGAAGAGTTATAATTGATTATGTACAGTAGTTGATTTCGATCATAAGTCTATGGCAGCATGTGTGGTAAGGATATACATTGTAGTTGATTTCTATCATAAGTCTATGGCAGCCTGTGTGGTAAGGGAATTTATAATTGATTATTAAATTTTGATAACTATTTTTGTTAGACAAAAGTGACAAAGCAAAATATAAGAAAATTTAAATGCTGTTCATATATTATTATAAAGGCATGCATTCATTGTAATATGCCATTAATATTTGTAATAATATCAGGCAAAGAAGAAATTAAACATGTTTTTGTAATATGTCCACATATCACACAACAAATTCATCGGCAACGAGAAAATAGATGTAAAAGATAAACACATAAGTGGAGAAAGAATACACTTGGAAAAGAACTCTTGTGAAAAAAAGAGAAAGATCTCGTACGAGCTTTAATGCGCATTCATCAATTTGTTTCTTTCATTTGAGATAATATATTACAAAGCACAAGACAACCACAGAAACCAACTGTTTTGTGTCACACAAGCTCAGGAATTGGTTGAGGCTTTTAAAACTGAACTACGCATATAAAGTCATCAAATGGTTCTACTTAAGGTATGTAGTAGCATTACATACATTATATGATACAACTCATCCACTTTCAGCAATGAAGGTACACAAATGCAGAATCGAGCTTTACCAGTTTCTGTATGAACTTTACAATAGGAGAAATTGCTTACTCTCTGTTTTTCTAGTTCTTGGCAAACATGTATAGGCGTAAAGACGATTCCCTTAAGCATAAAACTTGGACGAGATTAAAATTTCAAACCAAAGAAAATTTAGAAATGAAATGACTTTACTTCCTGAAAGCATTGAAACAAAATTTGATGGCTATGTATGACTTTGAGCACAAATTTTACAACCAAAATAAATGGCAGCAACTCAAATACATAACACAAATAAACGACAGTAGAGAATCTTATATTTGCAGTATGACAGGGTAAGGACAGTAAATTTTATAAAGAGGATCTCAAACAGACTGGAGACTGGACTACATGATGAGAAATGGTCTCAACTTTGATGAGCTCAACAAATGTAAGGTGCCGAGTACAGAAAAAATATAGCGGACTTAGAACTATGCAAATTGAAAGCAGCAGGTGAGGAAGCAAGTTACAATCACAAAATGGATTGCGTAACTTGCACTGTGGCGATGTCCCTGCGTAAGCCACAGCTCTAACTAAAGAGCACACACAAATATGCATATATGGGACTATGGATGGAGAGTGCACATGAGATCAAATACCAGTTTGTCCTTTGTTGACAACAGAGCAACATAAAGCAGACCCAAATCCCCTAAGCACCCTCCCTAATCCTAAGTGCAAATGTGTTTTTGATATTGACTTTAAAAATGATTTAAAGAAATTATGAATTCACACTGTAATTCTGATATCACAACAAAACGAGAACACAAAAATACCACAGGCAGGAAACATCACTACATTGGTCAACACAAAGATTTTGCCGTTGTGTAGAGTTGAGGCAAAGCATCTATGCTGCTTACTGTGTTTTCATTCATAAGTGTGGATGAACTGCCTTAAAAAAAAAAAAAAAAAAAAAAAAAAAAAAAAAAAAAAGAATGAAAAAATAATTTGCTACTGCTGCTGTTGTTGGGATGATTACACTTAGATACAGATATCTGGTGGTATAATAACTAATCAAACATGAATTAGACATACAGCTGTCAGGAAATAAATTCATTCAGAAATTTACAGACATGTTGATTGACACTCCTGTAAAATGTGTCACAAATAGAATGCTTTGAGCTAACATGCAAGGACAGCAAGGGTAATCTTCAGTAACTGAAGTTAATTACAGAAATTCAAGAAAGCATTCATTTAAGATTGGCAAATATATCTTCACAACTGAAAGTGCACCCCAAAGACTGGTTTGACTCATGGGATGCCGAAACCTGGTGTGTCCAGTGAAAAGTCCACAGTGAGGTCAGAATCTCATTGGCAACTGATCAAGAAAGGAGAAAGTTGCAGAGAGCTCACAGGACTGCCATAACCACAGATGTGAACAATTACATTTTCCATGATCCATTTTTTGATCGCATGTCTTTCACAAACACTTTTTTCTTCTTCTTTTTTTGACTGCCCTTGTGGTATGCTCCAAAATCAAGTACATAAGCTGTTGCCAAAATGCCTCTAGGTCAGGGTTGGGGATAGGACAGGGAAAATGGTTGTCATGTTAAACTGATATTTGGGGTCTCAGGAGTGGTAGAAATCTCAGCTTTTTGAGTGGTGGGGAAAGTTGTTTCCTCTCTTCTTCAAACATGCTGAAATAAAAGAGGACAAATTTGCCATATTCAGAACCTTGGGAGTGGTAGAAAGGCTTAACTTTTTGAGTGGGGGGGGGGAAGTATTGAAATTCGAGTTTGTGTTTCTTCTTCAAATATGTAATATAGAAAAAGAAAAAAAAAAGAGAGAAAAATCTACCACCACTCCCAATTGTTTCCAAGATACAGCTTCTGGCTAGGTGCTTGTAATTTCTAGCAAACTGTGAAAATGCAGGTAATTATGGGAGGTGAAGAGGAGGAAAGGGAAGGAGAGGAGATAAGGGAGGGGTAGGGAGAGGAGGAGGAGGAGGAGGCCCAAGGGTTGGTATAAGATGCTGATGGATGCAAGGGGAGGCGGTCTGGGTCTTATTTGGTGTAGAGTTTGGCCAGCGTCTTCAGCTTTTACCACACTGTACATAAACAGGTGATTGATGGGGATTTAAAGGGAGAATGAGAAAGGGGAGGATGAGGAGGAACAAGAGGGGTAAAGGACTTTGGTGGATCCATGGGGAGGAGGTCTAGGTCTTATTTGGTGTGGAGCTTGGCCAGTGTCTTCAGCTGGAGGATCTTGATGTCGGCCGCGCCGAGGTCCATCTTGACGATGCCGTCCTCGGCGTCGATGTTGATCAGGGTGCCGGTGCTCTCCCGGTCCTCGCCGATGATGACCTTGACCTGAAAGACAACCATACAAGGAGATAAAGTCGCTTCCAGGGAAATTACTGACAAATACATACTGATAGCACTGTAGTCTGCATCACTAAACAACAGTGCGCCCTTATTGGTCAGCTTCTTGTGCATGGACTCAAGACTTAAATTTAAAGAACTTATCCAGTAATACAGTGTACCTGTTTTAATGGGAAACAAGAGTCCTTTAAAGAGGAAATCTACCCCAAAAATAAATAAAGTCTGAAAGAAAGAGAAAAACATTCCATACAGAATGTTCCAAAGTGACAATATCTGATGTGAAATACGGAAGATATGCCATTTTGAAACTTCACATCTCTTCAGAAACATTTTTTGACCAATCCTTATGAATATTCAAATGAGCGAACTGATGTCATATCCTCAGATTTTTTCATGTTAAATATGAAATTGGGAAAAATTGATAGTTTTAGCTAATACAGCTAAAGCATATTCCTATACCACAACTATCAGAGGGAACATTTGTTCTTGATTATTTTGGGTGGTTTTAAGGCAAGTTCAATATTTATACAGCTGAAATATGAGATTATTGTCATTTCTATGTAAGAAATGAAGAGGAAAATGTGAGAGCATGACTTCATCAACTTGCTAATTTGGATATTCATAACGACTGGTCAAGTACCAGGATGGACAGCGGAGGTAACTTACCCGGTCGGTCTTGGATGGCATGACCGGCTCGAGATGCTGGGCCTGGACATTGACCACTCTTTCCTCCTTCAGCAGGAAGACGGAGCACAGAGGTCCCTAGGAAACAGACCAACAAGTTACCATAGTTGTTACAAGCTACTGAAATCCTTGCATCTGATTGGCTGAGAGCAAATTTGTCACAGAAATGTGGCAGTTGTCACTGATGAAAAGTTTTATGAAACGGGGCCCTGATGTACTACTTAACCCTAACTAGGGCGGGGGGAGGGGGGGGGGGGGGCCTCCGAGGCCCCCCCTCGACGTTTCGCGTGATGTATCGCTATCGCGAGAAGCTATCGCCGCGACGTGTCATGACTTTTTTCTTTCGAGTCTCCCGCATCTTTTGACACCAAATTTGCGATGCCCAGGTGTGCGGTTCCGAAGTTGCGCATAAATATGCACGTGCATGTCAGACAAAAAATTGCTCCAAAACGTGAATTTGTGTACAATTTCAATGCAAACTGTGTTTCCAGGCAAATTTCATAAAAGCATGATTATTTTGGGGTTTTATTGATTAAAATCAATTAATAACGCATTTTCTTGTTCAGAACAATGTCACGGACAAATTTCATCGAAAAAACAATGAAAAACATAAAGCCGAAAAAAAGAAATACATAAGAAATTAAAAAAACAATAAAATACTTAGGAAATTTTTTCTGATTGCGCAATTTTTTTCTCTTACATTTGCTAAGGACACTAAAAAGAATATTTACACAAAAAATGTGCCTGTTTTGAGCTTTATTTAGTGATTTATACCAAATTGTCTGATTTCATGCATCATTATGCATAAATTAGCATAATTTAGTGTAAATGATAATTTTTGAAAAAATTAACTTCATGGTACTTTAGATTACATCATAGGCAATGCGTGTGCCAATTTTCGTCGCGATCGCGCGGTCGACGGCCGAGATCCGGAGGGGGGGCCTGGAGGCCCCCCCCCCCCCCCCCCCCCCCCCCCCCCCCGGCTCTATCATCTACCTGAATAGCCCGGCCTAGTTAGGGTTAATGATGTATGGGTAATGCATGGTGATAGCAATTGTAAGAAAAAGTAGATCATAATCTCAAGCGTACTCTGTCATCACCACTTATTGGAATTTCCCACTTGGCTTCCCACTTGGCAGATATTTATGAAGTCCATTAGATTCTTTGAAAGTACTACAATTTCATTCAACAATTGTTAGTGTTGATGCATATACCAACCAAATTTGGTGTAGAGAAAACCACAAATTAACATATATTGTTACCACCTTTTGTAGAGTGTTGAATGAATGTCATCCGATTTGAAGTTTGACAGAATGTTGATTTCATGTCAATACCACATATGAACATACCTTCTACAACACTGGTGGTTCACCTGCCTACCTATGCAAGAAAAATGGGCAAATAAAGCTAACTCCCATGGTTGGCCCCAGGTAACCAGCAATAGTCAGCAAACAGTATCAACCAGGCACATTGTGCCATACGAAGGCAAAGAAAGAGATGCTTCACATATGTGACTATGACTACTGCAATCATTGACATTACGGAATGATTGTTATTGGTTTGTACACAGGGTAAAGATTCACTATGCCTCTTGGCCACGCCCTCTTACCTGCAAGCCCCTAATCACACCCTCCTTCAGGATCAGGGAGGGGTCGTCGGAGTCTGTGATCTTGACGACGATGTCGGTGGTGTGCCAGTCGGACTGGGAGGGGTGCATGGCGTCGCCCCCGGGGGTGTGCGGGTTGTAGCCCAGCGGGGATGGGGCCATGGGTGTCATGGCATAGCCAGAGGGACTGGGACTTGCCTGGAAGCTGTTCGGTGATGGGGTGTGGTAGGTACCCGAGGGGGATGGGGAAGGCTGATATGATCCGGGACTTGGTGCCGGCTGGAAACTACTTGAAGGGCTGGGTGTGGCTGGAAAGAAAAAAGAAACATTTAAAAAAATTGATGAAAATGCATAAAAACAAAAACATCAACAACAACAACAAAACCAACAAGTTTGGGTAATTGAAAACAAAAGGAAATGGCTGATTAAAGATATTGAGGAGACAATACAAGACAATTATACAAGAAAGAAACAACAACAAACAATGACAAACTTAACTAGAACCTAGACTCTATATCTGGATGTTGAAAGAATAATGTACACAATAGAAATTGAACTTCAAAGAAAATGTCATCTAGGCTAAAGAGTATGTATGCAACAGTCACTGAAATGCAGCAGAAAATCTGCACGAATGAACTCAGCAAAAATGAAGAGAAGTTTTGGCACGGAGAACTTACCTTGAAAGCTCCCAGGCGAAGGTGACTGTGTCTGGGCATACGGTGAGTAAGAGGACTCGCTCCCATACATCCCCGATGCACTGTTGGGCGTGGCAGGGGTGTAAGGACCCTGCCCAGGTGACTGGGGTTCCCCTGAGTAGCCCGGTGTGCCTGGGGTGGTGGAGCCATAGGGCTGGGGGGACGGTGACGACTCGTCAAAGCTGTAATCATAGTCGCTGTTCCTGTAGCCAATAATGAGAGTGACAAATGAGTGTCAGCCATTCAAATTTTATCCCCTGTGAAAAAAACTAATACTCACTGATATTTCTTTTGCTGTTGTTTGTGTGAAAATTAAAGGTTTTCCTATCAGTAGACATGTGATACCTGATGCATGTATAACAAACTTTTCACAACAAACTTTCCAGCATACCTTTCAGCTAGCATACTGTGCAAGTCAAGCAACAACCCAACTTATGCAGTATGCCAGATGTCAGAGACAAATGCATGCAAACCATTCACGTTCTCCGAGTAAAACCTGATATTTGCAAATA